>NC_086449.1:714667363-715867363 GCF_028390025.1 Pseudophryne corroboree | reverse complement strand
AGCCCTGTGGACCCGCCAATGGACGGGTGATGTCGACTCAAAGAGGCATATGGAAGTTTTGCCTTACAAGGGTGAGGTTTTATTTGGGGAAGGTCTCGCGGACCTAGTTTCCACAGCTACCGCGGGTAAATCTACTTTTTTGCCTTATGTTCCCCCACAGCAAAAGAAAACACCACAATATCAGATGCAGTCCTTTCGGTCGCATAAGTCCAGAAGAGGTCGGGGCTCTTCCTTCCTTGCCAGAGGTAAGGGTAAAGGGAAAAGAATGCCTGCTACGGCTAGTTCCCAGGAGCAGAAGTCCTCCCCGGCTTCTACTAAATCCACCGCATGACGCTGGGGCTCCACTGAGGGAGTCCGCAGTGGTGGGAGCACGTCTTCGACTCTTCAGCCACGTCTGGGTTCAGTCAGACGTGGATCCTTGGGCGATGGAAATTGTATCCCAAGGCTACAAGCTGGAATTCGAAGATGTGCCTCCTCACCGATTTTTCAAATCGGCTTTACCAGCTTCTTCCCCAGAAAGGGAGATAGTTTTAGCTGCAATTCAAAAACTGTGTCAACAACAAGTGGTTGTCGAGGTTCCCCTAGTTCAACAGGGGAAGGGGTACTATTCAACCCTGTTTGTGGTCCCGAAACCGGATGGCTCGGTCAGACCCATTCTAAATTTAAAATCCCTAAACCTGTACTTGAAAAAGTTCAAATTCAAGATGGAATCGCTCCGGGCAGTTATCTCCAGCCTGGAAGGGGGGGATTTTATGGTGTCACTAGACATAAAGGATGCATACCTTCATGTCCCCATATATCCTCCTCATCAGGCGTACCTGAGATTCGCTGTACAGGACTTTCATTACCAGTTTCAGACATTGCCGTTTGGGCTTTCCACGGCCCCGAGGATTTTCACCAAGGTAATGGCGGAAATGATGGTGCTCCTGCGCAGGCAGGGAGTCACAATTATCCCGTACTTGGACGATCTCCTGATAAAGGCGAGATCGAGAGATCAATTGCAGAAAAGCGTGTCGCTCTCCCTGAGAGTGCTGCAGCAGCATGACTGGATTCTAAATCTACCAAAGTCACAGTTGACTCCAATGACTCGGCTATCTTTCTTAGGCATGATTCTGGACACGGAACAAAAGAGGGTTTTTCTCCCCATGGCAGAAGCCCAGGAACTCCAGAACATGGTCAGAGACCTGTTAAAACCGAAAAAAGTGTCAGTCCATCAATGCACTCGAGTACTGGGAAAGATGGTGGCGACCTATGAGGCCATCCCCTTCGGCAGGTTCCATGCAAGGACTTTTCAGTGGGATCTTCTGGACAAGTGGTCGGGGTCCCATCTACACATTCATCAGAAAATAAGCCTGTCCCCCAGGGCCAGGGTGTCTCTCCTGTGGTGGCTGCAGAGTGCTCACCTTCTAGAGGGTCGCAGGTTCGGTATTCAAGACTGGGTTCTGGTGACCACGGACACGAGCCTTCGAGGATGGGGAGCAGTCACACAAGGAAGAAATTTTCAGGGACTATGGTCAAGCCAGAAGGTTTGTCTACACATCAACGTGCTGGAATTGAGGGCCATATACAACGGCCTACGACAAGCGGAGAATCTTCTTTGCGACCTACCGGTTCTGATCCAATCAGACAACGTCACAGCCGTGGCTCATGTAAACCGCCAAGGAGGGACAAGGAGCAGAGTGGCAATAGCGGAAGCCACCAGGATTCTTCGCTGGGCGGAAAATCATATAAGCGCTCTGTCAGCAGTCTTCATTCCAGGAGTGGACAACTGGGAAGCAGACTTCATCAGCAGACAAGATCTCCATCCAGGAGAGTGGGGACTTCATCAAGAAGTTTTTGCAGAGATAACAAGTCATTGGGGACTTCCTCAAACAGACATGATGGCGTCGCGCCTCAACAAGAAGCTTCGGAGGTATTGTGCCAGGTCAAGGGACCCTCAGGCAGTAGCGGTGGACGCCCTGGTGACACCGTGGGTGTTTCAGTCGGTCTATGTGTTCCCTCCTCTTCCGCTCATCTCAAAGATATTGAGAATCATAAGACGAAAAATAGTGCAGACAATACTCATTGTTCCAGATTGGCCTCGAAGGGCCTGGTATTCAGATCTTCAGGAAATGCTCACAGAAGATCCGTGGCCTCTTCCTCTCAGGGAGGACCTGTTGCAGCAGGGGCCCTGCGTGTTCCAAGACTTACCGCGGTTACGTTTGACGGCATGGCGATTGAACACCGAATCCTAGCTGGGAAAGACATTCTAGAGGAAGTCATTCCTACTCTGATAAAGGCTAGGAAGGAGGTGACGGCGAAACATTATCACCGTATCTGGAGAAAGTATGTATCTTGGTGTGAAGCAAAGAATGCTCCTACGGAAGATTTCCATCTGTGCCGTTTTCTCCACTTTCTACAGACAGGAGTGGATATGGGCCTAAAATTAGGCTCCATTAAAGTACAGATTTTGGCCCTATCAATTTTCTTTCAGAAGGAATTGGCTTCTCTCCCAGAAGTACAGACTTTTGTAAAGGGAGTGCTGCACGTACAGCCTCCTTTTGTGCCCCCAGGGCACCATGGGACCTTAACGTGGTGTTACAGTTCCTAAAATCTCACTGGTTTGAACCTCTTCAAAAGGTTGAATTAAAATTTCTCACTTGGAAGGTGGTCATATTGTTATGCTTGGCATCTGGTGTCCGAATTGGCGGCTTTGTCTCACAAAAGCCCCTATCTGATTTTCCATGTGGATAGAGCTGAATTGAGGACTCGTCCTCAATTTTTGCCTAAGGTGGTTTCATTGTTTCATATGAACCAACCTATTGTGGTACCTGTGGCTACGGGTGACTTGGAGGATTCCAAGTCCTTTGATGTAGTCAGGGCCTTAAAAATGTATGTAGCCAGGATGGCTCGGGTTAGGAAAACAGAGGCACTGTTTGTCCTGTATGCAGCCAACAAGGTTGGCGCTCCTGCTTCTAAGCAGACTATTACTCGCTGGATCTGTAACACGATTCAGCAGGCTCATTCTACGGCTGGATTGCCGTTACCAAATTCGGTAAAGGCCCATTCCATTAGGAAGGTGGGCTCTTCTTGGGCGGCTGCCCGAGGCGTCTCGGCATTACAGCTTTGCCGAGCGGCGACTTGGTCGGGTTCAAACACTTTTGCAAAATTCTACAAGTTTGATACCCTGGCTGATGAGGACCTCATGTTTGCTCAATCGGTGCTGCAGAGTCATCTCCCGCCCGGTCTGGAGCTTTGGTATAATCCCTATGGTCCTTACGAAGTCCCCAGCATCCTCTAGGACGTAAGAGAAAATAAGATTTTAAACCTACCGGTAAATCTTTTTCTCCTAGTCCGTAGAGGATGCTGGGCGCCCGTCCCAGTGCGGACATATTTCTGCAAGGCTTGTATATAGTTATTGTTTACATAAGGGTTATGTTACAGTTAAGATCAGTCTTTAGCTGATGCTGTTTTGTTCATACTGTTCACTGGTTGCGTATATTCCATGTTATACGGTGTGGATGGTGTGGGCTGGTATGAATCTTGCCCTTAGATTAACAAAAATCCTTTCCTCGTACTGTCCGACTCCTCTGGGCACAGTTCTTTAACTGAGGTCTGGAGGAGGGGCATAGAGGGAGGAGCCAGTGCACACCCATCTAAAGTTCTTTAGAATGCCCATGTCTCCTGCGGAGCCCGTCTATACCCCATGGTTCTTACGGAGTCCCCAGCATCCTCTACGGACTAGGAGAAAAAGATTTACCGGTAGGTTTAAAATCTTATTTTGGGGATGCAGTCATGTGACCGGCTTTCGGGAACCCGGATACTGATGCCGGAATCCTGACCACTTCAAATTCCAACAACTGGAATGCCGACCAACGGAGACTATTCCCACCCATAGAGTGGGAATAGAACCTGTTGCGAATGTAACGAGGCCGCAAGGGGCTTTGTTGCGTTCGCCCCCCCAACTGCATACTAGTGACCAGGATCCCGGCGTCGGTATGCTAACCGCTGGGATTCCGAGCACTAGTAACCCAACCCACTAATTTTATGCCAAGCTCCCAAATAGGCCATAACCCCAATTTCTCCACGACACACCTGTGTACTATTTAAGCTCTACCCCAATTCATTAGACTATTACCCTTCTGCCTGGGTGTGGTATGGCTGACAGATGGTCTCCTGACTGCTGGTCAGCATACCAACACCGGAATACTGGCAGCATACCGACGCTGGGATCCCGGCGGGGAGGGGCGAGTGCAGCAAGCCCCTTGCGGGCTCGGTGGCAACCTGCGGTCTCCACGGGATCTATTCCCGTGTCATGGACACCCACGAGTGAAAATAGTCCCTGTTGGTCGGCATGCTGACTGTCTGGATAGTGAGGGGGATAATTTCAGGGGAGGTCATGTGACCTCCGCTCTGCTGACCGCTGGTCACATAAATACCACCCTTCTGCCTGACTTATTATACAATGAGGTTTTCTGCAGCAGGATACATTGGTTTCCACAGGAAAACATCGGGGGGGTATAGAGTGGATCTTGATCCAGAGGCACCAACAGGCTAATGCTTTAGGCTGCCCCAGGATGCATTACAGCCTCCCCTATAAACCCCGCCTCCAGGCACTGAGAGCTCAGTTTTGAGTTGGTGTCTGCAGCAGCAGGTCACCTAACAGGAGTGCAGCCCTGGAAAAGCTTATCTAAGAAGATTCTTCAACTGGGCAGTCAGCACCATATGTCAGAGTGGCCCTTCAGCGCTGCAGCTCCATCACCTCCCAAGCGGCGTTGCATACTCTGTTCCCATGGACTTGCGGTGGAGACGCTCCAGTTAAGGCACAGTCACAGAGTGCTCTCCTGGATCAGGTGGCTGCTATGGGGAGGAGGTAAGAGGGTCCCCCACGCGGGACCCGCCATTAAATCGCTTTCCGTCAGCTACCTAGGGAGACGGGTGGCATGGACACTGTCACTGAGCAGGGACCCCACTAGACCCCCAGGTCGGGTGTACTAATTTAATAAGGCTCTGTAATACCGGCGGTGGAAGCCCAGCATAGTGGAACCAGCGCTTGATCTGTAGTCCTGACCCTAGCCCAGTGCGCCACCTCCTCATAGATTTCCCACCCTGGAGCTGCCTCACACTCTCCCACATTCCCTGACAGAGATGCTACTGATCTCTGGGATTGCAGGGTAAGGTCTTCCTTGTAAAGCTACCTGTATACAGCACTGTGACTTTACAATTATTCTGATATATACCCCCGGTGTAGGACCGCGCTGTGTTTATATAATATTTAATATTTAAAATATTTTTATATTTTATATATATATATATATATATATATATATATACACTGCTCAAAAAAATAAAGGGAACACTAAAATAACACATCCTAGATCTGAATGAATTAAATATTCTTATTAAATACTTTGTTCTTTACATAGTTGAATATGCTGGCAACAAATTCACGAAAAATTATCAATGGAAATCAAATTTATTAACCCATGGAGGTCTGGATTTGGAGTCACACTCAAAATTAAAGTGGAAAAACACACTACAGGCTGATCCAACTTTGATGTAATGTCCTTAAGACAAGTCAAAATGAGGCTCAGTAGTGTGTGTGGCCTCCACGTGCCTGTATGACCTCCCTACAACGCCTGGGCATGCTCCTGATGAGGTGGCGGATGGTCTCCTGAGGAATCTCCTCCCAGACCTGGACTAAAGCATCCGCCAACTCCTGGACAGTCTGTGATGCAACGTGGCGTTGGTGGATGGAGCGAGACATGATGTCTCAGATGTGCTCAATTGGATTCAGGTCTGGGGAACGGGCGGGCCAGTCCATAGCATCAATGCCTCTGTCTTGCAGGAACTGCTGACACACTCCAGCCACATGAGGTCTAGCATTGTCTTGCATTAGGAGGAACCCAGGGCCAACCGTACCAGCATATGGTCTCACAAGGGGTCTGAGGATCTCATCTCGGTACCTAATGGCAGTCAGGCTACCTCTGGCGAGCACATGGAGGGCTGTGCGGCCCCCCAAAGAAATGCCACCCCACACCATTACTGACCCACTGCCAAACCGGTCATGCTGGAGGATGTTGCAGGCAGCAGAACATTCTCCTTGGCATCGCCAGACTCTCACATCTGTCACATGTGCTCAGTGAGAACCTGCTTTCATCTGTGAAAAGCACAGGGCGCCAGTGGCGAATTTTCCAATCTTGGTGTTCTCTGGCAAATGCCAAACGTCCTGCACGGTGTTGGGCTGTAAGCACAACCCCCACCTGTGGACGTCGGGCCCTTATACCACCCTCATGGAGTCTGTTTCTGATCATTTGAGTAGACACATGAACATTTGTGGCTTGCTGGAGGTCATTTTGCAAGGCTCTGGCAATGCTCCTCTTGTTCCTCCTTGCACAAAGGCGGAGGTAGCGGTCCTGCTGCTGGGTTGTTGCCCTCCTACGGCCTCCTCCATGTCTCCTGATGTACTGGCCTGTCTCCTGGTAGCACCTCCATGCTCTGTACACTACGCTGACAGACACAGCAAACCTTCTTGCCACAGCTCGCATTGATGTGCCATCCTGGATGAGTTGCACTACCTGAGCCACTTGTGTGGGTTGTAGACTCCATCTCATGCTACCACTAGAGTGAAAGCACCGCCATCTTTCAAAAGTGACCAAAACACCAGCCAGAAAGCATAGGAGCTGAGAAGTGGTCTGTGGTCACCACCTGCAGAACAACTCCTTTATTGGGGGTGTCTTGCTAATTGCTTATAATTTCCCCCTGTTGTCTATTCCATATGCCTAACAGCATGTGAAATTGATTGTCAATCAGTGTTGCTTCCTATGTGGACAGTTTGATTTCACAGAAGTGTGATTGACTTGGAGTTACACTGTGTTGTTTAAGTGTTCCCTTTATTTTTTTGAGCAGTGTATATATATATATATATATATATATAATTAGTTCAGTGCAGCTTTATTGGTTCAGTGCAGCTTTATTGTGGTAATCATTTCTGCATTGCCTGTGACTGTGTGTGCCTGTATCTGCTGTGTGGTTTCACTCTCAGAGTTTTCCAGATATATATATCACTATATTCTGTACCCTAAAAGGCTAGGTGTGTCTGGGTCTGCTAATATAAGGAGTCATTGCGAGTTGATCGCTCGCTAGCAACTTTTTGCAGCGCTGCGATCAGGTCTAAACTCTGCAAAACTGCGCATGCGTATGCACCGCAATGCGCAGGCGCGTCTTACAGGTACAAAGAGGATCGGTGCTGGGCGATGGATTTAACGTAGAATCCATTCGCACAGCCGATCGCAACGCCCTCTTTCAGGTGAATGACTGAAAGAGGGCGTTTATGGGTGTCAACTGACTGTTTTCTGGGAGTGTTTGGTAAAACGCAGGCGTGTCCAAGCGTTTGCAGGGTGGGTGTCAATTCCGGGACCAAAAAGACTGAAGTGATCGCAGCGGCTGAGTAAGTCCAGAGCTACTCAGAAACTGCAAAAAACTTTTTTGTGCAAAGCGAAAATACACTCCCCCAGAGGCGGCGACTATCTGATCGCAGCGCGCAACTCGGAATGACCCCCAATGTGCGTCACAGTATTTATCCAATACCTATATTCTACCCTGTACTCAGTCACATAATACCGGTTTTCATCGCAGGTGTTGTACTTTGTCTGGCAATATCGTTCTTAGTCGCTCTGTTGTTTCAGTCTCACATAATGTCTAACAGAAAGGGCAGTAAATCAGTGGAAGCTCCTGCATCATGCAGAGCATGCACCAGGGATTTACCAGAGGGGGAAGTGTTATATGACGGTCTGTGTACTAAATGTCATACGCCTCACAGTCAGTCCGCAGCTCATGCAATGGAGCTCCCTGGGCTGAGTTCACCAACTTATTGGGTAGGGTGTAGTATGGCTGACCGCCAGTCAGCATACCGACGCTGGGATCCCGGCGGGGAGGGGCGAGTGTAGCAAGCCTCTTGCGGTCTCAGTGACGACCTGCGGTCGCCACGGGTTCTATTCCCACTCTATGGGTGTCGTGGTCACCCATGAGTGGAAATAGTCCCTGTAGGTCAGCATGCCAACCATCGAGATAGTGAGGGGTCGGGATTTTGGTGGAGGTCATGTGACCGTCGGTCTCCCAACTGCTGGTCACATGAATACCACCCACTGGGTATACTGGTGAAATGCATAGCACCCCCTATGGGACCACCGGTGCACTGCACCTCATATTGTCCCTATGGTCAATCCGCCTTGGGCGGAAAAATTGTTTAACCAACTGCTGCAATGTATCAGCCTTTGTTTAGACAGAAACCTACATCAGGTCACTCCCGTGTCTCTGGGTCGTCTAAGTGGGCTGCTTCCTCCTTGCAATCCAAAATCCTCTCTGATGTCTCATCTGAAGAGGAGGGGGAGCACACGGTTCTGTCAGACACTGAATCCTGTGTTATTGATGAGGATTCTCCCTTGCAGATCGATGTCCCTGCCTTAGTGGATGCTAATAAGCATTTCCTTCAAAGAGGAGGATTCCACTACTGTGGCAAAGAAAACTGATAAGTTTAAACAGCAGAAGGTGGTTAAATCTATATTAACCCATTCTGATCATTATGTGGACATCAGACGGGAACCCTGGTTTGATCCAGCGAGGAAATTCCCTCTGCCAAAAACGGGCCTTGGCTCGCTATTCTCTCCCTGCAGAGTTATTTAACAATGGGAAACTCCTCAGCTGGTGGATTCTCACGTCACCCGCCTTGTGGTGTCATTCACTCTGCCTGTCACCACTGTCACCTCACTGAAGGATCCGACAGATAAGCGTGTGGAGGGATGCCTGAAGTCTGTATATTCCTTTACTGGAGCCATTCATAGACCTACTATAGCTGCCTCCTGGGCTGAAATTGAGGCGTGGGTACAGGCATTAGAGAAAGATCTGCCCGAGGATATATCTGACAATGCCAGACAATACCTGTCTCACAATACCACCGCCACCTGATACGTTCAGGAGGAGTCCTCTGAGGAGGGTATATTGGCAGCCAAGGCGTCAACCACGTCTGTCCTGGCTTGCCGCATACTGTGGTTGAGGTCATGGAAAGTGGACCTGAACTCCAAAAGACCTTGGAGATACTTTACTTCACTGGGGACATTATGTTTGGGGTAGACCTAAATAAAACAGGGTCTGAAATAGCAGCCGCTAAGACGGATTTTTTCCCCATACTAATCCTACTGCACAGAAGGCAATAGGTACCACTTTCCATTCCTTTTGGCCTCACGGGAATGCAAAAGGTCAGGCATACCCGAGACAATCTCGTGCTCCCAAAACCACAAAGTCCAAGGCCAAACAATCCTGGGCAGCCCGTCAGCCTGCTTCAAAACATGACCAGCCTGCTGCATGATGGGGCGGGCCTCCCTCTGGGGGATCCCACGGAGGGAGGCTCACTTCTACAGTTCACCCAGAACTGGTTAAAGACCACTTTAGACGCATGGGTACTGGAAGTGTCTCTCACGGGTACTCTGTCTCGTTTAAGAGATGTACCCCTCGCCAGTTTCGCACTACGGCCCTCCTTTCGGATCCATTAAAGGTGCAAACTCTACAAACTGGTGAGTTCCCGCCTGAGTACAGGAGTGATTGTGCCGTTACCGCAGTCCCAGAGAGGTACAGTTATTATTTGACCCTGTTTCTGTCCTGAAACTTAGTGGGTCCTTCCGGTCTATACTAAATCTCAAATCTTGGAACAAGTTTGTGAGAGTGTCCAGGTTTCATATGGAAACACTGCACTCCATTGTACTGGCTAGGGAACGTGGAGACTATATGGTATCCCTGGATATACAGGATGCATAACTGCATATACCTTTTGGCCATATCACATCAGCAGTTTCTGCAGTTTGAGAATGGCAACCTCCATTCCAATTCCAGGCTCTGCCATTCGGACTGGCTACGGATCCTCGGATCTTCACAAGATCATGGCTGTTATGACGGCTCATCTCCGTCGCCAGGGAGTCAGCATCCTGCCATATCTAGACGACCTGATGATTCTAACAAATTCCCACAAAGTCCTCCTCTGTCATCTGCAACTGAAGGTAACATTCCTGCAAGCCCACGGGTGGCTTATCAAATGGAAGAAGTCCTCGCTGGTCCCAGCTCAGAGCATGGTGCACCTGGGGGGCACTCCTGGACACACACAGTCAGATGACTGGTTCTGTCTCCAGAAAAAGTCCTGAAGATTCATGACAGGTTAAGATGCTTCCTCTGTTGTCCCAGAGTGTCGATACACTCGGCGATGCAAGTACTTGGCCTGATGGTATCGGCCTTCGACATGGTAGAGTACGCTCCACTTTATTCTCAGGTTAATCCTGTCCAAGTGCGACGGCCTGCCTCATTGGATCAGATTTCACATGATCTCTTTGACTCCGGAGGTTCGCCTGTCGCTGACCTGGTGAATCCAGGACCAGTAAGAACAGGGTGTCACATGCCATAGGTGGCGTTCACCGCGCTTACCCCTGCGTGCCTGCTGGTCTGTGTTGCGGCTTCCGCCTTCGATGGTCCACGGGCTCCGGCGCCTGGCTGGCGCGGCTCCCGGTGGTTCCCCGGGGCAGGGGCGCCGCCATGACACCCGGCATCACGTGGGCGGGGAGCAGGTGACGTCATCGGACTGTTCCGCCAATCCAGCGGAGGCGGGAGATTCAAAGGCAGACGCCGGGCAGCGCCTCGGCGCCTGAGTATCGTCTTTTCCCCTGAAGTGGATGCCAGTGCTCTTGTTCCCGGCGAGTCTCTCTGCAGTCGTACCCTAGTGTCTCCGGCGCTTCCAGGTGCCAGTTGCTGCACAGTTCCAGCGTATACAGCGGCTGGTGTGTTCCTCTGCAATCCAGTCACCAGTGCTTCTTGGAGTCAGCGTGGGCTGCGGGCTAAACGTCGCTCTCAAGTTCTACAAGTCTTCAGTGTCTTTAAACGTCGCTCTCAAGTTCTACAAGTCTTCAGTGTCTTTAAACGTCGCTCTCAAGTTCTACAAGTCTTCAGTGTCTTTAAACACCGCTCTCAAGTTCTACAAGTCTTCAGTGTCTTTAAACACCGCTCTCAAGTTCTACAAGTCATCTGTGTCTTTAAACACCGCTCTCAAGTTCTGCAAGTCATCTGTGTCTTTAAACACCGCTCTCAAGTTCTACAAGTCATCTGTGTCTTTAAACACCGCTCTCAAGTTCTACAAGTCATCTGTGTCTTTAAACACCGCTCTCAAGTTCTACAAGTCATCTGTGTCTTTAAACACCGCTCTCAAGTTCTACTGTTCTACAAGTCATCTGTGTCTTTAAACACCGTTCTCAAATTCTACAAGTCATCAGTGTCTTTAACCACCGTTCTCAAAGTTCTACAGTGTCTTTAATCACCGCTCTCAAGTCATACAAATCACCAGTGTCTTTAACCACCGCTCACAAGTTCTTCAAATCATCAGTATCTTTAAAACCATCACTCACAAGTTCTTCAGTCACCATTATCTTGTACCAACACTCACAAGTACTTCTTTTCCTGGAATCTTTAACATTGCTCGCAAGTTCTCCTATAGTCCTGGACATTCCCTCCACACGTTCCTTCTCTGCTATGTGACATTGTGTTGCTCCCTTCCTGCAATAAAGTTCTTTAATATTTTTACCAAGCTTTACTGTCAGAGTCCTGTATGAGGAAGACCTATATCAAGCCATCCCTGTTCCGACCCAACTGTGGTTCATCTCCCCTACCATCGGGAGAACCCCCGAGTTCACAACATCCCCAACCTAGGTCAGTGACAGTATACTCAGGCCTCATGGACCCGGGGGATCGGAGCCCAGAGGCAAGTACCATCCAGGACTTGATTTCTTGAGTACAAAGTCAGGAAGCAGCACAGGGCCAGATGATGCATTATCTCCAGGAATTATCTGGTCGGCTGGATCAAATTCAGACTTCTCTGGCTACAGTAGTACCGGCCCCAGCTCCAGTACCCGCTCCAGTGGTTGTCTCTAGTAATATTCCATCCTCCTCTGGAACCAGGTCACACCTTCAGCTCCCTACTCCTTCTCGCTATAATGGGAATCCAAATGATTGCCGTGGTTTTCTCAATCAGTGCGAGGTACATTTTGAACTTCTTTCACATAACTTCCCTACTGATCGGTCCAAGGTGGCATACATTATTTCTTTGCTCGAGGGTGCAGCGTTGGATTGGGTGTCTCCGTTATGGGAGCGATCTGATCCATTGGTTTCTAGTTACACCAATTTCATTACGTCATTCCGGAGGATCTTTGATGAGCCCGGCAGGACGACCGCTGCCTCTGCAGACTTGCTTCGTGTCCGACAAGGCTCTCGTTCAGTGGGACAGTATGTGATTAATTTTCAGACCATAGCCTCAGAACTGCGCTGGAATAATGATGCCCTTCGGGCTGCCTTTTGGAACGGGCTCTCCGATCGTCTAAAGGACGAGTTGGTCACTAGAGATTTGCCGGATTCTTTAGAACAGTTGATCTCGCTCTGTGTAAAGGTGGATCTTCGCATGCAGGAACGAGGTGGTGAACGTAGTCGGTCAGATCGATCAAGGGTCCGATCTCTTCCGTCTAAGCAAACGGTTATTCCAAGTCCTGATGAACCTATGCAGATTAATCGATCTCGGCTGTCCCCAGAAGAACGTCAGCGTCGTCGTGAGGGTAGACTCTGCCTCTACTGTGGAGCCGCGGATCACTTTCTCAAGTTTTGCAAGTCTCGCCCGGGAAACGGGCAGTCCTAGCTTGTTCCGGAGGAGTCGAGCTAGGGGTTTCTTCTAAACCTTCTCCGCCAGTGGACTGTTTACTCTCCGTATCTCTGTTCTCCGAGTCAATAGCCAAACCCGTTAAGGCTCTGCTGGATTCAGGGGCTGCAGGGAATTTTATTTCCCTTTCCTGTGCCCAGGATCTGGGTTTACAGCTACGGTCGGTCGAACGACCTATTACGTTGACTGCTATCAATGGTACCCAAATTTCTAACGGTCTGATTTCAAGTTGCACAGTACCAATCAAACTGCAAGTGGGAGCTCTGCATCAAGAACACCTGGAGTTCCTAGTGATTCGTGAGATGCCCCACGATCTGGTTCTTGGCCTTCCTTGGCTTAAACTTCACAACCCTCACGTCGACTGGAGTTCGACACAAATAACATCTTGGAGTTCTTTTTGTCATTCAAATTGTCTCACCCCTGTCTATCCGCTTCGTGTATCTTCCAAGTCAGATGAAGGGCTCATTCCGGAGGCCTATCGGGAGTTTTCTGACGTGTTCTCGGAGCAAGCAGCCGATCAGCTACCACCGCATAGACCCTGGGACTGCTCCATTGAGCTCATTCCGGGGGAAATGCCACCTCGGGGTCGCACTTATCTCTTATCACGGCCCGAGACCCAAGCTATGTCGGACTATATCAAGTCTAATCTGCAGAAAGGATTCATCCGCCCCTCTACCTCCCCGGCGGGGGGGGCGGGTTTCTTTTTTGTGAAGAAGAAGGACGGGGGGCTGAGACCATGTATTGACTATCGTGGTCTAAATGATGTCACCATTATGAATAAGTATCCTTTGCCGCTCATTACGGAGCTTTTTGATAGAGTTCGCGGAGCCCGAGTTTTCACCAAGCTTGATTTAAGAGGAGCTTATAATTTGATACGTATCCGACAGGGGGACGAATGGAAGACGGCCTTCAATACCAGGAACGGGCATTACGAGTATCTGGTAATGCCGTTTGGCCTCAGCAACGCCCCTGCCGTCTTCCAGGGATTCATTAACGAAGTCTTTCGAGATATGCTATACCTAAGTGTAGTGGTATATTTGGATGACATTCTGATATTTTCTAAAAATCTCACAGAGCACAGAATACAGGTCAAAGAGGCACTTCTTCGATTGCGAGAGAATCATCTTTATGGCAAGCTATCCAAATGTACTTTTGAGGTTCCTTCTATTCCATTTCTTGGTTACATCATTTCGGGCACGGAGCTTCGTATGGATCCAGAGAAACTCACTGCCATCCGGGACTAGACTCAGCCTCTTTCCTTGACAGCGGTACAACGATTTCTGGGTTTTGCAAATTACTACCAGAAATTCATAAAGGGATTCTCTACCATCGTGGCACCTATTACTGCCCTAACCAAGAAGGGTTCTGACCCAAGTCATTGGTCCTCCGAAGCTGTAGCAGCGTTCGCTCAGTTAAAGGCAGCCTTTATGTCCGCTCCAGTACTTCAACAACCAAATTTCTCAAAACCATTCTTTTTGGAGGTTGATGCTTCCTCGGTAGGCATAGGTGCCGTGCTTTCGCAGTACGCTCCAGATGGGAAGTTACATCCATGTGGTTTCCATTCTCGCAAATTCTCTCCTGCGGAACAGAATTACACCATTGGAGACAAGGAGCTTTTGGCAATAAAATCTGCCTTGGAGGAATGGAGATATCTTTTGGAAGGTGCTAAACACCTAATTACAATTTTTACTGATCATAAGAATTTGCTGTACCTCAAGACGGCCCAGTGCTTGAATCCCCGTCAAGCTAGATGGGCGCTCTTCTTTTCTCGGTTTTCGTTTGTTATTAAGTACCGGGCTGGGACTTTTAACACCAAGGCTGATGCTTTATCCCGTTCCTTAACAGCTTCGGATGAGGAGAATTCCGTTGAGAAGGCTTTGATTCTCAGTCCAGTTTCTATGTCAGCGGCTCCCACCGCTCTGGGTCCTCCTCCTGGGAGAATGTCTGTGCCAGCTAAATTTCGACCAAGGTTGTTGCAGTGGGCTCATATTTCCAAGTTTTCCGGTCATCCTGGAGTTCAAAAGATGTGGGAGTTTCTACGAAGGTCTTACTGGTGGGACACTATGAAGAAGGATATTCAAGATTATGTCAACTCGTCCTCAGTGTGCTCAGCACAGAATTCTTTGTTTGCCTCCTGCGGGGTTGTTGCATCCACTGTCCATTCCTCAGAGGCCTTGGACCCATATCTCTATGGACTTTGTCACCGAATTGCCCCTCTCCAAGGGTCACAATACTGTCTGGGTAATTATTGACTGTTTCTCTAAGATGGCACATTTTGTACCTTTGACCGGGTTACCATCAGCTCCCAAGTTGGCTTTGTTATTTATCCGAGAACATTTCCGCCTGCACGGCTTACCTCAGGAAATCATCTCTGACCGGGGGGTACAATTCACTGCAAGATTCTGGAGAGCTCTCTGTACGGCCTTACAAATAAAACTCAAGTTTTCATCCGCTTACCATCCACAAACCAATGGGCAAACTGAACGCGTCAATCAAGATTTAGAGACTTTTCTCCGTGTTTATCTTTCTCCCTCGCAAGATAATTGGGTGGAACTGTTGCCATGGGCCGAGTTTGCCTATAATCATCTGTACCACTCTTCGACTGGTGAGTCCCCATTTTTCATTAATTATGGGTTCCATCCTCAAGTTCCTGAATTACCCATTTGTCCTCCGGAGGATGTTCCTGCTGCAGCCTCTACTCTTCGGCACTTCAGCCAAATTTGGAGTCGAGTTCATGCTAATCTCAAGAGAGTTTCTGGCCGCTATAAGTTCTTTGCGGATAGGAAGCGACGAGCATCTCCCCAATACAAGGTTGGTGACAGGGTATGGCTTTCCACCCGCAACCTCCAGTTAAGGGTGCCCACTATGAAGTTCGCCCCAAAGTTTATTGGTCCTTACCCCGTGTTACAAGTCCTGAACCCGGTTGTCTGCAAATTGGGATTACCTTCCCACCTCCGGATACCAAACTCCTTTCATGTCTCTCTCCTTCGCCCCCTCATTTTAAACCGGTTCCATTCAATGTCTTCAAGGCCAACCTCTGCAGAGTCTGAAGCTGGAACAGACTTTGAAATCAAAGCTATTCTTGACTCTCGTTATCTTCACAAGAATCTACAGTATTTGGTGGAGTGGAAAGGTTTTGGCCCCGAGGAGAGGAGCTGGGTCAAGGCTACTGAAGTCATGGCTCCCCGACTGGTGCGGATTTTCCATTCCAGACATCCAACAAAACCTGGAAAGTGTCCAGGGGCCACTCCTGGAGGAGGGGGTACTGTCACACGCCATAGGCGGCGTTCACCGCGCTTACCCCTGCGTGCCTGCTGGTCTGTGTTGAGGCCTCCGCCTTCGATGATCCACGGGCTCCGGCGCCTGGCTGGCACGGCTCCCGGCGGTTCCCCGGGGCAAGGGTGCCACCATGACACCTGGCATCACGTGGGCGGGGAGCAGGTGACGTCATCGGACTGTTCCGCCAATCCAGCGGAGGCGGGAGATTCAAAGGCAGACGCCGGGAAGCGCCTCGGCGCCTGAGTATCGTCTTTTCCCCTGAAGTGGATGCCAGTGCTCTTGTTCCCGGCGAGTCTCTCTGCAGTCGTACCCTAGTGTCTCCGGCGCTTCCAGGTGCCAGTTGCTGCACAGTTCCAGCGTATACAGCGGCTGGTGTGTTCCTCTGCAATCCAGTCACCAGTGCTTCTTGGAGTCAGCGTGGGCTGCGGGCTAAACGTCGCTCTCAAGTTCTACAAGTCTTCAGTGTCTTTAAACGTCGCTCTCAAGTTCTACAAGTCTTCAGTGTCTTTAAACGTCGCTCTCAAGTTCTACAAGTCTTCAGTGTCTTTAAACACCGCTCTCAAGTTCTACAAGTCTTCAGTGTCTTTAAACACCGCTCTCAAGTTCTACAAGTCATCTGTGTCTTTAAACACCGCTCTCAAGTTCTGCAAGTCATCTGTGTCTTTAAACACCGCTCTCAAGTTCTACAAGTCATCTGTGTCTTTAAAGACCGCTCTCAAGTTCTACAAGTCATCTGTGTCTTTAAACACTGTTCTCAAATTCTACAAGTCATCAGTGTCTTTAACCACCGTTCTCAAAGTTCTACAGTGTCTTTAATCACCGCTCTCAAGTCATACAAATCACCAGTGTCTTTAACCACCGCTCACAAGTTCTTCAAATCATCAGTATCTTTAAAACCATCACTCATAAGTTCTTCAGTCACCATTATCTTGTACCAACACTCACAAGTACTTCTTTTCCTGGAATCTTTAACATTGCTCGCAAGTTCTCCTATAATCCTGGACATTCCCTCCACACGTTCCTTCTCTGCTATGTGACATTGTGTTGCTCCCTTCCTGCAATAAAGTTCTTTAATATTTTCACCAAGCTTTACTGTCAGAGTCCTGTATGAGGAAGACCTATATCAAGCCATCCCTGTTCCGACCCAACTGTGGTTCCTCTCCCCTACCATCGGGAGAACCCCCGAGTTCACAACATCCCCAACCTAGGTCAGTGACACAGGGCCCGTCCCTTCTGAGTCCCCAACTGGGTTCTGCTGACAACGAACGCCTGTCTGAGGGGATGAGGAGCGGTGTTGGAGGAACACTCTTTTCAAGGTCATTGGATCAAGGAGGAATCACTCCTTCCAATATATATTCTGGAGCTGAGGGCCGTGTTCAATGCACTATTTTTCACCCTACTTCTAGTACAGAACAGGCCTGTACATAAACCATCAGCGCGGCACTCGAGGCCGCATAGCAATGATGGAAGTGTCAAAAATCCATTGTTGGGCGGAACGCCATCTTCCAGACATATCGGCAGTGTTCATTCCGGGTGTCCTGAAATGGGAAACGGACTTCATCAGTCGCCAGGACGTACACGCCGGAGAGTGGAGTCTTCATCCAGAAGCATTTTGACTCCTAGTGGACAGGTGGTGTCTACCTGACATAGACCTCATGGCGTCTCAACACAATCATAAGGTTCCTGTCTTCAGATCAGGGGTTCTCAAGCAGCGTTCATGGACACACTGGTGGTTCCATGGAACTTTTGCCTGCCCTGCATGTTCTCTCCAGTGTCTCCTGCCCAGGGTACTATGAAAGTTCAATAAAGAAGGAGGAAAACTACTTCTAGTCGCTCCAGCGTGGCCTCGATGCAATGGTTCTCAGACCTGCAGGGTCCATCGACGAAGCACCCCCGTCTACTTCCTCGGCGCCTGAACCTCCTTGCAGGGTCCTTGTCTCTACCCAGACCTGGCCTTGACGGCGTGGCTCTTGAAGCATCACTCCTGAGGGCCATAGGATTTCCGAGGCGGCTATCTGAACTATATGAAGACCCGCAAACCAGCATATGCCCGAATTTAATTCAAGGTCTGGAATTCTTACTTCACCTGGTGTGCTGATAAGAATTATGATGTTTCTACATTCAGAACTTCCAGAATCTGGCTTTTCTGCAACAAGGCCTTGACTCCGTCTGGCCTCCCTCAAAGTTCACATATCTGGCTTGGATGGTTTCAGAGAAAAATTGCGTCTATACCTGATGTTCATACTTTCACCCAGGGCGTACTTAGGATTCAGCCTCCTTATGTGTCTCCTGTGGCCTCATGGGACTGACTGTTGTACTGAAAGCCCTGCAAGAGTCTCCAATGAACCTCTTGAGTAGGCGGACCTTAAATGGCTCATGGCCAAGGTCCTGTTCTTGCTGGCCTATTGCCTCGGCAAGACGGGTGTCGGACTTAGGCTCCTTGTCCTGTCGTCCACCCTATTTGATTTTTCACCGTGACCGGGCAGTTCTACCAACTCGACCGGGTTATTTGCTTAAGGTGGTGTCATCTTTTCACCTTAACCAAGAGATTGTGGTTCCAGCCTTTTTCTCTTCAGACTTATCTTTGAAGGAGTGTTCTTTGGATGTGTTAAGGGTTCTCCTTATTTATGTGGAGAGGAGTGCCTCTATCAGGTTAGATTCCCTTTTTTGTACTGTTTGGTTTCCACAAACGTGCCTAGCCTGCGAATAAGCAAACCTTGGCCAGATGAATTAGACTGGTGATTGCACAAGTTTATGCTCAGGCTGGACTCCCAGTTCCTGCTGCTATTAAAGCCCATTCTACTCGGTCTGTTGGACCTTCATTGGCGGCCCGCCATGGCACGTCCGCAGAACATTGGGGGTAAATCAGAGTTGATCGTAGCAGCAAATTTGTTAGCAGTTCGACAAAACCATGTGCTCTGCAGTAGGTCAGATATAACGGGTGTAGTATGGCATGCCGGCTGCCGGGCTCCCGGCGACCAGCATACCGGCGCTGGGAGGCCGACCGACAGCATACCGACAGCGTGGCGAGCGCAAATGAGCCCCTTGCGGGCTCGCTGCGCTCGCCACGCTGCGGGCACGGTGGCTATTTTATTCTCCCTCCAGGGGGGTCGTGGACCCCACGAGGGAGAAAAAGTGTCGGTATGCCGGCTGTCGGGATTCCGGCGCCGTTATACTGTGTGCCGGGATCCCGACAGTCGGCATACTGAAGACCACCCTATATAACGTGCAGAGAGAGTTAGATTTGGGTGTGATGTGTTCAAACTGAAATCTAAATTGCAGTGTAAAAATAAAGCAGCCAGTATTTACCCTGCACAGAAACACAATACCCCACCCAAATCTAACTCTCTCCGCAAATGTTATATCTGCCACACCTGCAGTGCACATGGGTGGTCATTCCGAGTTGATCGCAGCCAGCAACTTTTAGCTGCTGCTGCGATCAATAGTCCACGCCTATGGGGGAGTGTATTTTAACTTAGCAGGGCTGCGATCGCTTGTGCAGTCCTGCTAAGCTAAAAAAAAAATCAAGCAGAAGTAGACTAGGGCTGGACATACTTACCCTGTGTGATAGATCCAGCGATGATGGGCCCGGCTTTGACGTCACACCTCTGCCCTCCGTTGTCCTGGACACGCCTGCATTTTACTTACCACTCCCTGAAAACGGTCTCCAACGGTCCGGATCCGCTTATCCACGCCTCCTTCCTGTCAATCTTCTTAGCAGTCGCCGCTGCGACCGCTCCCGTCGGTAACCGTGACGTAACCCGGCAACCCCTGTCACCGGGCAACGTCGCGCACGCGCACAGCATCCGCCGTGCATGTGCATTCCGCACCGCAGCGAAAAACCGCTGCATGCAAACGGGTCGGAATGACCCCCATGTTTTTGCCCAACTACTATGAAATTTTTCAACTCTGAATTACCCCCATTGTGCAAGGCGGCTATGTGGTCCTGAGTGAACACGTTTATAAGGTTTTATGCCTTTGAGATTTCCGCCTCCCAGGATGCTTCCTTTGGACGCCGGGTTCCCCTACCCGCTAAGGCGCGTCCCCTCCCTTGAGGAACTGCTTTAGGACATCCCCAATGTTTTCCTGTGGAAACCAATGTATCCTGCTGTAGAAAAGGAGAGTTATGGTATACTTAGCATTGTTAACTCTCTTTCTGCGAATTCTATGGTTTTGCTGGGGTGCGCTCCCTGGGTCACTATGGGTAATAGTCCTTTGTGTAGAAAGGGAAAGTTCTCCTCACTGGACAGTTTATCAGCAGTGCTTCCTTGTTCTGATATAGCACGATGTCCTCAAAGAAAGAAATAGTAAATAGTGAAGTCCCGTAGGGATCAAATGGATTATCAGAAATTTCAATCACATATAGATATAATGTAAAAGAAATTTTAATCCGCCTCAGTACGGCGGACCTACGTACCGGACTTAGTGGGGTGTCAACAGTGCCCACCCAATTACGCTTGTAGTATCCCTTCCTTTATTCTGTAGATTCCAGTATTGGTTCTTCCCTAATTCACCTTTACCTCTCCATCCAGGTGAAAGGTTTCCATGAGTAGGGAAAAAAATATCAATATATAGTGAAGTATTGCTTGAGTTTAGGTATAAAAATTATTTATTCATAAAGTGCAGAAAAAGTATTTGTTAAAAAAACACTAGACGTCTTGATCAAAATAGCAGCAATCAGCGTGTTCCCTCTGGCTCCAGTAGGTCCCTCCAATCAGTCACCAACGCGTTTCTGCCCTCTGGGGGCCTTTGTCAAGGTGTGTGGCCCCCCAGAGGGCAGAAACGCGTTGGTGACTGATTGGAGGGACCTACTGGAGCCAGAGGGAACACGCTGATTGCTGCTATATACCCCGGGGAGCTACATTGCAAACGCTGTTTGGGTGGGCCATTGTGACACCCCACAACCTCTGGTACGTGGGTCCACTAATCTGTGGTGGATTTTATATTGCTATTTTGATCAAGACGTCTAGTGTTTTTTTAACAAATACTTTTTCTGCACTTTATGAATAAATAATTTTTATACCTAAACTCAAGCAATACTTCACTATATATTGATATTTTTTTCCCTACTCATGGAAACCTTTCACCTGGATGGAGAGGTAAAGGTGAATTAGGGAAGAACCAATACTGGAATCTACAGAATAAAGGAAGGGATACTACAAGCGTAATTGGGTGGGCACTGTTGACACCCCACTAAGTCCGGTACGTAGGTCCGCCGTACTGAGGCGGATTAAAATTTCTTTTACATTATATCTATATGTGATTGAAATTTCTGATAATCCATTTGATCCCTACGGGACTTCACTATTTACTATTTCTTTCTTTGAGGACATCGTGCTATATCAGAACAAGGAAGCACTGCTGATAAACTGTCCAGTGAGGAGAACTTTCCCTTTCTACACAAAGGACTATTACCCATAGTGACCCAGGGAGCGCACCCCAGCAAAACCATAGAATTAGGATTGAACTTTTTTGGGAAATTGATAACCATCCCCGCTGGGAGACTGCAGCACCTCTGAACTGAAGCGCCATCTGTACATTTGGTTTTGTGTATTTCTCTTTCTGCGAGGTACATTGGTTCCACAGGGCAGCCACCCTGACGTCAGCACCTTGCTTCTATGGGTTTGTATGGCTGCTGGTACCTTCTCCTGTCGTGAGAATGTGGTTCTATGTGAGTAACATCTGCCTTCTCTCTTGCCTGCTGCTTCATTAAACTGGTTAACAAAACTGAGCTATCAGTGCCTGGAGGCGGGGTTTATAGGGGAGGCCCCGATGCATCCTGGGATAGCCTAAAGCTTCAGCCTGTTGGTGTCTCTGGATCAAGATCCACTCTACACCCCCCAGTGTTTTCCTGTGGAACCAATGTACCTCGCAGAAAGAGAGTTAACAATGGTATGTCTACCATAACTCTCCTTTTTATGTATAATGCTAATTGTTGCGTCCCGTACCTGCTGGTCCGTTTACTTGTAATACTTCTTTATCCATCTAGTTCTGATTCTGTATTTGTTTGTATCTACTTGATATACATACACTGGACATTGGAATGTTACTCTCATGTTGCTAAGTTCTCTCTGTCTGAGTCGCACTTCTATCTTGTTCCATGCCATTTGCTATGTCTACCATGTGTCATGTATGTTTTGTTAGTTTACTCTTAATGGTTGTAAATCTTAGAACATAAAATAAAACAAATGTCAACCTGTGGCATGTCGACATAGTTAAAATGTCTACATTAGGGTTAGGAGTTATGGTTAGGCATACCTGAAAACTTTATTATTGACATTGTTACTATGTTGATATTTTGTTATGGTGAATGTCGACATAATGGACATGCATGCTGATATATCCTGTCAACAGATTGATCATGTAGTGGACACTGTAGATCTAGTATACCAAACCCTATTTTTTCATGACTTGGCACCATTTATAGTATAATTTTCATTGTTGCCCCATCTTTCATAAATATTAAATGATCACATAAGTTCCTTTGTATCTTTTATTTTGTGTCTACAGACAGAATATGTGTTGTGTTGTGTTGTATTTCTGCTTGTAATGTAAAAATACAAAATGAAAAATGTAGTTGAGTTAAGAAAAAAAAAAAAAATCCTGAGCCTTTTCTGGTTAAAAAGACATGACCTTCTAACACGCGTGTGCGACACCATGGTTTCAGGAGGTTTCTTTATGCTAAAACATGTAATCCAGATAAAAAGCAATGCAACTGTGAAAGTGTCTTTACTCACCTGCATTCTACCCACTATAAGTATGTATGAGGCACTGCAAATGTCACTAACTCCTGAATGATTACAGAGACTGAGCTGTGCCATTTACAAGCTGTATCTAATCTGTTTTCTATTCCTTTACCTAGCTCTGGTTATCTGTCCTTTTCTCCTTGGCACCAGCTTAGACTGTAATTGTCATTATGTCGCCTGCTGTTTGGTCTCTTCTTTGTTTCTCTGTAGATGCCATAAGGAATATAACCTAATCCATGCTATCCTGGAACAAATCGTTTTCTACATTTGCTTCACACTGTTTGAGCAAGCGGAAAGGAAGTAACCTCATGACGCGTTACAACAAGATTCTGATCTGACATTATTCGGTGCCAGAACGTGGCCAAACTGTAACCTTTTTATTACCGATGGCTAGAAAAATATTTGTTTCTTTATTTTTGAGACAAGGTATGGTTGCTAACTCTCCGCAATGTCAAGGAGATTCCCAGAATATTGAGAGATCTCCATGACTTCTAGGGAAGTCCACAGACCATTGATGTAAGCAAACATTGGTGGTTTGCTAACCATCAATAGTCTGTCATCTTGGTGACTCATGTCCAGTTGTTTTGTAATCGATGGTAAAAGACTATTGTTCCTCTGTCATCGATGGCAGAGATCCAATTGTGAAATGCCAATGTGTTTATTTGGAGTCAATATGTCCTTAATGCTGTCTTCCCATTGCACATCTCAATGCCTGACCCTCCTCTGATTGGTTCCCATGTCACCATCAGTATTTCCTGCCATTAATGGAAAGTATTAATGGTGCTATTGAAGGATACCATTGATGGTTACCCATTCTCTGGACAACACTAGTGACTCCTGAGGGAATGGGCAAAGCTCCTGGATGAATGCTGTGATGTAAATGTGTTTTATTATTATTATTATTATTATTATTATTATTACATTTTATTTATAGGTTGCCACAAGTGTTTTGCAGCGCCGTACAAAGGACAGTACAGGGAGACAAAACTTAGCATAACAGTAATTAAATAGCAAAAATGGAGTGCAGGTAACAAAGAGCACCACAATTCTCAAAACATAATAGAGCTTAGATGTAAGTAGCAAGGGAGTAATCATTGTACTACTTGGGGCTGGCGGCCATCGATAGAGAGGAGCCTTTACCAGTAGGAGAAAAAGCAGGTAAAGATGGTCGCTGAGTGAAATGTGTCGAGAAGAGGGCTTAGACAACTATAGGAAAGAGGGCCCTGCTCTGAAGAGCTAACAATCTAGTGGGGAGGGGTGACAGACATGACATGAGGTGCAAGAAAGCAGAAGGAAGCCTGGTGGCAGTATGCAAGCAAAGCAGAGATGTTCCAGGCGTGGGGCAGGGGGATGGAGGAGCAGCCTAAGGACTAGGTTATGCATTGGAGGGGTACGCTTTGATAAATAGGTGGGTTTTCAGTGCCCGTTTGAAGCTTTGCAAGGTCAGGGAGAGTCTAATGGAGCGGGGGAGCGCGTTCCGCTGAAGGGGTGCAGCACAGGTAAAATCCTGAACTCGTGCATGGGAAGCAGTGACCAAGGCAGAGGAGAGGCGACGGTCATCAGCTGACCGTAGTGGGTGGGAGGGACTGTGAAGGAGAGGAGGTTGGAGATGTAGGGAGCAGTGGAATTAGAGATGGCCTTGCATGTGAGGATGAGGAGTTTGAAGAGGATTCTGTAGGGGAATGGGAGCCAGTGTAGATTTTGTCGAAGGGGAGTGGCAGAAGTGGAGCGGCGGGAGAGGAAGATGAGCCTAGCTGCGGAGTTGAGGACAGATTGGAGGGGTGCGAGGTGGGAGCAAGTGAGGCCAGTGAGGAGAACATTGCAGTAGTCAAGTCGCGAGATGACCAATGAGTGGATGATAAGTTTTGTTGCACTCTGGGAGAGAAATGGCCTGATGCGAGCAATGTTGAGTAGCTGGAACCGACAAGATTGCGCCAGAGCTTGGATGTAGGGTGCAAAGGAGAGGGAGGAGTCAAGAGTGACGCCCAGGCAGCGGAGTTGGAGAACGGGGGAGATGATAGTGTTGTCAACAGTGATAGAGATATTTGTAGGGGGTGTTGCTCTGGCTGGGGGAAAGATAATGAGTTCAGTTTTGTCCATGTTGAGCTTCAGAGAGCGCTCAGACATCCAGGAGGAGATGGCAGAGAGGCAGCTGGAGACCTGAGAGAGGACAGAGGGGGACAGATCAGGAGAGGAGAGGTAGAGTTGTGTGTCATCAGCATAGAGGTGGTATTGAAGGCCAAAGGAGGTAATGAGCGCACCCAGGGAAGAGGTGTACAGGGAGAACAGAAGGGGGCCTAGGACAGAACCCTGAGGGACACCAACAGGAAGGATGGAAGGGTGTGAGGTGGTTCCGGAGGCAGACACAGAGAAGGAGCGGTTAGTGAGGTATGAGGTAAACCGGTCAAGGACGGTGCTAGAGAGGCCAACATTTTGGAGTGTGCAGAGGAGGAGAGGGTGATCCACGATGTCAAAGGCAGCAGAGAGGTCCAGAAGGATGAGCAAAGAGAAGTGGCCATTGGATTTGGCCGAAAGCAGGTCATTGGTGACTTTCACCAGGGCAGTCTCGGTGGAGTGGAGTGGGCGAAAGCCAGATTGTAGTGGGTCAAGGATGGAGTGGTCAGAGAGGTAGCTTGTGAGGCGGCTGTAGACCAGTCGTTCAAGTAGTTTGGAGGCGAAGGGGAATAGAGAGATGGGGCGGTAGCTAGTGAGTGATGAAGGGTCGAGGTTGTTGTTTTTTTGAGAATAGGGGACACCAGAGCATGTTTGAATGGTGAGGGAAAGATGCCAGTAGAGAGAGATAGGTTAAAGAGGTGAGCAAGGTGGGAGCAGGCAGTGGGGGGGAGGGATCGGAGAAGAGGGGAGGGGGTCCAAGGGGCAGGTTGGGGGGGGGGGGGGGAGGATAGGATGAGGGAGTGGACTTCCTTGTCTGAGGTGGGACGGAAGCAGGACAGGGTGGGATGGATGGAGGGGAGGGATGGTGGGGGCAGGGGGGCAGCAGAGGTGTGATGGGAGGAGATGTAATTTTGAGTATCCTCAATTTTGGAGATGAAGAAGGAGGCAAAGTCAGTGGCAGTGAGGGAGGAGGGGAGGGAAGGAGGAGGGGGGCGAAGGAGAGTGTTGAAAGTTTCAAAGAGTCGGCGTGGACTGGAGGACTGAGAAGAGATGAGTGCTTGGAAAAAGGATTGCTTGGCGAGAGAAAGAGCAGAGCTATAGGAGGAGAGGATAAACTTGAAATGGAGGAAGTCTGCCAGAGAGTGGGATCTCCTCCAGGAGCGTTCTGCGGAGCGTGAACATTTTTGTAGGAATCGTGTAAGTTTGGCGTGCCAGGGTTGGGGTTTAGAGCGGCGGAGGGGGACAGAGGAGAGGGAGGCCACAGAGTCGAGAGCAGCAGTAAGGGAAGAGTTATAGAAGGCGGCAATGCAACTAATGATGTAGCCTACGTGACAAGCGACCATGTGAATAAAAGGGTGGACCTGTATTTCTAGCCCAAATATTGTGGACCAGAAGATAAGAGCATCATAGGCACAGCTGCTAAAGCTATAAGCATCATCCAGCAAAGAAGGATTGTACTCATTTAGTGTAAAGGAAACAAAGTAAGGATTGGTAAAAATAAAAATGACATCCAAAAATAAATAAAATAACTCAGTAAATAAGCCATTGCCAGAATGTCCGTCTGCAGTTCTGGCAAATGCCAGGTGGACCTGTCCCTCACAACACTCTTGCTTCGTAATCCGCATACTTTTTTTCTGTTATGTCGAGTCAAGATGTGAGTCGGGTCGGGAGTCGTTTCTCATCAACCCACTGTAATCAGCTTAGCCCCAACGGACAGGAGAAATGTGCACCTTATCAATAATAATATTCATTTAAATCCCTTTGTATTTAAAACACATGATGCTCAGCATGCCATGCAGGGGACTTGAACTAACCTCACGTACTGCAGTCAGTCACTAAACACATTCTAACTATATGTACACTACTGTAGTTGTAATTCTTAGTTTAGATTATAGTTGCTAAGAAGATCAGTGTAGTGGCTAGTAAAAGGTACTGAGTCTGTCCCTGTCCTCTACCTGTTTACAGGGTATTGCAAGATAGTATTTGTAGTGACGAAAAAATTGCATTGGCTGATGGGAGAAGTTGGGTGGTTTTGTTACATCCCTTACTGAGTCTGTCCCTGTCCTCTACCTGTTTACCAGATATTGCAAGGCAGTATTTGTGGTGATGCTAAAATCGCATAGGCTGATGGGAGAAGTTGGGTGGATTAGTTACATCTCTCGCTAAGTGGGGTGTGGGCCATTTGCTTTATAGAGAAGTGCCCCCCCCCCCCCCTTCTATTATTTAGTTTTAATCATGAATTTTGCTCCTTCCAATTGTACTTAGTTGTACTGGCATGCCGGTGGTAGGGATATTGGCAGTCAGAATACCAATGCCAGAAACCTGACACTGGTCAGGAGACTGACGCCGGGATCCCGACAACGATCTGGGCATGTGCAGCAGTAGAGGCAGCCAACTCAGCAGATATTGGCGGCTGTAACACGGCAACCGTGTCGTGATCGTGCCGTCTGAAAGCTGCTATCTGCTACAATACTTAATTAAAATACACGGTCAAAAACCGGGTGGCGTGAAATAGCCCTTAGACTGCGGGATGGTTAGGCACCACCGGGGATGGTTAGAATTAGTCTGCCGGGGGGGTTGGAGGTAGGGTTAAGGTCCGGTAGCGGGAGGGAATTGGGGGTAGGGGATGAGGGTTAGCATACTTACCTTCCTGGTGTCGGGATCCTGTGCTTCGGGATGCTGCTGTCTGTATTCCGACCGTCGGCATCCCAAGCGCCAGGGTTACGACGATACCATCCCGCTGTTCTATTACTTTCTAACACAGGCAAAGGTCAGCGTGGGCATTATGATGCAACTGCGGGCTACACCTGTCTCCAGATGTGTCACTCGCACCAATAATAGGCAGAGGCAAATACACCACGGACACCTTGCTAGGTTTTGCATTTTAAATTGCCAAAAATCAGGGTTTCATTACATCTCACTCTGCACTGAAGGTCACAAGTGGAAAAACGTTATACATATTTGGAAATGAACAATATATAATATGGAGCCAAAAGAGATGTCAGGAGGACATAATAGTATTGTAATATATAAACAAACAAATCCAGTATTGATTTTTCTCTTACGTCCTAGAGGATGCTGGGGACTCCAAAAGGACCATGGGGTATAGACGGGATCCGTAGGAGACATGGGCACACTATAAGACTTTGAATGGGTGTGAACTGGCTCCTCCCTCTATGCCCCTCCTCCAGACCTCAGTTAGATTCTGTGCCCAGAGAGACTGGACACACACTAGGGGAGCTCTCTTGAGTTTCTCTGAAAAGACTTTATGTTAGGTTTTTTATTTTCAGGGAGACCTGCTGGCTACAGGCTCCCTGCTTCGTGGGAGCGAGGGGAGAGAAGCAGACCTACTTCTTCTGAGTTCAAAGGCTCTGCTTCTTAGGCTACTGGACACCATTAGCTCCAGAGGGTTCGATCACTTGGTGGGCCTAGCTGCTTGTTCCCGAAGCTGCGCCGTCAACCCCCTCACAGAGCCAGAAGAAAGAAGCCGGGTGAGTATAAAGAAGATCAGAAGACTTCAGTGATGGCAGAAGACATCAGTAATGAGGTACCGCACAGCGGTCGCGCTGCGTGCCATGCTCCCACACACACTTCGGGCGGCTCTTGCAGGGCGCAGGGGGGGCGCCCTGGGCAGCATGATTACTGAAGTTCAGCACTGGCCAGAATATATATATTAGAAGTGCCTAGGCACTAAATATAGCCCCCGCCAGTATAAATATTTACAATTTGAGCGGGACTACAGCGCGCCGGTGAGGGGGCGTGGCTTAGCCCTCATAGCTTACCAGCGCCATTTTCTCTTCACAGGAACAGAGACGCTGGCCCGGACCTCCACTCTCCTGCACAAGTAACAGGGAGCAAAACGGGGGGGGGGGGCACAGTAATTTGGTGTGACTAACCCTTTACTAGCGACGCAAACAGGTCTGGGGCACTGTGTATTTGCTCTCCGTACCGGGATAGGCGCTGGGGTGTGAGCTGGTAAACTCCCTCTGTGTTTCTCTAACAGGCTTTCCTGTGGGTCTGTCCCCTATAGCCAGTGTGTTTGTGTGTGTCGGTACGTGTGTGTCGACATGTCTGAGGCTGAATGCTACTCCCCGGAGGAAGTTGCAGTGGGGGCAAATAAGGCGCTGGGAGTGACTCTGTCGGCACCTCCGACTGCTGATTGGGTGGATATGTTGAGTACATTGAATGCAAATGTGGCGTTATTGACTAAAAGGCTGGATAAATCTGATTCTCAGACACAAACGTGGAGAAAACCCATGGAGGATGCCTTGTCTCAGGTACAGGCTCCCTCAGGGTCACAAAAGCGTTCATTTACCCAGATGGCGGATACTGATACCGTCACAGACTCTGATTCCAGTGTCGACTATAGTAAGGCCAGTTTAAATCCGAAACTGGTTAAGAGTATTCAGTACATGATTGTGGCAATTAAAGACGTTTTACATATTTCAGAAGTACCTACTGTTCCTGATACAAGGGTTTGTTTGTATAAGGGAAAAAAGCCTGAGGTGACGTTTCCCCCCTCTCATGAGCTGAACACTCTTTGTGAAAAAGCTTGGGAATCTCCTGACAAAAGGTGGCAGATTCCCAAGAGAATTCTAATGGCATATCCTTTTCCCTCTGACGACAGGGAAAAGTGGGAGTCATCTCTCAATGTGGACAAGGCTCTGTCACGATTGTCCAAGAAGGTGGCGGTTCCGTCTCCTGACACTACTGCCATAAAGGACCCTGCGGATCGTAAGCAGGAAACAACCTTAAAATCCATTTATGTCACTACGGGTGCGCTGCTCAGACCTGCCGTGGTGTCGGCATGGGTGAGTAGTGCTAATGGCAAGTGGGCAGATAATTTGGCATCTGCCATGGATACCCTGGATAGGGATAGCATTCGTTTGACTCTCGGTTATATCAGGGACGCTGCTTGCTACTTACCTAAAGGATGCGGCAAGGGATATTGGCCTCTTGGGATCAAGGGCCAATGCCATGGCAGTCTCGGCCAGGAGAGCGCTGTGGATTCATCAATGGAATGCTGATGCCGACTCTAAGAAAGCTATGGAAGCTCTCCCTTATAAAGGTAGAGTCTTGTTTGGTGACGGCCTCGCTGATCTGGGGTCTACAGCTACAGCGGGTAAGTCATCCTTTCTTCCTTATGTTCCTGCACAACAGAAAAAGACGCCGCATTATCAGATGCAGTCCTTTCAACCTAATAAATACAAAAAAGAAGGAGGGTCGTCCTTCCTTGTCTCTAAAGGTAGAGGAAGAGGAAAAAGGTCGCCTGCTGTGCCAGGCTCCCAGGAGCAGAAGTCCTCCCCGGCTTCTGCCAAGTCCACCGCATGATGCTGGGGCTCCTCTACGGGAGTCCGTACTGGTGGGGGCACGTCTCCGACTCTTCAGTCAGGTCTGGTTTCACTTGGGCCTGGATCCTTGGGTGGTAGACATAGTGTCCCAAGGGTACAAACTGGAGTTTCAAGAAGTGCCCCCCCACCGATTTTTCAAATCAGCCTTGCCAGTTTCTATCCCAGAAAGGGAAGTAGTGTGTGCTGCGATACAAAAGCTGTGTCAACAGCGTGTCATTGTCACGGTACCCCCGTCTCAACGGTGAGAAGGGTTTTATTCGAGCCTATTTGTCGTACCAAAGCCGGATGGCTCGGTCAGACCAATCCTGAACCTAAAATCCCTCAATCTGTATTTGAAAACTTTCAAGTTCAAGATGGAATCTCTTCGAGCAGTGTTCTCCAGTCTGGAAGGAGGGGATTTTATGGCGTCAGTCGACATAAAAGATGCCTACTTACATGTCCCAATATATCCTCCACATCAAGCTTTCCTGAGGTTCGCGGTTCAGGATTGTCATTACCAATTTCAGACGTTGCCGTTTGGTCTTTCCACGGCCGCGAGGGTCTTCACCAAAGTAATGGCGGAAATGATGGTACTCCTACGCAAGCAGGGTGTCACAATTATCCCGTACTTGGACGATCTCCTGATAAAGGCGAGATCAAAGGGGCAGTTGCTAAGAAACGTGGCACTCTCCCTGACAGTTCCGCAACAACATGGTTGGATTCTAAATTTGCCAAAGTCACAGTTGATTCCGACAACTCGGCTGTCTTTCTTGGGCATGATCCTGGACACGGAACTGCAGAGAGTGTTTCTCCCAGCAGAAAAAGCTCTGGAAATCCAGACCATGGTCAAGGAGATTCTGAAACCGGCAAGAGTGTCGATCCATCAATGCACTCGGGTGCTGGGGAAGATGGTTGCAGCTTATGAAGCCAATCCGTTGGCAGGTTTCATGCCCTGGTATTTCAGTGGGACCTATTGGACAAGTGGTCCGGGTCTCACCTGTACATGCACCGGAAAATAAGTCTATCTTCCAGGACCAGAATATCTCTCCTGTGGTGGCTTCAAAGTTCTCACCTCCTAGAGGGACGCAGGTTCGGAATCCAGGATTGGGTCCTGGTGACCACGGATGCAAGTCTCCGAGGCTGGGGAGCAGTCACACAGGGAAAAAATTTCCAGGGAAAATGGTCAAGCCAGGAAGCTTGTCTGCACATAAACGTTCTGGAATTAAGAGCCATCTACAACGGCCTTCTGCAAGCGGAACACTCTCTTCGAGGTCTACCTGTCCTGATTCAGTCGGACAACGGTGGCGTACATAAACCGCCAGGGCGGAACAAAGAGAAGAGCGGCGATGGCGGAGGCCACAAAAGTTCTCCGCTGGGCGGAAAAACATGTAAGCGCTCTGACAGTGGTCTTCCTTCTGGGCGTGGACAACTGGGAAGCAGATTTCCTAAGCAGACACGATCTCCATCCAGGAGAGTGGGGTCTTCATCAAGAGGTTTTTGCAGAAGTGACAAGTCGTTGGGGAATTCCTCAAATAGACATGATGGCGTCTCGCCTCAACAAGAAGCTTCAGAGATATTGTCCCAGGTCGAGGGACCCTCAAGCCAGTGCAGTGGATGCCCTGGTGACTCCGTGGGTGTTTCAGTCGGTATATGTGTTCCCTCCACTTCCACTCATTCCAAAAGTGATAAGGATCATAAGAACAAGGGTTCAGGCGGTACTCATTGTTCCAGATTGGCCACGGAGGGCCTGGTATCGGGATCTTCAGGAATTGCTCATAGAAGATCCCTGGACTCTTCCTCTCAGAGAGGATCTGTTACTGCAGGGGCCGTGCGTCTTCCAGGACTTACCGCGGTTGCGTTTGACGGCACGGAGGTTGAACGCCAAATCCTAGCTCGAAAGGGTATTCCCGGGGAAGTCATCCCCACTCTCCTTAAGGCTAGAAAGGAGGTCACGGCGAAGCATTATCACCGTATTTGGAGAAAGCATGTGTCTTGGTGTAAAGCCAAGAAGGCTCCTACGGAGGAGTTTCAGCTGGGTCGTTTCCTCCATTTTTTTGCAGGCAGGTGTGGATGCAGGCCTGAAATTAGGTTCCATTAAAGTGCAGATTTCGGCTTTATCTATTTTCTTTCAAAAGGAATTGGCCGCCCTTCCAGAGGTTCAGACTTTCGTGAAGGGAGTACTGCACATCCATCCTCCGTTTGTGCCACCCGTGGCACCGTGGGATCTTGACGTGGTGTTGCAATTTCTTATGTCTCACTGGTTTGAACCTTTGCGAAAGGTTGAGTTGAAATTTCTCACTTGGAAGGTGGTCATGCTTTTGGCCTTGGCGTCCGCAAGATGGGTGTCGGAATTGGCGGCTTTGTCTCACAAGAGCCCCTATTTGATTTTCCATGTGGATAGAGCGGAATTGAGAACTCGTCAACAATTTCTGCCGAAGGTGGTTTCTTCGTTTCACATAAACCAACCTATTGTGGTACCTGTGGCTACAGATGCCTTGGCTGTTTCAAAATCTCTCGATGTAGTCAGAGCTTTGAAAATTTATGTCGCCAGAACGGCTCAAATTAGGAAATCAGAGGCTCTGTTTGTCCTATAAGCTCCCAACAAAATTGGGGCTCCTGCTTCCAAGCCGACCATTGCCCGCTGGATCTGTAATATGATTCGGCATGCTCATTCTATGGCTGGATTGCCGTTGCCGAAGTCAGTGAAAGCCCATTCTACCAGGAAGGTGGGCTCATCTTGGGCGGCTGCCCGAGGAGTCTCGGCGCTTCATCTTTGCCGGGCAGCTACGTGGTCGGGTTCAAACACTTTTGCTAAGTTCTACAAGTTTGATACCCTGGCTGATGAGGACCTCATGTTTGCTCAATCAGTGCTGCAGAGTCGTCCGCACTTTCCCGCCCGGTCTGGAGCTTTGGTATAGACCCCATGGTCCTTTTGGAGTCCCCAGCATCCTCTGGGACGTAAGAGAAAATAGAATTTTAATACCTACCGGTAAATCCTTTTCTCCTAGTCCGTAGAGGGTGCTGGGCGCCCGTCCCTGTGCGGAATGTTTTTTTGCAGTAGTATTGATAGTTATTGCTTCTGTTACACGGAGGTTGTGTATCGGTTATGTTCAGCTTGTTGCTGTTTTTAGTTCATGCTGTTAACTGGTATTGCTTAAAAGCCATGTTGTATGGTGTGTCACTATAAATTGGAGGGTTCTGCGCACTGAGTGTCTTTATTCTATAGCTAGCCGGGGTGTGCTGCTCGTTCTGATGGGTGTTCCAACCCACCTATATGTAAATGGAGAAGCTTAGTGGATATACCACAATAGAACTGTGCTCAACCCCTAAGGTGTGTGTGTTTAGCTAACGAATGCACATCAGATGTAATAAAGGATAATGTATGAACAGACCCAAATTTGAGTTTGCACTTGGATATAGAAATCACAAAAATAACAATATGATGCAAATTAATTGTTGTGAGCCACTGTATTTATTGTATACTGGCCAATCTAAAGGTGTGCGGTTAATGCCCAGGGTGGGCGATATTGTCTCTTATAAAGTTCATGCAGGTGGGCGATATTGTCTCTTATAAAGTTCATGCAGGTTATAATACAGACTGCGGCGTCCCACATCTGCTGTTGAAAAGTCTTTAGGAAAAAATAATAATAATAACAAATGCTGGTGTTGGTAAAAAATCTTTAAAACCTTCACGATGCCCTGAGCTTACGGTGGTGGCATAAGTGGGGTAAAAAAGGGGGTCTCCGGACTGGTTTCCTCTCTCTGCCCCTGCTGCCCGTGGTGCGTCCTTGTTCAGACGCCCCCCGGGTGCAGGTCGGTCAGAGAGGTGGACCTGTCTAGCGGCGGGGAAAGGATTCAGATGCCGCTCTGCAGAGCGGCTAGCTGCGCCTCTCCCACCGCTTACAGAGAACTCACCTGTCGCCCGCTCCAGCCGCACGCCGCGCTCCGTAACCGGCATCTTCCGCTGTCTGGTATCCTAGCAGCGCTGCTGGCTTCCGGGTTGGTCCGGTCACGTGACCGGGTCTTTTCGACGTGGGAAAGAGTCTTCCTGATGAAGTCTTTGAATCTGTAGTGGTTCTTTCTTTGTAGTTGTGGTGTGAGCTGGTGTGTTTCTCACCCTTGGTTAACAAAAATCCTTTTCCTCGAAATGTCTGTCTCCCTGGGCACAGTTCCTATAACTGAGGTCTGGAGGAGGGGCATAGAGGGACGGAGGAGCCAGTTCACACCCGTTCAAAGTCTTATAGTGTTCCCATGTCTCCTGCGGATCCCGTCTATACCCCATGGTCCTTTTGGAGTCCCCAGCATCCTCTACGGACAAGGAGAAAAGGATTTACCGGTAGGTATTAAAATCCTATTTATACCTTCATTATTTTGATCCATATCTTTACCAAGAAATAGGATCATTTGCTATAAAGGTTGCTTTTCCCCAGCTCCGTTATTTTACATTTTTTACATTTTATTTTATTTCTTGATCGAAAGTTGATATTGCAAAAATCAAAACAAACTGTACTCACTCTAAATAGATAGTGATGATTATGTATGTACTCATTTGGGATCCACAAATGTTATCATAGCTGGTAGAGAAGTCAGAGGTCCAGTTCATCCAATCTCTAATTCCTATATTTGATGATCTGAGCAGATACTTGTAAACAGACCAGAAGTAATAATATTCCAGGTAGGCTAATCAAGTGAATACATTTACAGTAGGTGGACCTGTTCGTTGATGTTTTTATTTAGGGATGCAATTTGTGTACCTCTACAGATGGTGTGTAAGATAGCAACCAGTGACAACACACGTCTCTGTAAAGGTATTTATGTGTACAGTAAAAAAGTTTTACGGTAACAGCCTTGTGTTGCCCATAATGCTGTCACAGGTGCTACCACTTCCCTCCGCCAGTTCTATGTTCTGCTTACAGAGAGTAAATATGCTGAAATGAACTGAGCAAATGGTAAATGAATGACAGCTATATTTCCATATTTATTGCAGCTTACATCTATTTAATGTGTCTCCAAAATGAGGCCAAATCCTGTAATAGTCTGAAATAGCATGCTAGGATAAAGAACATTATCAATAATTAGATGCAAATGGTTCTCTATTGAAAATCATGTATTTATTTACCCAAATCATATTATCCATAAATACTTGGCTAATTACGGCGTATTTGCATGGTAAACGCCAAACTCCATAAAGAGCATCATTATACACACACTAGGAAAGACATACAATGTAAATGTTTGTTGACTATGGATGCCAAGGGCATAAACAGAAATGTCTGGTCCGGGTCCCCCACAGCAAAATTGTGATGGGGGCCTCTGAATTCCATCATAAACTCATAATACTCACCACGATGTCTGCCCCATTACGAGGCAGCATCCAATATGGCAGGGTACTAATTGCATCATTGCCCCCGCTTGGCCCAGTGAAGCAATATGCTACCCTTTACCGCTCCCACCCAGTATAGCGATATTTTATTGATAAATTGGGCAACATGTGATTTTTATCACCACAATAAGCTGAAATAAAAAAAAACAGCTTTGCTGTCACATATAATCAAATAGTGACTGAATATATTAATATAAATGAATGGATAAGTACTTGTTTGTAAGATCTGCATAAATAGTTAAATAAAATACACATAAGAGATGGGGGTACAGGTTTAGTAGGGTTGTGGCACAGTTTTAACATTTTTGTTTTAGTTTGCTGTTTACCTTAACATTGGGAGCGGGATGTAATGCAGCCCGGGTTCGGTGGCCATATGGGAAGGCGGCTGTTTGTTCCGTCTCTGTTTTTTCTTTTTTCTTTTTTTATTGGGGCAATCACTTACAAGGCACAACCATGCCTTGTAAGTGATTGCCCCTTTAAAAAAACGTCTGAGTTCGGCCGGCATCCCACACGGCCGCCAAGCTGCGGCGGCATTGCATACCGCCCGGGGATTTTGCGTGGGGATTGATTGTTAGGATAAAGTTACCCACAATGCTATGATTCTACAAAATTAATATTTTAATGAAATATTAATGTTTGAACTATTATTAATACTAGCTTCTTTTTAAGAGATTACACTTACACCCAGGTTAGTCACTTCATGCAACAGTTGTCCCTTCCCATACTTCTAAATAATACCCCTTTCAGACTGTCAAAAAATTCCCGGGTTATTGCACATGAACACGCATCAACCCGGGAATTTGCTCAGTGTGAAAGGGTCCAGGAACAATATCCCAGGACGAGTGTCCCGATATTTCATCCCAGGTCTCGGCCAGGGTTGAATCCGGGATCGTCCCGGGACGTGGTGCAGTGTGAACGGGTATGCCAGTGTAAACGCTGATTTACATACAGGACTAAAAGCAACACTTTAAAAAGACATTTCATACACTTTAAATGAAGCCGCTGCGGCCGCTATACTTAATCCACAACCTACGTACTTATTACACCATTAGCATACAGAGTCCCGTACCGTGTACGGACTTTGCGTATAAACACCGCGCTGGCTGTACAAAGTACACGCAGCGCATACACACCCAAAGATACACCGTGAACCCTTAACAGCTATGCATGCGATAGTAATACACTTTAAACCTTAGCAGGGAAAGGAAGACACGACACCAGATTGTAATTAAACTGCCGGGTTCCGACACCACAACATATTATTACTGAAAGGGTGTTTACAATAACAAAGCAACACAATACAAAAGAATAATGGCTACAGTCAATGGTACATACTTGTTTGGATTTCGCCACGCTACCCAGTCTGGTCCTCGGTCATCTAGATAGATAACTTTGAGAGTCTTTTGTGACCAGGCCTGCAGCTGGCTCCTTTTATACAATCTTCCAAAACACAATGGATACTGTAATCTCTTTGTCCATTGGACACAGGGATTGTCATTTACAGTACAGGAGAGGTCATAGGTTGGTTTGAATAGGTGGGCGATGTCTGTTCAAGATGCACTTGTGGGTGGTCTCCTCTGGGTTCCCGCCGCATACCTAATGTACAGTAAATACAGTTTAAATCTATATTCTGCCCCTGCACATAACTATTCGCAGGAATGTGCGATATTCTGCAAACCAACACCGGAATATTACCCTTGAAATACCCTACAGCTGGATACCAAACACCACCTTATAACCTTGTTCTGTCCCCTCCTATCCTGTAAAGGTGAATCCCTTTGTTCTGATACCATTTAAACTGTTGTAACTTGCTGGTGTGATGCGAGGAGACTATGTGTACATTGTGCACTATTTGGATTAAATATGTAATGTGTTTTGATGGCTTTTCTATGCGTTCACAAACTCTACCGTAAATACTCATACCACGCGCTAATGCGCAGAATGGCGGGAGCGACCATACGCAAATTGCGAATATGCGCACGCACAGCAGAACAAGTACACGCACGGAGGCCATCTGTGTGTAGTTTGTACGTGATGTGTGTACTGCAATATTTTTCGACTTTGACAGTCCACCCTTTGGCAGTCACCAATAACTGCCACTACCTAATCAATAAACAGAAAAATATCTATACAATATCTACAGAAGTTTGGATGGTCGGGAGAGAGTTGTAGGTGGGAAATATATGACCTTTTGGGATAGTAAAAGCATGTATGTATGAATCCATGTCTGAGGGGCATGTATCATCGTGCCGTATATGTTCTACATAAGCTTCGAGGTATTGCAAAGTATACATTAAATCCTTCTCATCCCGTATTAAAGGTCTGTAAATGGGCCAACAAACACTACCGAGCTCTTTTCGGCTTCTTGTTCCAGCAAATGGGGTGCACATTTAGTTGATGATACATGGATGGGGAAACATATGTGAGTGCTAGTATATGTGGATATCACCTGTCGACTATGTGTGCCATTAGCTGGAGGTTGCAGAGATGAAGATAAGACACATATATAAAAATACATTCACATAAACGTTTTGGGTAGGGCTGATGTCTTTTCCGGATGGATGTATCTGGGCAGAGGGGGAGACAAAACAAAAACGGGTGAAAGAAACAGGCCATGAAATTCACTTGCAATCCTTATCATAACACTGTCTCTATGGATGGGTCATAAATTAAATCTGCTGCTATAACAGCGCCCTCGCTCCTTAGACGCATCAAATTTGTGCCGTGCTTGCTCCGCATTAGAATTTGAACACACCTAAATATCGAACCAATATTTATGATGACTCCCAGGATACAAAGCAGAAACTTCCCCACACTCATAATGACATTCTGAGCCCACTCTCCTAAACCTGAGAACCATTTGTGTGAGTTCAACCATGAGACCCAGCCGGTCAGTTCATTACTCACAGTCGCTAAGGTAAGGTTGTGCTTCCTCCTGAACTCCCACTTCAACTGCAAGATATCGTCCATCTTTTGATCGATAATCTCCGTTGGGTCCTCAGTGCTGTTTGTAATATAAGTACAGCACTTCACACCATATTGAGTTGCCAGGGTAACACAGTACCCACCTGTCACGGCTGTGACATAATTAAGGACCATCCTGTGCTGAATCAGTTCCTTCTTGTACGCTTGTAACTCCCTTCCCGTATACCTGAAGGTGTCGTTATACATCTCAGTGATATTATCTATCAAGTTCGCTAGCGCATGGATATACCTATAATTTATAGTTCCTCTGGCAGTACGGGTGATGTCTAATGCGAGAAGGAACTGAATCCCGGTGGATTCGTGGATCAAATCAGAGGCTGCGTGCTCTGCCCTATCTATGAGGTATCTCTTGATGATGTGTTCATAGTGAGTATGAGTATAAGGAGCCTGAGCACTGCAGTGAACGTCTTTCATTTTATCATGGGTTATGGTCATGACCTCTGGTAGCACTCTCCCAATATAACACAATCCCTCTGAGCTCGGGGCAAGCCACTTGTCCGCCTTCCTCCCACATATGAAATAGGCATCATCTGGGAGAACATAGGGGACAAAATATAACATCACCATATTACAAATTTTCCAAGTAAAGAAACCAATCCCTAGTTCTCCCATCTGCTCAGAACAAGTATCGGGCTGGATGATATGTGCACAATACCCTGGCGATACTTTTCCAAGCCACATGGTCTTGCTTCCACGAGTATACCTATAACGAAAATACCTCCCACTGTTGGCTATTTGGCGTACAAGTTCAGAGTCTATGGGTATCCTATCAGCTCTGTATGAAAAGGTAATTGTCTGGTTATTCCACGTCACTTCCCAATTTCCCGGTTTTCGGTAAATGGAAATATTAAAACACAATAAGGACCTGTCTACATGATAATGGTGGAGCTTCAAACTAGGGGGCCTAGAGATATTGAATTTCTTGTCCACCGGTCTCCCTCCCCGCAATTCGAGTACCTCATCAATTGCTAAAGGGTATGGTACTAATCCTGACTTACTCTGACCTTGAGGTACTTGTGAGCAAACCCAGCATTCTGTCCGGTTTAAGACCTTACCCACTAGTGAGTGGTAATCACTCAACGGATGGCGGTCCATGTTGATATTAAGGTTGGACTGACATCTCTGGATGCACCCATCCTCTACTATATTCTCACAATTCCTACAAATACAATATTCATCAGACAATAACCCCTCACAGTGCCTCCGAGCTCCCTGACTACCAGAGCGCTTACTGATGCCAGCCTTTACTAAAGTGATGTGCTGCTCCTGAGATCCTACAAATTCATTCTCGCCATCAGAACCCATTCCAGATCCCTGCTCGACCTCTCTGGGACCCTCACCAAAACAAACTGTCCTGATCAAAACCAGAATTACTAACAGAACCCGAAACGCAGTCTCTTGTGATCGATCCATTTCGTTAGGGGAAAGGAGGAAAATAAGAAGGAGAAAAAGAAAGGAAAATGCAGGGGGAGGTGAAAAAAAGAACATGGTACGACAACCGTTCTAGATCTTGTTACTCTCTGTGCTCAGATGCCCTTCAACAGTCCTGCCACTCAACTTTCCCGGAACAGACACTCCAGTGATACGAGATTCTCTACACTATGCTCTTTGTGACGAGTTCTCTCCGGGTCAGCGACCTTCTTGCAGTGGGACGAGTGGACCCAAGTCTCTCTTTCGGCGACCTAACTCTTTAATGAATCTCTGGCATCCGACTAGATCTTTCCTGGGATCGGGAAATTCAGACATAATTGACCTTAACTCTGCCCGGGACCAGGGACAATGCATGGCAATGTTCCTGATGGGAGTTACTCCCTGATTGTCAGTTTTCCCGTTGGGGACTGCAATTACCCTGACAGGATTTAATTCAATTACATCCTTCTGGTTTGATTCTACAATGTGGGGAGCTATAGTTTCTGCATAATGTATGGTACCATACTTACCTGTGAACACAACCTCACTTATCCCTCCGCTAGTGGGCCTTGCTACAACTCTTGATGGTTGGGCCATGCCCACTTGAGTATCTTGTATGGTGGCTGCTAGAGAGAGTGCCGATATCGTGCTGGGATCATCTTCCTGCTCACTATCCTGAGGAAAATTTAAAATGGCATACAGCTGGCAAGGGTTAGCTTTAGTACATTTATCAATCACATTCCTATCCTGTACCAATGCACCATTGCTTGTAGCCACTTTCTCCCCAAACAATATATGGTGGTGGTGGTGGTGGTGTGGTCGCCATTGTTTTCCCGCTAGGTTTGGAACCTGCTGCTCGAGCTAATTCCCTTTGCACATCCCCCTCTTGCTGCCATAAGTTTAAACAATCTGTATGTCTAATCCTTTGTTTTCTGGATTTTATCAGACATATCCTTATCCTTAAGTTCTGCAATACCTCCGGTTCAAAGCTGCCCACCTTAGGGAATGGTACCCTATCTTTGTCAGTCATACATAACCATTCATTGCAAAAAGCCTCCGTGTGTGAACCATACTTTTCACACATAATAAACCTTGCTGACCCTCTCGGTCGCAATTCTGACCTTTTCGGTCCCACTTCTTCAGCCTGAACCCTAGCTACTAAATGCCCACTGCTTGTGCAATTGGATCCCATCACGGACTTTTTGCCAATAAACGCAATCCCCAATGCACACCGCAGATAGACGGTGAAAGACACCTAGCGCTTTCACTCGCTCCTTCTCCGCTGAGTATCACGACTCACTCCAATAGTGAACACCGCGTACCCAGTGAGGCCCTATCTAGTTTCTATTTACTGGAAGTGTTAGGAGTGACTTACCTTTTCCAGTAAATATCTGCCGCTGGAGATTTTCCTGAGAGAGACCAGCGAAAACTCCCTATACACTTTTTTATACACAAATCACGCTTGCGTATGCTCTATACAGCGCTAATGATACCGTGATTCTACGCAAAAAGCTTGTAAAAAGGGTATCAAGTTCAATATCCACTCACTCCTACGTTCGCTCACTCAAATACACTTTGGTTTTTCTATACAGAAAATGTTAATTCATTCAGATAGGCAGCTTTACCCCAGAGGCAATACAGCTCAAACAAAAGTTTGTCTTATGGCAACAATGTGAGAGGGTATGCAAAGTATGGGTGTCTTTTGTGTACGCTTTTTGGCGCCAAAAAAATTTCACAGATTTTTTATTAGCTTTTTTCCTGTTGTTTTACGGGTTCTACCAACACCTCTGCAAACCACACAGAGCAGACGTCATCTAATCAGCACACAAGTAGGGTTTTCAGTGTATCCATCGACCACGAAAAGGTTACGTAGGATACTTTCTGTCCACCCTTTTGCTGATAGATTAAGTCTGCTATGACCTGTTAGGCTGTGAGTATGTGGAAATCGGACGATGCCCCCAATTGTAAACGCTGATTTACATACAGGACTAAAAGCAACACTTTAAAAAGACATTTCATACACTTTAAATGAAGCCGCTGCGGCCGCTATACTTAATCCACAACCTACGTACTTATTACACCATTAGCGTACAGAGTCCCGTACCGTGTACGGACTTTGCGTATAAACGCTGCGCTGGCTGTACAAAGTACACGCAGCGCATACACACCCAAAGATACACCGTGAACCCTTAACAGCTATGCATGCGATAGTAATACACTTTAAACCTTAGCAGGGAAAGGAAGGCACGACACCAGATTGTAATTAAACTGCTGGGTTCCGACACCACAACATATTATTACTGAAAGGGGGTTTACAATAACAAAGCAATACAATACAAAAGAATAATGGCTAAAGTCAATGGTACATACTTGTTTGGATTTCGCCGCGCTACCCAGTCTGGTCCTCGGTCATCTAGATAGATAACTTTGAGAGTCTTGTGTGACCAGGCCTGCAGCTGGCTCCTTTTATACAATCTTCCAAAACTTAACACAATGGATACTGTAATCTCTTTGTCCATTGGACACAGGGATTGTCATTTACAGTACAGGAGAGGTCATAGGTTGGTTTGAATAGGTAGGCGATGTCTGTTCAAGATGCACTTGTGGGTGGTCTCCTCTGGGTTCCCGCCGCATACCTAATGTACAGTAAATACAGTTTATATCTATATTCTACCCCTGCACATAACTATTCGCAGGAACATGCGATCTTCTGCAAACCAACACCGGAATATTACCCTTGAAATACCCTACAGCTGGATACCAAACACCACCTTATAACCTTGTTCTGTCCCCTCCTATCCTGTAAAGATGAATCCCTTTGTTCTGATACCATTTAAACTGTTGTAACTTGCTGGTGTGATGCGAGGAGACTATGTGCACATTGTTTGGATTAAATATGTAATGTGTTTTGATGGCTTTTCCATGCGTTCACAAACTCTATCATAAATACTCATACCACGCGCTAATGCGCAGGATGGCGGGAGCGACCATACGCAAATTGCGAATATGCGCACGCACAGCAGAACAAGTACACGCACGGAGGCCATCTGTGTGTAGTTTGTACGTGATGTGTGTACTGCAATATTTTTTGACTTTGACACCGGGTCAAGGCGACTCGGCACCCGTTCTCTGCATAGGAGGAGGCGGTGCTTGGAGATGATTATCTCCAAGCACAGCCTCCGGTAAAGTCAGCGGTGACGTCACCAACCCGGCAATATGCCGGGTCAGGCCGCAAGTCTTAAGAGGTCTCAAGGCGGGTCGCACCTGGGAAGCACCCGCGTACACATTCCCGGGTGCGACCCGGCTACTGTCAGTGTGAAAGGGGTATAAGGTGACAGATTGATGATCTCTGTTGGATGTTTGTAGGCCAAATAGTCATAAAACAGTACAGAATGAGGTGTTCGTCAGTGGGTGCAATTGCCAAGGAACAGTATGTACCTGTCACCAGATGCCATACTCAGCATGATAGTTGTGCCTACCAGGTCCAACGGTGGCAGCTCCTTCTGCATCAGTGACAGCTCTTTCTGCATCTCCAGCTTCTCCATGTTGACCAATGCCATAACCCTTTGCTATAGGAGAGGGTTCAGTACTTCCTTGGCTTTACTCTGTGGTAAAGTGATCACTGTCATCACAGGAGAGTCCTGTTTATATTGTGTTTCCCTATATAAGTTCTGCTTTGGATACAGATGCCTTCCATAGTATTAGGCTGAATAACTAGCACTAGTGGCAACACTAGTGGGGTGCAGGGCTGCGGACCACACCATGTGAATCTGAATGCTCTGCTATTTTGGTATCAGCCCCTGCCCCTCGGATGATGTCACAAAGCAGCAGTGACAGCAGTGATGGATGATGTGTGCATCATCCACACTGCAGGGAAAGGCTTGAGGATGCCAAGCAGATATCAGTTGCCCCAGCATGATGAGAATGGGGGAAGGGATACACTGGGGTGTGGCATCACAGACACTAGGTCAAGTCCCCTTTCATGTGCAGTTCGCACTGGGTAACGCCAACCCCAGTGATGTTACTGCCTAGCACCAGTTTCTTCTGATTACTGCTGTGTATGCTTGCGTGTATGTCCCGGCTGATACTTGATTCCTCTGTGTGAAATCCCTTTGGCTTATCCATGACCACTCAATATTCAGACCATGGCTGTGTTTGTGATTCCTCGTAGCATTATTCCTGTGGTTTATCCGTGACTTCCCGGTGTACTGACCCAGGACCATCAAGGGGGAGGGGGAATACTAATTACCCAAGCCCGGGGTTGTTGGACAGATCTGTCAGGGATCGGGGTCTGCGACTTCTGGATTATGACATTAAATTATACTGTTTGGATGTGATATCTTTTCCCTTTTAAAGAAAACCTTGAAAACCAGCCTTAGGGGGGTATTCAATTATCCGCACCGACTGCGGGTGTAAAAGTATCGCCGGGGGGGCTATCTAATTAGCACTGATAAGTCGTCGCGAAGCAAAATCCCCGATAACAGCCCCATTTTCATCCGAAAACGGGGCTATTTCACCCGAAAACACACAGGTTTCACTGAACCTGTGTATTTTCGTGTGAAAATGCACTTTCTAACGGCTGGTGAAATCGAATATGTTGACCGCAAAACCCGAAGTAACATCAGGAGTTTTTACTCCCAATGTCTCTTCGGGGGCTAATTGAATATCCCCCTAAGTTTTTCCATTTATAGGTTTTTTAACCTTTCCAAATTTTTTTTTTAATTAATTTTGTCCAGCACAGGAGAATGCGTCAGTTATACAAGGTTTCATATTATATCTCTATGCAAGTCAGGGCCGTAACTAAGGGTCAAAAGGTTAACAGTTAAATGGTTGACATGGACTTAGGTCAACAGTGTCAAAAGGTTGACTAACCATTCCCTTCCGCAGCCTTCTGCTTTTTAGCAGAATTTGCAATCCTTTGAATTGCATGCTGGGGGCCGCCCAGCATGCAGCCCAACGCCCTCACCCATTGCGATCAGGCTGAAATTGCGATCATGCCACAATTACAGTGTGATCGCTGAAATTGTGGATGCCTCATGCCAGTGCAGCCTGGCTGCGACGGCAGGAGTCCCGCCGCCATTTTTTAGTTCGAACAGCTGCGTGTGACGACAGACAACCGGCCCACCCGAAAATGCCAATGAGAGCCCCCGTTGGTTAACCACCGCCCCACAATGCTCCGTTTCCCCCTAGAAATTGGAATGTTGCCACTCCGCGAACGCATGCACATGGCATCTATCAGTGCAAGGAGGGGAGCTGGGGGCTGTCCAGCCGCTCAAGGAGCACTGGACACGTCCCCCGAATGACGTAAACGGATTGTGGCACTAGGCCACGCCTCCTCAACTCGCGGCCCCTCCACTGAACTCCTTTTCCAGCCGCTGGAAGGAGCTACTCAGGAGACATGAAAGTTGGGAGGTATGCCAGTAAAGTGACCTTGACCTTCAGCATATCACCAGATGAGGGCATCACTGTGTGGAATATCATGTGCGGTTTCACAAACTCAAGTTATGCATGTGCAGCCAGCTTGGGAGGGCAGAGCCGGCCCTAGGCATAGGCAAATTAGGCAAATGCCTAGGGCTTTTGGCATGCCCAGGGGCACAAGCAGTTTATGCTGATTAAAATTATATGTGGCATGCCTATATTCTGTGTGTGACTGTGGCTGTATCTGCATACTAAATGTTATGTTACAGTTTATTACTGGAAATCACTGTAACGTAGCATTTCGTATGCAGATAGAGCCAAAGTGTATTTTTCTAAGAACATTAATAATGTGTGTCATGTGTAAGGGGCATTATTGTGTGGGATTATGTGTATAAATGCATTACTAATGTGTGGCATTATTTGTATAAGGTGCTGTACTGTGTGGCGTAACGTATAGAAAGGGCACTGCTGTGTGGTCTAATGTGAATAAAGAGCAATATGGTGTGTTGTAATGTGAATAAGGAACACATTGGCGGCGGGACTCCTGCCGTCGCAGCCAGGCTGCACTGGCATGAGGCATCCACAATTTCAGCGATCACGCTGTAATTGTGGCATGATCGCAATTTCAGCCTGTGTGATATAATGTGAACAAGGGGCACTACTGTGAGGAGAAACGTATATTAGATAAAGTGGTACTACTGTGTGATATAACGTGAATAAGGTACACTATCGCATGATAAAATATGAGTAAAGTTGCACTACTGTGGTGTAATTTGAATTGTGGGTACTATTGTGTGGCTATGCCCCTTCCCAGCAAGAACATGCCCCTTTTTGGTCTATGCACCGAATGTGTGCACTGTTCCTGTTTAAAATATAGGGGGTAAGAGCACCAAAATGAGAACTGCTATGAGTGAGGGGTAATGGTGCCAGGAAAGGGTGCAGGGTCAAAGGCGGAACTAGCGGTGGTGCTAGGGGGCACTAGGCCAAATCTTGCCTAGGGCATCATATTGGTTAGGGCCGGCTCTGCGGGAGGGGTAAGTGTTATTGCTATCACTACTACTTCTGTAGCAGTGTTAGGGATCATAGGTACAGCTGCTTTACAGTGCAGCTGTCATTGCACCGACATAATGCTGGATTCCTCCGATAGGCCCCTTAGGGAGAGTTGATACTCTATGGCCTGATCTTGTTAAGTGCAGGGCCAGTGTATACTGTTATTACAAAACTAGTATTATCCACCTTGCGCTAGATTTCACCATGGCGACGCAACCCACCCAAGATGAGAATAAGCCCCAGCTGTCTATAGCTAGGCGGCAGTTGAGGATTTGGGAAATGAGGGCAAGTCAGAATATGAAAATTCTTAAATATCGCATGGACACGTCTGACACATAAGGAGCCCGCTCGCACAGTGCCCATGCGACTGGGAGTGCTATAGACGTTTGCCTCACTTGCACACATTTCTTCTTTTTGTGTGGTGGTGGTAGTCACGCATTCAATAACGTACGCATGCATAGGCGGATTCAGGAGGGGCACCAAGGCGTGCTCGCCCTCCTGTCATTTAGGAAAATGTTTTTTATTTAAGTGCACCAAAAGCTTGTAAAGAGAGCTCAAGAGCAAGAGACTGCACCAAGGGGCTAATTCAGGTTGGATCAACTGGAATTTTTGCTGAAAAGATGCAGTTGCATGCGCAGCGCCCGTACTCATTTTTTTTTTTTGGGGGGGGTGGGCAGAAAATGTGATCGCTTCTTCCTGTCAATCAGGCAGAGGGGGGCAGCAACGCTCGTTTCCAGGGAGGAGACGGAGCGTTGCGGGGGCGGTGCGACCGGTGGGCGGAGGCGGACGAACGGGGGCGCGTCGTGGGTGTAATCGCAGTGGCTACATGTGACGTCACACGCAGCCGCTGCGATCAGGAAACTGGCGCCGAGTCTCCTGGGGCCGCAGCTAAGCTGCGCCTGCAGGAGGCTCCCACAGTTTCTGCTAACAAGCAGAACACTTCACAGTTTATGCTTGCTCAACTGGGGGAGGCTCCGGTCAGCATGCTGGGGGGCCTTGCCCAGCGATGTGCGGCCCCCAGCATGTGATCCAAAGGATAACAAATTCTGCTGATTAGCAGAATTTGCTATCCTTACTGAATTAGGCCCTAAATGGCTTGTAAATATATTTACCAAACCCAGCTAAAGGGGAACATGACTAAATAAAAAAAAAGCGGATAAAATAATTCTATGTAAAGAACCATGCTCACAGGCATCACAATACATGCCTATATAATATCCTTGTCACACTAGTCAGATCATCTAAACCCCTCATTTATGGCTGGCCAGGGTTGTTTCTAGACAATTTGGCTCCCAGTGCAAACAGTAAAAAATGCACCCCAGGGGGCGTGGACCCGCAGGAAAAGTCTACCTTACACCCTAGTTTTTGACCCTGCACCAACAGACCTCGGCCACCACAGGAAAGGAAAAAAATCCACCGTATTAAGCCCCACACAGTAATCTCCCTTGCACCATATTATGCCACACACCGCAATGCTCATGATACATTATGCCCTACAGCAGTGATTTTCAACCTTTTTAAACTCGCGGCACACTAAACTAGATTTTAAAATTGCCAAGGCACACCATCAGTTTTTTTAAATCAAATATAATACATATAATAACAAATATCGACATATATTTAATATATATTGATATTTATCTTAAAATGAGTAGAAATAAATAGGTTTTACTTACATAAGAATATTAGTGGGAAACCCGTGCTTGGTGATGTCTCTTGTCCGAGGACGGATGGTTGACAAGCATGCCCTCAAGTCCTCCTCCAATGATTGAAGCCGTGACCTGTTCTTACACTTCATGGTGTTCATAGCAAAAAAAGACAGCCTCACACAGATGTCCCCATTGTAATTCCACACACCTGCCCCCCCAGCGTAATTATACACACATGCCCCTATTATAATTCCACACACCTGCCCCACCAGTGTAATTATACACACATGCCCCCCACTGTAATTCCACACACATGCCCCTCATTATATTTCCACACACCAGCTCTCCCCCAGTAATGCCACACACCTGCTCCCCCTAGTAATTCCACACACATGCTTCCCCTAATAATTCCACACACCTGCCCCCCATAGTAATGCCACACACATGCCCCTCATTATATTTGAACACACCAGCTCCCCCCCATATTAATGCCACACACCTGCCCCCCCTTAGTAATTCCACGCACCTGCCCCTCCCTTGTAATGCCACACACACCTGCCCCCCCTAGAAATTCCACACACATGACCACAGCCCACATAATAATTTCTCACGCTTTAATACATGTGAAATCTCTCAGGAGTGGGACCAGGCAGCACAGAGTGAGTGAGTGGGTGGGCAGGAGAGCGGGATGCGACATGCGAGCTCCACGGACCAGGCAGCACAGAGTGAGTGGGTGGGCGGGATGTGACATGCGGTGCGTGACCTATAAGTCACCATAGGTCATGGGCCAGCTGTCGCGTAACGGAAGTGCAGCGCTGGCCAAGCAGGCATATCTGGCAGCCGGCTGCTACTGTCTGGCGGGTGGCGATCTAGTTGACAGCGGGTCTCTGGTGGCCAGTCTGGCTGGCAGGCGGCAGCAGGTCTGTGCGGCGGGCACCTCTGGCGAGTGGCGGCACACCTAGGAACTGGTCGCGGCACACCAGTTGAAAAAGGCTGCCCTACAGTAAGGCTTTTAATAACTTTTAAATTACTTGCTTGTTGCCAGGGATTTCATGCTTAGGTTGTGATGCTCATTGCCAGGGGTATTTAATGCTTGTTGCCAGGGGTTTCATGCTCATTGCCAGGATTGTTTAATGCTTATTGCTAGAGGTGTTTACTGCTCGTTGCCAGGGGTGAAGCTTGCTGGCGCCAAAGGACAGCAACAGCGGCTCCCTACAATTACTGTCTAGTCCTCCCAGCCTGAGTACTCTGCTCGCTGGGCTGAGTTTTGAAGAATGACGTAGTGATGCAACCGCGTCATTTCTCAAAACTCCACACAGCGAGTGGAGTACTATAGTTCAGAGGAGAATGAGCCGGTAACAGCAGAATTCAAGAGCCCGACTCGCCCGCCACTAGAAACGGCACTGTGGCTTGCAACATTTGGTAAGCACATTTCCTGTACTGTGTCGGCTTCATTTACCTGCAGGTGCCCCAAGTTAATACGGCAAACCCTCCAACATTTTACACATAAAAACCGGTACAAATTAGAAAAGGGGACATGGCAAAGGGTACTTTTCCTATACTTTAAATGGAAGTTTGGAGAGTCAAAAATCGGTACAGACCATAAAAAAAGTACTGTACCTGCCAAAAAGGTACAGTTGGAGGGTATGATACAGTGTCATCACTAAAGTGCAGAGGCGTCGGAACTGGGGGGGGAGCAAGGGGGGAGTTTGGCCAGAAATTGACAGTGGCACAGAGAGGCGGGGGGGGGGGGGGGGCAGAAGCATCGGAACAGTGGGTGAGGTGGAGGTGTGGATGAGCTCTTACCTCTGGATCCCCGTGGGCGGCACCTCCTTTAAATGCAGTCTGCTGCTGCGGCGTGCTGTGTCCTGTCCTAGCCAACTTTCTCTCACTGATACTGTGATGTTAGTGTATTAGAATGCTTAATATTTGTAGACACTCCCTTACTAATCTGTGTAAGCCTGAATCTTCAGTGATGGTCCCTAGGACCAGGGGGATGCTGGGAAGTGGGTGGTCCAGTGTGCAGTGTGTCTGGAGTTGGTGATGGAATAAACAGCACAGCAGTGAACTCACATGTCTCTGTGTCCTGATGACTGGATTTACAAACATATGAACAAAACATGGTGTCAGAAGAAGTTTAACTTGGACTGCTAGTGCTCTCAGAGTGTGAAAGAATCCTGCAGCAGTCTGTAAGGCTGTGATAGTGTCTGCAAAGCCTGCCGTGTGCTCCTCTCTTCAAACAGTGAGTAACCATGGATAAACTGGCTCCTCCAACCGGCATGCTGATGTCTGGTAACTTGTCTGAAACCTGGAAAAGATTTAAGCAAAGGTTTAATATATATCTTGCTGCATGTGGAGCTGATACATAGGCTGACAAAACGAAGGCATCCATATTCCTCCATGTGATAGGAGAGGATGTGCTGGACATTTATAATAGTTTTCAGTTTGATGAGGGGCAGAATATGGTGCTATCTTCTATAATGCAAAAGTTTGAAGATTACTTTGTGCCAAGGAAAAATGTGACATATGAAAGATATAAGTTTTTCACATGTGATCAGAAGTCTGTAGATGGATTTGATCAGTATGTTACAGAGCTGCAATCACTCAGTAAAACCTGTGAGTTTGGTGATTTAAATGATTCACTGATTAGAGATCGTATTGTCTGTGGAATATCTGATAATGGACTCAGAGAGAGACTGCTGAGAGAGCAAGACCTAACACTAGAAAAGGCAGTGACTATGTGCAGATCTGCAGAAATAACTAGATTTCAAGCCAAAACGTTACACAAGGAAGTTGATGCTGCTGTCCATGTAGTGCAGAACACAGAGCCAAGCAAACCTCCATTCTCAAGAATGAAGCAGTCTAAGCCACAGTCTAATAAGGTAAAGTGTAGTAGATGTGGAAATGCTCACAATCCTAAAATGTGCCCTGCTTATGGTAAAACCTGCATGAAATGTGGTAGACTTAATCACTTTGCCAAATGCTGTAAAATTAAAAGGGAAATAACCACAGTGCATGCTGTTAAACAAACAGAGGAATTCTTTGTGGATTGCATTGAACTTTGCAGTGCAGATAAGAAAGAATGGATTGTCCCTTTAACTGTGAACGAGATTGTCATTCCCTTTAAGTTTGATACTGGCGCGCAGGTGAATTTAATATCGTTTCAAGACTATAAGAATTTTAGAGTATAACCTAAAATTCATCCAGCCAAAGTGAAAGTTACAGGGTACACTGGGGAGGAAATTCCTGTGAAAGGTATATGCTTAGTGACACTGAAATATAAGGGACAACAGTTTAAAACATCTCTACTGATTGTGGATAAAAATGTGCAACCGATTCTAGGATTAAGTTCCTGTGAGAAACTAAGCTTGCTAAAGAAAGTTTTTATGGTGACATCACAAGTAGAAGATGACTGCAAATCGATGTTTACAGAATACAGAGACTTGTTTGAAGGTCTAGGTTGTTTGCCTGGAGAGCATAAAATAAATATAAACACGCAAGTTTCTTCAGTGATACACCCCTGTAGAAAAGTGCCGTTTGCGCTGAGAGAAAAACTGAAACGAGTTAAATCGCATGGAAGCCTTTGGTGTGATACAGAAAGTTGATAAGCCTACTGAATGGGTAAGCTCCTTAGTAATTGTTGAAAATAAAAATGGACAACTCAGAATATGTCTAGACCCCAGAGATTTAAACAAAGCTATTAAACGAGAACATTTCAAACTACCAACCAGAGATGAAATCATGTCGCAATTTGCAGGAGCAAAGTGGTTCAGTAAATTGGACGCATCTTCAGGATTCTGGCAAATGAAGCTAGATGAGGCCAGCTCAAAGCTTTGTACATTTAATACACCAGAAGGTCGATACAGATTTCTTCGACTACCATATGGAATATTGTCTGCTCCAGAAGTATATCACAAAAAGATACACATGATTTTTGAACATATTCCAGGTGTTGAAACAATGATGGATGACATTATTGTCTGGGGATCTACAAAGGAAGAACATGATTCTAGATTGAGACAAGTAATGGAACTTGTCAAGAAAGTGAATCTAAAGCTAAACAAGGACAAATGTGAATTTGGCGTGAATACACTTACCTTTATGGGCGACGTGGTCTCGGATCAAGGTGTAAAACCAGACCCAAGGAAAATATCAGCCATAGTGAACATGGAACGTCCTAACAACAAAGACGACGTCAGAAGATTCCTAGGAATGATTACTTACTTAGGAAAGTTTATTTCTCAACTCTCTGAACGAACAGCCTCTCTTAGATGGTTGTTGGACAAAGATAACGAGTGGATGTGGTCACATGAACAAGAAGAAAGTTGGCAAAACTTGAAACAGATCATTACAGAGCAACCAGTGTTAAAATTCTTTGATCCTGTGAAAAGAATAAGAATTTCAGCAGATGCTTCGCAATTTGGCCTAGGCTCAGTGCTGTTACAAGAACATGAGGATACATGGCAACCAGTAATCTATGCATCAAGAGCACTGACAAGTGCTGAAACAAGGTATGCTCAGATAGAAAAATAACTTCTAGCGATCACATATGCATGTGAGCGATTTCATCAGTTTGTGTATGGTCAAACATTTACAGTGGAAACTGACCACAAGCCATTGATAGCTATCATGACTAAATCATTACATGACTGTCCCACGAGAATTCAACGAATGCTTATCAGACTACAGAAATATGATGTATACTTGTTGTACTGTCCCGGCAAATACATGTACATTGCTGATACACTTTCTCGTGCTGTGGACAAAAGTGAAGGTTCCAAAAGTCTGATGGATGAAGAGACAGAAGCCTATGTTAATTTGATTGTAGCTTCTCTACCAGTGTCTCTAGCAAGACAAGAACAGATTAGGAAAGAAACTGAGACAGATGACACAATGAAAGTGTTGAAAGATATCATTCTGAAAGGTTGGCCAGCAGAAAAACATGTGTGCCCGCTGTCTATCCATGATTATTGGATGTACCGCAGTGACCTTACAGTTGTCGATGGTATTATTTACAAAGGCAATAGGTTTGTCATACCTGCACGACTAAGGAAAACTAAGCTGTGCAAGATACATGAAGGCCACTTAGGAGACGAAAAATGTAAGCGGAGAGCGCGTGAAGTTATGTATTGGCCAAGAATGAACCAAGACATAGCACAGACTACAGCTACATGTGAATTATGTCTTACGAATAGACCGAAACAACAAGTCGAGCCTCACGCAGTGCCAGAGAGACCGTACTAGAAAGTTGGCGCAGATTTGTTTGATTGTAATGGGAAAACGTACATTGTCGTGACTGATTATTACTCTAACTACCCTGAGGTGAAGACACTACATACAACTACTAGTAAAGCCGTAATCAATTGCATGAAGTCAATCTTTGCAAGGCATGGTGTTCCTATGGAAGTTTTCACTGACAATGGTCCTCAGTTTTCCTGTGCTGAATTTAGACAATTTGCTGATGAGTGGGAATTTGTCCATACTACGTCAAGTCCCCACTATCCACGCTCAAATGGGTTGGTGGAAAGTTCAGTAAAAACTGTAAAGAGTCTCATGAAAAAAGCTCAAGAAGGTAAAGAAGATTTCTACAAAAGTCTTTTAATCTACCCCAGTACACCTTTACAGAATGAACTTTCTCCTGCACAAATGCTGATGGGAAGGAGGATTAGAGCAAATCTCCCGATACATGATGAACTGCTTAATACACATAACTCAGCGTTGGTCAGACTGAGTAAGGAACGTCAACAGGCGAAACAGAAACTGTTCCATGACAGACGAACAAAAAGCTTATCTGATCTAAAATCGGGTGACCAAGTCCGTCTCAGAGATCACGAGAAATGTATTTGGGTGCAGAAAGGTATTGTGCAAGCACAAATAGCTGTTAGGATCTCCTGCTCTGTGCTGCCACGTCGCCATGGCAACCGGGAGGCAAGTGTTAGCAAAGTAACCTGAGCGCAGCTGATACTCCGGTCCGGGTTTTTACTGTGTAGTGGTTACAGGCTCTGTGCACGGCAGGGAATCCGGCGCTGGTTTTGTGCTCACAGTCTGTGAGGTCTGAGTGGGGCGTGGACAGCACCTGCTATATAAACCATCCTCTCAGGCTAGGCAAATGCTGCTGAATCTTTGTTTGTTAGTCAGTTCCAGAGAGTTAGCTAGTACTGTGTGACTTTGTATTTACTTGTTGCTTACTGCGAATAGGCCTTGGGATTCGGTACTTCATTCTGCCAATCCGGACCTAGCAGTAAGACTGGAGTCAGTTGTTTGACCTGCTGGGGTTCTTTTGCTATTCTGTGAACCCAGCAGGTTTGCGGCTGTACTCTCAGACCTGCTTGCTTAATCCTCCCTCACTGTGCAGGGTGTCCAGGTGTCAGTTTAGTGGCAGTAAGCTGAACCTGTGCCCTGCAAGTGGGGGTTAGGATGTGGATACTCTCCTTGTGTCTATATTTCTGTCTCTGACCAAGGAGTTTATTCCCACACCCGTTGGTAACCCTTTGGGGTTTTCTCTGTTGCTCTTAGCAACATCATTTCAGGTGCTCCACATGTTAAATCACTACACATCGCTTCAATGTCCGCTCTATTCCATCTGAGCATTCCTGACACTAGGGAGACACCCAATTCCTGAGCCTTTGGGCTTCTCCGTTCACTTTGTGTTTATTAGTTATTCCATCACCTCCTGTGTATGTTATGTTATACTGTCTGTGAGTTCGTTTGCTTCGCTTCCCTCTTTGTTCATACACCGGTATACTCCTGTTAGCACTGGTGTGCGTAACATATTCAGCAGCCTTACTCCTGTTGAAATTTTGTGGGAATATGGAGCATACCCCTCAAAATACTTTGCAACAGGTGGTCGATCAGGTGCAGGTCCTGACTCGACAATTTAATGAGATGTCCATTAAAATGAACACCCCGCAGGCCGCTAGCGGAGCTCCCGCAGCAGCAGCGGCAAGTTCAGGGGTTAAGGAGCCGAAAGTAAATCTCCCGGATCGTTTTTCTGGAGATCGCTCGCAGTTCTTTTGTTTCAAGGAGAGCTGTAAGCTATATTTCAGGCTTAGGCCCCAGTCTTCTGGGTCGGAGATTCAGCGGGTGGGCATGGTGATTTCCTTGCTACAAGGAGACCCACAGGTCTGGGCATATGGGTTACAGCCTGACTGTCCGTCGCTTAAAAGTGTTGATGCTTTTTTTACGGCACTGGGCATTTTGTATGATGACCCTGACAAGATGGCTTCAGCCGAGGCTCAGATTACGGTTCTTAAGCAAGGGCGACGGCCAGCTGAGGTTTATATTACGGAGTTTCGGAGGTTGGCTCATGATACCCAGTGGAATGACCCAGCCCTGAGAAACCAGTACCGAAGGGGCCTTTCTGACCAGATAAAGGACCAACTGGTACAATATCCCTCGCCTGATAGCTTAGATCAGCTCATGCAGTTATCCATCCGGGTGGATAGACGGCTGAGAGAGCGTAGGCTTGAAAGGGAGACCGCAGTTTCCTTTTTTCCCAAGGGAACCTCAGACTCTGAGGAATATTCCGAGGAGCCTATGCAGATTGGGGCTACCCGCCTCTCCTCGCGTGAGAAGACGCGGAGGAGACAGCAGGGTTTGTGTTTGTACTGTGGGAATAAAGGTCATGTTGTAGTATCATGCCCAGAAAAACCGGAAAACTTCAGGGCCTGAGGGTGATGGGAAATATCCTGTCAGGCCAGAAGTCAGAATTTCCTAAAAAGACTTTTCTCATTCCGGTGACTTTGGAGATCCTCGGTCAAACTGTCAAGACTGAGGCCTTTGTTGACAGTGGGGCCGATGGGGTTTTCATGGACCGTCAATTCGCCCTGGAACACTCTGTTCCCTCAGTACCTTTGGCATCAGAGATTGAGATCTGTGGGTTAAACGGGGAACCATTGTCCCAGGGTAAAATTACCTCCTGCACCAGCCAAATTCCTTTGTTTATTGGAGCCACACACTCTGAAAAATTGTCTTTTTATGTGACTGTCTGTTCTTTTGCCCCATTGGTTTTGGGGTTACCCTGGTTAAGGGCCCATAACCCTCAATTTGACTGGGTCTCTGGGGAGATTCTTAGTTGGGGTAGTGATTGTTTCAGGAGTTGCTTGAGCCTTCCAGTCAGGCTCTCGCAGCTAAGTTTGCCAGGATGTTATGCAGATTTTGCGGATGTGTTCTCCAAAAAAGTTGCGGAGGTACTACCTCCCCATCGCCCCTATGACTGTGCCATTGATTTGTTGCCGGATGCTAAGCTTCCCAAGAGCAGGTTGTACTCCCTGTCACGTCCTGAGACTCAGGCTATGGCAGAGTACATTCAGGAGAACTTGGCTAAGGGATTTATCAGACCCTCACAGTCCCCAGTTGGGTCGGGGTTCTTTTTCGTGGGTAAAAAGGACGGTTCGTTGCGACCCTGCATCGACTTCAGGGAATTGAACCGTATCACGATTAAAAACTCGTACCCACTGCCTCTCATTTCGGTTTTGTTTGACCAGCTTCGTACTGCCACCATTTTTTCTAAGATTGACCTACGCGGTGCTTACAATCTAATCCGAATAAGAGAGGGGGATGAATGGAAGACTGCCTTTAATACCCACTCAGGGCATTATGAATATTTGGTGATGCCTTTTGGGCTCTCTAATGCCCCGGAAGTCTTCCAGGAATTCATGAACGATGTGCTCAGGGAATATTTGGATAGATTCTTAGTTGTTTATCTAGATGACATCCTAATCTTCTCTCATTCCCTGGAGGAACATCGGAAGCATGTACGCTTAGTCCTCCAGAAACTCAGAGACCACCAGCTTGGGGCGAAGCTGGAGAAGTGCGAGTTTGAAGTCCAGCAAATCGCATTTCTAGGGTATATTATCTCCTCAGAATGTTTCCAAATGGAGGGTTCTAAGGTACAGGCAGTCCTGGATTGGGTGCAGCCTACTAGTTTGAAGGCGCTTCAGCGTTTTCTGGGCTTTGCGAATTTTTATAGACGGTTTATCGCTGGATTTTCGTCTATAGTGGCCCCCTTGGTGGCACTCACTAAGAAAGGGGCGGATGTTGCTCACTGGTCTTGTGAGGCCAAAGCGGCCTTTGCCCGTCTCAAAAGGGCATTTGTCTCGGCCAAGGTGCTGCGACACCCAGATCCAGAGCGTCCTTTTGTGGTAGAAGTGGATGCCTCTGAGATAGGTATTGGGGCAGTGCTCTCTCAGATGGGGGTGTCTGATAATCGCCTTCATCCCTGTGCTTACTTTTCCCGTAAATTTTCGTCTGCCGAGATGAATTATGATGTGGGTAACCGGGAATTGTTGGCTATAAAGGATGCACTCGGGGAGTGGAGACACTGGCTTGAGGGGGCTAAGTTAGTGGTCTCAATTCTCACCGACCATAAGAATCTGGCATATTTAGAGTCAGCGAAGCGGCTCAATGCCAGGCAGGCACGATGGGCTTTGTTTTTTGCTCGCTTTCATTTTTTGATAACATATCGCCCTGGGTCAAAAAACATCAAGGCTGATGCGCTCTCGCGGAGTTTTGCTCCAGTTCAAGAGACCACCGAGGAGCCATTGCCCATTGTGTCCCCATCATGTATTAAAGTGGGCATTACCCAGGACCTCTTGTCATTAGTCCTTAGAGCACAGGAGCAGGCTCCTCCAGACCTTCCGGTAGGTCTCTTGTTTGTGCCTCCTAGGTTAAGACAGTGAGTGTTCCTGGAATTCCATGCCAAGAGGTCGGCAGGGCATCCGGGTATTGCCAGAACTCGGGAGTTGCTGTCTAGGGCGGTGTGGTGGCCCTCGGTGGCTAGGGATGTGGATCAGTGGGTTCGGGCATGTGACGTTTGTGCCCGAAATAAAACTCCTACAGGGGTTCCTGTCGGCCCATTACATCCACTCTCTATTCCGTCTAAGCCATGGACCCACATTTCCATGGATTTTGTGGTGGACTTGCCCAAATCCTCGGGGATGACAGCCATTTGGGTTGTCGTTGACAGGTTTTCGAAGATGGCGCATTTCGTTCCACTGGTTGGGTTGCCATCGGCCAGACGCCTGTCTGAGTTATTTATGCAGCATGTTGTGCGCCTCCACGGGTTGCCACTTGATGTGGTCTCTGACCGTGGATCCCAGTTTGTGGCCAAATTCTGGAGGGCATTTTGTTCTGATCTCCAGATTTCTGTGAGCTTGTCGTCAGGCTACCATCCACAGTCTAATGGGCAGACTAAGAGGGTGAACCAGTCCTTGGAGCAGTTCCTCAGGTGTTATGTCTCCAAGTGTCATACTGACTGGGTTGCTCATCTGTCCATGGCGAAGTTTGCCTATAACAACGCGGCTCACTCTGCTACAGGGATCTCTCCCTTCCTTTGTGTGTATGGGCATCATCCTAAGGCCAATTTTGACCCCCTGGATTCCACGTCTGGTGGTTCCTCTGTTGTTTCGGTCCTTAGGGGTATTTGGAGGAAAGTGAAGAAAGCCCTTGTGTCTGTGTCATTAGTGGCCAAAAGGGTTTTTGATAAGCGGAGAAGACCCTGCAGCTTCAAATTAGGAGACTTCGTCTGGTTGTCCACCAAGAATTTGAAGTTGAGACAGCCATCTCATAAGTTTGGCCCCCGGTTCATCGGCCCTTATAAGATCACCAGGGTTATCAATCCGGTGGCATTTCAGTTAGATCTGCCCCGTTCATTGGGTATCAATAAAACATTTCATTGTTCCCTTTTAAAACTGGCGGTTAATAATCCTTCTTCCAGTGGAAGACCTTCTCCTCTTCTGATACGGGGTCAGAGGGAGTTTGTGGTTGAAAGGGTTCTTGACTCCAAGATGGTTCGGGGTCGGCTGTCATTTTTGGTGCACTGGAAGGGGTATGGCCCGGAGGAGCGGTCGTGGGTGCGCAGTTGTGATCTTCATGCCCACAGACTGATACGCTCTTTCTTCTCACAGTTCCCTGATAAACCCGGTGGTAGGGGTTCTTTGACCCCTCGTCAGAGGGGGGGTACTGTTAGGATCTCCTGCTCTGTGCTGCCACGTCGCCATGGCAACCGGGAGGCAAGTGTTAGCGAAGTAACCTGAGCGCAGCTGATACTCGGGTCCGGGTTTTTACTGTGTAGTGGTTACAGGCTCTGTGCACGGCAGGGAATCCGGCGCTGGTTTTGTGCTCACAGTCTGTGAGGTCTGAGTGGGGCGTGGACAGCACCTGCTATATAAACCATCCTCTCAGGCTAGGCAAATGCTGCTGAATCTTTGTTTGTTAGTCAGTTCCAGAGAGTTAGCTAGTACTGTGTGACTTTGTATTTACTTGTTGCTTACTGCGAATAGGCCTTGGGATTCGGTACTTCATTCTGCCAATCCGGACCTAGCAGTAAGACTGGAGTCAGTTGTTTGACCTGCTGGGGTTCTTTTGCTATTCTGTGAACCCAGCAGGTTTGCGGCTGTACTCTCAGACCTGCTTGCTTAATCCTCCCTCACTGTGCAGGGCGTCCAGGTGTCAGTTTAGTGGCAGTAAGCTGAACCTGTGCCCTGCAAGTGGGGGTTAGGATTGTGGATACTCTCCTTGTGTCTATATTTCTGTCTCTGACCAAGGAGTTTATTCCCACACCCGTTGGTAACCCTTTGGGGGTTTCTCTGTTGCTCTTAGCAACATCATTTCAGGTGCTCCACATGTTAAATCACTACACATCGCTTCATTGTCCGCTCTATTCCATCTGAGCATTCCTGACACTAGGGAGACACCCAATTCCTGAGCCTTTGGGCTTCTCCGTTCACTTTGTGTTTATTAGTTATTCCATCACCTCCTGTGTATGTTATGTTATACTGTCTGTGAGTTCGTTTGCTTCGCTTCCCTCTCTGTTCATACACCGGTATACTCCTGTTAGAACTGGTGTGCGTAACAGTAGCACCTATATCTTATACTATACGTACAGAGCGTGGAACCGAAGTAAGAAGAAATCGGGTGGATTTAAGATCTCAACCTAACCATAATGAAGACAACATGTCTGAAGAATACCCTTCATCTGACATGTATGATGATCCTGATAATGGTGAACCAACCACGATTCTAGAAAGGTCCAACATGGTCGATGAAACACAGACTGTGTATGAAAGACCCAAAAGGGAAATACGCAGACCTGAGAGACTCATTGAAACGTGTTAAATTATGTTCTTAATATGACGTTGTTAATTGTTGCATTGAAGCGTATAGGGCTTATCTTTAAAGAAAAGAGGATGTGATGTTAGTGTATTAGAATGCTTAATATTTGTAGACACTCCCTTACTAATATGTGTAAGCCTGAATCTTCAGTGATGGTCCCTAGGACCAGGGGGATGCTGGGAAGTGAGTGGTCCAGTGTGCAGTGTGTCTGGAGTTGGTGATGGAATAAACTGCACAGCAGTGAACTCACATGTCTCTGTGTCTGATGACTGGATTTACATACATATGAACAAAACAGATACATTACTGGGAGGAGGAGGCGTGGCCGTGCTGAGACTGCTGGTACATCCCGGGATTAAAGCAATGCCTCCTTCCAGTAATGTATCAGTGAGAGAAAGCCGGACAGGATGTGGGACAGTACGCTGCAGCAAACCCGCTGAAGGAGGAGACTTCCGTCCATGGGGATCCAAAGGTAAGCATATTCCCGGGCAGGTAAGAGGAGAAGAGCGGCAAATAAAAAAAAAATCTATGCCCCCCCCCTTCCCCCCAACTGCAAACCTTTCTGGCGCCCCTGCTAAAGTGTCATCCATTACCCCTACCCTAAGTACTCATTACCACTGCATGCCAACATGTACTGTCACTTGCTATTGTTTAACACAAGTGTGTGATAATCAGGCTTCAGTTTTTAAATATGCTGCTTAGCTAAAGTCGCAGAGAGGTAGACACGTATAGAGGGCACAGGTGACCTGTTTTATGTGGAACCATAAAACATCATCTCACCAAAGCGATTGACTATAAACAGTACTGTATATGTAAGCTGAGATGATAGATAAATTGTGCCCTACAGAAAGACATCATGCAACAATAGGCACCTTAAGCCACTGAAAAACAAATGTAATAAAAGTGTAGATAGAACATTCCTTTAGTGTTGAGGACGGGGCAGCCGCTTTATTGTAGTCTCTGTGCTAAGCACAAAGTGATCTCACACATACACACAGTTGCTATATTGTACTGGATTTATATCCTGACAATGCACTGTTCCGCAGCCTAACCTTGAGCTCTGCAGACTGCAAGCAGTGTAATGTACTAACTGTACTGAGCTGTGTGATTCTCCACCAGTAGAACTTAGAACATACAGTAAACTAATAATAATACATCTTTCCAGTGACAAGCGGTGAGAAATGACTTCCTTTGCCTCTTACATGCCTCCAAAAATGTCCGTCCGTCCGTCCGTCCGTTATGCAGAGCCGTCTATAGCTTGAGCTAACAGCCAGAATGTTACCAAGTTTGGTGGAGAGTCTAATTAGGACATGGGAGGCAGGATTCTGCGTAAAACATTCTTAGAGCAAAAGTCACAGATAGCGGGAATATGGCGCTGTACAATGTGAATACAGGTGACAATGTACAGATCCATCTGTGTCTTCTCCACGGGCGTCTCCCAGAGAGATGAACGTAGGCAAAGTATGATTCATTGTCAGTTGCATCTGCAAGACTTGAGTTGCGACTCTCTCCCCTTTATGTACCTGACTCAGATGAGACTGTATTACGTGGGTGTGGCTTCATGGACAGTACAGAAAAGGTGAGATCACAGCACACAATATAAATATATTTTAGTAAATGGCTGAAATGTGCAACTAAAAAGTACCAAAGTTGTGCATTTTTCCCCACAGCATAGTTCTTTTTTTTTATCGTTCCAACTTTTATCAAATATAAGCAAACCGCCCGTCACTTGGTGTGCATGCATTATTCTTTATTTCCTAAAAACGACTGTAAAGTGATAGTGAACACTGCTCATACTCAATTACTAGATATGAATAAACGGGAGTGTTTGTCACAGTTGCGACATCGAATGCAGTCATCACTATCAACTTTTACACATAGACCATGTACACAGCTGACACAGGAGGCTGCGCTCAACACTTTTCGGCAGCCAAATGTGAAAGACACCTCTGATGCGGCCGGGATCTGACTTGCAGGGACAGCACTTATTGCTATCACTGTCCCTGTGAGTTACACTTAGTACACAGCGGGGATATTTCCTATAAAAATTAAAATATCTGTTGCGAATTGCGATACGGACCGTTAATAATAGCGCCAGTGCTGTGATTATTATTACATAGACCCCATAGTACTAATCTGATAGCATATATTTATAATACAATTCTATTACATGCTATACAGATATAGGACATGAAACCTAGTACCAACACCGTGTAAGTAGTGCATATGAGCATTTATTAAAATATAGCACACTCCCTACACACAGCTTGATCTCTGAACACTATAATGCAATCCCCATTCTAGGCTGTGAAGGCAAGGGGCAATCCTTAAGATGCGACGATGCACTCGCATTTCAGCGGGGAGGGTAGGACCCAGCATGCGGGGCGTCCTTGCCCCCGCATGCTAGAGAGGTGAGTTGTAGTTTTGCAGTTTCTTGCAAAACTACAACTCGTGCTGAATTAGGCCCTATCCTTCAGTATGATCTAATAAACCAACAAATAAATGAAATAACACTATTCCAGTGGTAACCAAACTTTTTTGAATCACGGCACTCTAGAGTATAAGGATGTTTTATATGACACCCCTAGACCAAAAAGTTTTGTATTGCGAAATTTAGAAAGAAATATTAAATCGTGTGTATCTGTTATCCTTGGGTTCAGTTATGTGGTGAGGGACAGGATTTGCTTCTGTTTGTCCACATAGTTTATTATTGAGAGCCACCAGCACTGGTTTGGTCTATTACATTGACCATAATTTGAATTGGTCCTGGATCCCCAACCCAGGGCACCCCGCAAGTGTCCCAAGGCACCCCAGGGAGCCACTGCACACAGTTTGAGAACCACTTGCTATTCATATAGACAGATTCTGAAACAAGAGGCAATTGTGAGTTGGGTTAAACTAAAATCATCCATTAACACAATATTAATATTCATATTTTTTTACATACAGAAGTTAGTTAATAAGGGGCACATTGCTCCCTGAGACCTCAGATAACTCTACAACTCGCAGATAACATCACTCCTGCATAAGATGTGATCTGGCACATCCATAATGCCAAAACCAAGCATAAGCCATGCTATGACCATTCCTAGAAGTGAACAAGTCCATCCTATGACCCATAACGTAGATCCTGCCTTAGGCGCGCGTCCTATATTTGCAGCCCTATGAGGGTGATTTGCAGATTAGTATACATGGCCCTTTGTCCTCAGTGGTGTATTTTTAGTCTCTGCACACATCTGCAGAGGAGATTGTGTTTGATATTCTGTAGCTCCCTCTGCTGTGCTCTGTACTTAGAGCACAAATCCATTGAAAACAAGGACTTGGCAGCTACAAAGCTGTGAACACTACATTACTGTAATCCAGTAATCTGCCAGATCAGAGAATGTCGGCAGCAAAATTCAGTAGTATATCGGACAGGGATCTGGAGGCGCCAGCAATTGCCTCTAATTGTCAGCATCATGTATTCTCTGCGCAATGCAGGGGATCGCAGCAAGACAACTTCCTCTGCTCGGATACTTTAACACTGTAATCAACAGCACATTTTAACACCGAGGTTTGACCTTTTGTCCATGATTAAATGTTCATACAGATCATGAACCTGTTACCATGGCAGAACACAAAGGGCATTATTTAGAGTTGCACGCAATCCGCACTCAAATTCAATGCCAATGTTCGTGTGATTGGGATATTATTTGCAACTGTGCAAAAATTCAGACAACTCCTACGGTGCAGTACGCACAAAGGTGCTGTTGCAATTACAACAGGCGGTATCAGAAATGGGGCACCAAAGTGATGGGTGGTGAATGGGAGGTGGCTTACAGTGAACGCAAACACAAGTCTGTATCATGGGTGTGTTATGGGAGTGTCACAGGCATGTCAGTGAAAGCGGCAGCGTTCCCATAGCCACAGAAGTCACAGTCATACAGAGTAACTGTACCTGTCTCAGGGTTGGTGCAAGTGTCCATGGTAAACACAATGGTGCGCTGATGGTGGTATGTCAGGTATTACCGACCAGTGCTATAGCATACAGAGACACAGAGTGGAGGTCTTAGTGCTTGCACATTCAGATGTAGCTGTCAACACTAGAGAGAGCCTTGAACTATTGTAGCTGCATATCAGGTAACAGACACAAGAGCGGATACAGCAGCACCCACCTCTGAATAAAGCCCATATCAGTTAGAATCAGTTAGCCGCAAGCACGTTATTTTTGACTGTAGCCTATGGAGGTGTGCGCAAAAATCAGACACTATAATTGTCCGTTATGCTGATTGATTCTGCCCCAGAGGCAGAACTCTGGGAGGCAACGGAGTCATCTGTCGCCAGGCTCCTGCTCTGAAGGGGGGCTCCTCTCCTCCCATTCTGTGACACCATTGAATTAAGTTAATTGATAGCTGCTGCTATCATTTCAGTGGCCAACTTCCTCACTGGTCCCTGCACCTTACAAATCACACCCTTTTTATTATACTGTAGATACACATTTTACAAGTGTCATACCCAGGATTAGAAACCACGACCTATTACACTGGAAGCAGACACCTTACTGATGAAGCTATTTGCTCTTGTATAGGAAATATGAGAATTCTAACTATGAAGTTACTTCTCTGACAATTACACGTAACTTCATATAGTTAGAATTCTCATGCTTCCTCTACAGGAGCAAATAGATCCATCAGTAGAGTGTCTGCTGTTAGTGTAACAGGTCATGGGTTCTAATCCTGGGTATGACTGCTAAGAAATGTGTGATTTAAAATAAAAGACAATTAAATGTATAAATACAGTATATAATTTTTATTTATCTTGCCTCCGGGCAATTGTGACGAACTTACGCCACTGTTCTGCCCCATGTTATTGACACACTTTCAGGACTCGAGATATATTAGGTGAGAATGCCCTATTAGAGTCCGGTTAAGCCTCTTCAGATGAAAGTGACGATGCAGCTACAATTAGCATGGACGCATGTCTCTGCATTGCCCGTACTTGAGTATGCACAGTCCTGGAAAGTGCGTAGTGCGAAAATGCGTAACATACACTACGCAAGCAGGCATGCACCCAACTTCGCATCAGGTCTGTCATCTCCAATGTAAAATAATCAGAAAGAGACATTCAGCCAATGTTTACTTTTGAAAAATAAAAAAGGAAATTTAAAAATGTTTACTTATGTTGTGCTCTTGGAGAAAAAATAAGAATTTACTCACCGGTAATTCTATTTCTCGTAGTCCGTAGTGGATGCTGGGAACTCCGTAAGGACCATGGGGAATAGCGGGCTCCGCAGGAGACTGGGCACTCTAAAAGAAAGATTAGGTACTATCTGGTGTGCACTGGCTCCTCCCTCTATGTCCCTCCTCCAGACCTCAGTTAGGGAAACTGTGCCCGGAAGAGCTGACACAATAAGGAAAGGATTTGGAATCCCGGGTAAGACTCATACCAGCCACACCAATCACACCGTATAACTCGTGATACTATACCCAGTTAACAGTATGAATAACAACTGAGCCTCACGAAAAGATGGCTCATAACAATAACCCTTTAGTTAGGCAATAACTATATACAAGTACTGCAGACAATCCGCACTTGGGATGGGCGCCCAGCATCCACTACGGACTACGAGAAATAGAATTACCGGTGAGTAAATTCTTATTTTCTCTGACGTCCTAGTGGATGCTGGGAACTCCGTAAGGACCATAGGGATTATACCAAAGCTCCAGACCGGGCGGGAGATGACTCTGCAGCACCGAATGGGCAAACTCTAGGTCCTCCTCAGCCAGGGTGTCAAACTTGTAGAATTTAGCAAATGTGTTTGACCCCGACCAAGTAGCTGCTCGGCAAAGTTGTAAAGCCGAGACCCCTCGGGCAGCCGCCCAAGAAGAGCCCACCTTCCTTGTGGAATGGGCTTTCACTGATTTAGGATGCGGCAGTCCAGCCGCAGAATGTGCAAGCTGAATCGTACTACAGATCCAGCGAGCAATAGTCTGCTTTGAAGCAGGAGCACCCAGTTTGTTGGGTGCATACAGGATAAATAGCGAGTCAGTTTTCCTGACACTAGCCGTCCTGGAAACATACATTTTCAGGGCCCTGACTACGTCCAACAACTTGGAAGCCTCCAAGTCTTTAGTAGCCGCAGGCACCACGTTAGGTTGGTTCAAATGAAAGGCTGACACCACCTTAGGGAGAAACTGGGGACGAGTCCTCAATTCTGCCCTATCCATATGGAAAATTAGATAAGGGCTTTTACATGACAAAGCCGCCAATTCTGACACACGCCTGGCCGAAGCCAAGGCCAACAGCATGACCACTTTCCACGTGAGATATTTTAATTCCACGGTTTTAAGTGGCTCAAACCAATGTGACTTTAAGAAATCCAACACCACGTTGAGATCCCAAGGTGCCACTGGAGGCACAAAAGGGGGCTGAATATGCAGCACTCCCTTAACAAAAGTCTGAACTTCAGGTAGCGAAGCCAGTTCTCTCCTGAAGAAAATCGATAGAGCCGAAATCTGGACCTTAATGGAACCCAATTTTAGGCCCATAGTCACCCCTGACTGTAGGAAGTGCAGAAAACGGCCCAGCTGAAATTCCTCCGTTGGGGCTTTCCTGGCCTCACACCACGCAACATATTTTCGCCAAATGCGGTGATAATAGTTTGCGGTCAATTCTTTCCTAGCTTTAATCAGCGTAGGAATGACTTCCTCCGGAATGCCCTTTTCCTTCAGGATCCGGTGTTCAACCGCCATACCGTCAAACGCAGCCGCGGTAAGTCTTGGAACAGACAGGGCCCCTGCTGCAGCAGGTCCTGTCTGAGCGGCAGAGGCCATGGGTCCTCTGAGATCATTTCTTGAAGTTCCGGGTACCAAGCTCTTCTTGGCCAATCCGGAACAATGAGTATAGTTCTTACTCCTCTTCTCCTTATTATCCTCAGTACCTTGGGTATGAGAGGAAGAGGAGGGAACACATAAATCAACCGGTACACCCATGGTGTCACTAGAGCGTCCACAGCTATCGCCTGAGGGTCTCTTGACCTGGCGCAATATCTTTCTAGCTTTTTGTTTAGGCGGGACGCCATCATGTCCACCTGTGGCCTTTCCCAACGGTTCACAATCAGTTGGAAGACTTCTGGATGAAGTCCCCACTCTCCCGGGTGGAGATCGTGCCTGCTGAGGAAGTCTGCTTCCCAGTTGTCCACTCCCGGAATGAACACTGCTGACAGTGCTAACACGTGATTTTCCGCCCATCGGAGAATCCTTGTGGCTTCTGCCATCGCCGTCCTGCTTCTTGTGCCGCCCTGTCGGTTTACATGGGCGACTGCCGTGATGTTGTCTGACTGGATCAGTACCGGCTGGTTTTGAAGCAGGGGTTTTGCCTGACTTAGGGCATTGAAAATGGCCCTCAGTTCCAGAATATTTATGTGTAGGGAAGTCTCCTGACTTGACCATAGTCCTTGGAAATTTCTTCCCTGTGTGACTGCCCCCCAGCCTCGAAGGCTGGCATCCGTGGTCACCAGGACCCAGTCCTGTATGCCGAATCTGCGTCCCTCTTGAAGATGAGCACTTTGCAGCCACCACAGCAGAGACACCCTGGTCCTTGGAGACAGGGTTATCAGCCGATGCATCTGAAGATGCGATGCGGACCACTTGTCCAACAGGTCCCACTGAAAAGTCCTTGCATGGAACCTGCCGAATGGAATTGCTTCGTAGGAAGCTACCATTTTTCCCAGGACTCGCGTGCAGTGATGCACCGACACCTGTTTTGGTTTTAGGAGGCCTCTGACTAGAGATGACAGCTCCTTGGCCTTCTCCTCCGGGAGAAACACTTTTTTTCTGTTCTGAGTCCAGAACCATCCCCAGGAACAGTAGACGTGTCGTAGGGACCAGCTGTGACTTTGGAATATTTAGAATCCAACCGTGCTGTTGTAGCACCTCCCGAGATAGTGCTACCCCGACCAACAACTGCTCCCTGGACCTCACCTTTATCAGGAGATCGTCCAAGTACGGGATAATTAAAACTCCCTTTTTTGGTAAATACCCTCGGTGCCGTGGACAGACCAAACGGCAACGTCTGGAATTGGTAATGACAATCCTGTACCACAAATCTGAGGTACTCCTGGTGAGGATGGTAAATGGGGACATGCAGGTAAGCATCCTTGATGTCCAGTGATACCATGTAATCCCCCTCGTCCAGGCTTGCAATAACCGCCCTGAGCGATTCCATCTTGAACTTGAATTTTTTTATATATGTGTTCAAGGATTTCAAATTTAAAATGGGTCTCACCGAACCGTCTGGTTTCGGTACCACAAACATTGTGGAATAGTAACCCCATCCTTGTTGAAGGAGGGGCACCTTGACTATCACCTGCTGGGAATACAGCTTGTGAATTGCCTCTAGCACTGCTTCCCTGCCTGAGGGAGTTGTTGGCAAGGCAGATTTGAGGAAACGGCGGGGGGGGGGGGGGGGGGGGGGGAGAGACGTCTCGAATTCCAGCTTGTACCCCTGAGATACTACTTGAAGGATCCAGGGATCCCACTGATTGCTGAAGTTTTTGAGACGGGCCCCCACCGTACCTGGCTCCGCCTGTGGAGCCCCAGCGTCATGCGGTGGACTTGGAGGAAGCGGGGGAGGACTTTTGCTCCTGGGAACTGGCTGTATGCTGCAGCTTTTTCCCTCTACCTCTGCCTCTGGGCAGAAAGGACGCGCCTTTAACCCGCTTGCCCTTATGGGGCCGAAAGGACTGTACCTGATAATACGGTGCTTTCTTTGGCTGTGAGGGAACATGGGGTAAAAATGCTGACTTCCCAGCTGTTGCTGTGGAAACGAGGTTCGAGAGACCATCCCCGAACAACTCCTCACCCTTATAAGGCAAAACTTCCATGTGCCTTTTAGAATCTGCATCACTTGTCCACTGCCGAGTCCATAACCCTCTCCTGGCAGAAATGGACATTGCACTTATTTTAGATGCCAGCCGGCAAATATCCCTCTGTGCATCTCTCATGTATAAGACTGCGTCTTTAATATGCTCTACGGTTAGCAATATAGTGTCCCTGTCTAGGGTATCAATATTTTCCGACAGGGAATCTGACCACGCAGCTGCAGCACTGCACATCCATACTGAAGCAATAGCTGGTCTCAGTATAATACCTGTGTGTGTATATACAGACTTCAGGATAGCCTCCTGCTTTCTATCAGCAGGCTCCTTTAGGGCGGCCGTATACGGAGACGGTAGTGCCACCTTTTTTGACAAGCGTGTGAGCGCTTTATCCACCCTAGGGGATGTTTCCCAACGTGACCTATCCTCTGGCGGGAAAGGGTACGTCATTAGTAACCTTTTAGAAATTACCAGTTTCTTATCGGGGGAAGCCCACGCTTCTTCACACACTTCATTTAATTCCTCAGATGGAGGAAAAACTACTGGTAGTTTTCTCTCTCCAAACATAATACCCTTATTTGTGGTTCCTGGGGTAACATCAGAAATGTGCAACACATTTTTCATTGCCTCAATCATGTAACGTGTGGCCCTATTGGAAGTTACATTAGTCTCATCGTCGTCGACACTGGAGTCAGTATCCGTGTCGACATCTGTGTCTGCCATCTGAGGTAGCGGGCGTTTTAGAGCCCCTGATGGCTTTTGAGACGCCTGGGCAGGCACAGGCTGAGAAGCCGGCTGTCCCATATTTGGTATGTCGTCAAACCTTTTATGTAAGGAGTCGACACTGTCGCGTAATTCCTTCCACATAACCATCCACTCAGGTGTCGACCCCGCAGGGGGTGACATCACATTTATCGGCATCTGCTCCGCCTCCACATAAGCCTCCTCCTCAAACATGTCGACACAGCCGTACCGACACACCGCACACACACAGGGAATGCTCTGACAGAGGACAGGACCCCACAAAGCCCTTTGGGGAGACAGAGAGAGAGTATGCCAGCACACACCAGAGCGCTATATAACACAGGGATGAACACTATAACTGAGTGATTTTCCCTTATAGCTGCTTATATATATACTGCTGCGCCTAAATTTAGTGCCCACCCTCTCTTTTTTACCCTTTGTAGTCTTGAAACTGCAGGGGAGAGCCTGGGAGCGATCCTTCTAGCGGAGCTGTGAGGAAAAAATGGCGCCAGTGTGCTGAGGGAGATAGCCCCGCCCCTTTTTCGGCGGACTTTCTCCCGCTTTTTTATGGATCCTGGCAGGGGTATTTTTCACATATATAGCCTCTAGGACTATATATTGTGATTATTTTGCCAGCCAAGGTGTTAATATTGCTGCTCAGGGCGCCCCCCCCCCCCAGCGCCCTGCACCCATCAGTGACCGGAGTGTGAGGTGTGCATGAGGAGCAATGGCGCACAGCTGCAGTGCTGTGCGCTACCTTGTTGAAGACCGAAGTCTTCTGCCGCCGATTTTCAGGACCATCTTCATGCTTCTGGCTCTGTAAGGGGGACGGTGGCGCGGCTCCGGGACCGGACGATCGAGGTCGGGTCCTGTGTTCGATCCCTCTGGAGCTAATGGTGTCCAGTAGCCTAAAAAGCCCAAACTAGCTGCAAGCAGGTAGGTTCGCTTCTTCTCCCCTTAGTCCCTCGTAGCAGTGAGTCTGTTGCCAGCAGATCTCACTGAAAATAAAAAAACTAAAAATAAGAATTTACTTACCGATAATTCTATTTCTCGGAGTCCGTAGTGGATGCTGGGGTTCCTGAAAGGACCATGGGGAATAGCGGCTCCGCAGGAGACAGGGCACAAAAGTAAAGCTTTTACAGGTCAGGTGGTGTGTACTGGCTCCTCCCCCTATGACCCTCCTCCAGACTCCAGTTAGGTACTGTGCCCGGACGAGCGTACACAATAAGGGAGGATTTTGAATCCCGGGTAAGACTCATACCAGCCACACCAATCACACCGTACAACTTGTGATCTAAACCCAGTTAACAGTATGATAACAGAGGAGCCTCTGAAAGATGGCTTCCTAAACAATAACCCGAATTAGTTAACAATAACTATGTACAAGTATTGCAGATAATCCGCACTTGGGATGGGCGCCCAGCATCCACTACGGACTCCGAGAAATAGAATTATCGGTAAGTAAATTCTTATTTTCTCTATCGTCCTAAGTGGATGCTGGGGTTCCTGAAAGGACCATGGGGATTATACCAAAGCTCCCAAACGGGCGGGAGAGTGCGGATGACTCTGCAGCACCGAATGAGAGAACTCCAGGTCCTCCTTTGCCAGGGTATCAAATTTGTAAAAATTTACAAACGTGTTCTCCCCTGACCACGTAGCTGCTCGGCAGAGTTGTAATGCCGAGACCCCTCGGGCAGCCGCCCAAGATGAGCCCACCTTCCTTGCGGAATGGGCCTTAACAGATTTAGGCTGTGGCAGGCCTGCCACAGAATGTACAAGTTGAATTTTGTTACAAAACCAACGAGCAATCGACTGCTTAGAAGCAGGTGCACCCAACTTGTTGGGTGCATACAGTATAAACAGCGAGTCAGATTTTCTGACTCCAGCCGTCCTTTAAATGTATATTTTTAAGGCTCTGACAACGTCCAACAACTTGGAGTCCTTCAAGTCGTCTGTAGCCGCAGGCACTACAATAGGCTGGTTCAGGTGAAACGCTGATACCACCTTAGGGAGAAAATGCGGACGCGTCCGCAGCTCTGCCCTATGTCGAATGGAAAATTAAATAAGGGCTTTTATAAGACAAAGCCGCCAGTTCAGATACTCTCCCGGCCGAAGCCAGGGCCAGTAACATAGTCACTTTCCATGTGAGATATTTCAAATCCACATTCTTTAGTGGTTCAAACCAATTGGATTTGAGGAAATCTAAAACTACATTTAGATCCCACGGTGCCACCTTAGGCACCACAGGAGGCTGTATATGCAGTACTCCTTTGATAAAAATCTGGACCTCAGGGACTGAGGCCAATTCTTTGTGGAAGAATATTGATAGGGCCGAAATTTGAACCTTAATAGATCCCAATTTGAGACCCATAGACAATCCTGATTGCAGGAAATGTAGGAAAACGACCCAGTTGAAATTCCTCCATCGGAGCACTCCGCTGCTCGCACCACGCAACATATTTTCGCCAAATACGGCGATAATGCTTCGCGGTGACTTCCTTCCTTGCCTTTATCAAGGTAGGAATGACTTCTTCTGGAATGCCTTTTCCTTTTAGGATCTGGCATTCAACGCCATGCCGTCAAACGCAGCCGCGGTAAGTCTTGAAAAAGACAAGGACCCTGCTGAAGCAGGTCCCTTCTCAGGAGTAGAGGCCACGGATCGTCCGTGACCATCTCTTGAAGTTCCGGGTACCAAGTCCTTCTTGGCCAATCCGGAGCCACTAGTCTTACTCCTCTTTGCCGTATAATCCTCAATACCTTTGGTATGAGAGGCAGAGGAGGAAACACATATACCGACTGGTACACCCAAGGTGTTACCAGCGCGTCCACAGCTATTGCCTGCGGATCTCTTGACCTGGCGCAATACCTGTCCAGTGTTTTGTTGAGGCGAGACGCCATCATGTCCACCATTGGTTTTACCCAACGGTTTAATAGCATGTGGAAAACTTCTGGATGAAGTCCCCACTCTCCCGGGTGAAGGTCGTGTCTGCTGAGGAAGTCTGCTTCCCAGTTGTCCACGCCCGGGATGAATACTGCTGACAGTGCTATCACGTGATTCTCCGCCCAGCGAAGGATCCTGGCAGCTTCTGCCATTGCCCTCCTGCTTCTTGTGCCGCCCTGTCTGTTTACATGGGCGACTGCCGTGATGTTGTCCGACTGGATCAACACCGGTCTTCCTTGAAGCAGAGGTTCCGCCTGGCTTAGAGCATTGTAGATTGCTCTTAGTTCCAGAATGCTTATGTGAAGAGACTTTTTCAGGCTCGACCACACTCCCTGGAAATTTCTTCCCTGTGTGACTGCTCCCCAGCCTCTCAGGCTGGCATCCGTGGTCACCAGGATCCAATCCTGTATGCCGAATCTGCGGCCCTCCAATAGATGAGCCTCCTGCAACCACCACAGAAGGGATACCCTTGTCCTCGGCGACAGGGTTATCCGCAGGTGCATCTGAAGATGCGACCCTGACCATTTGTCCAACAGATCCCTTTGCATGGAATCTGCCGAAAGGGATTGCTTCGTAAGAAGCTACCATTTTTTCCCAGGACTCTTGTGCATTGATGTACAGACACCTTTCCTGGTTTTAGGAGGTTCCTGACCAGGTCAGATAACTCCTTGGCTTTTTCTTCGGGAAGAAAAACCTTTTTCTGAACTGTGTCCAGAATCATCCCCAGGAACAGCAGACGAGTTGTCGGCATTAATTGGGATTTTGGAATATTCAGAATCCATCCGTGCTGCTTTAGCACCTCTTGAGATAGTGCTAAACCCATCTCTAGCTGTTCTCTGGACCTTGCCCTTATTAGGAGATCGTCCAAGTATGGGATAATTAATACGCCTTTTCTTCGAAGAAGAAATATTATCTCGGCCATTACCTTTGTAAAGACCCGAGGTGCCGTGGACAAACCAAACGGCAGCGTCTGAAACTGATAGTGACAGTTTTGTACAACGAACCTGAGGTACCCCTGGTGTGAGGGGTAATTGGAACGTGGAGATACGCATCCTTGATGTCCAAGGATACCATAAAGTCCCCTTCTTCCAGGTTCGCTATCACTGCTCTGAGTGACTCCATCTTGAACTTGAACTTCTTTATGTATAGGTTCAAGGACTTCAGATTTAGAATAGGCCTTACCGAGCCATCCGGCTTCGGTACCACAAATAGAGTGGAATAATACCCCTTCCCTTGTTGTAGAAGAGGTACCTTGACTATCACCTGCTGAGAATACAGCTTGTGAATGGCTTCCAAAACCGTCTCCCTTTCTGAGGGGGACGTTGGTAAAGCAGACTTCAGGAAACGGCGAGGTGGCTCTGTCTCTAATTTCAACCTGTACCCCTGAGATATTATCTGCAGGATCCAGGGATTTACCTGCGAGTGAGCCCACTGCGCGCTGTAATTTTTGAGACGACCGCCTACCGCCCCCGAGTCCGCTTGCGAAGCCCCAGCGTCATGCTGAGGCTTTTGTAGAAGCCGGGGAGGGCTTCTGTTCCTGGGAAGGAGCTGCCTGTTGCTGTCTCTTCCCTCGTCCTCTGCCTCGTGGCAGATATGAATAGCCCTTTGCTCTCTTATTTTTAAAGGAACGAAAGGGCTGCGGTTGAAAGGTCGGTGCCTTTTTCTGTTGGGGAGTGACTTGAGGTAGAAAGGTGGATTTCCCGGCCGTAGCCGTGGCCACCAAATCCGATAGACCGACCTCAAATAACTCCTCTACGCATCGCCTGTCCACTGTCGTGTCCATAAAGCTCTTCTGGCCGAAATGGACATAGCACTTACCCGTGATGCCAGTGTGCAGATATCTCTCTGTGCATCACGCATATAAAGAAATGCATCCTTTATTTGTTCTAACGACAGTAAAATATTGTCCCTGTCCAGGGTATCAATATTTTTGATCAGGGACTCTGACCAAACTACCCCAGCACTGCACATCCAGGCAGTCGCAATAGCTGGTCGTAGTATAACACCTGCATGTGTGTATATACCTTTTTGGATATTTTCCATCCTCCTATCTGATGGATCTTTAAGTGCGTCCGTCTCAGGAGAGGGTAACGCCACTTGTTTTGATAAGCGTGTTAGCGCTTTGTCCACCCTAGGAGGTGTTTCCCAGCGCTCCCTAACCTCTGGCGGGAAAGGGTATAAAGCCAATAACTTCTTTGAAATTAGCAGTTTTTTATCGGGGCACCCCACGCTTCATCACACACGTCATTTAATTCTTCTGATTCGGTAAAAACTACTGGTAGTTTTTTCACACCCCACATAATACCCTGTTTAGTGGTACCTGTAGTATCAGCTAAATGTAACATCTCCTTTATTGCCAAAATCATATAACGTGTGGCCCTACTGGAAAATACGGTTGATTCGTCACCTTCACCACCGGAATCAGTGCCTGTGTCTGGGTCTGTGTCGACCGACTGAGGCAAGGGACGTTTTACAGCCCCTGACGGTGTTTGAGGCGCCTGGACAGACACTAATTGAGTGTCCGGCCGCCTCATGTCGGCAAACGACTGCTTAAGCGAGTTGACGCTATCCCGTAATTCCACAAATAAAGGCATCCATTCTGGTGTCGACCCCCTAGGAGGTGACATCCTCATATTTGGCAATTGCTCCGCCTCCACACCAATAACGTCCTCATACATGTCGACACACACGTACCGACACACAGCAGACACACAGGGAATGCTCTATACGAAGACAGGACCCACTAGCCCTTTGGGGAGACAGAGGGAGAGTCTGCCAGCACACACCAAAAAGCGCTATATATGACAGGGATAGCCTTATGATTAAGTGCTCCCTTATAGCTGCTTTTATATTAATATATTGCCATTTATTCTGCCCCCCCTCTCTGTTATACCCTGTTTCTGTAGTGCAGTGCAGGGGAGAGACCTGGGAGCCTTCCTGACCAGCGGAGCTGTGACAGAAAATGGCGCCGTGTGCTGAGGAGATAGGCCCCGCCCCTTTTTCGGCGGGCTCGTCTCCCGCTATTTAGTACATTTAGGCAGGGGTAAATATCTCCATATAGCCTCTGGGGCTATATGTGAGGTATTTTTAGCCTTTTTAAAGGTTTTCATTTGCCTCCCAGGGCGCCCCCCCCCAGCGCCCTGCACCCTCAGTGACTGCCGTGTGAAGTGTGCTGAGAGGAAAATGGCGCACAGCTGCAGTGCTGTGCGCTACCTTAAGAAGACTGCAGGAGTCTTCAGCCGCCGATTCTGGACCTCTTCTTGCTTCAGCATCTGTGAGGGGGCCGGCGGCGTGGCTCCGGTGACCATCCAGGCTGTACCTGTGATCGTCCCTCTGGAGCTTCATGTCCAGTAGCCAAGAAGCCAATCCATCCTGCACGCAGGTGAGTTCACTTCTTCTCCCCTCTGTCCCTCGTTGCAGTGATCCTGTTGCCAGCAGGAATCACTGTAAAATAAAAAACCTAAGCTAAACTCTCTAAGCAGCTCTTTATGAGAGCCACCTAGAATTGCACCCTTCTCGGCCGGGCACAAAAATCTAACTGGAGTCTGGAGGAGGGTCATAGGGGGAGGAGCCAGTACACACCACCTGACCTGTAAAAGCTTTACTTTTGTGCCCTGTCTCCTGCGGAGCCGCTATTCCCCATGGTCCTTTCAGGAACCCCAGCATCCACTTAGGACGATAGAGAAATATACTTTCTTTTCTAGGAGCTCAGGAGAGCCCCTAGTGTGCATCCAGCTCAGCCGGGCACAAGATTCTAACTGAGGTCTGGAGGAGGGTCATAGTGGGAGGAGCCAGTGCACACCAGGTAGTCCTAAAGCTTTCTTTAGTTGTGCCCAGTCTCCTGCGGAGCCGCTATTCCCCATGGTCCTTACGGAGTCCCAGCATCCACTTAGGACGTCAGAGAAATAATGTTAATTCTTATCATTTATGGCAACCATGTGACCAGCTGGGTAGATAGTCATAATCATGCTGTCATGGAGATTGGTCTATTTTTATCTGGGGCCTGGAGCTGTAGCTCCATCCGCCCTATTGTTACTCTGGCCCTGAGTACATATACACCAAATATAGACTTATACAAATACATAACACTCAGCAGCTGCAAACCAGGGTTAGAGAAGATTTAGCAAACAAAGGTAAATAGCTAACGTCATGGAATATACATCTCAGGAGTGCCTAGAGTCTATATGGACCACAGCAGAAGGCAATTCCGAACCCATCCTAGAGGCTTAGGGGGAGTCTAGCCCAGGGCCATAATTAGAGTGGTGCAGAGGGTGCCTTGCACCCCGCGCATTTGCTGTATGGGTGCACCGTCTGCAGCCACCACGATTAGCCATGTGTGTGGTGAGATATCTGCGCTGTATGCTGCATAGCTTACAGCAGCAGACAGCACAGTGAGTGTGTGTTCCCCCGAATGGTCCACCCTCCCTCCTTCCGTCTTATAGTGGCTTAAGACGGAGTGGCGGGGGACACAAAGCAGAATACCCGGTAAGTGCCAGTATTGGGGAAAGGGCACCGGCATTGGGGCTAATAGTATAGCACCCGGCTGTCCTATTATCAGTGGTAAAGTACCACTGCTAATAGGATATCCCCCTATACCGGGTTCCGTTGGATAACTTGGGACAGAGTCAAGTTCCACAGAAACATGATTGGAACACCAATGTACTATATTTCTTTACATATAGTCATTTTGTACGTGAGGAGCCTGCACACTGCACGCGCCAAGTGTCAAAGTCTGCTTTTTCCTTTATTGCTCTTCTCCATGATGTTACATCGAGATCATACATACCTCAGTTTCTTTCCAGACCACTAAGCTATACAATAGTGAAAACGCAATCCAAATTCATCCAGTGCTTTTTGTATAATGCCAGAATGAACAGATAATTTTTGTTGTCTCCATAGTTCATAAGCAGTCCCTAGAAGGCTTCTTGATCTTCAGACTACTCATGGGTCTTTATAATTGTATAGTAGGCAGAAAATGAGAAGAAAAACAGAAAGATCATACATTGGCCCTCATTCCGAGTCCGTTTTTCACATCGCAGCGATCAGGTTACTACTGCGTATGCACCGCAATGCACACGCGCGTCGTATGGGTAAAAACAGCATAGTTGCTGTGCAATGCTTCTAGCGACGAATCCATTCGCACAACTGATCGCAAGGAGATTGACAGGAAGAAGGCGTTTATGGGTGTCAACTGACCATTTTCTGGGAGTGGTAGGGAAAACGCAGGCGTTTCCAGGCGTTTGCAGGGCGGGTGTCTAACGTCAATTCCGGGACCGGACAGGCAGAAGTGATCGCAAGGGCTGAGTAAGTTCAGACCTACTCAGAAACTGCAAAAAACATTTTCGTCCCGCTCGGCTGCACATGCGATCGCACACTTGCAATGCGAAAATACACTCCCCCGTGGCAGTGACTATCTGATCGCTGCTCTGCAAAAAATAGCTAGCGAGCGATCAACTCGGAATGAGGGCCATTGTGCATATTCCTTTAAAACCTGTATTTTGTTTCAAATACTAGTATAGCATATAGTGACAATTAAGGCATAAGGTGTTAATATAAGGGATTTTTAACCCAATGTGTTACACCCATAGAACAGACACTTCATGTTTCGCACATAAAAAATAATTATAAATATAAAAGTAAAAATGGTCAGAAATAATGGTTAGTTGCAAACATACAAAAGAATATAATTTATCTGTCCAGTCAACACAATCAGGGTAAGAGATCCTTCTCAACGTGTTTCGTCTGTGTTGCAGACTTCATCATCCCCTTGATGAAAGCTGCAGCCAAGATGAAACGCGTTAGAAAGGACCTCTTACCCTGATTATATACATATACTCTGTACACTGTATGTATAGATATGTACATACTGCAATGTTTTGCTTTCATTACAGTTGTCAGATGAAGCACAGAAGTCTTGTGTATTGTATACTATATTAATATCACTTTTATCGTGAATCACTGTTAATTAAATCACTCGTCAGGAAAACTTTAACACCATCCACTACAACTCAAACCAAATGAGACACATACTGATCAGCGGCTTAAGTTGTCTGAGTAATAGTGTGAGTGAATGATTAATTACATGCTTGTTCATATTCAGAACATTGTGCTGCCGTCGTAAGACTTTAATTTATGCTGTTTATGAAATGTCGTTGTAACGTTCTACTTCAATTATCTGTGTCACTGTCTTTCAGCTACAAAATAAGTGCTGAATAGTGTGTCCTGGTTCTGTGTACTGCCACTGTACATAGTAATTACCATTTCATTTTTTTCTAATTACAAGTCTTTAGAAAAAAAGGAACAGGCCAAATGAACTGAACAAAAGGGGGAGAAGTGTTGCCCTCCTACTCAGCACTGATTCATAACTTTGGAAATTGACATTTTTTTTTATTTGGCGAATAATTAATAATGAAATTACAAAAAATACATAGAGATACTTGGTGACATTTATAGAAGCTGGTACTGCAATTCATTGAGACAGATTCTTTCTTCTTTCTTCTATGCCTCTATCCGAGGAAGCTTTAGCAAAGTGCTCTTTGATAGAGTATCAGTGGACAGAGGTGAAACGCGTTAGTACCTGGGCACATTTTTAACACTTAATTTTATGGTTTCACTCTGCAGAAATCTCCTATTTTATTTCCCTTGCCAGAGCATATTTTGTTCAGAAGCCACATGAGACCTACTGGAGATACGTGCCGGAAATACTTGGGAAGCCCATATATGAGTGCTTTTTGATAGAGCGTCAGTGGACAGAGGTGAAACGCGTCAGCTGACTATTAGGGCACATTTTTAATACTTAATTTTATGGTTTAACTTTGCAGAAGCTTCCTATTTTATTTCCCTTGCCAGAGCTTATTTTGTTCAGAAGCCGCACGAGACCAACTGGAGATACGTGCTGGAAATACATGGGAAGGCAAATATGCTTCAGCTCTTAAGGACTTGTTCGCTCACAAAGGATGCTGAAGCCAGATTAATAGCTGTATCTCAGTGGCTTATTAACACAAGAGATGCCAGATACCACTAAGCTAGGTGGTCACCGCTGCGCACATGCTGGACCTGGGAGCCTGTGTTTCAGATGGAGGAAAATCTGGTAATTAAGACACAAAGCGTTCCCGGTAGGCTGCTTTAGCATGGTGCCACTCCCTGCTCAATTTTTACATGCAAAAATGCGCCCTGCCCCTACTGATGCATCCCATGACCTTTTTTTTGCCAGCGGTACCCAGCCTCCCGGTAATCTTGCACCCTCCCCACTCTGGCTATTGTGCTGGGCATGCTCCCCTTAGCGACACAGGTGAGATAGGAAGCTGCAGGAGATGTGTATCTTCTGATCCTAGGACGAGCTCCACTACTGAGACTGCAGGGAATCAAGGAGTTGCCGATGGAGTGCTGCAGGAGAGGCTGTGTCTGCAGCTGGAGGAGAGAAGCTCACCCCCAGAGAGATCAGGAGAAGAGCCCCCGGGCCAGAAGCAGCATAGTCCTGCTGCAGCAGAGGCCCCCTTCTCCCCTTACAAGGCCCACTGCGTGGCCACCTCTATGATATGGTGGAGAGATACAGACCAGGCTCCCAGGGAGTTATCCACTGTACAGAGTGAGTACACACTCATGCTCACTTTATTTATTCTCTACTCAGTGTCATCATCCTTTAATCAGTGGTTTATGGGGCATATATGAGGAAGTCTGAGCGGCACTGATAGGGCATATGTGGGGTGTTCTGAGGGACATTGATATGGGATACGAGGGGTGTGCAATACGTTTTGGGATGCACAAAACCATTATATTTACAAAGTGAACATTACATTTTTTCAAAGTCTTCGCCAGATGACTCTATGCAAAGTTGCATGTGCTCAAACTACTTGGGGTAGCAGCTGACCAGTTCAAAGCAGGTATGTCTTCTACATGCTGGATGAAGGTCTCCACTGCAGCTTCTGGTGACTCAAAATTATTCCCACACATCTTCATGTGATTGCTTGATTTGTGGCAATAAGAAGAAGTCGCATGGGGGTAGGTCTGGACTATAAGATGGATGATTAAATTCCTGTATGCGTTCTTATGCCAGAAAATCCACAACTTTCCTGGACTTGTGGGCAGGTGTATCGTTGTGATGGAGAAGGGCACCACAAGTTCTTGGATGAACCTTTAGGGATCCTAGACGGAGTACGGAATCCAACCCTGTTTGAAGAAACAGCAAAAACTGTGAGAGACGAAAAGAATCTGATGGAAATCCTCTTTGATCACACCAAGATAGATATGATCGCCAGATGTAATGGGCAGCCGTAACCGGTTTTCGTGTCCGCAAAATTGTGGGGATCACACATTCCAGAATCTCTTTACTTTTTAGGATGTCTGCCTCTATAGCCATCCCGTTAAACGTATACGTGGTAAATCTGGATGCACGAAGGGCCCTTGTTGGAGTAGATCCGGATGCAGACGGAGAGGCCAAGGATCATCTGCTAGAAGGAAAAGGAGGTCTGAATACCAAGCCCTCCGAGGCCAATCTGGTGCCACGAGGATCACAGTGATTTACTCCAGTTTATTGTCTCGAATTCTCAAGAGAATCAGAGGGAACAGAGGAAACACGTATGCTAGGTTGTACGGCCAAGGCACGACCAGGGCGTCCACAGCTTCTGCTTGAGGATCCCGTGTTCTGGAGATGTATTGCGGAATCTGATGATTGAGATGGGATGCCATGAGATCTTCGTCTGGACACCCCCGGCGTTGTATCAGAGCATCGAAAGAGCATCAGAGTGAAGTGCCCATTCTCCCGGATGTAGATCCTGATGGCTTAGGTAGTCTGCTTCCCAATTGTGCACTCCTGGAATGAATATCGTCGAGAGAATGACTGCATTGCGGTCTGCCCATTGGAGAATGCATGACACCTTTCGCATCGCCTGGCGACTGCGAGTTCCACCTTGTTTGTTTACGTATGCCACGGCCATCGCGTTGTCCGATTGAACTTTTACCACCTTGGATCGAAGAATGTGGGCGGCTTGCACTAGCGCATTGTATATCGCTCTCGGTTCCAACACATTTATTGGCAACAGTGATTCCTGTGGATATCAGTGGCCCAGAAGATGGGAGTCCAACACAACTGCGCCCCATCCCCTGAGGCTGGCATCCATTGTGAGGAGTGTCCAGTCCCATACACCGAACCACCTACCCGCAGTGAGATTGTGCAGCTGAAGCCACCAAAGAAGCGAAAGTCGTGTCTCTGAAGTTAGACTAACTAACTGTCAAAGGTGTGAGACCCCGACCATTGATGTAACAGGTCCAGCTGGAAAGGACATGAATGAAAACGGCCAAACTCCAGAGTTTCGAAAGCAGCTACCATCTTCCCAGGCAGACAAATGCATAAATGGAGTGATACCAGTCATGGCCTGAGAACGCCTGGACCAGTTCCTGTATAGTCAGAGCATTGTCTTGTATCAGAAACACTCTGTATGTTGGTGTCTAGGATCACACAAAGAAACTGGAGACGCTGTGATGGCTGAAGGTTGCATTTCCGAAAATTGATTATCCATCCGTATCCACCAACACATTGTATGTTAATAGAGCATGCTCCTGGAGAATGAGGTCAGATGGCGCTTTGAGGAGGAGGTCGTCTAGGTATGGTATTATTGGGACTCCCAATGATCTGAGGTGAGCAATAATCACCGACATGACCTTGGTAAACACTCTGGGTGCTGTATACAGTCCGAATGGTAAGGCTCTGAACTGAAAATGATCCTGTTGAATCGCAAACCTGAGAAACTCTTGGGGAGGCTCCCAGATTGCAATGTGAAGATATGCATCCTTGATGTCCAAAGATATCATGAATTCCTTGGGTTCCAGACTCGAAATCACTGACTTGAGCGACTCCATCTTGAAACGGTAATAAGTCAGAAGCTGATTCAATGATTTCAGGTTCAGGATTGGTCTTACCGTACCGTCTGGTAACCCTTCTTTCATTGACTCAGTGGTACCGGCATTAGTACAGCTGAATCTGCCAAGGTCTGTATTGCTCCTTGAAGGGCTAAACATTTGTCCAGAAGGATGGGAAGACTTGTCGTAAAATATTTTTTTGGCAGTCATTTTCGAAATCGGTGGGAAGGTAGACCGTCATGCCACAGTCTTTTCTGTAGGCTTTGGGTCTTGACAATGAGCAGCAACTGGTTGCTTGCCGTGACCTCTACCTCGCAAGGGTGTAGTTCTTCCGCGTCCTCTAAAAGGTTGAGTGGAACAAAAGGAATAAAAGGAGGTTCCAGCATTAGAGCGTTTAGGCGGTGGTGGAAGGGTCGGATAAGGTAGATTTACCACCCGTAGCTTGTAGAATTAACGTGTCTAATTATTTTCCAAAAACAAATGTCTCCTGTAAACGGAAGTGCCTCCGCCTCTCTTTTTGACTCTGCGTCTACATGCCATTACCTCAGCCAAAGGGCTCTTCTGGCTGCAATAGTTGCCGCTGAGATCCTCGAGTTAACTTGTCCGATATCTCTAGCCGCTACCCCTAAGTGTATAGCTGATTCTTTAATGTGTTCCGCTAGTATAACTACGTCTTCTAATGGAACCCCCTCTTGTAAATCTTTAACTTAGTAGCCCAATGCTCCACTGCCTTGTACTCCCAGGAACTCACCAAGGTTGGTCTAAGTGCAACACCTGCGGCCGAATAGATGGACTTCAACATGGTGTCCAGCTTCCAGTCAGACGGGTCTTTCAAAGAAGTTGTGCCTGGAACTGGTAATGCCATCTTCTTGGACAGCTCGAGGTGACGTCTCCCATTTACCAGTCATAGTTGATGGAAACGGATAAATACTGAGGAATCTTTTGGACATCTGAAATTGTTTGTCCGGGTTTTTCCATGCCTCCGTCAGCTGATCACCCAGCTCCTTTGAAAAAGGATACATGACCGATGAACGCTGTTTTCTACCAAACAACGCCGTATCTGGCGAAACTTGTGTTGTCTCACAAATGTTTCAAACTTGTCTTATAGCTAAAATAAGAGGTTCAACCCCATGAGAAAGTTCCGGCGGATCTTCATCCTCTGCATCAGTAATTTCGCCCAACTCCCGATTGTCCTCCTCAGTTTCTTCCTGAGAGAGAAGTTCTTCTCCAGATTCATCGGACTGAAGAATTAAGGGCACTGGACTTTTCTTAGCCTTGGACACTGTCTGAGGCTGTTTACTGGACAAGTCCAAACATTTTGTAAGACCCTCTACCGTCTCACGAGTCTTCCGTAAAGCAGCCACCTCAGTATGTAATTGTGAGATGGTTCCTGTAAGCGCTACCGCCCAGGTAGGGGAAATTAGCTTCTTGGGACGGGTTAACTAACGCACCCTCTGAAGCACATGCCTGACAGAAGAAGGAATCGTCTGTGTGAGCTTTTTTATAACACTTCGTGCAGACAAATAATTTTTGTGACGCCTTATTCGCAAGTCACTAGCCTGCCATGGTGACGGACAGAGTAGACACATACAATTTACACCAGCACTCTCAATAATATAGACATAGAAAGAGAGAGGGAAATTAGAAGGATAGAGGGAGGTACAATCTTTGAATGACTCCCCTATTCTAAATCCCCCTCAGCCACCAGCCTGTAGTTTGTGCAGGCTTTTAGGTTCATGGCAGTCTGTAGATATGTGTACCTGAGAGAAGAAACAATGTTGCCATTCAATGAGCTGCCTATGCTGAGGAAGGCGCCTTTTTGTTGACTGACAGGTTGAAAACCCGCCAACTCCACCCCCATCCCCTATGCAGAGGCACCGCTCTCACTAGGTTCATAAGCGCCATTTTAGTGGTTGCCTAATTAATCAGCCTTTGTTTAAGCGCTGATAACACTGCCATGCTGTGTCGCTATATATACTGGCACATAGCAGTTGTGTGTTGAACCACATAACCTAACTGTCAGTGCAGCTGTGCAGGGGGACCTTACGGCTATCGCGCCACTAAACACAGCGGGGTGAGACCTAGTGGCTCCTAGGTGCAGGCGATGTGCGGGACGCGGCCGCCACAATGTTACCTAGAAGTCACTCATCCTGCCACGCCGTGTACTGACGCGCAGTGCAGGAAGACCTCACCGCCATTGTGGTCATTGGACACAGCAGGGAGAGGAGGATGAGCCGGACGCTGCCGCGCTGTGTACTATCAGTGCGGCAGTGCAGTGGGGATCCCGCTGCTTACTGTCAGCGCAGTATCACGGCCAGTGGTAACTGGGAAGGAGGAGAGGAGGGAAGGTGGAGGTCAGCCGCTGTGCCCCACACAAGGAGGCTCACTCATCCAACCGGAGACTTGGATGAGGAACAGTGCTTCTCTGTTAAGCGCTGTTCTCCTGTGCAGCTTGCTGCTGGTATGTGACCCGGACCCACTTCTCTAGATAAGTGGCGACGGGTTCCTGAGGCAAAGGGAACTAGGTCCCATAAAAAACAAAAAAAAAAAACTTGAAATAAAACAAAATAAAAGGATAACTGAGCTGGAGCTCAACCAGCAGTGACCGACTCCCTCAGCACAAATTCAAAAACAGAGGGATGATGGGGGATAGAGGGGGAGGAGCTTGTTTTACTTCTTAGATTATTTCAAGTGCCAGCTCCCTGTGAGCCACCGTCATCACCCCACAGTCTTGAAGTTGTGCCAGTGTCCCCTAGTGGCTGACAGAAAAATAGTAATTTCGATTTTATATGGTCAGTTCAGTATTTATTCAGCTAGATTTGTCTAACGTACACATTTTATTATAATACAACTGCCCGAGGGAATCTGATGGATGAAACAGACTCATTTGCAGTGGATACTGTGTCATCATAAAAAAAAATAAGATTTTACTCACCGGTAAATCTATTTCTCGTAGTCCGTAGTGGATGCTGGGAACTCCGTAAGGACCATGGGGAATAGCGGCTCCGCAGGAGACTGGGCACAACTAAAGAAAGCTTTAGGACTACCTGGTGTGCACTGGCTCCTCCCTCTATGACCCTCCTCCAGACCTCAGTTAGGATACTGTGCCCGGAAGAGCTGACACAATAAGGAAAGGATTTGGAATCCCGGGTAAGACTCATACCAGCCACACCAATCACACCGTATAACTCGTGATAGTAGACCCAGTTAACAGTATGAAATATAACTGAGCCTCTCAACAGATGGCTCAACAATAACCCTTTAGTTAAACAATAACTATATACAAGTATTGCAGACAATCCGCACTTGGGACGGGCGCCCAGCATCCACTACGGACTACGAGAAATAGATTTACCGGTGAGTAAAATCTTATTTTCTCTAACGTCCTAAGTGGATGCTGGGAACTCCGTAAGGACCATGGGGATTATACCAAAGCTCCCAAACGGGCGGGAGAGTGCGGATGACTCTGCAGCACCGAATGAGCGAACTCTAGGTCCTCCTCAGCCAGGGTATCAAACTTGTAGAATTTAGCAAATGTGCTTGACCCCGACCAAGTAGCTGCTCGGCAAAGTTGTAAAGCCGAGACCCCTCGGGCAGCCGCCCAAGAAGAGCCCACCTTCCTCGTGGAATGGGCTTTTACAGATTTAGGATGTGGCAGTCCAGCCGCAGAATATGCAAGTTGAATCGTGCTACAGATCCAGCGAGCAATAGTCTGCTTTGAAGCAGGCGCACCCAACTTGTTGGGTGCATGCAGGATAAATAGCGAGTCAGTCTTTCTGACTCCAGCTGTCCTGGAAACATAGATTTTTAGGGCCCGGACTACGTCCAGCAACTTGGAATCCTCCAAGTCACGAGTAGCCGCAGGCACCACAATAGGCTGGTTCAAATGAAAAGCTGAAACCACCTTTGGGAGAAATTGGGAACGAGTCCTCAATTCCGCCCTATCCTTATGAAAAATCAGATAAGGGCATTTGCATGACAAAGCCGCCAATTCTGATACACGCCTGGCCGACGCCAAGGCCAACAGCATGACCACTGTCCACGTGAGGTATTTTAGCTCCACGGATTTAAGTGGTTCAAACCAATGCGACTTCAGGAAATCCAACACCACGTTGAGATCCCACGGTGCCACTGGAGGCACAAACGGGGGCTGAATATGCAGCCCTCCCTTAACAAAAGTCTGAACTTCAGGCAATGAAGCCAGTTCTTTTTGGAAGAAAATGGACAGAGCCGAAAACTGGACCTTACTGGAACCCATTTTAGGCCAATAGTCACTCCTGACTGTAGGAAGTGCAGAAATCGACCCAGTTGAAATTCCTCCGTTGGGGCCTTCCTGGCCTCACACTAAGCAACATATTTTCGCCATATGCGGTGATAATATTTTGCGGTCACATCTTTCCTAGCCTTAATCAGCGTAGGAATGACTTTATCCGGAATGCCCTTTTCCTTTAGGATCCGGTGTTCAACCACCATGCCGTCAAACGCAGCGGTGGTAAGTCTTGGAACAGACAGGGCCCCTGCTGCAGCAGGTCCTGTCTGAGCGGCAGAGGCCATGGGTCCTCTGAGATCATTTCTTGAAGTTCTGGGTACCAAGATCTTCTTGGCCAATCCGGAACCACGAGTATAGTTCTTACTCCTCTCCTTCTTATTATTCTCAGTACCTTGGGTATGAGAGGCAGAGGAAGGAACACATACACCGACTGGTACACCCACGGTGTTACCAGAGCGTCCACAGCTATCGCCTGAGGGTCCCTTGACCTGGCGCAATAACATCGTAGCTTTTTGTTGAGGCGGGACGCCATCATGTCCACCTGTGGCCCCTCCCAATGGTGTACAATCATTTGGAAGACTTCTGGATGAAGTCCCCACTCTCCCGGGTGGAGGTCGTGTCTGCTGAGAAAGTCTGCTTCCCAGTTGTCCACTCCGGGAATGAACACTGCTGACAGTGCTAACACATGATTTTCCGCCCATCGGAGAATCCTTGTGGCTTCTGCCATTGCCATCCTGCTTCTTGTGCTGCCCTGTCGGTTTACATGGGCGACCGCCGTGATGTTGTCTGACTAGATCAGCACCGGCTGGTTTTGAAGCAGGGGTCTTGCCTGACTTAGGGCATTGCAAATGGCCCTTAGTTCCAGAATATTTATGTGTAGGGAAGTCTCCTGACTTGACCATTGTCCTTGGAAGTTTCTTCCCTGTGTGACTGCCCCCCCAACCTCGAAGGCTGGCATCCGTGGTCACCAGGACCCAGTCCTGTATGCCGAATCTGCGGCCCTCTGGAAGATGAGCACTCTGCAGCCATCACAACAGCGACACTCTGGCCCTTGGAGACAGGGTTATCAGCCGATGCATCTGAAGATGCGATCCGGACCACTTGTCCAACAGATCCCACTGAAAGATCCTTGCATGGAACCCTCCGAATGGAATTGCTTCGTAAGAAGCCACCATCTTTCCCAGGACTCGCGTGCAATGGTGCACCGACACCTGTTTTGGTTTTAGGAGGTCTCTGACTAGAGATGACAACTCCTTGGCCTTCTCCTCCGGGAGAAACACTTTTTTCTGTTCCGTGTCGAGAACCATCCCCAGGAACAGTAGACGCGTTGTAGGAACCAGCTGCGACTTCGGAATGTTCAGGATCCAGCCGTGCTGTTGTAGCACTGCCCCAGCTAGTGCTACTCCGATCAACAACTGTTCCCTGGACCTCGCCTTTATAAGGAGATCGTCCAAATACGGGATAATTATAACTCCCTTCCTTCGAAGGAGTATCATCATCTCTGCCATTACCTTGGTAAATACCCTCGGTGCCGTGGACAGACCAAACGGCAACGTCTGGAATTGGTAATGACAGTCCTGTACCACAAATCTGAGGTACTCCTGGTGAGGGGGGTAAATGGGGACATGCAGGTAAGCATCCTTAATGTCCAGTGATACCATGTAATCCCCTTCGTCCAGGCTTGCAATAACCGCCCTGAGCGATTCCATTTAGAACCTTCGTATATAAGTGTTCAAGGATTTCAAATTTAAAATGGGTCTCACCGAACCGTCCGGTTTCGGTACCACAAACATTGTGGAATAGTAACCCCGTCCCTGTTGAAGAAGGGGTACCTTGACTATCACCTGCTGCGAATACAGCTTGTGAATTGCCTCCAGCACTGCCTCCCTGTCTGAGGGAGCTGTCGGCAAGGCAGATTTGAGGAAACGGCGAGGGGGAGATGTCTCGAATTCCAGCTTGTACCCCTGAGATACTACCTGTAGAATCCAGGGATCCACCCGTGAGCGAGCCCACTGGTCGCTGAAATTCTTGAGACGGGCCCCCACCGTACCTGGCTCCGCCTGTGGAGCCCCAGCGTCATGCGGTGGACTTAGAGGAAGCGGGGGAGGACTTTTGTTCCTGGGAACTGGCTGTGTCTGCAGCTTTTTCCCTCTACCTCTGCCTCTGGGCAGAAAGGACGCGCCTTTAACCCGCCTGTCTTTCTGGGGCCGAAAGGACTGTACCTGATAATATGGTGCTTTCTTTGGCTGTGAGGGAACATGGGGCAAAATGTTGATTTCCCAGCTGTAGCTGTGGAAACGAGGTCCGAGAGACCATCTCCAAACAACTCCTCACCCTTGTAAGGCAAAACTTCCATGTGCATTTTAGAATCTGCATCACCTGTCCACTGCCGAGTTCCTGGCAGAAATGGACATTGCGTTTATTTTAGATGCCAGTCGGCAATTATCCCTCTGTGCATCTCTCATGTATAAGACTGCGTCTTTAATATGCTCTATGGTTAGCAATATAGTGTCCCTGTCTAAGGTACAGAGAATCTGACCACGCAGCTGCAGCACTGCACATTCATGCTGAAGCAATAGCTGGTCTCAGTATAATGCCTGAGTGTGTATATACAGACTTCAGGATAGCCTCCTGCATTCTATCTGCAGGCTCCTTTAGGGCGGCCGTGTCCTGAGACGGTAGTGCCACCTTCTTTGACAGACGTGTGAGCGCTTTATCCACCCTAGGGGATGTCTCCCAACGTGACCTATCCTCTGGCGAGAAATGGTACGCCATTAGTAACCTTTTAGAAATTACCAGTTTCTTATCGGGGGAAACTCACGCTTCTTCACACATTTAGTTCATCAGATGGGGGAAAAACCACTGGAAGCTTTTTTCTCCCCAAACATAATACCCTTTTTTGTGGTACCTGGGGTAATATCAGAAATGTGCAACACATTTTTCATTGCCGTAATCATGTAACGGGAGTCTCTATTGGAATGTACAGTAGTCTCATCGTCGTCGACACTGGAGTCAGTATCCGTGTCGACATCTGTGTCTGCCATCTGAGGTAGTGGGCGTTTTAGGGCCCCTGATGGCTTTTGAGACGCCTGGGCAGGCACGGGCTGAGAAGCCGGCTGTCCCACATCTGCTATGTCGTCAAACCTTTTATGTAAGGAGTTGACACTGTCACGTAATTCCTTCCACATGTCCATCCACACAGGTGTCGACCCCGCAGGGGGTGACATCACATTTATCGGCATCTGCTCCGCCTCCACATAAGCCTCCTCATCAAACATGTCGACACACCGCACACACACAGGGAATGCTCTGACTGAGGACAGGACCCCACAAAGTCCTTTGGGGAGACAGAGAGAGAGTATGCCAGCACACACCAGAGCGCTATATAATGCAGGGATTCACACTACCCACAGTGATTTTTCCCTTATAGCTGCTATAATACACAGATTTGCGCCTAAATTTAGTGCCCCCCCCTCTCTTTTTAACCCTTTGAGCCTGAAAACTACAGGGGAGAGCCTGGGGAGCTGTCTTCCAGCTGCACTGTGAAGAGAAAATGGCGCCAGTGTGCTGAGGGAGATAGCCCCGCCCCTTTTTCGGCAGACTTCTCCCGCTCTTATAATCATAATGTGGCAGGGGTATTTTACACATATATAGCTTACTAGGTGATTCATCACGCCCTACGGGCGCTCTTCACATCGTCGCAAGGGGCTACGCCCCCTTAACCCCTGCACGCCTTTCTGGTGTTCAATATTTGTATTATATGGAGAATTACCAGCATTCCTAGTTTTGTTAGTGATTAAATATTGCACAACAAAAGGGCATGCGATGGTGAAAAGGCGTAGCCCCTTGCGACGGCGTGAACAGTGGCTGCAGGGCACGATGTACAGAATGTAGGTGTAAGTTCAGTGTGGGAATGGAGGGGCTTGAAAAGAGGGTGGGTGCAGTGAGGTTGAGGTGCCTCTCCGTGCAGCTGATCACCCCTGATTCAGGGACTCACTGGTAGCGGCTGCGGATGGTGTCCAAGGTGCTGCGTGTGGTGGAGAGGTGGGCTGTGGATGTTGGAGGGTGTCACAGTAGCATCCGTCACATTACACCGCACAGTAGCGTCCGTCACGTTACACCGCACAGTAGCGTCCGTCACGTTACACCGCACAGTAGCGTCCGTCACGTTACACCGCACAGTAGCGTCGGTCACGTGACACAGCACAGTAGCGTCCGTCACGTGACACCGCACAGTAGCGTCCGTCACGTTACACCGCACAGTAGCGTCCGTCACGTTACACCGCACAGTAGCGTCCGTCACGTTACACCGCACAGTAGCGTCCGTCACGTTACACCGCACAGTAGCGTCCGTCACGTTACACGGCACAGTAGCGTCCGTCACGTTACACGGCACAGTAGCGTCCGTCACGTTACACGGCACAGTAGCGTCCGTCACGTTACACGGCACAGTAGCGTCCGTCACGTTACACCGCACAGTAGCGTCCGTCAGTCACATTACACCGCACAGTAGCGTCCGTCACGTTACACCGCACAGTAGCGTCCGTCACGTTACACCGCACAGTAACGTCCGTCACGTTACACCGCACAGTAGCGTCCGTCACGTTACACCGCACAGTAACGTCCGTCACGTTACACCGCACAGTAGCGTCCGTCACGTTACACCGCACAGTAGCGTCCGTCACATTACACCGCACAGTAGCGTCCGTCACATTACACCGCACAGTAGCGTCCGTCACGTTACACAGCACAGTAGCGTCCCTTACATTACACAGGAGGGGACAGAGAAAAAGAGAAGGGGGTGGGGGAGAGAGAGAGAGAGGAGGGTGAGAGAGTGAAGGGGGGGGAGTGAGAGAGGGGGTAGAGAGAGAGAGAGAGAGAGAGGGGGGGTGAGAGAGTGAAGGGGGGGTGGGTGAGAGAGAGAGAGAGGGGAGAGAGATCTTCTCTGGAATGGTCCCAGCTCCCTGTCCCTCCTGCAGCTCTTTGAATTTGTGTCCCACAGCAGGTCATCTCATGTTCCCTTCCCCCAGACCCCTCTAACCTGTGTCTAGTCAGTGTGAGCCACGGGAGTGGAGGGCCGGACAGAGGGGGACTGTCATCATGGAGCTGCTGGGAGCCGCGGCGTGTGGCCAGACATACAGGCAGGCAGGAGAGGAGGGCTGGGCAGAGGAGGCACATCACGGTTGAGCCGCCGGGATCTGGCGGGCGGGCGCCGGCGCGCTGTACAGTGAGTGAAGGTGACTCACTCACTGAGCAGCGGTTCCCTCCACTGACCGGCGCTCTACGCGGCTTGCAAAGCCCGCGTACGCGTCGTGCCGGCCAGAGCACACGGGGAAGGCAGCTTCACCGCTGCATTGCTAATATAGCGCAGGCAGCGCTGAAGCTTCGGCACAGGTTGCGGGTCCAGGTGAATGGCGCCTCTCTCATGATTTGGGGGGAGCGAGTTGCCCCCCACCCCAGTACCCGCCTTGTGCAGGAGCCAGGAGGAGCGTGCCGGGACGGGGAATCGCAGGCAGGACGTGTAATAATTATTACCTGCCCTGCATCCAGCGCAGCTATCTCCTGATTCTGCCCTGCATCCTCTCCTCGATCTGTGACTCCGCCCAGATCTGTGACTCCGCCCAGCGTTACGGGCAGGCACAGAGTCACAGATGTAGGCAAATATATAGGAGATTAGGCTATATTATGTGTGATTTGCCACTCTTAAGGTACTCTAATTGCTGCCCAGGGCGCCCCCCCCCCCAGCGCCCTGCACCCATCAGTGACCGGAGTATGTGGTGTGCACAGGGAGCAATGGCGCACAGCTGCAGTGCTGTGCGCTACCTTAATGAAGACCGGAGTCTTCTGCCGCCGATTTCCTGGACGTTCTTCTTGCTTCTGGCTCTGCAAGGGGGGCGGCGGCGCGGCTCCGGGACCGGACGACCGAGGCTGGGCCTGTGTTCGATCCCTCTGGAGCTAATGGTGTCCAGTAGCCTTAGAAGCCCAAGCTAGCTGCAAGCAGGTAGGTCCGCTTCTCTCCCCTAAGTCCCTCGTAGCAGTGAGTCTGTTGCCAGCAGATCTCACTGAAAATAAGAAACCTAAAATATACTTTCTTTTCTAGGAGCTCAGGAGAGCCCCTAGTGTGCATCCAGCTCAGCCGGGCACAAGATTCTAACTGAGGTCTGGAGGAGGGGCATAGAGGGAGAAGCCAGTGCACACCAGGTAGTCCTAAAGCTTTCTTTAGTTGTGCCCAGTCTCCTGCGGAGCCGCTATTCCCCATGGTCCTTACGGAGTTCCCAGCATCCACTTAGGACGTTAGAGAAACATGTATGTAAATGCTGTGTCAGAAGTCTATTGTCATCTACTACAGTGGCTTATTTGCATATCCCTAGGAAGACACTTACGTCATTTATAATTGCTTTGATTACTACGAGTTGCTTAAGCTTTCAGATATCCAATATGAAAGTAGAATATAATGGACAAGGTTTTATTTGCATGTTGTAAAGAATATCCAGATTTCTATTTATAAAATGACAACAAAAAAACTGTAAATCACAAACACAGAGGTTGTAGACAGTTTTGTCAAATATAATAAAACAAAAAAACAGACATTAATCATTGTCAATGTAATTAAGTGAAAAGAATAGATACAATTTTATTTGTAGGTAGAAGTTATTAATCACAGGTATCAAAGTGTTCCCATCATCAGGTGTGTGGTTTTATTGATGTTGTGCTGCACATCTGTGAAAAGTCTGACAGCATCACAGGCTGTGGATAATAGTGCGGTTTCGAAGCTTCTGCACATATTCCTGTGCCTGCTGGAAGCCTGTGACCGGCTCTTCTTTCGGTGGTGGTGGGCCCTCTACCAACTTAACAAAATAATGGCAGTACACTTTGTCCATGATACCAAACCTGCCCCGGCCGTGGTAACGAATCCGTTTCAGATATGTGCCTTTGCCAGAAAAGGAGTCCGCTAAAGTGAGGAATAAGACTTGTTACTAACCCCCCATTTAAAGTTTCTCCCTCTCCCCCATCTTACACCATCCTGTATATCAGAATGATACAGGTTTTCTTATACAGCACATGTTACAAGAAGAGACTGTCTTATGTTAGTGTGTAGCACAGTTGGTGAAATGGTTAGTATTACTACCTCATTGCACTCAGGATCTGCACTTGATTCTCACCACGGCGCAAACAATATTGAGTTTGTATATTCTCTCCTTGCTTGCGAAGGTTCCCACCCACAATCCAAAAATACACTGGTAGGCTAATTGGCTCCTGACATGAATTAACCCTAGTGTGTGTGCATATGTGGTAGGGAATATTGATTGTAAGCTCCACTGGTTCAAGGAATGATGTGAATGGGCAAATATTCTCTATTTAGCGCTGAGTAATGTGTGCACTATATGACTAACTTAATAAATAACATTTCTAGCGAATGAATAGTGAATAGTGGTTCAACAGAATTTTGAGCTGCATTCAGTAAGTGATAAAAATTAGTCAGTCCATTTATGTGTAGATGATGGATATGACAAAGAAAAAAAAGAGGAAGAATGAATGATTAAGATCTTACCTATATAAAGGTTGGACTTGTACTCCACATGATGGTTCCTCACTGCCATCTCCTGAGCTTCTAGCAGAATCTAATCAACACGAATAGCCAACAAGATATCATCACTTATTTTGTGTGCCAAACCAACACCCCCTTCCCCCAAAAAAGCCTATCATTTCCTCTAATGCCATTGCAAAACCATGATCTTATAGAACATCTTTGACTGGCTGCACCACTGTATTAAGAATTATCCCCTTTAATAAAGTAATTTGTATTGCAGCTACTGATTGTGCAGGAACTGCTATTATTAGAATGCCCATGGCTAGCCTGGAAACGTACAATTCTCTATACCTGCAGCTCCACCTAGTGATAGATGAAGATTACTGCAAGTTTTTTGGATTTAATGACCTGCAATCATTTTTTTCCCCTTAAAAGCTACCGACAGTGAAGTCTGAAGGAAAATCAAGTGGCAATGTAAGGTCATTAACATGCGTTGAGTTCTTGGGGAGCAACAAAGCAGAAACATAAGAGAAAAACACAAACATGCCTACATTACATTAAAAAAAAAGTAAGCAAAAACCAAACTTTGGCTCTGCCCCTTTTATGTCTTCTTCCTAAAATTCCATAAGTATTATTAGAAGTTGTATCTTCAGTAGGTATGTTAATTTCCTGCAGTCAATCAGAGCCAGTCAGTGGCCTCCCTTGGAAAACAGATTACATTCTAGAGTTTGATGATAGAAAAAAAGTACATGGATTGTACACACTCTTATTAATATTCAGAACTGACCACAAATTGCATAAACTTCAAGGACAAATGTGAAAAGGTTCATATAGGAGAACCTGTACAGCTGCAGCACTTCTTGTTAATCTACATGTGGAGCCTGATTCAGTGGTTGGAGCTGCTATAAATAGAAGCCGCATCAATAGCACTAATACGGTAACACTGCATCCTTGCACATGACGCTTCCTGCTGCATAGGATCTTCCCCGGCACTACTGCTCGGCGGTGTAACCCATTGGGCTATGCAAGCCGTATACCGCAAGCCCTACACAAAAGCCAGGAAATCTCCATCCTGTGATGTAGATCCTGGCCTCTTCCCTCTTCAGCAATGGTGCTGTCCCCTCCCCGTCCCCAAACGGCATCAGACTATCAATCACTGACAATCTGACACCGTCCCTGCATCCTGTGTCGCAGGACGAGTCCTGCGCACGTGCAAAATACTGAACATCTGTACTTTGAGCATCAGGGTGCACCTCCAACCACATCTGATTCAGGTCCCTTGTCTTTTCAGAGAACTGTCACTGTGTATGTGTGGTGAAGTGATCCGGACACCTGTATCTTGTGCTTTACTACAATTGACTTTAGTATGATGGCTGTCTGACTCCTTACTTTTCTTGCTAAAGGAATTCCATTAGTATACATTGTCTCTGTTTTTTCTGTCATATTTACTTGGATTTTTATTCATTATGCGCTCTACTAATGTGACACTTGATGCTTCAATAAAACTTGTTTTAAAAAAAAAAAGAAGCACAAAACTGAGCCCAAACACACAGTGATTTATATAAGAGAATTATTACTAACACTTACCAACCCAGCTGCTAAAATAAGAATTTACTCACCGGTAATTCTATTTCTCGTAGTCCGTAGTGGATGCTGGGAACTCCGTAAGGACCATGGGGAATAGCGGGCTCCGAAGGAGGATGGGCACTCTAGAAAGATTTATGACTACCTGGTGTGCACTGGCTCCTCCCACTATGACCCTCCTCCAAGCCTCAGTTAGGACACTGTGCCCGGACGAGCTGACATAATAAGGAAGGATTTTGAATCCCGGGTAAGACTCATACCAGCCACACCAATCACACCGTATAACTCGTGATACTATATCCAGTTTGACAGTATGAAAAACAACTGAGCCTCTCAACAGATGGCTCAACAATAACCCTTTAGTTAACAATAACTATTTACAAGTATTGCAGACAATCCGCACTTGGGATGGGCGCCCAGCATCCACTACGGACTACGAGAAATAGAATTACCGGTGAGTAAATTCTTATTTTCTCTGACGTCCTAGTGGATGCTGGGAACTCCGTAAGGACCATGGGGATTATACCAAAGCTCCCAAACGGGCGGGAGAGTGCGGATGACTCTGCAGCACCGAATGAGAGAACTCTAGGTCCTCCTCAGCCAGGGTATCAAATTTGTAAAATTTAGCAAACGTGTTTGCCCCTGACCAAGTAGCTGCTCGGCAAAATTGTAAAGCCGAGACCCCTCGGGCAGCCGCCCAAGATGAGCCCACTTTCCTTGTGGAATGGGCATTTACAGATTTTGGCTGTGGCAGGCCTGCCACAGAATGTGCAAGCTGAATTGTACTACAAATCCAGCGAGCAATAGTCTGCTTAGAAGCAGGAGCACCCAGCTTGTTGGGTGCATACAGGATAAACAGCGAGTCAGATTTTCTGACTCCAGCCGTCCTGGAAACATATATTTTCAGGGCCCTGACAACGTCTAGCAACTTGGGAGTCCTCCAAATCCTTAGTAGCCGCAGGCACCACAATAGGCTGGTTCAGGTGAAACGCTGACACCACCTTAGGTAGAAACTGGGGACGAGTCCTCAATTCTGCCCTATCCATATGGAAAATCAGATAAGGGCTTTTACATGATAAAGCCGCCAATTCTGACACTCGCCTGGCTGAAGCCAAGGCCAATAACATGACCACTTTCCACGTGAGATATTTTAGATCCACGGTTTTAAGTGGCTCAAACCAATGTGATTTTAAGAAACTCAACACCACGTTGAGATCCCAAGGCGCCACAGGGGGCACAAACGGGGGCTGAATATGCAGCACGCCCTTCACAAATGTCTGAACTTCAGGTACTGAAGCTAGTTCTTTTTGAAAGAAAAATCGACAGAGCCGAGATCTGTACTTTAATGGAGTTTAGCTTTAGGCCCATATTCACTCCTGCTTGCAGGAAATGCAGAAATCGACCCAGCTGAAATTCCTCTGTTGGGGCCTTTTTTGCCTCGCACCATGCAACATATTTCCGCCATATGCGGTGATAATGCTTTGCCGTAACATCTTTCCTGGCCTTAATAAGCGTAGGAATGACTTCTTCCGGAATACCCTTTTCCTTCAGGATCCGGTGTTCAACCGCCATGCCGTCAAACGCAGCCGCGGTAAGTCTTGGAACAGACAGGGCCCCTGCTGTAGCAGGTCCTGTCTGAGCGGTAGAGGCCACGGGTCCTCTGAGAGCATCTCTTGAAGTTCCGGGTACCACGCTCGTCTTGGCCAATCCGGAACCACGAGAATTGTGTTTATTCCTCGCTTTCTTATTATTCTCAATACCTTTGGTATGAGAGGCAGAGGAGGGAACACATAAACCGACTGGTACACCCACGGTGTCACTAGAGCGTCCACAGCTATCGCCTGAGGGTCCCTTGACCTGGCGCAATATCTTTTCAACTTTTTGTTGAGGCGGGACGCCATCATGTCCACCTGTGGTTTTTCCCAACGGTTTACCAGCATCTGGAAAACTTCTGGATGAAGTCCCCACTCTCCGGGGTGGAGGTCGTGTCTGCTGAGGAAGTCTGCTTCCCAGTTGTCCACTCCCGGAATTAACACTGCTGACAGTGCTAGTACATGATTCTCCGCCCATCGGAGAATTCTTGTGGCTTCTGCCATCGCCATCCTGCTTCTTGTGCCTCCCTGTCGATTTACATGGGCGACTGCCGTGATGTTGTCTGACTGGATCAGCACCGGCTGGTGTAGGAGCAGGGATTTTGCTTGACTTAGGGCATTGTAGATGGCCCTTCGTTCCAGAATATTGATGTGAAGGGAAGTCTCCTGACTCGACCATAGTCCTTGGAAGTTTCTTCCCTGTGTGACTGCCCCCCAGCCTCGAAGGCTGGCATCCGTGGTCACCAGGACCCAGTCCTGTATGCCGAACCTGCGGCCCTCTAGAAGATGGGCACTCTGCAGCCACCACAGTAGAGACACCCTGGTTCTTGGAGACAGGGTTATTAAGCGATGCATCTGAAGATGCGATCCGGACCACTGGTCCAACAGGTCCCACTGAAAGATTCTGGCATGGAACCTGCCGAAGGGAATTGCTTCGTAAGAAGCCACCATCTTTCCCAGGACCCGCGTGCAGCGATGCACTGATACCTGTTTTGGTTTCAGGAGGTCTCTGACTAGAGATGACAACTCCCTGGCTTTCTCCTCCGGGAGAAACACTTTTTTCTGGACTGTATCCAGAATCATACCCAGGAACAGTAGCCGTGTCGTCGGAACCAGCTGTGACTTTGGGATATTCAGAATCCAGCCGTGCTGGTGCAGCACCTCCTGAGATAGTGCTACTCCCACCAACAACTGTCCCTTGGACCTCGCTTTTATTAGGAGATCGTCCAAGTACGGGATAATTAAAACTCCCTTTTTTCGAAGGAGTATCATCATTTCCGCCATAACCTTGGTAAATACCCTCGGTGCCGTGGACAGTCCAAACGGCAGCGTCTGGAATTGGTAATGGCAATCCTGTACCACAAATCTGAGGTACTCCTGGTGAGGATGGTAAATGGGGACATGCACGTAAGCATCCTTGATGTCCAGGGATACCATGTAATCCCCCTCGTCCAGGCTTGCAATAACCGCCCTGAGCGATTCCATCTTGAACTTGAATTTTTTTATGTATGTGTTCAAGGATTTCAAATTTAAAATGGGTCTCACCAAACCGTCCGGTTTCGGTACCACAAATAGTGTGGAATAGTAACCCCGGCCTTGTTGAAGTAGGGGTACCTTGATTATCACCTGCTGGGAATACAGCTTGTGAATTGCCGCTATCACCGCCTCCCTGTCTGAGGGAGCAATCGGCAAGGCAGATTTTAGGAACCGGTGGGGTGGAGACGCCTCGAATTCCAGTTTGTACCCCTGAGATACTATTTGAAGGATCCAGGGATCCACCTGTGAGCGAGCCCACTGATCGCTGAAATTCTTGAGGCGGCCCCCCACCGTACCTGGCTCCGCCTGTGGAGCCCCACCGTCATGCGGCGGACTTGGAAGAAGAAGCGGGGGAGGACTTTTGCTCCTGGGAACCTGCTGTTTGTTGCAGCCTTTTTCCCCTACCTCTGCCTCTGGACAGAAAGGACCCGCCTTTTCCACGCCTGTTTTTCTGGGTCCGAAAGGACTGAACCTGATAAAACGGCGCCTTCTTAGGCTGTGAGGGGACATGGGGTAAAAATGCTGACTTCCCAGACGTTGCTGTGGAAACTAGGTCCGAGAGACCATCCCCAAATAATTCCTCACCCTTATATGGCAAAACTTCCATGTGCCTTTTAGAATCTGCATCTCCTGTCCACTGGCGAGTCCATAAGCCTCTCCTAGCAGAAATGGACAATGCACTTACTTTAGATGCCAGTCGGCAGATTTCCCTCTGTGCATCTCTCATATATAAGACTGAGTCTTTGATATGGTCTATGGTTAGCAGGATCGTGTCTCTGTCTAATGTGTCAATATTTTCTGACAGTTTATCTGACCACGCAGCGGCAGCACTGCACATCCAAGCTGACGCAATAGCTGGCCTAAGTATAATGCCTGAGTGTGTATATACAGACTTCAGGATCGCCTCCTGCTTTCTATCAGCAGGTTCCTTGAGAGCGGCCGTATCCGGAGATGGTAGTGCCAACCTTTTAGACAAACGTGTGAGCGCTTTATCCACCCTAGGAGGTGTTTCCCAACGTGACCTATCCTCTGGCGGGAAAGGGAACGCCATTAGTACCTTCTTAGGAATCACCAATTTTTTTATCAGGGAAAGCCCACGCTTCTTCATACACCATTTAATTCATCTGATGGGGGAAAAACTACAGGTAGTTTTTTCTCCCCAAACATAATACCCTTTTTAGTGGTACCTGTATTTATATCAGAAATGTGTAACACCTCTTTCATTGCCTCAATCATGCAGTGAATGGCCTTAGTGGGCATCAGGTTAGACTCATCGTCGTCGACACTGGTGTCAGTATCCGTGTCGACATCTGGGTCTGCGGTCTGAGGTAGCGGGCGTTTTAGAGCCCCTGAAGACCCGTGCGACGCCTGGACAGGCACGAGCTGAGAAGTCGGCTGTCCCACATTTGGCATGGCGTCAAATTTCTTATGTAAGGAGTCTATACGTGCACTCATTTCCTTCCATAAGCTCAACCACTCAGGTGTCTGCCCCGCAGGGGGTGACATCCCTTCTAAAGGCATCTGCTCCGTCTCCACATCATTATCCTCATCAAACATGTCGACACAGCCGTACCGACACACCGCACACACACAGGGAATGCTCCAACAGAGGACAGGACCCACAAAAGCCCTTTGGGGGGACTGTCACGATCCAGGTAATTCCTTATCAGTATTTACCTTCCAAATGCCTCCTGAGACTGTCCCAGTGTTCCAAGCCTGGATTCCATCTGCACTGTCTGCATGCAGCACGCTGCATCTCATTGTCTCAAATCTCTTCACTGTGATTCTGGCAGCTTCATGGTTAAAGCTCACATGCAAGTTACAAACAGTCTTTCCCTCCAAGTTCAAACATGGGCGCAGCCATGTTTGTTTTCATCACATGTTGCTTTTCAGCCTATCAGCTGCACTCTGGTTTCTACCTAATTACCCAGCAGCTGCACTCTAGACTCTGCTTAGTCAGCCAGCCAATCCCTGTTTCCCAGCTGGTATAAATATCTTGTTCCTGGGCTGGAAAGGTGGTCAGTGCTTCAATTGTCTTCAGTGATTCCAGTGTGCAGTCATCCCATGGACTTTCTCTGCAGTACAGCCTGACTCTGCAGTGTCTCATCATTGCATCCTGTGACTGGCAGTTACCGACACCAGCTTCCAGCAGTGCTCTGCCCTGCCAGTAACCATCGGTGTTCCACCATCGTTCTCCAGTGACCATCGGTGTTCCACCATCGATCCCAAGTCACCATCGGTGTTCCGCCATCGACCCCATGTCGCCATCGGTGTTCCGCCATCGACCCCAAGTCTCCATCGGTGTTCCGCCATCGACCCCAAGTCTCCATCGGTGTTCCGCCATCGATCCCAAGTCTCCATCGGTGTTCCGCCATCGATCCCAAGTCTCCATCGGTGTTCCGCCATCGATCTCCAGTCACCATCGGTGTTCCGTCATCCATCCCAAGTATTTCTCTGAACTGTGATTCCTGTTACCTGTACCAAGTCATCAGTATTCCTCTGAACTGTGTTTAATAAACCTTTGAACTTTCCCTTGTTGTCGTGGTCACGCCTTCAGGCATTTGTTCTAAAGGTTCCCTGCATGTCCAAGAACCCTGTACTGCCTCCCAGGTACACCTATACCTCAGCCCCTACAACTGAGGTTTCCCCCGGTCAGCACCAGCCCTCAGTTGTGACAGTAAGCACTGACCTAATGGATCCGGCCGGAGACCAGGTCCAAGCGACCAGGCCGATGCAAGAGCTTGCAGCCTGCCCTGAACGTCAGGAGACTGCACGGGGCCATGTGATTCGCTGTCTCCAGGACCTCTCCTCTCGGCTGGATGGAATACAAGTAACCCTCCGTGGTTCAGGGGCGTCCAGTGTGCCGACTGCAGTACCTTTGGTGGTATCCCCACCCACCATTCCTGTTTCTGCTCCTTGTCTCCATTTACCGACACCTGCCAAGTTTGATGGTTCCCCAAAAGCCTGTCGGGGTTTCCTAAATCAGTGTGAGATATATTTCGAGTTACAGCCTGGCAGTTTCCCAACTGACCGCACAAAGGTTGCTTACATCATCTCCCTCCTCAGTGGCTCCGCCCTCGATTGGGCATCACCTCTATGGGAGAAGTCCGATGCCCTGCTCTCTTCATATGCAGATTTTGTGGCAACCTTCAGGCGCATTTTTGATGAACTAGGTCGTGTGACCTCTGCCTCCTCTGATATCCTACGGCTACGTCAGGGAACACAAACAGTCGGTAAATATCTGGTACAGTACCAGATCCTAGCGTCCGAACTTTCCTGGAATGATGACGCTCTTTACTCAGTCCAAGAAGGGGCGTCTGTGTCTACAGCCCAAGAAGAGGCGTCTGTGTCTACAGCCCAAGAAGGGGCGTCTGTATCTACAGCCCAAGAAGGGGCGTCTGTATCTACAGCCCAAGAAGGGGCGTCTGTGTCTACAGCCCAAGAAGGGGTATCCAATGTTCAAGCTCTAGTAGGGGCATATGAGTCTTCTCAAAAAGGAGTTTCTGATCTGTCAACCCCAGGGGGGGTGCTGGAGAAAACAACCCTGAGAGAGGTGTCTGATTCGTCAACCCCAGGAGGGGTCACCAAAGTTTCAGCCCCAAGGGAAGTATCCAGAGCCAAGTTCCCAGATGGAAATTTTTGTGCTACAGATGCAGTTATGAACTCCTGTTTGCCGTCTTCAGAGAGCACCACCCTGTTGGCATCCAGCATGGACCAGGTCCAGGATGGTTTAACTGAACACTCAGATACCACTCATTCCGGTTCTAACCGGATTCTGACTCTTTCAGTTCCAGCTGATTCAACGGTCTCCAAACTCAATCCTGTCCTATCCGTCGGCCCAAAGTCTCCGCCGGTTTCAGCCGGTTCAAGTTTGTCTGGACTCAATCTGGTCTCGTCCATAGGTCCAGTACAGTCTCATCTGGTTCCAGCCAGTTCAAGTTCATCAGGATTCAATCTAGATTCTTCAGTTTGTTCAGGTAAAGAATTTATAAGAAGTGTCCTGGGGCCACTCCTAAAGGAGGGGGTGCTGTCACGATCCAGGTAATTCCTTATCAGTATTTACCTTCCAAATGCCTCCTGAGACTGTCCCAGTGTTCCAAGCCTGGATTCCATCTGCACTGTCTGCATGCAGCACGCTGCATCTCATTGTCTCAAATCTCTTCACTGTGATTCTGGCAGCTTCATGGTTAAAGCTCACATGCAAGTTACAAACAGTCTTTCCCTCCAAGTTCAAACATGGGCGCAGCCATGTTTGTTTTCATCACATGTTGCTTTTCAGCCTATTAGCTGCACTCTGGTTTCTACCTAATTACCCAGCAGCTGCACTCTAGACTCTGCTTAATCAGCCAGCCAATCCCTGTTTCCCAGCTGGTATAAATATCTTGTTCCTGGGCTGGAAAGGTGGTCAGTGCTTCAATTGTCTTCAGTGATTCCAGTGTGCAGTCATCCCATGGACTTTCTCTGCAGTACAGCCTGACTCTGCAGTGTCTCATCATTGCATCCTGTGACTGGCAGTTACCGACACCAGCTTCCAGCAGTGCTCTGCCCTGCCAGTAACCATCGGTGTTCCACCATCGTTCTCCAGTGACCATCGGTGTTCCGCCATCGACCCCAAGTCGCCATCGGTGTTCCGCCATCGACCCCAAGTCTCCATCGGGTTCCGCCATCGATCCCAAGTCTCCATCGGTGTTCCGCCATCGATCCCAAGTCTCCATCGGTGTTCCGCCATCGATCCCAAGTCTCCATCGGTGTTCCGCCATCGATCCCAAGTCTCCATCGGTGTTCCGCCATCGATCCCAAGTCTCCATCGGTGTTCCGCCATCGATCTCCAGTCACCATCGGTGTTCCGTCATCCATCCCAAGTATTTCTCTGAACTGTGATTCCTGTTACCTGTACCAAGTCATCAGTATTCCTCTGAACTGTGTTTAATAAACCTTTGAACTTTCCCTTGTTGTCGTGGTCACGCCTTCGGGCATTTGTTCTAAAGGTTCCCAGCATGTCCAAGAACCCTGTACTGCCTCCCAGGTACACCTATACCTCAGCCCCTACAACTGAGGTTTCCCCCTGGTCAGCACCAGCCCTCAGTTGTGACAGGGACAGAGTGAGAGTATGCCAGGACACACCAGAGCGCTATATAATGCAGGGACTAACTGAGTTATGTCCCCTATAGCTGCTTTTTCAATATAATTGTATACTGCGCCTAAATTTAGTGCCCCCCCTCTCTTTTTTTTACCCTTTTCTGTAGTGTAGACTGCAGGGGAGAGCCAGGGAGCTTCCTTCCAGCGGATCTGTGAAGGAGAAATGGCGCCAGTGTGCTGAGGGAGATAGCTCCGCCCCTTTTCCGCTGACTATTCTCCCGCTTTTTCCTAGATTCTGGCAGGGGTATATTCCACATATATAGCCTCTGGGGCTATATATTGTGGTATTTTTGCCAGCCAAGGTGTTATTATTGCTTCTCAGGGCGCCCCCCCCCAGCGCCCTGCACCCTCAGTGACCGGAGTGTGAAGTGTGTGTGAGGAGCAATGGCGCACAGCTGCAGTGCTGTGCGCTACCTTGGTGAAGACTGATGTCTTCTGCCACCGATTTTCCGGACCTCTTCTTGCTTCTGGCTCTGTAAGGGGGACGGCGGCGCGGCTCCGGGACCGAACACCAAGGACTGGGCCTGCGGTCGATCCCTCTGGAGCTAATGGTGTCCAGTAGCCTAAGAAGCCCAAGCTGGCTGCAAGCAGGCAGGTTCGCTTCTTCTCCCCTTAGTCCCTCGCTGCAGTGAGCCTGTTGCCAGCAGGTCTCACTGAAAATAAAAAACCTAATTTCTATCTTTCTTTCTAAAGGCTCAGGAGAGCCCCTAGTGTGCATCCAACCTCGGCCGGGCACAAAATCTAACTGAGGCTTGGAGGAGGGTCATAGTGGGAGGAACCAGTGCACACCAGGTAGTCATAAATCTTTCTAGAGTGCCCAGCCTCCTTCGGAGCCCGCTATTCCCCATGGTCCTTACGGAGTTCCCAGCATCCACTAGGACGTCAGAGAAATGGAAGATAGCCAAATAATGATGACCCTTTGATTTCTCCCCAGCAATGCAGCTAACCCATTAATGTAATGTAAGATCCTCTCTAGTGATTGGGCAAGTGCATTACTAAAGCAGGAAGAAACTAAGGTGACTGTTGATAGATTGAACTGTAAATGCTAGGAATATTTAATGTGTCAGGCAAGAGTCACACTTGTTATGTTACTGAAAGACAGGAAACCTGCTGATGTAGAGTTTACACTTCCATTAGCTCACTCACTGACTGGGGCTACATTAGGTTTATGCAACACAAGCACATCTGTGAGAGCTCTAATAGTAAGAGATGGCATAGCAATGCTATTATGCAGCTTCTAACATACGGTACAGATGCATAACTTCCAACTTTCAGTATTCCAGACTCGGGACTCCTCTGCGTGGCAAAACTGCATGTGCCCAATAGGGGGTGTGGCCTTGCGGGAATGACGCAACCATCTGCCACACTTCCCATTTTCATCATTGCGGGGGCATGTCCTGCGTTCTGTGAGCTGCTGGCATGCCCCCAGTCCCTCTGTCTTCTGTGAATAGATGCGCACAGCGTCTATTCACCGCTGCTCTACAGCAGAGTAGCGAGTGACAGGAGCCTCCCAACTGCCCCTCTCCCACCGCGGGACAGCGCAACATTCCAAAAAACGGGACTGTCTAGTGAAAATCAGGACAGTTGGGAGGTATGTATATGTAATTCTGCCACAAATACATCTCAACACACAACAAGCACATAGAAATACTATGAAAGTACCGGATACAAACACATTCCATATTGGAAGCTTGAAAGACCAGTTGGTAAAATAGTAGCATATGCAGCACAATAGTGAGAAGTGTCAGGATGCAAGATACACAGTGACATGACCAGCACAATGTAACACATACAAGCAATCTAATAGGCCAAGCAATATTCCTAGTCAAGATGTACAAGGTGTATTACACCCAAATTATACCCAGCAAATACCCCAGTGCTATGGCCAGCTAGAGGCCCTCAGTGCTCTTGTCCAGTGTCACATACAGTACTGGCACCCTCACTGCCTACATTAAACGTGTCCTGCCCCTGCTCTCACCACCAGACGTGTTGCTCCTCCCTGGCATCACAAGTACCCCGTCATAGGGGTATATTCAATTAAAAAGTCTGATCCATTCCGACATGCATTTGTCAGAATGGATCCGACAAGGGCTATTCAATGAACGGCCAAATCCGACTGTAGGATTTGGCCGTTCCCTCCCGTCTGTGCTGCTGCTATCAGCAGCTCCCCGAACACAGGGAGCTGGTGGAGGGCACCACACGCATTCAGTGCCGGCCGGGGGACGCTGCCGGGACAGAGGAATAGGTCGGAACCACTTCTGACCAAAAACTGTCGGAAGCTGCCGCCTTTCCGACAAGACGGCAGCTTCCGACAGCAACGAATACACCCCTTAGTGTAAAAGCATTTGCCTTCCTTATTGTTCTGTTAATTTAACAGATTCTGCACTATAAAAGGATTCTCCCTATAATGAGGATGCATTGCTCTATACTAATGTTCATATATGGCCTGTAAATAAGTCGAACTCAGTGCTCAAAATCGCTGTGTGTAGGTGAGAAGTATGCATTATTGCTTAAAAACAAAATTATACACAATTAAAGACTAACAATCGGTGCACCGTCATAGAATGTTATTGCCCACAGAAAATGCCCCACATAAAAAACCAAAACAAAAAAAACCAAGCAGAATGATTTATAACTTTATAAAACAGTTCCTCCTGTCTCACCTCTTTAATGATTTTTGCTCCTTTCTTGTCACTGAATTCAAGCTGAGCAAGAGCCTGGTCTATAGACATCCCTTTGATCTAGAAGAGGTAGTGAAGGATTAACCTGACATGGTCATGTGATTATTCTGCTACTGTACAGGCACGCAGGGCTGCGAAGCTCACGAGATAAAAGCTATTCTATGAAAATTCAGAATTTACATATTTCCAACCATTATCTAGATGAATTAATAACTTTGTTCAATTTCACTTTGATTACCAAGAAACTCATTTTACAGAAGTCTGTTTGTGGTTAACAGTGAACGTTCTGGATTTCGGAAAAGAGCCACCAGGCCAGGAAAGGGATTCAGTTTACAAACTGTTATTTAAAAGTCTTCTTCCAGAGAACACAGAGATTTTTGCGATAGTCACTACTTATAAATTGGACAGATCAAAGGTAATGACTCTTATGCTGGGTACACACTGGCCGAAACATCGACCGATCTATTGAACGGCCAATATATCGCTGGTCCGTCGGCCAGTATGTACCAACAATATGTCTGTGATAGAGATGAGCGGGTTCGGTTTTACTCGGATTTACCTGGATCTTCTTATTGACGTGTCACGTGTTTTTGTTAGCCAATAGGAAAAATCCGGAAAATCTGAACTGGCGTCAATTCTGGCGTTAAGAACAGAGTAAATCCGAACCCGCTCATCTCTAGTCTGTGAACGACGTCATTCGCAGACATATCGCGTTGACCCTGCAGCACACACGATGACCAATGTACAACCGACCGCCTGTACATATGCTGCAGCAGCCAGCGGTGATTGACGGCTGAACTGGGCGGGTGCATGTAAATGCCCATCCAGTTCGTGACGCTAGTGACGACAGATCGGGCAGTGTGTATGCACAGCACACTGCCCGATCCGCCTAAAGATATATATGCAGATACATTGATCTGCAGATATATCTACCAGTGTGTTCCCAGCTTAAGGTGTCTCCCAACCAGGGATGACCTAATTATCCATGCATGCTCTTTAATGCTGGGTACACATTAGATGACGTGTACCCAGCATGACATCGCAGTCGACGGTACCCGGCATCAGCAGGTGCATACACACTTGCCGATGTTTGCAAGGACGCAGTGATGGCGGGGGGTGGGGAGCGTGGCGATGCTGCATTCGGCAGCATGGCATCGCTAGCGACATCCCCAGATTGGGCTGCATGTATAGACGACGAGGAAGGTCACTAGCGGTACACAGTGGACGATTTTAAGAATTTGTCGGAACGAATCGTTATCGCCAAATTTGTTTCAAATGTCGTCTAGTGTGTACCTGGTTTTAGAGGATTTAGTTACGGTGGTGCTTTAGAAATTCAACATTACGCATTACAGCGAAAGACAATGGGGAACATAAGAGATGTGATAGGAAAACAGACTCTTTTGGATTAAGGTTTAAGTTACAAGTTGTAATCAAAACTTTGTCTGGAACTACAGATGTGTCCTTTTATACTGTCTCATGTTGCATCAAACAGCCTGGTCCCCTGTGACTCGGCAGCACAAGCTTCTTTTTTGCTCAAAATGTGCATTTTATTTGCCTAATTAAAACAACTGGAAGCAGTAAAGCTACATTACTAGAATACAATGATGACATTTGCAACTGAGTCTTATGCTCCTTAAGGGCTTCTGTGTGAGTGGCCGCGGCTTTTCTGTACATCAAGTTCCATTGCGACACATACCAATCCCTCTGAGGAAGCAGCCGATTTCACATGGCCGAGAAATGCGTAAGGGTCTTTTCCAGGTGTCCTGTGATTTGAGCAACGACTCTCCAGTCACGCTACTGCATGTAGTCGCTGGCATAAGAAAAGTGAATAGTTGTCTCCTGAACACTGCGTTGAGGCTGCAGCTACAGTTCTATATTGCAGCACGGTTATTTCCCCTGGCTGGGATACACAATCACCACAAGTCATGAATTTGCCAAGTCCTGCTCTCTACCATACAGCAGCCACAGCCAAAGGATTTTACACAGGAGTTACTTCCGGAATTTGAGAGTTCTCAGAGTCAATTTTTAAATCTAGTGCATGGACAGCCTGCTTTGAAATGTGACAGTTCAGCTGTGTACACACTTGTCCAATCCTCAGGAGATCCAACTCCCGACTGACCGGTTTGCCAAACATTGGACAAGTGTGTACCCTCCAATGACTGACCAGCACACCCGGTCCTGGTCGGCTATCGGGTCTCCTGGTTTTTAAACATGTTTGAAACCTAGGAGACCCGACCAGGAGACAGATACTGTAGTGCGTAGGCTGCTGAGACTGGAGCAGGCGACTGATCTCCAGTACCAGCAGCCCAGCACACTATCAGGGTGGCGGCAGTGCGGGATCCTTGCACCGTTTGCTGCTGCTGCGGGACTCGGTGAGGCAGGGGAGGGCATGGTGGAGGCTGGCAAGGGTATGGCGGCATATCTCAAACGGACATCCCGTACACAGGTATAGGAGGCCGACGTCTCAGACTTGCCGGCCATTCCGAGTGACCATTGGATGCGGCATATGTGTACATGCAGTTGCGGACAGCTGCGATGACTCCTGTGGGCGTCTCAATACAATTTCTGTCAGCTGCTGCATTTGCATATTTTCGTGCATTCGCTGCATACAAATTTCCAGCTGCAGCAGACGAAAAGATGCAAAAATGAAAGAAAAATATGGTGCGCTACTCATCTCGGAGTGACTCAGTCTTTCCAGGCGTCTCGCATACAGCAGTTACTAGTAAAACGGACACACCTTCATATCGCCCTGTGTGGTGGCCAGGGGGGTAATTCCAAGTTGATCGCAGCAGGAATTTTTTTTAGCAGTTGGGCAAAACCATGTGCACTGCAGGGGAGGCAGATATAACATGTGCAGAGAGAGTTAGATTTGGGTGGGTTATTTTGTTTCTGTGCAGGGTAAATACTGGCTGCTTTATTTTTACACTGCAAATTAGATTGCAGATTTAACTCACCACACCCAAATCGAACTCTCTCTGCACATGTTATATCTGCCTCCCCTGCAGTGCACATGGTTTTGCCCAACTGCTAAAAAATTTCCTGCTGCGATCAACTTGGAATTACCCCCCATGTTTGATCAGTGCAACACACATGCAGCTTACCAGTTTTGCCAGATACCACATCTTGTCCATGCTGTATTTGATTTGCCTGCGACAATGGTGAATCTCCTTAGGAAAAAATAAGGACACAAAGACAACAGTAAATGCTGCCATCCTTTCATGTGTTCAAGCAAAGATCTGGTATTGGAAATACTGTAAGAAAAAAAACTCTCATATAAGAATATTTAATAACTGATAGTGCGCTTACAAACTTTAATGTTGGAATTATATAGTGAAAGTTTCTATAGCCAGATGATCTTTACGTAATCTTTAATAATCCTATACATTTTTAGATAGACGGCAGCAACCCCACAGATTGGTCCTCTACCTGAATGGACCTCTTGGATAGATACTGGAATTCTTTCTTTAGGGGGCGCCTATTAATAATAAAATTCTGGGGATCAGTGCCCTTTGGATTTGTATTTGTAGTACATACAATTAAAATTAAATGCTTTCTTAAAATACTACATAATCACCCAGTTGATTTATTCTCTGGAGTCACAAAAGAAAGATGTCTACTAAACACTTGTTGAAAAACTGAATTGTACAATAATTGTCTTAGTATAAGGTTCCATTATTATTATGAAGTATTGTAAGAAAGCATTTTAATAAATTGGAATTATTTCTTTAGGGGGCGCCTATTAATAATAAAATTCTGGGGATCAGTGCCCTTTGGATTTGTAGTACAAAAATTGTATCCCTTATAACAAGCTATTTAGTGAGTACAACCACATATGATGCTCTCGCAATACACTATATATATATATATATATATATATATATATAACAAGTATAATCCAGAGTTTTAAGACAACGGTGGGGTGCTCCTAATGGAAGTCTCCAGAGAAATGGTAGACCCACAATATTTAAACAGAAGTCCAACAGTGTGGAGGTGCACTCATCCAGTCAAATAATTTCTCGCAAGTTCATTTTTTTCACAGTAGCTTTATTGCAGTCGAATTTAGGCTTATTTAATCGACGTTTCGATCCTAGGTTCAGGATCTTTATCAAGATAAGCTTCCAATTTATATACAATATTTTGACAGCTTAGACAACCAGGATAATCACAATGGCTGTAGAAGTGGTGAGGACCTGATCACCATTGTGATTATCCTGGTTGTCTAAGCTGTCTCATGAGAGTGAACTCTAATAAACATAAGTAAACTCCATTTGAATATGGCCTTATTAACCCTACAGCCCAGGTATTGTCTGAACCTGACATATTGATTAGTCTGATAATCAATATATGATGTTCTCAAAATATTGTATATAAATTGGAAGCTTATCTTGATAAAGATCCTGAACCTAGGATCGAAACGTCGATTAAATAAGCCTAAATTCGACTACAATAAAGCTACTGTGAAAAAAATGAACTTGCGAGAAATTATTTGACTGGATGAGTGCACCTCCACACTGTTGGACTTATATATATTATATATATATATATATATATATATATATATATATATATATATATATATATATATATATATATATATATATATATATATATATATATATATATATATATATAAAAACCATCCACAAATGACGGCACTGGAAGCTGGTTTCAAATGTAAAAAGTGTATTACAGGGTAGACGTTTCGGGGCTCACGCCCCATCCTCAAGGGATTGGTGTGGAGTATGGGACTTTCTGGTTAAGGCACCACAGGGATCTTATACCTTGTTGTCTTATATATTTTCCCGGGACAGTTACTCAGTGTTATTACACTTTTGTTTTTAACTAACACGGGAGCAGTCAGCAACTTACCGTAGTACCACCACAGACGATACCTTTTTGATGAAATATGTCGGCAGTTGACTCGGATGTCGAGGCCGCATGGGAATTAGCACAGCTTGATGCTAAAGAACGCTACAGCTATTCGGATGTGGAGGCTCAAGCAATTTTAATTAAGCACAAATTGGATGATGATTTACCCACATCCACTGCACAGGAGCTTTACCGTCAATGGCAAAAATTAAAACAGAGAGAATGCGACTTCACTTACCACGGCATTACTCTGTCGGACTACTACAGGAACAACCAGAAACCTAGGGGCTTCAGGATCAAGAATACCCCCACCATTGGTCGTTACAGCATACCTTTCTGCCGACGCTGGGTGGCCATTCTAAACAAGTGCTCCACTGATTTGATGCTCCTGGTAGTGGAGGAATCCACACGTGAATTAACACTCATTAAAGAGCAACTAACAGTTTTTGAGGCAGCACATAAAGCCACATTAGCAGCAGATAAGACCACTAATTGGGTGGACAAGTTACAGGTTCAAATGGAGGAATATAGGAGTAATTTGATCAAATACAAAAAAGAAAAACTCCATAAGGTACAACAGGATTACCAACAACGTAAAGTCTATGCATGGCTTAGTAACACCACTTCCTCCTATGATCGCTCACAATCACATAGGAGTTACCGCCAACGGCAACAACGTTATGATTATTCGGACTCCAGTACTTCTGTGACAGATGGTGAACAAGTGAGCACTCCATCTACCTCCAATCAAGCGACCTACCCTTTAGGGGTGGCGACACGGTCGGGCAATCGCCCCACTCCCGGACGAGGACGAGGCGGTCGGGGCAGAATAAGAGGTTACAGCACAAGGCGACCCCCACGCCGTTGACAGAATTAGTAATTAACCGGTCATCCACCCCTCTTACTTCTGCTGAGCTTAAAGTATTGTCCAGAGGCCTGTCATTCGTACCAACAGTCAAACCGGATGCCTTTTTGGCACAGGTGGAAAATTATAAATTTAATAGGACACTGCGCCTGAAGGACCACTTTGGGATGAATCAAGCGCCTATACAGGCATCTACCATTCCAGAAAATTTAAGGAGAGTAGCACCCCGCTCTAAATTTGACCCAAGCACGAATAATCCATCGATACGTACCTTTTCACGGATGATGGAACAGTCTTATCAACAAGCATCCAGTATTTCTAGTTACCCAAATCTTAGTCCTGAAGAGAGGAATGCCCTGAAGGACTTGTCTACTAGGACTGATCTAATAATAAGGGATGCCGATAAAGGTGGTGCTGTTGTCATACAGGACCTGACAGACTACCTGACAGAAAACAATCGACAACTATCAGATGCGGCCACATATAAAGTACTGGCCTTTGATCCTACTATAAAGTACAAAAAGGAATTGGATACATTCCTGATACAAGCAACGTCGACAGGCTCTTTGAGCCCAGAACAAGCACAAGCCATGACTGTCAATTGTCCGACTGTGCCATTATTCTACACCGTCCCAAAAGTGCATAAGTCATTGACTAATCCCCCCGGACGTCCGATTGTATCGGCCAGAAATTCCCTATACCACCCAGTGGCGATCTTTCTGGACGCATATTTAAATCCTTGCATTCAAGCGGTACCATCATACTTGAAGGATACCACCACCTTGTTAATTCATCTACAACAAATGGTGTTACCGGCTGATCAATTGACGTTATGTAGTGCAGATGTCACCAGCCTCTACACTTGCATCCCGCATGATGCGGGTGTGGAGGCTGTACGGCATCTCATTACTGACAACCCATTATATACGGGTCCAGCAATAGATGTTTTTTTGCAGCTATTAACATTAGTATTGACCCGTAATTACTTTACATTCAATGGGCGTATGTATTTACAATTAGCCGGTTGTGCGATGGGGTCCCCAGTGGCCCCATCGTATGCAAATGCATATATGTATTCTGTGGAGACTGTTCTGTTTGGTTCTATTGAACAATCATCTATGTATTTCTACAAGAGGTACATAGATGATTTATTGATTTTCTGGAGGGGTAGTGCTGAATCTTTATCGGCATTACTAGATAAACATAATGCCACTGATGGGGCTGTTAAACTCACGTACCAGATGTCTGAGACTCAGATTCACTTCCTAGATGTGGCTATCCAGTTAGGATCAGGGCAAATACAAACTAATCTATATGTCAAACCTACTGACAGGAATTCGGCACTACATCATGCCAGTTTTCATCCACATTCTACACGCAAGGGTCTGCCATATTCACAAATGCTGAGGGCCAGATGTATCATTTCAGACCCACAGCAATTAGATGAGACATTAGAACAGATGGTGGATAAATTTCAAATAAGAGGGTATCCACGAGAGGAACTTTTGGCTAACAAATTTAAAGTCATGCGACTTACCAGGGAGTCTTTGTTGACTTCTGTAGTAGCTCCCTTGACAGCCACAACACACGAGGCCCCTAAAATCCCGTGGGTCAATAGATACACCACAGCTACCACCTCTGTAGTCAGTCAGGCCAAGAGATTGTGGCCATTGGTTAACACTGACCACACATTACCAGCCCTATACGGTACCCGATTACTTCCCAGTTACACCAAGGGACAAAGCATTTCAGACAAAGTGGTTAAATTGGATGTATTTCCATTAACTAAGCAAATATCATCCCATTTTTTGCGCCCTAAAGTGGATTGCTTTCGTTGTCTAGGGTGCTCGACTTGTAACACACCAATGACAGGTTCAACATTCAGCCACCCTATTACAGGGAAACAATACAAGATTCACCACAGAGTCACTTGCACCACAACGCATGTAATTTACATGCTGAAATGTCCCTGTGGGCTGGCCTATGTGGGCAAGACACAGAGACAGTTCAGAGAAAGGATGGCACTACATCGCAGTGCCATAAAACAAGCGTTAGAAAAGGGTGCGAGTGAACAGCCTATTGCCCGACATTGTTTGGTGGCAAGGCATACGATAGCTAGCATGAGAGCGATCATAATTGATCACGTCCCTCTCTCACACCGGGGTGGGGACCGTAACAAAATACTTATGCAGCGTGAAAGTAGGTGGATATATGTCTTAGGCACCCTGTCACCGAGGGGACTAAACGAAACATTAGGCTTGCAATGTTTCCTATAACTAATGACAAGATATAGCATTCCAGTTGAATGACATATTTCCCCAACTGCAGTAAATTAATTTCTAAAAATCATAGGTACTATCAAATTGGTAGTAATTCGAGTTCAAAGCAATATATCATGATAATATAATCCATAGGAAATGTTAATATAGATGATATGTTCAGCTATTTAATTAAATATATACGGATTTTGGTATGATCTGTGATGCCGGGAATCGCTTAGTTTAACGGTTAGCACCGTGTCTTTTAATTGATGTATGTATGTATCTGTTTTGTTAAGTGTGATCAGTGTTATGTCTTTCTGTGATTTTAAGCGTTGAGCACAGCGTGCGTGACTAACCCCTGGGTTGTTTTGATTACAGCGGTTACCAAGCAACGCTGACCACACTTCATAGGATTGGCTCCCTGCCCGACGCAGCCTACTGACGTCATCGTTCCGAGACGAGTGTTTTCGGTCTGACGGACGGGGCGCGGGCGGCGGCGCGGGACAGGTGAGTCTAATCCAGGTACTGAGTACCTACTTGGGCGGGTATATAAGTGTGTTTTAAGTGCAATGTATTTGTGTACCATTTGTCCCTGAAGACGGGGCGCAGTCCCCGAAACGGCGTAGGACCGGATTAAAGACTTTTTTACTTTACAACAGTCTGCTGAGTGCCGCTGATTTCCTTTCCACTATATCGGATCTTGCCTTTGATCCTCAGAGGGCACCGCGGCAAGTAACTATACCCCTACTAGAGAGTGCCGAACCACAACCGCTATCTATATCTATATATATATATATATATATATATATATATATATATATATATATATATATATATATATATATATATATATATATATATAAAAAACCATCCACAAATGACGGCACTGGAAGCTGGTTTCAAATGTAAAAAGTGTATTACAGGGTAGACGTTTCGGGGCTCACGCCCCATCCTCAGTACCAAATATTTGTATTTGGTACTGAGGACGGGGCGTGAGCCCCGTAACGTCTACCCTGTAATACACTTTTTACATTTGAAACCAGCTTCCAGTGCCGTCATTTGTGGATGGTTATGTGTTTTTGGATTCAGGCACGGAGCGTAGTTGTCTCAGATGATCACAGTGCCAGCTGCTTTGGACTGTATATATATATATATATATATATATATATATATATATTTATTTTAGAGATGAGCGGGTTCGGTTCATCGAGATCCGAACCCCCCCAAACTTCACCTATTTCACACGGTTCCGAGGCAGCCTCGGATCTTCCCGCCTTGCTCGGTTAACCCAAACGCGGCTGAACGTCATCACCCCGCTGTTGGATTCTCGCGAGATTCGTATTCTATATAAAGAGCCACGCATCGCCGCCATTTTCACTCGTGCATTGGAGATTGAACGGAGAGGACGTGGCTACGTTCTCTGCCTGAAAAGCTCCATATCTGTGCTCAGTGTGCTGCAAATATCTGTGCTCAGTGTGCTGCAAATATCTACGTTCTCTGCCTGAAAAGCTCCATATCTGTGCTCAGTGTGCTGCATTTTGGTGACCAACAGTATATAGTTGTACAGTACAGTAGGCCATTGCTGTATCTTGCAGCTCTGTGTCACTGCAAGTATCCATTCCATATCTGTGCTGAATTTTTGTGAGCAGTATATATAGTAGTACAGTGCAGCATTTTGGCGACCAACAGTATATAGTTGTACAGTACAGTAGGCCATTGCTATTGATATAATAATATTACTGGCATATAATTCACACGTTAAAAAATGGAGAACAAAAATGTGAAGGGTGAAATAGGGAAAGATCAAGATCCACTTCCACCTAGTGCTGAAGCTGCTGCCACTAGTCATGGCAGAGACGATGAAATGCCATCAACATCGTCTGCCTAGGCCGATGCCCAATGTCATAGTAGAGAGCATGTAAAATCCAAAAAACTAAAGTTCAGTAAAATGACCCAAAAATCTAAATTAAAAGCGCCTGAGGAGAAGCGTAAACTTGCCAATATGCCATTTACGACCCGGAGTGGCAAGGAACGGCTGAGGCCCTGGCCTATGTTCATGGCTAGTGGTTCAGCTTCACATGAGGATGGAAGCACTCATCCTCTCGCTAGAAAACTGAAAAGAGTTAAGCTGGCAAAAGCACAGCAAAGAACTGTGCGTTCTTCTAAATCACAAATCCCCAAGGAGAGTCCAATTGTGTCGGTTGCGATGCCTGACCTTCCCAACACTGGACGGGAAGAGGTGGCTCCTTCCACCATTTGCACGCCCCCTGGAAGTGCTGGAAGGAGCACCCACAGTACAGTTCCTGATAGTCAAATTGAAGATGTCACTGTTGAAATACACCAGGATGAGGATATTGGTGTTGCTGGCGCTGAGGAGGAAATTGACAAGGAGGATTCTGATGGTGAGGTGGTTTGTTTAAGTCAGGCACCCGGGAAGACACCTTTTGTCCGTGGCATGAATATGGCCATTGAAATGCCTGGTCAAATTACAAAAAAAAATCACCTCTTCGGTGTGGAATGATTTTAACAGAAATTCGGACAACAGGTGTCAAGCCGTGTGTTGCCTTTGTCAAGCTGTAATAAGTAGGGGTAAGGACGTTAACCACCTAGGAACATCGTCCCTTATACGTCACCTGGAGCGCATTCATCAGAAGTCATTGACAAGTTCAAAAACTTTGGGTGACAGCGGAAGCAGTCCACTGACAACTACATCCCTTCCTCTTGTAACCAAGCTCCTGCAAACCACACCACCAACTCCCTCAGTGTCAATTTCCTCCTTAGACAGGAACGCCAACAGTCCTGCAGGCCATGTTACTGGCAAGTCTGACGAGTCCTCTCGTGACTGGGATTCCTCCGATGGATCCTTGAGTGTAACGCCTTCTGCTGCTGGCGCTGCTGTTCTTGCTGCTGGGAGTCGATCATCATCCCAGAGGGGAAGTCGGAAGACCACTTGTACTACTTCCAGTAAGCAATTGACTGTCCAACAGTCCTTTGCAAGGAAGATGAAATATCACAGCAGTCATACTGTTGCAAAGCTGATAACTCAGGCCTTGACAGCTGTGTTGGTGTTAGACGTGCGTCCGGTATCCGGCGTTAGTTCACAGGGATTTAGAGAATTTCTTGAGGTAGTGTGTCCCGGGTACCAAATACCATCTAGGTTCCACTTCTCTAGGCAGGCGATACCGAGAATGTACACAGACGTCAGAAAGACTCACCAGTGTCCTAAAAAATGGAGTTGTACCCAATGTCCACTTAACCACGGACATGTGGACAAGTGGAGCAGGGCAGACTCAGGACTATATGACTGTGACAGCCCACTGGGTAGATGTATTGCCTCCCCAGCAGCAGCGGCGGCACCAGTAGCAGCCTCTCGCAAACGCCAGCTCGTTCCTAGGCAGGCTACGCTTTGTATCACCGCTTTCCATAAGAGGCACACAGCTGACAACCTCTTACAGAAACTGAGGAACATCATCGCAGAATGGCTTACCCCAATTGGACTCTCCTGGGGATTTGTGACATCGGACAACGCCAACAACATTGTGTGTGCATTATATGTGGGCAAATTCCAGCACTTACCATGTTTTGCATATACATTGAATTTGGTGGTGCAGAATTTTTAAAAAAACGACAGGGGCGTGCAAGAGATGCTGTCGGTGGTCCGAAGAATTGCGGGCCACTTTCGGCATTCAGCCACCGCGTGCCGAAGACTGGAGCACCAGCAAACACTCCTGAACCTGCCCCGCCATCATCTGAAGCAAGGGGTGGTAACGAGATGGAATTCAACCCTCTATATGCGTCAGAGGATGGAGGAGCAGCAAAAGGCCATTCAAGCCTATACATATGCCTACGATATAGGCAAAGGAGGGGGAATGCACCTGACTCAAGCGCAGTGGAGAATGATTTCAACGTTGTGCAAGGTTCTGCAACCCATTGAACTTGCCACACGTGAAGTCAGTTCAGACACTGCCAGCCTGAGTCAGGTCATTCCCCTCATCAGGCTTTTGCAGAAGCAGCTGGAGAGATTGAAGGAGGAGCTAAAACAGAGCGATTCCGCTAGGCATGTGAGACTTGTGGATAGAGCCCTTAATTCGCTTAACCAGGATTCACGGGTGGTCAATCTGTTGAAATCAGAGCACTACATTTTGGCCACCATGCTCGATCCTAGGTTTAAAGCCTACGTTGTATCTCTCTTTCTAGCATACACAAGTCTGCAGAGGTTCAAAGACTTGCTGGTGAGACACTTGTCAATTCAAGCGGAACGTGACCCGTCAACAGCTCCTCCTTCACATTCTCCCGCAACTGGGGCTGCAAGGAAAAGGCTAAGAATTCTGAGCCCACCCGCTGGCGGTGATGCAGGGCAGTCCGGAGCGAGTGCTGACATCTGGTCCGGACTGAAGGACCTGCCAACGATTACTGACATGTCGTCTACTGTCACTGCATATGATTCTGTCACCATTGAAAGAATGGTGGAGGATTATACGAGTGTCAGCATCCAAGTAGGTACGTCAGACAGTCCGTACATATACTGGCAGGAAAAAGAGGCAATTTGGAGGCCCTTGCACAAACTAGCTTTATTTTACCTAAGTTGCCCCCCCCCCCCCCCCCCCCCCCCTCCAGTATGTACTCCGAAAGAGTGTTTAGTGCAGCCGGTCACCTTGTCAGCGATACGGCGTACAAGGTTACTTCCACAAAATGTGGAGAAGATGATGTTCATCAAAATTAATTATAATCAATTCCTCCGTGGAGACATTCACCATCAATTGCCTCCAGAAAGTACACAGGGACCGGAGATGGTGGATTCCAGTGGGGACGAATTAATACTCTGGGGTATATTTACTAAGATTCGTAATTTCCGAAAATAGGTCAAAGTTCAATCACGAATGACATCGACAGTGTAAAACTGCAACTTTTTGAATTGATTACGATGGATTTACTAAGCTGTCGTATTCGTATTTTTCTTTGCTTCCGATGTCGATGTCATTCGTTTTTTTTTACCTATTTTTACGGCAGTGATTAGCAAAACACTGCCGTTTTTTTTTACAATCAATCTCGGCCGGATCTGTGTGATCCGTGCTGGGGTTCTTATTTTTTTTTTTTTTAATTAAACAATGTAAAATCCCAAAAAAAAATGCGTGGGGTCCCCCCTCCTAAGCATAACCAGCCTCGGGCTCTTTGAGCCGATCCTGGTTGCAGAAATATGGGGAAAAAATTGACAGGGGTTCCCCCATATTTAAGCAACCAGCATCGGGCTCTGCGCCTGGTCCTGGTTCCAAAAATACGGGGGACAAAAAGAGTAGGGGTCCCCCGTATTTTTAAAACCAGCACCGGGCTCCACTAGCTGGACAGATAATGCCACAGCCGGGGGTCACTTTTATGCAGTGCCCTGCGGCCGTGGCATCAAAAATCCAACTCGTCACCCCTGGCCGGGGTACCCTGGGGGAGTGGGGACCCCTTCAATCAAGGGGTCCCCCCCCCCAGCCACCCAAGGGCCAGGGGTGAAGCCCGAGGCTGTCCCCCCCCATCCAATGGGCTGCGGATGGGGAGGCTGATAGCCATTTGTGATAATGAAAAGATATTGGTTTTAGTAGCAGTACTACAAGTCCCAGCAAGCCTCCCCCGCATGCTGGTACTTGGAGAACCACAAGTACCAGCATGCGGCGGAAAAACGGGCCCGCTGGTACCTGTAGTACTACCACTAAAAAAATACCCAAAAAAACACAAGACACACACACCGTGAAAGTATAATTTTATTACATACATACACACATACATACATACATACTTACCTTATGTTCTCACGCAGGTCGGTCCTCTTCTCCAGTAGAATCCAAGGGCTACCTGTTGAAGAAATTCTACTCACCAGATCCATGGGTCCAGGCTCCTCGGCAAATCCAGGGTTAATCCACGTACTTGAATAAATAAAAAAAAACGGTGTCCCGACCACGAACTGAAAGGGGACCCATGTTTGCACATGGGTCACCTTCCCACGAATGCCAGAAACCCACTTTGACTTCTGTCTAAGTGGGTTTCTTCAGCCAATCAGGGAGTGCCACGTTGTAGCACTCTCCTGATCAGCTGTGTGCTGCTGTCCTCACTGACAGGCAGCACGCGGCAGTGTTACAATGTAGCGCCTATGCGCTACATTGTAACCAATGATGGGAACTTTCTGCCCTGCGGTTGACCTAAAGTGACGTCACCGCTGAGCAGAAAGTTCCCAGCATTGGTTACAATGGAGCGCATAGGCGCTACATTGTAACACTGCCGTGTGCCGCCTGTCAGTGAGGACAGCAGCACACAGCTGATCAGGAGAGTGCTACAACGTGGCACTCCCTGATTGGCTGAAGAAACCCACTTAGACAGAAGTCAAAGTGGGTTTCTGGCATTCGTGGGAAGGTGACCCATGTGCAAACATGGGTCCCCTTTCAGTTCGTGGTCGGGACACCGTTTTTTTTATTTATTCAAGTACGTGGATTAACCCTGGATTTGCCGAGGAGCCTGGACCCATGGATCTGGTGAGTAGAATTTCTTCAACAGGTAGCCCTTGGATTCTACTGGAGAAGAGGACCGACCTGCGTGAGAACATAAGGTAAGTATGTATGTATGTGTGTATGTATGTAATAAAATTATACTTTCACGGTGTGTGTGTCTTGTGTTTTTTTGGGTATTTTTTTAGTGGTAGTACTACAGGTACCAGCGGGCCCGTTTTTCCGCCGCATGCTGGTACTTGTGGTTCTCCAAGTACCAGCATGCGGGGGAGGCTTGCTGGGACTTGTAGTACTGCTACTAAAACCAATATCTTTTATTTTACAACAAAGGCTATCAGCCCTCCCATCCGCAGCCCATTGGATGGGGGGGGACAGCCTCGGGCTTCACCCCTGGCCCTTGGGTGGCTGGGGGGGGGGGACCCCTTGATTGAAGGGGTTCCCACTCCCCCAGGGTACCCCGGCCAGGGGTGACTAGTTGGATTTTTGATGCCACGGCCGCAGGGCGCTGTATAAAAGTGACCCCCGGCTGTGGCATTATCTGTCCAGCTAGTGGAGCCCGGTGCTGATTTTAAAAATACGGGGGACCCCTACTCTTTTTGACCCCCGTATTTTTGGGACCAGGACCAGGCGCAGAGCCCGATGCTGGTTGCTTAAATATGGGGGAACCCCTGTCATTTTTCCCCCCATATTTCTGCAACCAGGATCGGCTCAAAGAGCCCGAGGCTGGTTATGCTTAGGAGGGGGGACCCCACGCAATTTTTTTGGCAAAAATAAGCACTTTCCCACCCCTTCCCACTGATATACATGCACGGATCTCATGGATCCCTGCATGCATCTCAAATCACGGAAAAAAAAAGCAGGTCTGTTTTTTTTTAGGACTTTTTTACGAGTTGTAATTTTTCACGGCAGTGTTTTGTGTTTTTTTGCTTTGCACTTCTTAGTAAATGACCGAGATTCATATCTAAACAGGCGTAATTTGACCGATGGTGTATTCATTCGTAATTTTTTACCTGAACTAGCAAAAAATTACGAATGCCCTCATCACTGCCGTGATTAGTGTTTAGTAAATGACCGAGACTAACCGAGATGACACTTTGAAGAAAAAACGGCATCTCGGTCAAAATCGGGAGCTTAGTAAATATACCCCCCTGTGAGGAGGGGGATGTACACAGTGAAAGGGGTGAGGAATCAGAGGATGATGATGAGGTGGACATCTTGCCTCTGTAGAGCCAGTTTGAGCAAGGAGAGATTGATTGCTTCTTTTTTTGGTGGGGGCCCAAACCAACCAGTCATTTCAGCCACAGTCGTGTGGCAGACCCTGTGGCTGAAATGATGGGTTTGTTAAAGTGTGCATGTCCTCTTTATACAACATAAGGGTGGGTGGGAGGACAATTCCATCTTGCACCTCTTTTTTTTTATTTATCTTTGCATCGTGTGATGTTTGGGGACAATTTTTTTAAGTGCCATTCTGTCTGACACTGCAGTGCCACTCCTAGATGTGCCAGGTGTTTGTGTCGGCCACTTGGGTCGCTTAGCTTAGTCATCCAGCGACCTCGGTGCAAATTTCAGGACTAAAATAATATTGTGAGGTGTTCAGAATAGACTGGAAATGAGTGGAAATTATGGTTATTGAGGTTAATAATAAGAATTTACTCACCGGTAATTCTATTTCTCGTAGTCCGTAGTGGATGCTGGGAACTCCGTAAGGACCATGGGGAATAGCGGGCTCCGAAGGAGGCTGGGCACTCTAGAAAGATCTTAGACTACCTGGTGTGCACTGGCTCCTCCCACCATGACCCTCCTCCAAGCCTCAGTTAGGTACCGTGCCCGGACGAGCGTACACAATAAGGAAGGATTTTGAATCCCGGGTAAGACTCATACCAGCCACACCAATCACACCGTACAACTCGTGATATGAAACACAGTTAACAGTATGAAACAATAGAGCCTCTCAACAGATGGCTCAACAATAACCCGATTTAGTTAACAATAACTATGTACAAGTAATGCAGATAAACCGCACTTGGGATGGGCGCCCAGCATCCACTACGGACTACGAGAAATAGAATTACCGGTGAGTAAATTCTTATTTTCTCTAACGTCCTAGTGGATGCTGGGAACTCCGTAAGGACCATGGGGATTATACCAAAGCTCCCAAACGGGCGGGAGAGTGCGGATGACTCTGCAGCACCGAATGAGAGAACTCCAGGTCCTCCTCAGCCAGGGTATCAAAGTTGTAGAATTTTGCAAACGTGTTTGCCCCTGACCAAGTAGCTGCTCGGCAAAGTTGTAAAGCCGAGACCCCTCGGCAGCCGCCCAAGATGAGCCCACCTTCCTTGTGGAATGGGCATTGACAGATTTTGGCTGTGGCAGGCCTGCCACAGTATGTGCAAGCTGAATTGTACTACAAATCCAACGAGCAATAGTCTGCTTAGAAGCAGGAGCACCCAGCTTGTTGGGTGCATATAGGATAAACAGCGAGTCAGATTTTCTGACTCCAGCCGTCCTGGAAACATATATTTTCAGGGCCCTGACAACGTCTAGCAACTTGGAGTCCTCCAAATCCTTAGTAGCCGCAGGCACCACAATAGGCTGGTTCAGGTGAAACGCTGACACCACCTTAGGGAGAAACTGGGGACGAGTCCTCAATTCTGCCCTATTCATATGGAAAATCAAATAAGGGCTTTTACAAGACAAAGCCGCCAATTCTGATACTCGCCTGGCAGAAGCCAAGGCCAATAACATAACCACCTTCCATGTGAGATATTTCAGATCCACGGTTTTTAGTGGTTCAAACCAAAGTGATTTTAAGAAAACTCAACACCACGTTGAGATCCCAAGGTGCCACAGGAGGCACAAACGGGGGCTGACTATGCAGCACTCCTTTTATAAATGTCTGAACTTCAGGTACTGAAGCTAGTTCTTTTTTGAAAGAAAATCGACAGAGCCGAGATCTGTACCTTAATGGAACCCAATTTAAGGCCCATAGTCACTCCTGCTTGCAGGAATTGCAGAAATCGACCTAGTTGAAATTCCTCTGTTGGGGCCCTTTCGGCCTCACACCATGCAACATATTTTCGCCATATGCGGTGATAATGAGTTGCTGTAACCTCTTTCCTGGCTTTAGTAAGCGTAGGAATTACTTCCTCCGGAATACCCTTTTCCTTCAGGATCCGGCGTTCAACCGCCATGCCGTCAAACGCAGCCGCGGTAAGTCTTGGAACAGACAGGGCCCCTGCTGCCGCAGGTCCTGACTGAGTGGCAGAGGCCATGGGTCCTTTGATATAAATTCTTGAAGTTCTGGGTACCAAGCTCTTCTTGGCCATCCACGAGTATCGTTCTTACTCCTCGCCTTCTTATTATTCTCAGTACCTTTGGTATGAGAGGCAGAGGGGAGAACACCTAAACCGACTGGTACACCCACGGTGTTACCAGAGCGTCCATAGCTATCGCCTGAGGGTCCCTTGACCTGGAGCAATATCTTTTATAGCTTTTTGTTAAGGCGGGACGCCATCATGTCCACCTGTGGCCTTTCCCAATGGTGTACAATCCTATTGGAAGACTTCTGGAGGAAGTCCCCATTCTCCCGGGTGGAGGTTGTGTCTGTTGAGAAGATCTGCTTCCCAGTTGTCCACTCCGGGAATGAACACTGCTGACAGTGCTAACACATGATTTTCCGCCTATCGGAGAATCCTTGTGGCTTCTGCCATCGCCATCCTGCTTTTTGTGCCGCCCTGTTGATTACATGGGCGACTGCCGTGATGTTGTCTGATTGGATCAGTACCGGCTGGTTTTGAAGCAGAGGCCTTGCTGGCCTCAGGGCATTGTAAATGGCCCTCAGATCCAGAATATTTATGTGTAGGGAAATAACCTGACTTGACCAAAGTCCCTGGAAGTTTCTTCCCTATGTGACTGCCCCCCAGCCTCAAAGGCTGGAATCCATGGTCACTAGGACCTAGTCCTGTATGCCGAACCTGCGGCCCTCTTGAAGATGGGCACTCTGCAGCCACCACAGTAGAGATACCCTGGTCCTTGGAGACAGGGTTATCAGCCTATGCATCGGAAGATGCGATCCGGACCACTTGTCCAACAGGTCCCTCTGAAAAGTTCTTGTATGGAACCTGCCTAATGGGATTGCTTCGTAAGAAGCTACCATTTTTCCCAGGACTCGCGTGCAATGATGCACCGCTACCTATTTTGGTTTCAGGAGGTCTCTGACTAGAGATGACAACTCCTTGGCTTTCTCCTCCGGGAGAAACACTATTTCTGGTTTATGTCCAGAACCATCCCCAGGAACAGTAGACGTGTCATAGGAACCAGCTGTGACTTTGGACTGTTTAGAATCCACCTATGCTGTTGTAGCACTTTCCAAAATAGTGCTACCCCGACTACCAACTGCTCCTTGGACCTCGCCCTTATAACGAGATTGTCCAATTACGGGATAATTACAACTCCCTTTTTTTTGAAGGAGTATCATCATTTCGGCCATTACCTTGATAAAACACCCTCGGTGCCATGTACAGTCCAAATGGCAGTGTCTGGACTTGGTAATGGTAATCCTGTACCACAAATCTGAGGTACTCCTGGCGAGGATGGTAAATGGGGACATGCAGGTAAGCATCCTTGATGTCCCGGGATACCATGTAATCCCCCTCGTCCAGGCTTGCAATAACCGCCCTGAGCGATTCCATCTTGAACTTGAATTTTTTTATGTTCAAGGATTTTAAATATAAAATGGGTCACACCGAACCATGCGGTTTCGGTACCCCAACCCGTGTGGAATAGTAACCCCGTCCTTGTCGAAGTAGGGGCACCTTGAGTATTACCTGCTGGGAATACCGCTTATTAATTGCCTCTAGCACAGCCTCCCTGCTTGAGGGAGTTGTCAGCAAGGCATATTTTAGGAAACGGCTGGGGGGAGACATCTCTAATTCCAGCTTGTACCCCTGAAATACTACTTGGAAGAAACAGGGATCCACCTGTGAGCGAGCCCACTAATTGCTGAAATTTTTGAGGCGGCCCCCCACTGTACCTGGCTACACCTGTGGAGCACCTGCGTCATGGTGTGTACTCACAGGAGGCGGGGGAAGAATCTTGATTCTGGGAACAGGCTGACTGGTGCAGGTTTTTCCCTCTACCCTTGTCTCTGTACAGAAAGGAAGCGCCATTTGACCCGCTTGCTTTTCTGAAGCCGAAAGGACTGTACCTTTTTCTGTGAGGAAACCTGAGGTAAAATTATTTCTTCCCAGCAGTTGCTGTGGATACGAGGTCCCAGAGACCATCCCCAAATAATTCCTCACTCTTATAAGGCTCTCTATGCGCTTTTTAAGTCAGCATCACCTGTCCAGTGACAGGTCTCTAATACCCTCCTGACAGAATGGACATTACATTTATTTTGGATGCCAGCCGGCAAAATATCCCTCTGTGCATCCCCCATATATAAGACAACTTTAATATGTTTTTATGTTTGCCAACTATTATCCCTGTTTGACAGGGTCACCAACCACGCTGCAGCAGCACTATCTGCAGGTCTCAGTCTAGTACCTGAGTGTGTAAATACAGACTTCAGGATAGCCTCCTGTTTTTTTTATCAACAGGTACCTATTAAAGTGGCCGTATCCTAAGACGGCAGTGCCACCTTTTTTGACAAACGTGTGAGCGCCTTATCCACCCTAGGGGATATCTCCCAGCGTAACTTATCCTCCTGGCGGGAAAGGGTACGCCATCAGTAACTTTTTATAAATTACCAGTTTCTTAACGGGGGAACCCACGCTTTTCACACACTTCATTTATTCATCTGATGGGGGAACAAAACACTGCCTGTTTTTTCTCCCCAAACCTAAAACCCATTTATAGAGGTTAAAGTCAGAAATGTATAACACATTTTTTATTGCCGGGATCAAGTCATGGATTGGATTGTGTATATGTCTCCACCTTGTCGACACTGGAATCAGACTCCGTGTCGACATCTGTGTCTGCCATCTGAGAGAGCGGGCGTTTTTGAGCCCCTGATGGCCTTTGAGACGCCTGGGCAGGCGCGGGCTGCGAAGCCGGCTGTCCCACAGCTGTTACGTCATCCACCCTTTTATGTAAGGAGTTGACACTGTCGGTTAATACCTTTTACCTCTCTATCCACTCTGGTGTCGGCCCCACAGGGGGCGACATCACATATATCGGCCTCTGTTCCGTCACCATATAAGCCTCCTCATTCAACATGTCGACACAGCCGTACCGACACACCGCAGACACACAGGGAATGCTCTAAACGAGGACAGGACCCACAAAAGCCCTTTGGGGGGACAGAGTGAGAGTATGCCAGCACACACCAGAGCGCTATATACTGCAGGGACTAACTGAGTTATGTCCCCTATAGCTTTATATCTATATATATATAATGTATACTGCGCCTAAATTTAGTGCCCCCTCTCTCTTTTTTTAACCCTTGTAGACTGCAGGGGAGAGCCAGGGAGCTTCCCTCCAACGGAGCTGTGAGGGAAAATGGCGCCAGTGTGCTGAGGAGATAGGCTCCGCCCCTTTTTCGCGGCCTATTCTCCCGTTTTTTATGGACTTCTGGCAGGGGTATTTACCTCATATATAGCCCCTGGGGCTATATATTGAGGTATTTTTGCCAGCCAAGGTGTTTTTATTGCTGCCTCAGGGCGCCCCCCCCCAGCGCCCTGCACCCTCAGTGACCGGCGTATGAAGTGTGTGAGAGGAGCAATGGCGCACAGCTGCAGTGCTGTGCGCTACCTTGGTGAAGACTGAGTCTTCATGCCGCCGATTTTCCGGACCATCTTCTTGCTTCTGGCTCTGTAAGGGGGACGGCGGCGCGGCTCCGGGACCGAACATCAAGGCTGGGCCTGCGGTCGATCCCTCTGGAGCTAATGGTGTCCAGTAGCCTAAGAAGCCCAATCCGGCTGCAAGCAGGCGAGTTCGCTTCTTCTCCCCTTAGTCCCTCGCTGCAGTGAGCCTGTTGCCAGCAGGTCTCACTGAAAAGAACAAATTCTAAGACTATAACTTTCTAAGAGCTCAGGAGAGCCCCTAGTGTGCATCCAACCTCGGCCGGGCACGAAATCTAACTGAGGCTTGGAGGAGGGTCATGGTGGGAGGAGCCAGTGCACACCAGGTAGTCTAAGATCTTTCTAGAGTGCCCAGCCTCCTTCGGAGCCCGCTATTCCCCATGGTCCTTACGGAGTTCCCAGCATCCACTAGGACGTTAGAGAAAATAGTATAGAATCAATTACCCCCAAATTCTATGATTTAAGCTGTTTTTGAAAAAAAAAAAAAAAAAAAAAAAAAACGAATCCGAAAAAAAAATTTCAGGGAGGTTTTGCCAAAACGCGTCCGAATCCAAAGCCCGAAAAATTTTATACATATATATATATATATATATATATATATATATATATATATACACACACATACATACATACACACACGTCTCATTTACTATGACATATGTGAGCAAGGCCCATTGTCCGACTTCTTCCATACAGTGGGCTGCACATACAGATGTGTCCTCATATATCTAGCCCCAATACGCCACCCAGCGGGAGATGCCTGGCGGAGCTGCCAGGTCATGCAGAACTCTGCTAACACTGGGCGTCTTTTTTTGTTGTTGCTGAAAATGTATCGTAATCGCAACGCAATGCGACTAGGACGCACAAGGAGACTGTGCTGATTAATGTGATATAATGACACCTCTATATTGCGTGTGACTGAGTGTGTATACGGAGCAGATTAGAACTTGTATTGGGAAAAAGTTGCAGCTGCTATATTGTAGCACTTCATGTACAGATTCAGGGACTCAATCGCACAGATATACACGTGTCATGTATCACATTAATCAGCAGTCTACTGGTGTGTACTAGCCACATTGTGTTGCGACTAAGATGCATTTTCGGCAAAAAAAGAAGCAAAAAAAGACGCCCAACACTAGAAGATTCTCAGGTGACCTGGTGTGCCATGAGGAGCTATTCGGCAGGACTGCAGCAAAGAGGACACATCTGATGTGAGGGGCTTGCATTTTTGCTATTTAACTACTTCCCACCAAGAAACTTTGTAAACTGGTGGACAACTATGCAATAGATAGCACCTATCCTTGTGTATCCATGCCTATTTCCCTATAGATTGTAAGCTTGTGAGCAGGGCCTTCCTACCTCTATGACTGTCTGTTATTACCCAGTTTTCTTTTATCATTGTTATTTCCAATTGTAAAGCGCAACGGAATTTGCTGCGCTATATAAGAAACTGTTAATAAATAATAAAATAAATAATTAAATCATGCTTCTTAACACCAATCCTTCAGCATGTCCAAAGAAAATAAGATTTTAAACCTACCGGTAAATCTTTTTCTCGTAGTCCGTAGAGGATGCTGGGGACTCCGTAAGGACCATGGGGATAGACGGGCTCCGCAGGAGACATGGGCACTTTAAGAAAGACTTTAGATCTGGTGTGCACTGGCTCCTCCCTCTATGCCCCTCCTCCAGACCTCAATTAGAGAAACTGTGCCCAGAGGAGACGGACAGTACGAGGAAAGGATTTTTGTTAATCCAAGGGCAAGATTCATACCAGCCACACCAATCACACCGTATAACTTGTGATATACTATCCAGTTAACAGTATGAAAACGACATAGCATCAGTCCAAGACCGATGAGACTATAACATAACCCTTATTTAAGCAATAACTATATACAAGTCTTGCAAAAGTAGTCCGCACTTGGGACGGGCGCCCAGCATCCGCTACGGACTACGAGAAAAAGATTTACCGGTAGGTTTAAAATCTTATTTTCTCTTACGTCCTAGAGGATGCTGGGGACTCCGTAAGGACCATGGGGATTATACCAAAGCTCCCAAACGGGCGGGAGAGTGCGGATGACTCTGCAGCACCGATTGAGCAAACAGGAGGTCCTCCTCAGCCAGGGTATCAAACTTGTAGAATTTTGCAAAGGAGTTTGAACTCGACCAAGTAGTAGCTCGGCACAGCTGTAGCGCCGAGACCCCTCTGGCAGCCGCCCAAGAAAAGCCCACCTTCCTAGTTGAATGGGCCTTGACCGATTTAGGTAACGGCAATCCCGCCATAGAATGCGCCTGCTGAATCGTGTTACAGATCCAGCGAGCAATAGTCTACTTTGAAGCAGGGGCACCAATTTTGTTGGTTACATACATGACAAACAGTGCTTCTGTTTTTCTGACTGTAGCCGATCTGGCCACGTAAATTTTCAAAGCCCTGACCACATCAAGGGACTGGATCCTCCAAGTCATGCGTAGCCACAGGCACCACAATAGTTCATATGAAAGGATGAAACCACTTTTGACAGGAATTGAGGACGGGTCCGCAATTCTGCTCTATCCATATGGAAAACCAGATAGGGGCTTTTATGTGATAAAGCCGCTAATTCCGACACTCGCCTAGCCAAAGCCAAGGCTAATAACATGACTACCTTCCAAGTGAGATTTTTCAACTCCACCGTTTAAAGTGGTTCAAACCAGTGTGACTTAATGAAACTTAACACCACGTTAAGGTCTCAAGGCGTCACCGGAGGTACAAAAGGAGGCTGAATATGCAGTACTCCCTTCACAAAAGTTTGTACTTAAGGGAGAGAGGCCAATTCCTTTTGAAAGAAAATGGATAAAGCCGAAATCTGAACCTTAATAGATCCTAATTTTAGGCCGAAATTCACTCCAGTTTGCAGGAAGTGAAGGAAACGGCCCAGATGGAATTCTTCCATAGGAGCATTCCTGGCCTCACACCAAGAAACATATTTTCGCCATATACGGTGATAATGTTTAGATGTCATGTCCTTCCTAGCCTTTATTAGCGTAGGAATGACCTCATCCGGAATACCCTTATCCGCTAGGATCTGGCGTTCAACCGTCATGCCGTCCAACGCAGCCGCTGTAAGTCTTGGAATAAACATGGCCTCTGTTACAACCGGTCCTGTCTTAGAGGAAGAGGCCACGGATCTTCTGTGAGCATTTCCTGCAGATCCGGATACCAGGTCCTCCGTGGCCAATCTGGAACAATGAGGATTGTTCTCATTCCTCTCCCTCCTACCATTCTCAACACCTTGGGTATGAGAGGAAGAGGGGGAAATACATAGACCGACTGGAACACCCACGGTGTCACTGGGGCATCTACAGCTACTGCCTGAGGGTCTCTTGACCTGGTGCAATACCTCTGCAGCTTCTTGTTGAGGTGGGACGCCATCATGTCTATCTGTGGCAGTTCCCACTGACTTGCAATCTGTGCGAAGGCTTCCTAAAGAAGTCCTCTCTTGGATGCAGGTCGTGTTTGCTGAGGAAGTCTGCTTCTCAGTTGTCCACTCCCGGAATGAACTGCTGAAAATGCGCTTACATGATTTTCCGCCCAGCGGAGAATCCTGGTGGCTTCTGCCATTTCCACTCTGCTCTTTGTGCCGCCTTGGCGGTCTACATGAGCCACTGCGGTGATATTGTCCGACTGGATCAGAACCGGTAGGTCGCGAAGCAATGTTTCCGCTTGCCGAAGGGCGTTGTATATGGCCCTCAGCTCCAGGATGTTGATTTGAATACAAGTTTTTTGACTTGACCCAAAGACCTTGGAAGTTTCTTCCCTGTGTGACTGCTCCCCCACCTCGGAGGCTCGCGTCCGTGGCTACCAGAATCCAGTCCTGGATGGCGAACCTGCGACCCTGCAGAAGGTGAGCACTCTGCAGCCACCATGGGAGAGACACCCTGGCCCTAGGGGACAGGGTGATTAACTGATGCATCTGTATATGTGATCCGGACCACTTGTTCCGTAGATCCCATTGGAAAGTCCTCGCATGGAACCTGCCGAAGGGAATGGCCCCGTAAGATGCCACCATCTTTCTCAGGACCTGAGTGCAGTGATGCACTGACACCTGTTTTGGCTTTAATAGGTTTTTTCACCATTAGTTCAGTCATTAGTTCCTGGGCCTTCTCTATCGGAAGATAAACCCATTTCTGGTCCGTATTCAGAATCATACCCAAGAAGGGCAGACGAGTCATAGGAACCAACTGTGACTTCGGGATATTGAGAATCCAACCGAGTTGCTGTGACACCTTCAGCGAAAGCGACACGCTGTTCAACAACTGCTCTTTTGATCTCGTCCTTATTAGGAGATCGTCCAAGTATGGGATAATTGTGACTCCTTGCTTGCGTAGGAGCACCATCATTTCCGCCAATTACCCTGAAATTGGTAATGACAATACTGTACCGTAATTCTCAGGTACGCCTGATGGGGTGGATAAATGGGAACATGAAGGTATGCAGCCTTTATGTCTAGATACACCATAAAATGCCCCCCTTCCAGGCTGGCGATGATCGCTCTGAGCGATTCCACCTTGAATTTGAACCTTTTCAAGTATAGGTTCAGAGATTTTAATTTTAAAATAGGTCTGACCGAACCGTCCGGTTTCGGGACTACAGCCAAGGTTGAGTAATATCCCCTTGATTGTTGAAGGAGGGGAACTTTGAGCACCACCTGTTGGAGATACAATGTGTGAATTGTATTTAATATTATCCCTTTTTCTGGGGGAGAAGCCGGTAGGGGCGATAAAGAAAACCGTCGAGGAGGCACCTCTTCGAATTCCAGCTTGTAACCCTGAGAAACAATTTCTATTGCCCAGGGATCCACCTGTGAGTGAACTCAGATGTGGCTGAAGAGTCGAAGACGTGCTCCCACTGGGGCGGACTCCCTTAGCGGAGCCCCAGCGTCATGCGGTGGATTTAGTAGTAGGGTTTTTGGAGCCCAGGGCAAGATGTAAAATGGCGCCCCCCAAAAAAAACACATAGCAAAAGAAGCATGTGTGCGCGTTGGAAAAATGGGCGTGGTCACACACCAGAAGGGGTGTGGCCACTGAAAATGGCCCACAGTGCCAGTTACATTGCCCCAGTGCCAGATACAATGCCCTACAGTGCCAGATACAATGCCCCACAGTGCCAGTTACATTGCCCCACAGTGCCAGATACAATGCCCCACAGTGCCAGATACAATGCCCCACGGTGCCAGTTACATTGCCCCACAGTGCCAGATACAATGCCCCACAGTGCCAGATACATTGCCCCACTGTGCCATATACAATGCCCCACTGTGCCAGATACATGCCCCACACTGTGCCTGATACATGCCCCACTGTGCCAGTTACATGCCCCACTGTGCCAGTTACATACCCCACTGTGCCAGTTACATACCCCACTGTGCTCCCCCACTGTGTTCTATGTGAGGGGAGGAGAGCGCCTCTCCTTCCCCTCACCGCTCCAGGACAGGTCTCCGGCGGCTGTGTGGCGCCGGTTTGCTAGCCAATCAGAGCTCGCGGACCGGCAGCCAATCAGGAGCCAGTCCGCAAGCTCTGATTGGCTAACACAGCCGGAGGCCGGACACAGCAGCGCTGCTGGCAGCACTGCTGGCAGCGCTGCTAGGGCTTTCAGTGGCGGTGAGGGGAGGGAGAGACGGTGCGCTCTCCTCCCCTCACATTTCGGCTTTCGGCGTGACGGGGGCGGGTGGGGCATGATGCCCTGGCCGGCGCCCCCCTCTCCTGGGCCTGCTAAGGCGCCCAGGGCACGTGCCCCACTCACCCTACCCTAGATACGCCTCTGATTCTAGGGTCAATAACATGGTATCCTTATATAGGGTTTCAATCTCCGCTGATAAGGTATCTGTCCACGCTGCTACAGCGCTATAAACCCCTGCCGACACAATCGCCGGTCTGAGTAGTGTACCAGAATGTGTGTAAATGGACTTCAAAGTACTTTTCTGCATGCTATCTGCAGGATCCCTGAGGGTAGCTGTATCCTGGTATGTCAGCGCTACCTTTTGGGTAAACGTGTCTGTCAACGCCTTGTCCACCCTAGGGGAGGATTCCCATCGTATCCTGGCCCTAGCAGGGAAAGGATACGCCATGAGAATTCTTTTGGGAAACTGCAGTTTCTTGTCTGGAGATTCCTGCTCTTTTTCACACAATTCATTTGGTTCATGAGAGGGGGGAAATGTTATCTTAGCTTTCTTCCCCTTAAACATGTGTACCCTCGTGTCAGGGACAGATGGGTCATCAGTGATAGCAAAACATCTTTTATTACAATAATCATATATTGAATACTTTTCTGCCAGTTTTGGCTGTAACTTTGCATCATCGTAGTCGACACTGGAGTCAGACTCCGTGTCGGTATCAGTGTCTATTATTTTGGATAGTGGGCGTTTTGAGACTCTGAAAGTCCCTGCGACATAGGGACAGACATGGGTAGATTCCCTGTATGTTATCTAATCTTTTGTGCAATAAATTTACCTCAGCACTTAATTCCACATATCCAGTCAGGTGTCGGCGTTGTTGACGGAGACACCACACACACACATTTGCTCCATCTCCTCCTTAGAAGAGCCTTTTACCTCAGACATGTCGACACACACGTACCGACACACCACACACTCAGGGAATCCTCTTATCTGAAGACAGTTCCCCCACAAGGCCTTTTGGAGAGACAGAGAGAGAGTATGCCAGCACACCCCCAGCGCTAATACCCCAGGAAAAACACACAATGTGTTTACCCAGTAGCGCTGTAATACTATTATTTGCTGCCAATTATGTGTCCCCCTCTTTTCTGAAACCCCCTTTCACCGTGGATAAGCAGGGGAGAGTCCGGGGAGCTTCCTCTCAGCTGTGCTGTGGAGAAAATGGCGCTGGTGAGTGCTGAGGGAGAAGCCCCGCCCCCTCGGCGGCGGGCTTCTGTCCCGCTTAAATATAATAAAAACTGGCGGGGGCTCTTTATATATACAGTGCCTAGCTGTATATATATCTCTTTTGCCAGAAATGAGGTTTATATTGCTGCCCAGGGCGCCCCCCCTGCGCCCTGCACCCTTACAGTGACAGCGGTGTGTGAGGTGTGTGGGAGCAATGGCGCACAGCTGCACTGCTGTGCGTTACCTCAGTGAAGATCATGAAGTCTTCTGCCGCCTCCGACGTCTTCTTTTCTTCTCATACTCACCCGGCTTCTATCTTCCGGCTCTGTGAGGAGGACGGCGGCGCGGCTCCGGGACGAACTCCAGGGTGAGACCTGTGTTCTGACTCCCTCTGGAGCTAATGGTGTCCAGTAGCCTAAGAAGCAGAGCCTTGAAACTCACAGAAGTAGGTCTGTTTCTCTCCCCTCAGTCCCTCGATGCAGGGAGTCTGTTGTGAAAATAAAAAACCTAACAAATATACTTTCTGATAGAAAGCTCAGGAGAGCTCCCTGAAAAGCACCCAGTCTCCACTGGGCACAGTATCAAACTGAGGTCTGGAGGAGGGGCATAGAGGGAGGAGCCAGTGCACACCAGATCTAAAGTCGTTCTTAAAGTGCCCATGTCTCCTGCGGAGCCCGTCTATCCCCATGGTCCTTACGAAGTCCCCAGCATCCTCTAGGACGTAAGAGAAAATTGTCTAGGGTCATAAGGAATGGAGTTTGGGACTGAAACCAAGTCTAAGTGTCACTGTATGACAGCAGCAGAGAATGTCAAGGCTATACACAAGGTAGAATAATTAAATGAAAAACATTATCTTCATACTGTATGTCGAAGCACCAAACTTACCGCTGGCCGCCGAGGCTCGTCAGGAAGCTGCGGCGGGTACACAATTTTGTTCTTCATCTCCCAATTGCGTCTCTGCAGAGCAGCGGTTGTGTGGATACAGCTTTGGGATAGGATGCTGCCGGCAGCATATTGCACACTGCAGTACAACACATTATGTACTTTATGTCCCAAGATAACCCATCATTGCTGTAACATACACTTAGCAATTGTCACATTCACCCAGCTGTACCACTATTTCCAAAGCATACATTTCCACCATATACAGTAGGAAAACCATGCTTGCACCTCTATAGCCTACCTGTGGGCATACTGGCAATTATGGTAGTACTTACATTGCAAAGTTTTCATTTTAGCTACTGTATTACCTGCGTGGCAGCAAGTGTGTCATTTAGCTTTAACCTGAGCTGGGTGGTTTATAAATATCAATCTGTAAGTATCTTCAGAACAATGTACACTCAGTCCTGAACACGGGTCACTCCGTGTCAAATCAACACACTGATTTTACCTCACTAAACTAGTGAAGCCATCCAATCTATTATTACTTATTACTACTTGTAATACATCCGGCTTTTTTAAATAAACTACCATGCTTTCAAATTATTTTTAACTATGAACCCATTATCCTCCCACTTTGAAATTTTGGCAAACATTTAAGATTAGTATAGACTATTTCCTGAAATGTTTTAACTTTTTTGTCGACGCACTTTTTGAGATAATCAAGATTAAAAATTTCAGTGTGAATTTGGAAGTTTTACCTCACAAAGCCTATTGTGTTGTAGATCATTGGAAAGGGCATAAAAAAACACAGTAAAATGACACCCACCTCGCTAGCTTAATTAGGAGATCTGCTGGTTGTGCGTTTGACAGATTTTTAAAAAACGGCATGAGATATTTAAATAAAATTTTGTATTTTTCTTAGACTACATATATACTCTCCATATATCAAATTTTAACACAATTTGAGCTGGTGAGGTAAAATTTTAACAAAAAATGTGTTGACTTGACACAGAATGACCCACACTATCTGCCTGGAGCTTCTGAATTAATGACGCTACCCTGCGCGGTAAGCCAAAGAGTGTGCAACTGATGCAGATTTTTCCTCTTAGCCTGAGGAGCTGCATGTAAAACTATGCAATAAGTACACCCTCTGGGGCTTACAGTGCGTGGTAACCCACAAATTTCAGGCGCTTAACACAGAATCTGTGTGTCAATGCAAGTTAGCCATGGGCTCACCACATGGGGGAAATGCGCTAATAATTGAATAGATCTGGGTGTTAAACCAGGAGTTTAGCCACGCTGTAAACCCAGCGGCTAATTTAATCTGCCCCTAGATGTCTAATCTATATTCACTCTCACACAAATGTTACTATTTATTAGATTATAAAGAAGCAGTCACTGATATTTATGTTATATATCACACAGAAATAAAGCAATAGAAAACATTAATGCAAAAATAGGATATTAATTACGTACCAGTAAATCCTTTTCTCGTAGTTCGTAGAGGATACTGGGGTTCCATTTAGTACCATGAGGTATAGACGGGTCCACTAGGAGCCATGGGCACTTTAAGAATTTGATAGTGTGGGCTGACTCAGTCTAGGAAACTGTGCCCGAGGAGACGGACATACTTTGAGAGAAGGATAGATAAAGATAGTGGAGAGATTCCGAACCAGCACACACAGAGGAAAGCTAAGCTAACCCAACTTTAAACAGGAACAGCAACAGCTGAACCAACAATACTTAACCAAGTAACAGTGCAGGAAGAAACGAAGCACCGAGCAGGCGCCCAGTATCCTCTACAGACTACGAGAAAAGGATTTACTGGTAGGTAATTAAAATCCTATTTTCTCTTATGTCCTAGAGTATACTGGGGTTCCATTTAGTACCATGGGGATGTACCAAAGCTCCCAAACCGGGTGGGAGAGTGCTGAGGTTCCTGCAGAACTGATTGGCCTCTAAGGACCTTCAGTTTGGTCAAAGTATCGAACTTGTAGAACTTAGCAAACGTGTTCAAACCTGACCAAGTAGCTGCACGGCAGAGCTGTAAAGCCGAGACCCCCCCGAGCAGCCGCCCAGGAAGAACCCACCGACCTGGTAGAATGGGCCTGTACAGATTTTGGAACCGGCAAGCCTGCTGTGGAATAAGCATGCTGGATAGTGAGCCTGATCCAGCGTGCAATTGTCTGCTCTGAATCAGGACACCCAATTTTATTGAGATCATATAGGACGAACAGCGAGTCGGATTTCCTGTGACGAGCTGTCCTCGTTACGTATACCTTCAAAGCCCACACAACATCCAAAGACTTTGAAGTAGTGGAAGTGTCGGTGATAACCTGAACCATAATAGGTTGGTTGATGTGAAATGCAGACATCACTTTCGGAAGAAATTGCTGACGAGTTCCAAGCTCAGCTCTGTCCTCATGGAAAATTAAATAGGGGCTCTTGTGGGACAAAGCCCCCAGCCCCGACACACGTCTTGCTGAAGCCAAGGCCAACAGTGTGACTGTCTTCCACGTAAGATATTTTACGTCCACCTCCTGTAACGGTTCAAACTAGTCCGATTGGAGGAACTGCAGCACCAAATTGAGATCCCAAGGTGCCGTGGGGGCACAAAGAGAGGTTGGATGCGCAGAACACCTTTCAAAAACGTCTGGACCTCACGGAGAGAAGCCAATTGCTTTTGAAAGAAAATGGACAAGGCCGAAATCTGGACTTTTATGGAGCCCAGACGTAGGCCCACATCCACACCTGCCTGCAGAAAAAGCAGGAAACGTCCAAGGTGAAATTTCACAGCAGATTAAGTTCTGCTCTCACACCAAGAGACGTATTTCTTCCAAATACGGTGGTAATGTTTAGACGTAACACCCTTCCTGGCTTGGATCATAGTCGGGATAACTTTGTGAGGGATCCCTCTTCTGGCTAGAATCAGCCGTTCAACTTCCATGCCGTCAAACATAGCCGCGGTAAATCCTGATAGACGAACGGGTCCTGTTGCAGAAGATCCTCTCGAAGAGGTAGAGGCCACGGATCTAAGAGGAGCATCTCCAGAAGGTCCGCGTATCAGGCCTTTCTTGGCCAGTCCGGAGCAATGAGGACGGCTTGAACCTTTTCCCTTTTTATTCTTTTGAGAATTCTTGGGCTCGGAGGAAGTGGAGGAAACACATACACCATCTGATAGACCCATGGAGTCGTCAGCGCATCTACCGCCACCGCCTGTGGGTCTCTCGACCTGGAACAATACCGCTTGAGCTTCTTGTTGAGACGAGAGGTCATCATGTATGGATATCCCCGCCGATGTGTAAAGCACCTGAACACTTCCGGGTGAAGGCCCCACTCCCCCGGGTGCAGGTTGTGCCCGATTCCCAGTTGTCTACTCCCGGAATGAAGACCACTGACAACGCCACAGCATTTTCAAGGACTTGAGGTTCAGAATTGGTCGTACCAAACCGTCCGGTTTCGGTACTACAAACAAGTTGGAATAGTTCCCCTTCTTGTGTAGATGAGGTGGAACTGGAACAATGACTTGAGTCTGTACCAGTTTTTGGATGGCCTGCTGTAAAGTTATACTTGCCTCTTGTGAAGCTGGTAAGCCTGATTTGACGAATCTGTGAGGTGGGAGCTCTTGGTACTCCAGTCTGTAGCCCTGGGAAATAAGAACTATTACCCAGGGATCCCGGCACGAACTTGACCAGATGTGACTGAAGAATTTTAGTCGGGCTCCCACCTGACACTGCTCCAGGCCTCGTGGTCCACCATCATGCTGAAGGCTTTGAGCAAGCAGAGCCTGAGCCCTGTTCCTGAACACCTGCAGTTGCTGGTTTGCGTGGTTTACTTTAAGGACTGTAAATTTGAAGCTGAATAAGCTTTCCTGGCTGGGGGAGCTGCAGAAGGAAGATACGTAGACTTACCCGCAGTAGCTTGGAGATCCATTTGTCTAGTTCGTCTCTAAACAAAGCCTCTCCTGTGAATGGTTGGCCTTCCACGCCTTTCCTGGAGTCTGCATCAGCAGTCCACTGGCGTAGCTACAAGCCCCTGCGTGCTGACACAGCCATAGCGGTGGTGCATGCATTAAGCAAACCCATCTCTTTTATGGCTTCCACCACAAAGTTCGCAGAGTCCTGTATATGCTGCAGGAGTAGGATAACATCCCCCCTAGACAAGGAATCTAACCCCTCAATTAGGCTACCTGACCATTTAGCAATGGAGTTTTGTGATCCACGCACATTCAATAGTGGGTCTCTGGGACACCCCAGCAGCTGTGTACAATGATTTGAGTGTAGTCTCAATTTTATGATGAGCCGTATCTTCTAGGGAGGCTGCACCAGGGACAGGCAATACAATTTTTCTTCACAGCCTAGAGACTGATGCGTCCACTATCGGTGGATTTTCCAATTTTTTCCTATCCTCCAGAAGAAAAGATGAGAGCAACCAGGATTAACCCACGGTTCTTCAAACAGGGTATTCAATTCCTTTGACACAGGAAAAGTAACCGAGGACTTCTTCTTTACATTAAAATAAGATTCCTCACACTCCTCTGACTCCTTATCAGAAATCTGCAGAACATCTCTGATAGCCCCTATAAGAGCCTCTATTCCCTGTGACAGAGTAGCACCCCCCCCCCCCCCCTCCAAATCCACCTCACCCTCCTCCATGTCTGACCAGTCAGAGTCAGACTGCAGGATATGGTCCAGAGATCGGTTTTGCATACAAATGGGAGGGGATTGAGACGCTGGTTTGGGGACTGAGTCTCTATTCATAAACTCATCCAGTCTGTCTTAAGTATTGCGTCTCTTTCTCACTGCGGGATAGTTTTGTAGAAATATTTGAGATCATTCCCTTAATGGAATGAACCCATTCCGGTTCAACCCCGCTATTCTGGGAAGGTGCACTGCCCTGAGTACCCAGCAGTGACACCTGTGGCGAAGAGGAACACTCCGCTGTACAAAAAACACTCTTTGCCTGACATAATGTAAATGTGACAGAGCACACACACACACACACACGAAAAGGTTAAGCACAATTAAGCCACAAAGAACCCTTCAGGGAGACACAGAGTTATTTGGAGCCAGCCCCCACATCACTAATGCCAAGCTTAGCCGGGTTGCAGACTAAGTACCCTGATAGGGGACTTAGTATACTAATAATCGCTCCCCCCCTGCTATGACCCCCTGGTACCACTGAGGTAATCTGGAGTCACACCGGAGGAGCTGCGCGTCCCTGTCAGTCAGCAACTGTGTCCACTGCAGAGGGAAAATGGCGCTGGTGAGCTGCTGGATCCTCTCATAGTGAAGCACGGCCCGTTCAATAGCGCGCAGTCTTCCCATTTTTTTATACTGGCTGAGGTAATCTGTTGCTTAAAATGGAGAGAAAACCGTTTTAAGGCTGTTTTTGCCAGTGTGGGTACTGTGTACAGTGTACTGAGACGCAGCTGTGTCTGGAGACGCATTCCGCCCCGGTTAGAGCTGTGCGTCTCCGTACCCTCATGCCGCCATAATGGCCGGCGACCAGCTAGGCGGGACGCCGGCTTAGTACTCACCGCTCTTCATTCTTCTGGCTGTTAGGGGTGGCGGCGTGCTGCGGGAATGTACACTCGCCGTGGTGGAGCTTGTAAATAGTTCCCTCAGGAGCTCAGTGTCCTGTCAGCGGGGAACGAGAACATTAACCCTTCAAGAGGTTGGGCCGTTCCCCCCCCTAAGTCCCACGAAGCAAGCAGGCTGGTGCCAACCAGCCCTGCCTGAAAATAACAAACATATCAAATAAATGCAGAAAACTCTTCAGGAGCTTTCAGAAGCGTGACCGGCTCCTCCCGGCACATTTTCTAAATGGAGTCTGGTAGGAGGGGCATAGAGGGAGGAGCCAGCCCACACTATCAAATTCTTAAAGTACCCATGGCTCCTAGTGGACCCATCTATACCCCATGGTACTAAATGGAACCCCAGTATCCTCTAGGACGTAAGTGAAAGTGTAATATAAGAACATGTAAAAGATGTTTCACTTTACTCACCCCTGCTGGATTCGGAATAGCGAGCCCCATACAGCTGTCAAGAGAAAGAATTAAAGATTCTGATTAATACGGAGTCTGACCCCTCATTTGCATATTAAAGAAAATTATCCTGGGTCCTAAATCAAGGAATGGCAACCTGTACGTCTCCCATGAACCCCAGACACTGCCAGCTAGCCTGCTGTAGTGCCCACAGCTGACGAAGTATATGCTGCCTAGAGGACATTGTAGATGAAGGCTTAGGTTTTCTAAGTATAATCGGCCTGTGCTATAAACTTATGTTCTGGCCAGTCACATAAGGAATCAGCAGAACCCAGCAGGTGCCCTGACTCAGAGTTGTACGCAGCTCCGTATGTGGCTGCATTGGGAATGCGTACATTTTGGACTATACCCACATCGTCACATGTAGTCATCGCGCCACCCAGTGTATTTCCGTCTGTAGCCTTCACCACTAGCACCTACCCTAGATTCTGAAGATGTTTGAAATAGGCATCCCCTCAGCATATACATGCTTCAGAATATGACGCAACTCCAGCTACACAAACATGACATTTCAACAAGACCATGGGTCTGCAACCTGCGGCTCCACAGCTGCTGTGGAACTACACATCCCAGAATGCCCTGCCACTGTTTTGATATTAAGGCATGCTAAAACAGAAGCAGGGCATGCTAGGATGTATAGTTCCTCTGCAGCTGGAGAGCAGCAGGTTGCAGACCCATGAACAGGACTGTTTTCTTCCATATGTCCCTCCTAGCTGACACCCATTTTACGTATGTACAGTATAAGGGTCTATTTATTATGTTTATTGCATCAATAATGATGTTCTGTTGGGATGTATGAAAAAACATATCCCGGGACAGGGGCTGAAATAGGAGCCCATCCCTGCGATGTGTAAAAGTAAAATGATCGCTAATGCAATCACTTTACTTCCTTGCTGTCAGCGCTACTACATGTCTGAACAGCCATTGATAGGGATGGTTTTAACGGATCCCTATCCCAGTAAACATTGCATTATGTAGCCCATACGCTGCAATAGCTAATGCCATATAAAGAGAGCTGCGAGGGCCAAGCTTAGCAAATATAACAATATAGCAGCCCTCACAGAAACCTATGGAGGCAATTATCACAACTGAGGTAACTGCATGTAATTCTGGGGGGGGATTTTGTGCTAAATTAGTTTAATAAATGTGCCCTAAGACTCCTCATTAACCAAGTTTACATTATAAATACATGTCTCAGTCTTCATGACCTACATCTAGAGCTGTGAATGTGAACTGCAGGCAATCATCCCTTTCTGTGATCATCCTATTAGTATAACCCGTCATATAAAGGTAGTTTATTACAATGCACAATATGGCAGGATGATTAGCACATGTGCCTATACAATCCACTACACCAGCTATAACATAACAACCACATAAGGGGCTGAGCCTGCCAATAACATCATTACTAATTCAGTAGCAAAGTTTGGCATATACCTCTACCAAGACGTTCTGCAGCAGCTGCCAAATTTAATAAATGCTCTACACTTAGAAATATGGCGACTGCAGCTGCTGTGGTACTACAAGTCCCACAATGCCTGATCCATATACGCAAGTAATAGTAATGACAGAGAAGTGACAGGAGGTGTACTCTATATGTCAAACATTGAGCTGTTCCCTCCAGAAACCACCTATGCTCCTCTCTCCCCGGTGTGACACTCTCGCCCTCCCTCATACTCACACGCAGACATGGCAGCCGCCATTTTGGAACGTCCTCCCCCTCCGCGCTTTACGGCACCTCTCACACACATGGGAACCGGCTCTTTACGACAGTCAGAGCTGCAGCGGCGTGCTGGGTGATGGGCTGAGTAGGAGCAGGTAAGAGGGGGATCCTTCCTCCCTGTATCACACACTCCTCTAGCCGGGCACCATGCACTAGGTGACTGCTGATATATATAATTACCATATATCCCCACTGGGAAGTATCTTTTGGAGGCAAATTCCTACAACCTGCCCCATTACCCCCCAGGGCAGGGTAATATGCTGTGTGTAATAGTAGCACATACAGTTACTCACCTCGCTTTGGTGACTATAGCTTCACATTGTCAGTTTAGTCCCTATTATTATTTAATATATACCTAAAATATATCAGTACTTTTTGGGTTTCATAGATAAGTATCTTACACACTAGAACAGACTGTTGGGCAGCCTGGTGTGACAGTAGCCGTCACAGGGTAGCAGTACAGTTAGCAGCTAGTGCCATAGTGTGAAGTCCCACATTACGTTGATGCGCGTTACGAGTACGAGGGATGTTATCACCAAGCGCGCTCCCAATACCTGCGCAGTTCAGTTACGGAAAGTCATGTCTTAACTCTGCAGTGTGCGACCTAAGTGACATATGTGAAAGAATGTGGAAATTATTATGCCCACCCCAAAAAAGTGGCTAATAAGATCGCAGGACAGTGTAGGAGGCTGTTAGTTGTCATAAACATGTCTCTATTGCCCATAGTTTCTTATGTAATAGCCTCTAAATACATTATTATTCATTGGGAGGGGCATCTCAGGGGTACTACTCTATGGGGTAGATGTAAGATCCTCCGATATGGGGGAGAGTGGTTTTGGCGCATGTGATGTGCACTAATACCGCTTCTCCCCCACGTATGACTCTGGCGGAGTACGCTGTCTATATCGGCACTGCTATCTGCAAGCTAGCACGCCGATATGCAGGGCAATGTTAGACTGACCGTTCCGACATCTCCAGCTATTGATTTCGACATCTGCAGTTGTCGTTTCCCTATCTACGCTACCGCCTCCGGCCTGCATGTGAGATTTTGCACATGCCCAGTGAAGCAGGCTGGGGGAAGAGACACAGCACATCAGCACTAAGCTGATGTGCAGTGTGCTCTGGCGGGGATCGCTGGAGGGGGGTGTTTTCACTTCCCCGCTTTGGCAGACGAGATATTAATGCATCTTGTTGGTAATCAGGCGAAGCAGGAAGTGCTATAGCGGCACGATCCGCGCCGCTATAATATATCTCCCCCATTGTCCTGCGAACAAGAATGAGCGTTAACTCCCATTGAAACAACAATGCAGTGGTACGATGGGAGGATGTAACATGTCATGCAGTCATGCAGCACGGCCAACCCCAAGATATAGTTAATGACCCGTGGGAATGGAATGGAATGGAAATTACAAATCGTGACAATATTGTTGTAGTGTGTACCTGGCCTTAGGCTAGGTACACACTATACAATTATCTGGCACATAATCTGCCAGATTTAGCTGGTTGGAATGAAAACTTGGTAATGGATGAGAGCAAATGGCAATCAACCATTTGCTCCCAAACACTGGAAAATGGACAAAAACAGTCGTTCATCCAAGTTGGCTAAATTTGTGTTTAACCAATTCGTATGAACGACAGGTTTTGTTAGTTTTCCAGTCTTTGGGGCCAAATGGTCGATTGTCATTTGCTGTCATACATTACCAGATTTTCATTCCAACCAGCTAGATCTTGCAGATTATCTACCAGATAATTGTATAGTGTGTACCTAGCTTTAGTCTGCTGTAGTTGGGTATTTTTAGTTGGGTATTTTTTTTATTTATTGTTTAAATCTAACTCACCATCCTAATATAATATTTTTTTTGCCTTTTTAAACCAAGGATAGCATGTGTTTAATAACTTCACACTGCAATTAGGCTGTGACGCTGACTGTTCTATTGATTCGAGTTTTGAAATCTGCATGAGAGATACACTGATGCATTTAGCGCTAACTCTCGCCATGTTTTGACTTTGCAGGTGACACAAGGATGGGCGACCCAGATAGGATACTTAGTGCATCCCCCAACTGGTATTGCAGCCGCGCCAGTGATGCAGCTGGAGGCCTCTTTGGATACGCTGCTCGTAATTCTGTGTGCTTACTTCGAATAAGCCCCCAAGAGCCTGGATTCTATGGTAATACCCTCTGCAGAATCCTATACAGCAGTGTAATGCACAATCAGTTTAAGGATCTTGGAATGTGGGGGTTGGGTACGGGATCCCGGTGGTCAAAATTCTCACGCCGTAATCCCAACCGTCAGAATGCCGGCGGGGGGGCAAGCGGAACGAAGCCAGGAGTGGGAATAGCTGTGGTGGCGCTGCCGGCATTCTTGCGGAAGGGATTCCGGCGTCGGTATTTTGACCATCGGGATTCCAACTACATCCTGAATGTGGGCATTGTATAAAGTAGAATCAAAGTATAGTATACGTCACTAAAAAGTTTAATAAAGAGAATACGTCCTGTCAAAACTCCATTGTTAACATTTTATGGCTCACTAAAATATTTTGTTTTGGATATGTAAGAATTTATTAAAACAGTCTGGTAATATCCAGTGACCAGCCATGTAGGATTACCATCTTTTCTCTTACGTCCTAGAGGATGCTGGGGACTCCGTAAGGACCATGGGGTATAGACGGGCTCCGCAGGAGACATGGGCACCTAAAAGAACTTTCTAGTATGGTGTGCACTGGCTCCTCCCTCTATGCCCCTCCTCCAGACCTCAGTTAGATCTTGTGCCCAGAGGAGATAGGGTGCATTACAGGGAGCTCTCCTGAGTTTTCTGTGAAAAGAATGTTGTTGGTTTTTTATTTTCAGGGAGCTCTGCTGGCAACAGACTCCCTGCATCATGGGAATGAGGGGAGAGAAGCAGACCCACTTCTTAAGAGTTTAAGGGCTCTGCTTCTTAGGCTACTGGACACCATTAGCTCCAGATGGAGTCGGAACACAGGTCTCACCCTGGGGTTCGTCCCGGAGCCGCGCCGCCATCCTCCTCACAGATGCCGGAAAAAAGAAGCCGGGTGAGTATTAGAAAAGAAAGAAGACGTCAGGCGGCAGAAGACTTCAGATCTTCGCTGCGCGCCATTGCTCCCACATAACACACACACACATGGCACTGATGGGTGCAGGGCGCAGGGGGGGCGCCCTGGGCAGCAATAAACCTCATTTTGGCACAAAAGGATGTTATTAGGCTGCTGAGGCAGTAAATAAACGATTCCCCGCCATTATTTTCAGATACAGAACGGGACCAAAGCCCGCCGCTGGAGGGGGCGGAGCTTGATCCCTCAGCACTAACCAGCGCCATTTTCTCCACAGAAGCTGCAGAGAACGCTGGCTCCCCGGACTCTCTCCTGCTGAAGAGCTCAGAGGGCTGAAAAAAGAGAGGGGGGCACATAATTGGCACAGTGAGTGGGGGAAATTAATTTATATTTATATATATATATATATATATATATATATATATATATATATAAAGCGCTGTCTGGGTTTTCCTGGGTCAGTTTGGCGCTGGTGTGTGCTGGCATACTCTCTCTCTGTCTCTCCAAAGGGCCTTCTTTAGGGAATTGTCCCCTTATAGTTATATCCCAGTGTGTGTGGGGTGTCGGTACGTGTGTGTCGGCATGTCTGAAGCGGAAGGCTTATCCAAAGGGGAGGTGGAACAAATGAGTGGTGTGTCACAGTCGGCGGTGCCGACTCAGGATTGGATGAATATGTGGCATATGTTAAATGCAAGTGTAGCTTCACTACATAAAAGGCTGGACAAAGCAGAGTCCAGGGTGTCGACAGGTGTTCAATCTACGGATGGCACCGACTCACAGGACCCGTCGGGGTCTCAGAAACGTCCCTTCTCACAAATAGGGGACACAGATACCGACACGGACTCTGATTCCAGTGTCGACTATGATGAACCAAGATTGCACCCCAGGGTGACAAAAAGTATTCAGTGCATGATTATTGCAATAAAAGATGTTTTACATATCACTGATGAGCCCTCGGTACCCGACACGAGGATAAGCATGTTTAAGGGAAGGAAACAGGTTATGAATTTTCCTCCTTCCCATGAACTAAATTAGTTATGTGAAAAAGCTTGGGAAACTCCAGATAAGAATCTGCAGATTCCCAAAAGGGTTCTTATGGCGTACCCTTTCCCTACACAGGACAGGGTACGTTGGGAATCCTCTCTCAAAGTGGACAAAGCCTTAACACGCCTTTCCAAGAGGCGCTACCGTCCCCTGACACAGGGGCCCTCAAGGACCCTGCGGACCGCAGGCAGGAGACTACACTAAAGTCTATTTACACACATACTGGTACTTTGCTTAGACCGGCAATTGCGTCGGCATGGGTATGTAGTGCAGTAGCAGCGTGGAGAGATACCCTGTCAGCTGATCTGGATACCCTTGATAGGGATACAATTATGTTAACATTAGTTCATATTAAGGACGCAGTCTTATATATGAGGGACGCTCAAAGAGACATTGGATTACTGGGTTCGAGAGCCAATGCTATGGCTATTTCGGCAAGAAGAGCCTTATGGATCCGCCAATGGACGGGGGATGCAGAATCAAAATGGCATATGGAGGTTTTACCTTACAAAGGTGATGTATTGTTTGGGGACGGCCTCGCGGACCTGGCCTCCACAGCTACCGCGGGTAAGTCTACCTTTTTACCTTTTGTTCCCCAACAGCAAAAGAAACCTCCACAATATCAGATGCAGTCCTTTCGGTCGTGTAGATCCAGAAGAGGTTGGGGCTCCTCTTTCCTCGCTAGAGGTAAGGGTAGAGGCAAGAGGACACCTGCTGCGGCTAGTTCCCAAGAGCAGAAGTCCTCCCCGGCTTCCGCTAAGTCCACCGCATGACGCTGGGGCTCCCCTGCGGGAGTCCGCACAGGTGAGGGCACGCCTTCGACTATTCAGCCAAGTCTGGGTTCAGTCAGACGTGGACCCTTGGGTGATAGAAATAGTCTCCCAGGGTTACAAGCTGGAATTCGAAGAGGTGCCCCACGTCGATTTTTCAAGTCGGCCTTACCAGCTTCTACCCCAGAACGGGAAGTAGTGCTGGCTGCAATTCAAATGCTGTGTCAACAGCGATTGATTATCAGGGTTCCCCTGAGCCAACAGGGAAAAGGGTATTATTCAACCCTATTTGTGGTCCCGAAGCCGGATGGTTCGGTCAGGCCCATTTTCTCTGACGTCCTAGTGGATGCTGGGGACTCCGTAAGGACCATGGGGAATAGCGGCTCCGCAGGAGACTGGGCACAACTAAGAAAGATTTAGGACTACCTGGTGTGCACTGGCTCCTCCCTCTATGCCCCTCCTCCAGACCTCAGTTAGAATTTTGTGCCCGGCCGAGCTGGTTGCACACTAGGGGCTCTCCTGAGCTCTTAGAAAAGAAAGTATATTTAGGTTTTTTATTTTCAGTGAGATCTGCTGGCAACAGACTCACTGCTACGAGGGACTGAGGGGAGAAGAAGCGAACCTACCTGCTTGCAGCTAGCTTGGGCTTCTTAGGCTACTGGACACCATTAGCTCCAGAGGGATCGAACACAGGCCCAGCCTCGGTCGTCCGATCCCGGAGCCGCGCCGCCGTCCCCCTTGCAGAGCCAGAAGCAAGAAGAACGTCCAGGAAATCGGCGGCTGAAGACTCCGGTCTTCATTAAGGTAGCGCACAGCACTGCAGCTGTGCGCCATTGCTCCCCATGCACACCACACACTCCGGTCACTGATGGGAGCTGGGGGGGGGCGCCCTGGGCTGCAATAAGAGTACCTTAGCTTGGCAAACAAACACATAATATAGTCAGTAAGACTATATATGTGTAAAATCCCCTGCCAAAAATATCCTAAAAAAAGCGGGAGAAGTCCGCCGAGAAGGGGGCGGGGCTATCTCCCTCAGCACACTGGCGCCATTTCCTCTCACAGCTCCGCTGGAAGGACGCTCCCAAGGCTCTCCCCTGCAGTTTCCAGGCTCAATAGGGTAAAAAAGAGAGGGGGGGCACTAAATTTAGGCGCAAACTGTGTATTATAGCAGCTATAGGGGAAAAATCACTGTGTGTAGTGTGTATCCCTGCATTATATAGCGCTCTGGTGTGTGCTGGCATACTCTCTCTCTGTTTCCCCAAAGGACTTTGTGGGGTCCTGTCCTCAGTCAGAGCATTCCCTGTGTGTGTGCGGTGTGTCGGTACGGCTGTGTCGACATGTTTGATGAGGAGGCTTATGTGGAGGCGGAGCAGGTGCCGATAAATGTGGTGTCACCCCTTGCGGGGTCGACACCTGAATGGATGGACATGTGGAAGGAATTACGCGACATAGGTTTGACGACATAGCAGATGTGGGACAGCGGCTTTTCAGCCCGTGCCTGCCCAGGCGTCTCAAAAGCCATCAGGGGCTCTAAAACGCCCACTACCTCAGATGGCAGACACAGATGTCGACACGGATACTGACTCCAGTGTCGACGACGATGAGACTAGGGTACATTCCAATAGAGCCACTCGTTATATGATTACGGCAATGAAAAATGTGTTGCACATTTTTGATATTACCCCAGGTACCACAAAAAAGGGTATTATGTTTGGGGAGAAAAAGCTACCAGTGGTTTTTCCCCCATCTGATGAATTAAATGAAGTGTGTGAAGAAGCGTGGGCTTCCCCCGATAAGAAACTGGTAATTTCTAAAAAGTTACTAATGGCGTACCCTTTCCCGCCAGAGGACAGGTCACGTTGGGAGACATCCCCTAGGGTGGATAAAGCGCTCACACGTCTGTCAAAAAAGGTGGCACTACCATCTCCGGACACGGCCGCCCTAAAGGAGCCTGCGGATAGAAAGCAGGAGGCTATCCTGAAGTCTGTGTATACACACTCAGGAATTATACTGAGACCGGCTATTGCTTCAGCATGGATGTGCAGTGCTGCAGCTGCGTGGTCAGATTCCCTGTCGGAAAACATTGATACCCTAGACAGGGACACTATATTGCTAACCGTAGAGCATATTAAAGACGCTGTCTTATACATGAGAGATGCACAGAGGGATATTTGCCGGCTGGCATCTAAAATAAACGCAATGTCCATTTCTGCCAGGAGAGGATTGTGGACTCGGCAGTGGCCAGAGATACAGATTCTAAAAGGCACATGGAAGTTTTGCCTTACAAGGGTGAGGAGTTGTTTGGGGATGGTCTCTCGAACCTCGTTTCCACAGCGACAGCTGGGAAGTCAGCATTTTTACCCCATGTTCCCTCACAGCCAAAGAAAGCACCGTATTATCAGGTACAGTCCTTTCGACCCCAGAAAGGCAAGCGGGTTAGAGGCGCGTCCTTTCTGCCCAGAGGCAGAGGGAAAAAGCTGCAACATACAGCCAGTTCCCAGGAACAAAAGTCCTCCCCCGCTTCCTCTAAGTCCACCGCATGACGCTGGGGCTCCACAGGCGGAGCCAGGTACGGTGGGGGCCTGTCTCAAGAACTTCAGCGACCAGTGGGCTCGCTCACGGGTGGATCCCTGGATTCTACAAGTAGTATCTCAGGGGTACAAGCTGGAATTCGAGACGTCTCCCCCTCGCCGTTTCCTCAAATCTGCCTTGCCGACAGCTCCCCTGGACAGGGAGGCAGTACTGGAGGCGATTCACAAGCTGTATTCTCAGCAGGTGATAATCAAGGTACTCCTCCTTCAACAAGGACGGGGTTACTATTCCACAATGTTTGTGGTACCGAAACCGGACGGTTCGGTGAGACCCATTTTAAATTTAAAATCCTTGAACACTTATATAAGAAGGTTCAAGTTCAAGATGGAATCGCTCAGGGCGGTGATTGCAAGCCTGGACGAGGGGGATTACATGGTATCACTGGACATCAAGTATACTTACCTGCATGTCCCCATTTACCCTCCTCACCAGGAGTACCTCAGATTTGTGGTACAGGACTGTCATTACCAATTCCAGACGTTGCCGTTTGGTCTGTCCACGGCACCGAGGGTATTTACCAAGGTAATGGCCGAAATGATGATACTCCTTCGGAAAAAGGGAGTTATAATTATCCCGTACTTGGACGATCTCCTTATAAAGGCGTGGTCCAGGGAACAGTTGTTGATCGGAGTAGCACTAGCTCGGGAAGTGCTACAACAGCACGGCTGGATCCTGAATATTCCAAAGTCGCAGCTGGTTCCTACAACGCGTCTACTGTTCCTGGGGATGGTTCTGGACACAGAACAGAAAAAAGTGTTTCTCCCGGAGGAGAAGGCCAAGGAGTTGTCATCTCTAGTCAGAGACCTCCTAAAACCAAAACAGGTGTCGGTGCACCACTGCACGCGAGTCCTGGGAAAGATGGTGGCTTCTTACGAAGCAATTCCATTCGGAAGGTTCCATGCAAGGATCTTTCAGTGGGATCTGTTGGACAAGTGGTCCGGATCGCATCTTCAGATGCATCGGCTGATAACCCTGTCTCCAAGGGCCAGGGTGTCGCTGCTGTGGTGGCTGCAGAGTGCTCATCTTCTAGAGGGCCGCAGATTCGGCATACAGGACTGGATCCTGGTGACCACGGATGCCAGCCTTCGAGGTTGGGGGGCAGTCACACAGGGAAGAAACTTCCAAGGACAATGGTCGAGTCAGGAGACTTCCCTACACATAAATATTCTGGAACTTTGGGCCATTTACAATGCCCTAAGTCAGGCAAGACCCCTGCTTCAACACCAGCCGGTGCTGATCCAGTCAGACAACATCACGGCGGTCGCCCATGTAAACCGACAGGGCGGCACAAGAAGCAGGATGGCGATGGCAGAAGCCACAAGGATTCTCCGATGGGCGGAAAATCATGTGTTAGCACTGTCAGCAGTGTTCATTCCCGGAGTGGACAACTGGGAAGCAGACTTTCTCAGCAGACACGACCTCCACCCGGGAGAGTGGGGACTTCATCCAGAAGTCTTCCAAATGGTTGTACACCGGTGGGAAAGGCCACAGGTGGACATGATGGCATCCCGCCTCAACAAAAAGCTAAAAAGATATTGCGCCAGGTCAAGGGACCCTCAGGCGATAGCTGTGGACGTTTTAGTGACACCGTGGGTATACCAGTCGGTTTATGTGTTCCCTCCTCTTCCTCTCATACCCAAGGTACTGAGGATAATAAGAAGGAGAAGAGTAAGAACTATAATCATTGTTCCGGATTGGCCAAGAAGAGCTTGGTACCCAGAACTTCAAGAAATGATATCCGAGGAACCATGGCCTCTGCCGCTCAGACAGGACCTGCTGCAGCAGGGACCCGGTCTGTTCCAAGACTTACCGCGACTGCGTTTGACGGCATGGCGGTTGAACGCCGGATCCTGAAGGAAAAGGGCATTCCGGAGGAAGTCATCCCTACGCTGATTAAAGCTAGGAAGGAGGTGACCGCAAACTATTATCACCGCATATGGCGAAAATATGTTGCGTGGTGTGAGGCCAGAAGGGCCCCAACGGAGGAATTTCAGCTGGGTCGATTTCTGCACTTCCTACAGTCAGGGGTGACTATGGGCCTCAAATTAGGTTCCATTAAGGTCCAGATTTCGGCTCTGTCGATTTTCTTCCAAAAAGAACTGGCTTCACTGCCTGAAGTTCAGACGTTTGTTAAAGGAGTGCTGCATATTCAGCCCCCTTTTGTGCCTCCAGTGGCACCTTGGGATCTCAACGTGGTGTTGGATTTCCTTAAGTCACATTGGTTTGAGCCACTTAAATCCGTGGAACTAAAATATCTCACGTGGAAAGTGGTCATGCTGTTGGCCTTGGCTTCGGCCAGGCGTGTGTCAGAATTGGCGGCTTTGTCATGTAAAAGCCCTTATCTGATTTTCCATATGGATAGGGCGGAATTGAGGACTCGTCCCCAATTTCTTCCTAAGGTGGTATCAGCTTTTCATTTGAACCAACCTATTGTGGTGCCTGCGGTTACTAAGGACTTGGAGGATTCCAAGTTGCTGGACGTAGTCAGGGCCCTGAAAATCTATGTTTCCAGGACGGCTGGAGTCAGGAAAACTGACTCGCTATTTATCCTGTATGCGCCCAACAAGCTGGGTGCTCCTGCTTCAAAGCAGTCTATTGCTCGCTTGATCTGTAGTACGATTCAACTTGCACATTCTGCGGCTGGACTGCCGCATCCTAAATCTGTAAAACTTATTCGCCTGAAGCGCAACTGTTCCAATTTTGATACTTTTATTGAACAAGCAGACACTTTACTTAAATCTTTCAGGGAATGCGGTTACCCCGAAAATATTCTACAAAAGGCACTCATGGAGGTCTCTGATTTAGAAAGAAATAGTCTCCTACAATATAACTCTAGGAAAGAAGAATATGTGGATAAAAAGGACAGGAGTTCGGCATTTATATGCAAATTTAACAGTTGTGCAGGACAGATTCGCTACATACTAAATAGAAACTTTAAAATCTTGAGACAAGATCGTATGCTGGCAGATACACTACCTAAAGTACCACAAATAATTTATAGAAAGAATAGGTCCTTAAAAACTCTCTTGGCACCTAGCCATTTGAGAACAATAGATAAGGATGACAAGAGTAGGCAATACATGTCAGGATCTGAATGGTTGACAAAGAAACCACTAGGCTTTTTCCATTGTGGCAAGAACAAATGTCAAGTTTGTTCACATACACCAAGAAAAACAGTGTCTGTTGAATTACCAAACAAAATTGATGTATATTCAATCAAATCATTTATGAATTGCGACTCTTCATATGTTATTTATTTACTTTGGTGTAGCTGTCACCTATATTATGTGGGTCGCACCACCAGAAAATTACGCACCAGGTTCATGGAACATAAAAGAAACATTGTTAAAGGCTTTCTTAAGCATAGTGTATCCCGTCATTTTTTAAACACACACCAAAAAGACCCTGGATGCCTTTCAATTCTAGCTTTAGAACATGTGGCACCAACTGTGAGGGGTGGAGATAGATATACACTTTTATGTAAGAGAGAGATATACTGGATGTTACAGTTTAATTCAGTATACCCGACTGGTCTAAATGAGACAATGGAACTAAACATAGTAATCTAAAATAATTGAGAGTTGCCATATAGAGTTTTCATCTTCAATAATCTAATATCTACCGCGTACAGTTGGTACAGGTGACAACTCTGTGTCACCTGTGTGTGGTCTGTTCGGCCGTGGAGGCTTCCACGCGCAGCCTGGACGGGATGGTGGTCGCCCCTGTCAGCGCGTCCGGGCTGTGCGGACATCCAGGGTCACCTCGGATGTTTGGGTCACTCCTAACAACTGGAGTTCCTCCTCGGCCGGATAGCCACCCAATGGTAGCGGAGATAATGGGCCCTGAGAAATATGAACTACTTCAATGTTCTTGCTCCCTCCCCTCCCCCCCCCCCCTCTCCCTCTCTCTGTAATGAAATGTTACAATATTTTATTATTTAATTTTCATGTAATTATCATCATTATTATTATTATTATTATTCCCTGTATTTTCTGTTAATTTATTAAACATTTTCTGAGGAGAATTAAGGAAGAAATATATGTTTCACCGAATCTTTTTGTAAAAAATATATATAAGTGTCCCATGGAGTCTGATTACAGGGACAGGGTATCTGACCAATATGAGGGAATCTGTGCCCCTTATAAAATCTGACCTGCAGATAAGCTTTGATGGTTGGGGTTATAAAATAATATGTATTTAATGTTAATGAGACTGTCATCGTATGGCTAAATAACTACCTATACATATGCTCAATTTTTTCTAAGTCTTTAAATGTAATCTGTACTATCGAGATGCCCACAGTTGGGCACATATCTATTCCCTTGTCCCGGCCTCACTGTTCCGCCCTGCGGGTCACAGGAGAGTGACGTCGTCGCGTATCGCGACGACGTTCACTCGGGTTGCATAGCAACTGGGCAACCCCCTTCACTGTGCCGCGCGCCGGAGTGTACTCTGGTTGCTTAGCAACCAGGTCACATCCGTCAGGCCACTTTCATTGGCCGTCGCCGGTCACGTGACCGGGAAGCACGGGGGCCGCCGGACGGAGCACCGAGGCTGGGACACCTCTCTCCCCCCTATGAGATCACAGTCTCCTAGGGGATTTCAGAAGGTGGACAGATACAGTTCCTTAAGCAAGGGGTACGTAAGAATGATATTAGAAACACCACCATGCACATAACATATGATCTGGAAGTAGGTCATGTGATTGCTCTGACCTTTAACCCCCACCATACCCAGTTTCACTCATTGTATATTTGTACTATTTTCTACTATATATATATATATATATATATATATATATATATATATATATATATATTTTATGTGAGTTTGCCTCCTACAAATCGCTTTTTTTTATCTAAAAAGAATAGTGATAATGAAGAATGACTGTTTTTATTAACACTGTGGATGATTGCATAGATATTGCTACACACCTGTTGGGCATCAGGTCGTTAATAGGGTTTAAATAGATCCCTTAACCAGAGGGAGCTTTACTTCTGATGAAGCTAGGTGACCGAGCCTAGGGAAACGCGTTAAGTGTGAAAGCTGCCACCACCACTATCATCAGTGCTCCACATCATTACGGATCCAGATATGGACTTATAACAATCAGCTTTGGAACACCTGCTTTGGAATCTTTCCCTGTGGGACATTTACATTACAGCACCGACTGGAGGGACCCAGCTTGAATACAAGTGATATAGCTTGCTTGCTGTTTTCTAAAGCCTCTGGAAGCCTCCGTCCTCACGGGTAACACCAGCTGTACTTTATTTCTCTTTCCCAGGGAACTTTGTCCAGTGTTCTAGTCCGGGATCCATAGTGGACACTCACTAGCAGCACATTCAAATACTTCACAGGTCCATATATGCCCTTAAACTTTATGTATATATGTGAATTTTATTATTCATTTTATTTGATGTTTAGTAAATAAATTCAAGTATGCTTTTACAATCATCCACAGTTTTCTAATTATTTACCATTGGAGAAACAACCAGCGCCGGCTTTGTTGCTTTTTGTTGTAAAAATTCTATTGGCACTGACAATCCCTTGCTGGCAGCTGTGACAGCGCATCTGGAATTGCTCTCTTTCTCTATCGTCCTAGTGGATGCTGGGGTTCCTGAAAGGACCATAGGGAATAGCGGCTCCGCAGGAGACAGGGCACAAAAGTAAAGCTTTCCGATCAGGTGGTGTGCACTGGCTCCTCCCCCTATGACCCTCCTCCAAGCCAGTTAGATTTTTGTGCCCGGCCGAGAAGGGTGCAATCTAGGTGGCTCTCCTAAAGAGCTGCTTAGAAAAGTTTAGCTTAGGTTTTTTATTTTACAGTGAGTCCTGCTGGCAACAGGATCACTGCAACGAGGGACTTAGGGGAGAAGAAGTGAACTCACCTGCGTGCAGGATGGATTGGCTTCTTGGCTACTGGACATCAGCTCCAGAGGGACGATCACAGGTACAGCCTGGATGGTCACCGGAGCCTTGCCGCCGGCCCCCTTGCAGATGCTGAAGTAAGAAGAGGTCCAGAATCGGCGGCAGAAGACTCCTCAGTCTTCTAAAGGTAGCGCACAGCACTGCAGCTGTGCGCCATTTTCCTCTCAGCACACTTCACACGGCAGTCACTGAGGGTGCAGGGCGCTGGGAGGGGGGCGCCCTGGGAGGCAAATGAATACCTATTTTGGCTAAAAATACCTCACATATAGCCTCCGGAGGCTATATGGAGATATTTAACCCCTGCCAGAATCCGTTAAGAGCGGGAGACGAGGCCGCCGAAAAAGGGGCGGGGCCTATCTCCTCAGCACACAGCGCCATTTTCCCTCACAGAAAGGCTGGAGGGAAGGCTCCCAGACTCTCCCCTGCACTGCACTACAGAAACAGGGTTAAAACAGAGAGGGGGGGCACTAATTTGGCGTTAGAAATATATAAAAAAGATGCTATAAGGGAAAACACTTATATAAGGTTGTCCCTATATAATTATAGCGTTTTTGGTGTGTGCTGGCAAACTCTCCCTCTGTCTCTCCAAAGGGCTAGTGGGTCCTGTCCTCTATCAGAGCATTCCCTGTGTGTGTGCTGTGTGTCGGTACGTGTGTGTCGACATGTAGGAGGACGATGTTGGTGAGGAGGCGGAGCAATTGCCTGTAATGGTGATGTCACTCTCTAGGGAGTCGACACCGGAATGGATGGCTTATTTAGGGAATTACGTGATAATGTCAACACGCTGCAAGGTCGGTTGACGACATGAGACGGCCGACAAACAATTAGTACTGGTCCAGACGTCTCAAAAACACAGTCAGGGGTTTTAAAACGCCCGTTTACTTTAGTCGGTCGACACAGACACAGACAGAGACACTGAGTCCAGTGTCGACGGTGAATAAACAAACGTATTCCTTATTAGGGCCACACGTTAAAGGCAATGAAGGAGGTGTTACATATTTCTGATACTACAAGTACCACAAAAGAGGGTATTATGTGGGATGTGAAAAAACTACCATAGTTTTTCCTGAATCGGATAAATTAAATAAAGTGTGTGATGATGCGTGGGTTCCCCCCGATAGAAAATTATGGGCGGTATACCCTTTCCCGCCAGAAGTTAGGGCGAGTTGGGAAACACCCCTTAGGGTGGATAAGGCGCTCACACGCTTATCAAAACAAGTGGCGGTACCGTCTATAGATAGGGCCGTCCTCCAGGACCAGCTGACAGGAGGCTGGAAAATATCATAAAAAGTATATACACACATACTGGTGTTATACTGCGACCAGCGATCGCCTCAGCCTGGATGTGCAGAGCTGGGGTGGCTTGGTCGGATTCCCTGACTAAAAATATTGATACCCTTGACAGGGACAGTATTTGATTGACTATAGAGCATTTAAAGGATGCATTTCTATATATGCGAGATGCACAGAGGGATATTTGCACTCTGGCATCAAGAGTAAATGCGATGTCCATAACTGCCAGAAGATGTTATGGACACGACAGTGGTCAGGTGATGCAGATTCCAAACGGCACAAAGTTGTATTGCCGTATAAAGGAAGAGGAGTTATTTGGGGTCGGTCCATCGGACCTGGTGGCCACGGCAACTGCTGGAAAATCCACCGTTTTTACCCTAGGTCACATCTCTGCAGAAAAAGACACCGTCTTTTCAGCCTCAGTCCTTTCGTCCCTATAAGATCATATCTGCCCAGGGATAGAGGAAAGGGAAGAAGACTGCAGCAGGCAGCCCATTCCCAGGAACAGAAGCATTCCACCGCTTCTGACAAGTTCTCAGCAGGGCGCTGAGACCGTACAGGACCCCTGGATCCTACAAGTAGTATCCCAGGGGTACAAATTGGAATGTCGAGACGTTTCCCCTTCGCAGGCTCCTGAAGTCTGCTTTACCAAGGTCTCCCTCCGACAAGGAGGCAGTATGGGAAAAAATTCACAAGCTGTATTCCCGGCAGGTGATAATTAAATTACCCCTCCTACTACAAGAAAAGGGGTATTATTCCACACTATATTGTGGTACTGAAGCCAGAAGGCTAGGTGAGACTTATTCTAAAAAAATTTTTGAACACTTACAAAGGTTCAAATCAAGATGGAGTCACTCAGAGCAGTGATAACGAACCAGGAAGAAGGGGACTATATAGTGTCCCGGGACATCAGGGATGCTTACCTCTATGTCCCAAATTTGCCCTTCTCACTAAGGGTACCTCAGGTTCGTGGTGCAGAACTGTCACTATCAGTTTCAGACGCTGCCGTTTGGATTGTCCACGGCACCCCGGGTCTTTACCAAGGTAATGGCCGAAATGATGATTCTTCTTCGAAGAAAAGGCGTCTTAATTATCCCTTACTTGGACGATCTCCTGATAAGGGCATAGTCCAGGGAACAGTTGGAGGTCGGAGTAGCACTATCTCGGATACTGCTACAACAGCACGGGTGGATTCTAAATATTCCAAAATCGCAGCTGATCCCGACGACACGTCTGCTGTGCCTAGGGATGATTCTGGACACAGTCCAGAAAAAGGTGTTTCTCCCGGAAGAGAAAGCCAGGGAGTTATCCGAGCTAGTCAGGAACCTCCTAAAAACAGTGCATCATTGCACAAGGGTCCTGGTAAAAATGGTGGCTTCCTACGAAGCAATTCCATTCGGCAGATTTCACGCAAGAACTTTTCAGTGGGATCTGCTGGACAAATGGTCCGGATCGCATCTTCAGATGCATCAGCGGATAACCCTATATCCAAGGACAAGGGTGTCTCTCCTGTGGTGGTTATAGAGTGCTCATCTTCTAGAGGGCCGCAGATTCGGCATTCAGGATTGGATGCTGGTGACCACGGAGCCCAGCCCGAGAGGCTGGGGAGCAGTCACACAAGGAAAAAATTTCCAGGGAGTGTGATCAAGTCTGGAGATTTTTCTCCACATAAATATTCTGGAGCTAAGGGTAAATTTATAATGCTCTAAGCTTAGCAAGACCTCTGCTTCAAGGTCAGCCGGTATTGATCCAGTGGGAAAAACATCACGGCAGTCGCCCACGTAAACAGACAGGGCGACACAAGAAGCAGGAGGGCAATGGCAAAAACTGCAAGGACTTTTCGCTGGGCGGAAAATCATGTGATAGCACTGTCAGCAGTGTTTCATCCCGGGAATGGAAACTGGGAAGCAGACTTCCTCAGCAGGCACGACCTCCACCCGGGAGAGTGGAAACTTCATCGGGAAGTTTTTTCCACATGATTGTAAACCGTTGGGAAATACCAAAGGTGGACATGATGGCGTCCCGTCTGAACAAAAAACGGGACAGGTATTGCGCCAGGTCAAGAGACCCTCAGGCAATAGCTGTGGACGTTCTGGTAACACCGTGGGTGTACCAGTCGGTGTATGTGTTCCCTCCTCTGCTTCTCATACCTAAGGTGCTGAGAATTATAAGACGTAGAGGAGTAAGAACTATACTCATGGCTCCGGATTGGCCAAGAAGGACTTGGTACCCGGAACTTCAAGAGATGCTTACAGAGGTCTTATGGCCTCTGCCGCTAAGAAGGGACTTGCTTCAGCAAGTACCATGTCTGTTCCAAGACTTACCGCAGCTGCGTTTGTCGGCATGGCGGTGGAAAGCCGGATCCTAAGGGAAAAAGGCATTCCGGAAGAGGTCATTCCTACCCTGGTCAAAGCCAGAAAGGAGGTGACCGCACAACATTATCACCACATGTGGCGAAAATATGTTGCGTGGTGTGAGGCCAGGAAGGCCCCACAAAGAAATTTCAACTCGGTCGTTTCCTGCATTTCCTGCAAACAGGAGTGTCTATGGGCCTCAAATTGGGGTCCATTAAGGTTCAAATTTCGGCCCTGTCGATTTTCTTCCAGAAAGAATTGGCTTCAGTTCCTGAAGTCCAGAAGTTTGTCAAGGGAGTATTGCATATACAACCCCCTTTTTGTGCCTCCAGTGGCACTGTGGGATCTCAACGTAGTTCTGGGATTCCTCAAATCACATTGGTTTAAAACCAGTCAAATCTGTGGATTTGAAGCATCTCACATGAAAAGTGACCATGCTCTTGGCCCTGGCCTGGACCAGGCGAGTGTCAAATTGGTGGTTTTTTCTCAAAAAAGCCCATATCTGTTTGTCCATTCGGACAGGGCAGAGCTGCGGACGCGTCCCCAGTTCTCTCCCTAAGGTGGTGTCAGTGTTTCACCTGAACCAGCTTATTGTGGTGCCTTGCACCTACTAGGGACTTGGAGGACTCCAAGTTGCTAGATGTTGTCAGGGCCCTGAAAATATGTTCCAGGACGGCTGGAGTCAGGAAAACTGACTTGCTGTTATCCTGTATGCACCCAACAAACTGGGTGCTCTTGCTTCTAAGCAGACTATTGCTAGTTGGATGTGTAATACAATTCAGCTTGCACATTCTGTGGCAGGCCTGCCACAGCCAAAATATGTAAATGCCCATTCCACAAGGAAGGTGGGCTCATCTTGGGCGGCTGCCCGAGGGGTCTCGGCTTTACAACTTTGCCGAGCAGCTACTTGGTCAGGGGCAAACACGTTTGCTAAATTCTACAAATTTGATACCCTGGCTAAGGAGGACCTGGAGTTCTCTCATTCGGTGCTGCAGAGTCATCCGCACTCTCCCGCCCGTTTGGGAGCTTTGGTATAATCCCCATGGTCCTTTCAGGAACCCCAGCATCCACTAGGACGATAGAGAAAATAAGAATTTACTTACCGATAATTCTATTTCTCGGAGTCCGTAGTGGATGCTGGGCGCCCATCCCAAGTGCGGATTATCTGCAATACTTGTACATAGTTACAAAAATCGGGTTATTATTGTTGTGAGCCATCTTTTCAGAGGCTCCGCTGTTATCATACTGTTAACTGGGTTTAGATCACAAGTTGTACGGTGTGATTGGTGTGGCTGGTATGAGTCTTACCCGGGATTCAAAATTCCTCCCTTATTGTGTACGCTCGTCCGGGCACAGTACCTAACTGGCTTGGAGGAGGGTCATAGGGGGAGGAGCCAGTGCACACCACCTGATCGGAAAGCTTTACTTTTGTGCCCTGTCTCCTGCGGAGCCGCTATTCCCTATGGTCCTTTCAGGAACCCCAGCATCCACTACGGACTCCGAGAAATAGAATTATCGGTAAGTAAATTTTTATTTTTCTTCCTAAATCTGTAAAAGCCCATTCCACGAGGAAAGTGGGCTTGTCTTGGGCGGCTGCCCGAGGGGTCTCGGCTTTACAACTTTGCCGAGCTGCTACTTGGTCGGGTTCAAACACATTTGCTAAATTCTGCAAGTTTGATACCCTGGCTGAGGAGGACCTTGAGTTTGCTCATTCGGTGCTGCAGAGTCATCCGCACTCTCCCGCCCGTTTGGGAGCTTTGGTATAATCCCCATGGTCCTTACGGAGTCCCCAGCATCCACTAGGACGACAGAGAAAATAAGAATTTACTCACCGGTAATTCTATTTCTCGTAGTCCGTAGTGGATGCTGGGCGCCCATCCCAAGTGTGGATTGTCTGCAATACTTGTATATAGTTATTGCCTAACTAAAGGGTTATTGTTTGGAGCCATCTGTTTGAGAGGCTCAGTTGTTATTCATACTGTTCACTGGGTATAGTATCACGAGTTGTACGGTGTGGCTGGTATGAGTCTTACTCGGGATTCCAAATCCTTTCCTTATTGTGTCAGCTCTTCCGGGCACAGTTTCCTAACTGAGGTCTGGAGGAGGGGCATAGAGGGAGGAGCCAGTTCACACCAGGTAGTCCTAAATCTTTCTTAGTTGTGCCCAGTCTCCTGCGCAGCCGCTATTCCCCATGGTCCTTACGGAGTCCCCAGCATCCACTACGGACTACGAGAAATAGAATTACCGGTGAGTAAATTCTTATTTTAAATCTAAAATCCCTAGACCTGTACTTGAAAAGATTCAAATTCAAGATGGAATCGCTCCGAGCGGTGATAGCCTGCCTGGAAGGGGGGGATTTTATGGTGTCACTGGACATAAAGGATGCTCACCTTCATGTCCCCATATATCCCGCTCATCAGGAGTATGTGAGATTCGCGGTACAGGATGGTCATTATCAGTTTCAGAAAATGATGGTGATCCTGCGCAAGTCACGATTATCCCATACTTGGACGATCTTCTGATAAAAGCGAGGTCAAGACAACTACTGGAGAACGTGTCACTCTCTCAGAGAGTGCTTCAGCAACAGAGTTGGATTCTCAATCTGCCAAAGTCACAGTTGGTTCCGACAACTCGACTGACGTTCCTAGGCATGATACGGGACATGGAACAAAAGAGAGTTTTCCTCACGTGGGAAAAAGTCCAGGACCTCCAGAACATGTTCCGAGAACTGCTAAAGCCAAAAAGAGTGTCAGTTAATCAATGCACTCGGATTCTGGGGAAAATGATGGCAACTTACGAGGCCATTCCCTTCGGCAGGTTCCATGCAAGGACGTTTCAATGGGATCTTCTGGACAAATAGTCCGGGTCCCAGCTACAATTATAACAAAAAAATAAAATAAAAAAAATAACACTGTCCCCCAGGGCCAGGGTGTCTCTTCTATGGTGGCTGCAAAGGGCTCACCATCTAGAGGTTCGCAGGTTCGGCATTCAGGACTGAATCCTGGTAACCACGGACGCGAGCCTCCGAGGATGGGGAGCAGTAACCCAAGGAAGACATTTTCAGGGACTGTGGTCAGACCAGGAGTCCTGTCTACACATCAACGTGTTGAAACTAAGGGCCATATACAACGGCCTTCGACAAGCGGAGGGTCTTCTTCGCAACCTACCGGTTTTGATTAAATCGGTCAAGGTCACAGCAGTGGCTCATGTGAACCAGCAAGGCGGAACAAAAAGCACAGTCGCAATGGCGGAAGCCACCAGGATTCTTCGCTGGGCGGAAAATCACGTAAGCGCTCTGTCAGCAGTCTTCATTCCGGAGCAGACTTCCTCAGCAGACACGATCTCCATCCAGGAGAGTGAAGACTTCATCAAGAAGTCTTTGCAGAGATAACGAGTCTCTGGGGAGTTCCTCAAATAGACATGATGGCGTCACACCTCAACAAGAAGCTGCGGAGGTATTCTGCCGGGACCCTCAGGCAATAGCAGTAGACGCTCTGGTAGACCAACTGGAATACCCATGGTGTTATGTGTTTCCTCTTCCTCTCATCACAAAAGTGTTGAGGATCATAAGACGAAAAAGAGTACAGACAATTCTCATTGTTCCAGACTGGCCTCGAAGGGCCTGGTACTCAGATCTTCAGGGGATGCTCACAGAAGATCCTGGGCCTCTTCCTCGGAGAGAGGACCTGTTACAGCAGGGGCCCTGTCTGTTCTAAGACTTTCCACGGTTACATTTGACGGCATGGCGGTTGAACGCCGGATCCTAGCTGAGAAGGGTATTCCGGAGGAGGTCATACCTACTCTAATAAAGGCTAGGAAGGAGGTGACGGAAAAACATTATCACCGTATCTGGCGGAAATATGCCTCTTGGTGTGAAACCAAGTATGCTCCTACGGAAGATTTCCATCTGGGTCGTTTTCTCCACTTCCTACAGACAGGAGTGGCTATGGGCCTAAAGTTAGGATCTGTTAAAGTACAGATTTCGGCCCTGTCGATATTCTTTCAGAAGGAATTGGCTTCTCTTCCAGAAGTCCAGATTTTTGTAAAGGGAGTGCTACACATCCTGCCTCCTTTTGTGCCCCCAGTGGCACCATGGGACCTGAACGTGGTGTTACAGTTCCTTAAATCACACTGGTTTGAACCCTTTCAAACGGTGGAGTTGAAGTTCTCACCTGGAAGGTGGTCATGTTGTTAGCCTTGGCATCTGCAAGGCGTGTGTCAGAATTGGCGGCCCTGTCTCACAAGAGCCCTTGCTTGATTTTTCATGTGGATAGAGCAGAAGTGAGGACTCGTCCTCAATTTTTACCTAAGGTGGTGTCTTCATTTCATATGAAACAACCTATAGTGGTGCCTGTGACTACGAGTGACTTGGAGGATTCCAGGTCCCTGGATGTAGTCAGGGCCTTAAAGATTTATGTAGCCAGGACGGCTAGAATTCGGAAAACAGAAGCATTGTTTGTCCTGTATGCTGCCAACAAGATTGGCACGCCTGCTTCGAAGCAGACTATTGTGCGCTGGATCTGGGGGAGGGGGGTGGACACGGCCCAACCTCCCTAGGGTTAATGGTCCCATTCCCCGCTGACAGGACACTGAGCTCCTGAGGGTCCTATTCGCAAGTCCCACCATGGCGAGAAGCACAGACCCGCAGCACGCCGCCACCCCTAACAGGGCCTGAAGAGTGCTGAGTAGGTGGCCTGCTTCTCGGTTAGCGGTTCGACGGCTGTAATGGCGGCATAAGGGTAGGAACACAGTGCTGCATGCACGCTGCGCTCCAGGCTTCAGATGCACGGTGTGACCGCTGTGAGGGGCGGTTGGAGCCACTACTATTACCCACTAACTGGCATACTTTACAGGGGTTTTACCCTACTGTAGACTTTATTTTGCACATCTCGAGTTTTATACTGGATGAAGACCGCTCGCCATTACGGGGACGGGGCCTTTACTATGAGCGGACCCAGCAGCTCACTGATGGGCAATGTCTTGCCAGGATCCCTGGATCATAAATCTTATCACTCAGGGCTACAGACTGGAGTTTCAGGAACTCCCACCTCGCAGATTCTTCAAATCAGACTTACCAGCTTATCAAGAAGCAAGTATGACTTTACAGGAAGCAATTCAAAAACTGGTACGGACTTAGGTCATTGTTCCAGTTCCACTTCAGCTGCAAAGCCAAGGTTATTATTCCAACCTGTTTGTGGTTCCAAAGCCGGACGGTTTGGTTTGGCCAATTTTAAATCTCAAGTCGTTGAACCCGTACCTACGGTATTCCTAGTTCAGGATGGGGTCTCTGAGAGCGGGGACCTCAGGTCTGGAAGAGGGGGAATTCTTTGGTGTCTCTGGATATCAGGGATGCGTACCTTCATATTCCGATTTGGCCGCCTCATCAGGCTTATCTAAGGTTTGCATTACAGGACTGTCTCTACCAGTTCCAGGCCCTGCCATTTGGCCTCTCCACGGCACTTGGGGTGTTCACCAAGGTAATGGCAGAGATGATGTTTCTCCTCCGCAAACAGGGAGTGAACATAATTCCGTATCTGGATGATATGCTGATAAAAGCATCTTCCAGGGAGAGGTTGTTACACAACATTGCCCTCTCAACCCGTCTACTCCAGGATCACGGGTGGATTCTGAACCTAGCAAAATCGGAGAAAGGGATTTATCGGTAAGTACCAAAATCCTGATTTAATGTGAAACTAAAGTCCTCTGCAACCTTCCTGGTTTCTAAAGAATTAGATTCCCTGGCTAAGGCAGCATGAGATAAATCCTGATAGTTTATTACTCCTAAACGGGTGTTAAATTCATTCCCTTTCCCTACAGAGGATAGGAGAGTCTGGAATACCCCACCGACAGTGGATATTTCTGTGTCCAGACTGTCACGTAAGATTGTTTTACCCGTACCTGGGGCTGTTTCTCTTAAAGACCCAGATTGAAACCACTCTTAAATCAATATACTCTGCAGCGGGTGTAGCCCAACGACCTACCATAGTATAGGGCTGGATTTCTAGAGCCATGGTGAAATGGTCTGATGAGATTCTGAAGCGGCTGCTTACACTACCTCAGGAAGAGATAGTTACATTACTCCAACAAATCCAAGATGCTGCAACCTTTATGAGTGAAGCTGTCAAGGAACTTGGTATCATTAAGGACTGAAACACTGCTGTGGCAGTATCGGCTCGTAGAGCCCTGTGGCTGCGACAATGGTCTGCAGATGCTGATTCTAAAAAAGGGGTTGAGAACCTTGCTTTTACAGGTGATGCCTTGTTTGGGGAAGAGCTGATCAAGTGAATAGGTCAGGCAACTGCAGGTAAATCTACATATTTGTCATCTGCCCCGCCACCTGCCAGGCGTCCCTACCCTGGACCCTCCCTGCAGTTAATTCGGATGGCCAGATTCAGAGGCAAAGCCAGCGGTGCCTCCAGTGCTGCTAGAGGAACACGTGGTAAGTCCCGTAAACCAGCAGCTGCTGGTCCTGTGGACCAGGCCTCAGGATCCTCTTCCACAAAGCTCTCCACGTGACGGTTGGCCCCAGCAGCAACGTAACTTTCAGCTAGGGGCTCGCCTTCAACACTTCGCCCACATATGGGCAGAGTCCTGCCAGGATCCTTGGGTGAGGGACCTCATATCCCAAGGATACCGGCTGGAATTCCACTAACTCCCTCCTCTCAGATTCTTCAGATCAGGTTTACCAGCTTCACAGGAAGCAAAGGTTTCCTTACAGCAGGCAGTACAAAAGCTGCTTTCTACAGGAGTTACTGTTCCAGTGCCTCCTCAGCTGCACACAAAGGGGTTTTACTCAAGTCTCTTTTTGACTCTGTACGACCGATCTTGAATCTGAAATCCCTGAACCCGTATTTTTGGGTGTTCAAATTCAAGATAGAATCTCTAAGAGCAGAGACAGCGAATCTAGAGGAGGGGGAGTTTCTGGTGTCCGTGGATTTAAAGGACGCATACCTAGATATCCCAATTTGGCCTCCTCACCAAGTGTTCCTCAGGTTCGTAATTCTGGAGCAGCATTTCCAGTTTCAGGCCTTACCCTTTGGTCTCTCCACAGCCCCAAGGGTATTCACAAAAGTCACGGCAGAAATTATGCTACAATTGCATATGAGGGGTGTCCAAATAATTCCGTACCTGGACGATCTCCTGATAAAAGCGGTGTCCAGGGAACAGCTGCTGCACAGTATCGACTTGACTACTCATTTGCTTACGGATCACGGTTGGATACTCAATTTCCAGAAATCTCACTTGGAACCATCTCAGGGAATTCAGTTCCTGGGGATGATCCTGGATACGATGTCTTAGAAGGTTTACCTTCCCATGGACAAGGCTTTGACTATTCAGTCTATGGTCCGGTTGGTGTGGTCTGGTCAGTGCTGTGACCTCACGTGGTCTCAATTCATCTGTGCATTCGCTTGCTGGGCAAGATGGTAGCCTCCTACGAGGCGATACAGTACGGCAGGTTCCATACGTGACTGTTTCAACTGGATTTGTTGGACAAATGGTCGGGATCTCACCTGCACATGCATCAGCACTGTCACAGAATCACGGATCTCCCTGCTGTGGTGGCTACAAGTCCCCCATCTGCTGGAGGGTTCAGCGATTCCACACACAGTCATGGACGCTGTTGACAACAGATGCCAGCCTCCGGGGTTGGGGGGCTGTGACTCAAGGAACGCAGTTCCAGGGGACATGGTCGATTCAGGAATTTGCTCTTCCAATCAACATCCTGAAACTCAGGGCAATTTACAATGCTCTAATACTGGCCTCATCCCTCCTTCGTAATTAGGCCATCCAGGTGCAGTCAGACAATGCCACGGCAGTAGAGTACATCAACCGTCAGGGAGGAACAAGAAGCAGGGCCGCAATGCAAGAGGTGTCAAGAATACTCTCTGGGTGGAGGCCAACGCAAGGGCCATTTTAGCCGTTTACATTCCAGGAGTGGACAACTGGGAAGCGGACTTCCGCAGCAGGCACAACCTCCATCCAGGGTAATGGGGCCTCCACCCTCAGGTGTTTCAACAACTTTTTCACCGGTGGGGTTGTCCACAGATAGACCTGATGGCTTCTCGTCTCAACAAGAAGCTCCGTCGTTACTGCTCCAGAACGAGGGACCCGCAGGCGGTGGCAGTAGACGCTCTGATGATGCCATGGACTTACCAGTTCGTTTACCTGTTTCCTCCAATTCCTCTAATCCCAAGAGTTCTCATAGGACTCAAAAAGGAAAGAGTTCAGGCAATTCTCATTGTTCCGGATTGGCCTCGACGGGCCTGGTATGCAGACCTCCTGACCCTGTCGTTGGAGGATCATTAGCCTCTGCCACTTCTCAAAGACCTTCGTCAACAAGGACCGTTCGTCTAGCCAGAATTACAGTGGCTACGCTTGAGCGCCTGAAAGTTGAGAGGGAGATCTTAACCAGAAAGGGTCTTCCATCCGAGGTGGTTTCCACTATAGTTCAGGCCCGTAAGGTGGTTACCTCCAAACATTACCACCTTATTTTTAAGAAGTATGTTTCTTGGTGTGAGGGTCGAAAAAGTTCTCCTGTGGAGTTTCTTCTGGGCCATTTTCTTCTGTTCCTGTTCCTCTTATCCTCCAGGAGTGGATAAGAGCCTACGGTTAGGCTCCATCAAGGTTCAGATTTCGTCTCTCTCTATCTTCTTCCAGAAACAACTGGCGGTACTTCCTGAAGTACAGACCTTTCTAAAGGGGGTGTTGCACATTCAACCACCATTTGTTCCTCCCACTGCTCCGTGGGACCTCAATGTGGTATTGACCTTTCTCCAATCAGATTGGTTTGAACCCTTACATAGGGTTGACTTAAAATACCTAGTGTGGAAGACTGTTATGTTACTGGCCTTGGCTTCGGCTCGACGAGTGTCGGAATTGGGGGCCTTGTCCTGTAAGAGCCCTTTACTTGGTGTTCTATGAGGATAGGGCAGAGCTCAGAACTCGCCCACAGTTTTTGCCGAAAGTGGTGTCTGCTTTTCATGTGAATCAACCTATTGCGGTTCCTGCATTATCCAATACTTCTGTTTCTCCAAAGTCCCTGGACGTTGTGGGGGCTTTGAGGATTTACGTCAAAAGGACTGCTCGTCACAGGGAGTCTGACTCACTTTTCGTCCTTTATGATGCTGCGAAAATTGGTCGTCCTGCCTCCAAGTAGTGCATTGCTCGTTGGCTCAGATGGACTATCCAACAAGCCTATACTTCGGCGGCTTTGCCGTTGCCGAGTTCTGTTGAGGCCCACTCCACGAGGTCGATGGGTTCTTCCTGGGCGACTGCCCTTGGCGTCTCGGCCTTACAGTTGTGCCGTGCAGCTACTTGGTCTAGTGTGAACACGTTCGTTCAGTTCTACAGGTTCGACACCTTGGCCAAGGATGACCTACAGTTTGGTCAGGCGGTTTTGCAGGGGTCTCTGCACTCTCACCTGTTCTGGGAGCTATAGGACGTCTCCATGGCAATATACTATTCCCCAGTATCCACCAGGACGTTAGAGAAAATAGGAATTTAATACCTACCGGTAATTTCTTTTCTCGAAGTCCGTAGTGGATACTGGGCGCCCGCCCTCTGTGCTTCGTTTTCCTGCTTACCTGGTTGTAAGTGTTATTGGATGGGTTTGCTGTTGCTTTTCTGTTCCATGTTTGGTTAGCATTGCTATCCTTCTATATTTAGCGTTGCTTTCCTCTGTTCTGGTTAGCTCTGCTATCTTATTGTTTGTGTTGGTTCGTTACCTCACCGCTTTGTGTTATATCCTTCTCTCAAAGTATGTCCGTCTACTCTGGCACAGTTTCCTAGACTAAGTCTGCAAGGAGGGGCATAGAGGAGAGGAGGCAGCACACTATTGATTTCTTAAAGTGCCAGGCTCCAGTGGACCTGATCTATACCCCATGGTAATGTACTATTCCCCAGTATCCACTACGGACTACGAGAAAAGGAATTACCGGTAGGTATTAAATTACCATTTTAAAAGGCACCACAAGTGGTTCGCAGCGCCGTACATATGGCAGACATTACGGCGGAACTTAACATTACAGTAATTGAAGAACTAAAACAGAGCACAGGTTACAATTAGCACCACAGTTCTCAGTACACAATACTGCTGAGATATACCCAAGCAAAGGAGTAATTGGCGTGCTACTAGGGGCGGGCAGCCATTGGAAGAGGTGAACAGTAATGAACGAGAGGAGGGGATGTAGTTATGTGACCGGCGGTCAGGAGACGGCAGTCACAATATTGACGCCGGGATCCCGCCCTCTAACATGCCGACTAACTGGGACTATTCCCACTTGTAGGTGTCCACGACACCCATAGAGTGCTTCCCACCGAGCTGGGATCCCGGCTTCGTTCTCCTGCTCCCAACCCGAGAGGGGATGTAGGTATAGACTGTCGCTGAGTAGGAGAGAGCTGTAATTGAAGTGCAAGAGAAAGAGGGCCGTGAGACCAGGAGGGAAGAGGGCCCTGCTCCAAGGAGCTTACAGTATGGTGGGGGCGGGGGGGGGGAATAAATGAACATGCACCATGTGACAACCCCATCAGTTAACCATCCCTTATTTGCCAATAAAATTAAGCATGGCCCTGGGGCAATTTCCCTCTTCAGGAGATCCTGTTCTGCCTACTATTGTTCCCTTGTGCTGTTCCACGTGTATGTCTTTGCATTTATTGTCTGCATATAGACATACTGTGTTGCTACTGCTAAGTATGTTTGTGTTTTTTATTTGTCTATTAGGGGAGCTGGTTGGGCATACAGACAGGGTATCCAGCTTTGCCTTTTCCCACTTCTCTGGTCAGTCTCACCTCTGTGCCAGCAGCTCTGATGACGGATCTGTGAAAGTTTGGGACACCCAGACGAAGAGCATTGTGACCGAACACAAGCTCCATCGGGTAGGTTTTGTGTGTACGACTAGTACAGATCATTAGTTTTCTTGAATACTGATGGAGTGGAATGTAGTGTATAACATGCTGTGCACCAGGATGCACATGACACATCTACACTCATTGGCTTCAGCAACCGGTTACCCAAATGACAAAAACACATATCTTATGACGTGTAGGAGTAACGTCTAGTGTCATGCCTGTTACCTGTGTATAAGGCTTTGTTCATGCTTTATAGTACAATGCCACTAGGAATCACAGAGCAGACTGACTGTGTATTTTCTCCCTTACAGAACACAATCTCTGCCCTTCACTGGTCTCCCCTGGTGAAGGACCTGCTGGTAACCGGGGATGAGAAGGGAATTGTGGTTTGCTTTTGGTGTAACCGAAATGATGGACAGCAGTTCTTTCCTGAGCCGAGGACCATTGTCTGCCTGTCCTGCTCGCCGCACCAAGAGGATCTGGTGGCTGTGGGGTAAGCACCGATAATTCACCACAAGCTTAATAGAGGTCAGATGTCAGCCAATATAGGGCACCAGGTAGAGATGTGATTTATTGGTACAAAATTTAGTTTGATTAATCTTTGTACGTGCCATGATGAAATCAGTTAACATACTGTACATACATACTTACCTACTCTTCCACAAGTTGCGTGAGACTAATGATTTTTCGGGTAGTCCCCTGCACCCCCAAAAGAGTGATCGGAGAAGTGGGCAGGATGAGGAGATTATGATGGGAGTCGCGGCTCCTGTATGTAGGGGTTAAGGCTAAATGAGGCAAATTGCATTATATAGCCCCTACCCTTCCTCGTGGACCCAGCAAATCGTGGCATTTTGCTGATACGGGGCAGAGCCTAGTGATGTGACAGCCCGGCCCCGCCCCCAGAAGTGGCCAGCAGTTTCTCCTCTCCAGACTTCTCTCGGAGAGCAGACTTACATATACACGTGGCGTTCAGTATGAATACATATACACGTGGCGTTCAGTGTGAATACATATACACGTGGCGTTCAGTGTGAATACATATACCCGTGGCGTTCAGAGTGAATACATATACACGTGGCGTTCAGAGTGAATACATATACACGTGGCGATCAGTCTTATTTTTTTTACTTTTTAGCACGGGTATGAGTCATATTCTATTATGGTATTACATGTATTAAGAAATGATATACAGTTAGCATGTGCAAATATAAGTTAACATGAAACTTTTCACAATATGGACATTATTTAACCACTTGCCTGGCATGGTCGCATCGGATGTGACCACACCAGGATGGGCTTTCCCTGACATGGTCACATCTGATGCAAGCAGTCAGAAACGGCCACTGAGTGGCTGCTGGAAAATTACCTTTCAGTAGCTGCCAGTGTCCAAGGGATCTCGTGGCCCCTCTGCACCCATTGCTCCGCCCAAGTGTCTGCCGATCCCTGCTGGATGCAGCCCAACAGCACCCCCTGTCTGGGGCCTGCCCCCTATGTGTGCCCTCTCTGCAGGCTCTGGGCATGTGTAAAATTAGCAGCAGCGTCCCTGTGTATTAAAATCAGCAGCCTCCTTTTTATTCCGGACTGCTACAGAGAGGCGTAGCCACTGGAAAATGCCAGTTCACAATGTTTTGATCATCGATGGTTTGAGATATCAACCATCGATGTTTCAACTGATGTTCATTTAAAAAAAATGTAATAACATTTTTTTTTTTTTTTATTAAATTGTTGGATATGTTTTAAATAGATTTTCTTAACCTAATTCAATAATAAAAAAACAACCTATTTCTGAGCTCTTTTGGAACAAATATTCGTCAGTTAAGTGGTTTAAAACAAAACGCAATACTGGTGTAAAGGTAACTGGGAAAAATGGTTTACTAGATAGCAACCAATAAGATGTTGGCTTTACTTTTCTGAATTATACTGGAAAATGATAGTACAGCATCTGCTTCCCGTAGGGTACACAGAACTAGAAAAGACAGTATGTGGCACTCACAGTTGTGGCTTAAAATGTAATTCTTGCCTCTAAAATAACTTTCTTTTACATTTTACTAAAATACAGTGAAATAAAATAAAAAGAGGGATTGTGTGTCAAATTAAAGCTGGGTACACACTGGAGCGATGTTGCCCCAAAACCCGTTTTGGAGCGACATATTGCTTACATCGCTCAGTCCGTACCCAGGATTGCGCGCTCCAGCGGTCACATGCGACAGACGCTTGGTTTGATGTGCTGCCCCCGTCCACCCCGCAAACACCTCTACCTGTCAACCAGGTAGAGGCGTTCGCAGCCAATGCGATACTGTCCTCGTCAACGGAGATATTGCGGTTGCATTGCCTAGCGATGAAACCTGAATAACTCCTAATGTGCTTTGTGAAGACATTGAGATTGAGGTATATAAGCCGCACATGTGTGTGAGAAATTCATAGGGGTCAATTCAGTTGTTTCGCCGCGGCCGGCAATAGATGGCCCAACGGAGCAATTTAATCATTTGGGCACGATGATCCTCGGGGAGACACATTTCAGCTTGCAGCTTCCTGTGTCTAGTGAGCTGAAATGTGCGAATATTGGGGGTAATTCCAAGTTGATCGCAGCAGGATTTTTGATAGCAATTGGGCAAAACCATGTGCACTGCAGGGGAGGCAGATATAACATGTGCAGAAAGAGTTAGATTTGGGTGGGTTATTTTGTTTCTGTGCAGGGTAAATACTGGCTGCTTTATTTTTACACTGCAAATTAGATTGCAGATTGAACACACCACACCCAAATCTATCTCTCTCTGCACATGTTATATCTACCTCCCCTGCAGTGCACATGGTTTTGCCCAATTGCTAACAAAAATCCTGCTGCGATCAACTTGGAATTACCCCCATTGCCACTTTTTTCGCGTCGCACCCAGCACTTTGGTTGCATTTAGCCATTTTACGCAGCTAAACCTAGCCTCTCGAGGCGCGATCAGCATTGAATAATGCCCCCAATCTCGAGTCACTTTAGACAGGAGATCGGGTGCGATAAACAATTGAATCATCCCCTTAGACCCCAAAGCATAATCATGCAGCCATAATACAGCAGTGGTGTAAAAAATAACCTTCCACTCTAATGTGTGTACATATTGGGGGTTATTCAGAGATGAGCGCAGAGCTCTGCATACGCAGCCAGATATGCGTTCATCTCTGCACATGCTGGGGGCCACCCAGCACAGTGCAAGGCTGCCCAGCATGTGTGAGGCCGCCTCCCGATGCGTCCACAATCTAATTGCGGATGCATCAAAACTAAGGTTGACCCCTGGCACTGTCAGGCAGTCAGTGGGCATTTAAAAAAAAAAAAAAATCTGAGCTGACCCACCCCAGTTTTCCTGGCGCCGCCCCCGCAAAGCAAAACTCCGCCCCTGCAATGCCTGCCTCTTGTCAAACACATTGCGGTCGCATTCATCGGGGATGTTTGTGGCTGCTGTGCATGTGCAGCTTGGAGCTATCAGCAAACTGCGATGTGGGCCGCTAATGCGGCCGGGTCTGAATGACCCCCATTGTCTTTATTGTCATTATTTCTCTTTCATCCACTAGGGGACACTGGAGTCCTATACAGTAGGGGTGTGAAGCTTGCAACCGGAGGTGTGGCACAATCTAAAATTAGCATTGTCTGCACAGCCGGTTCCTCCCCCTTCACATCCCTCCTCCCTCAGTTTGGAAAATTGTGCCTAGGAGGTAGAGATGAGCGCCTGAAATTTTTCGGGTTTTGTGTTTTGGTTTTGGGTTCGGTTCCGCGGCCGTGTTTTGGGTTCGAACGCGTTTTGGCAAAACCTCACCGAATTATTTTTGTCGGATTCGGGTGTGTTTTGGATTCGGGTGTTTTTTTCCAAAAACACTAAAAAACAGCTTAAATCATAGAATTTGGGGGTCATTTTGATCCCAAAGTATTATTAACCTCAAAAACCATAATTTACACTCATTTTCAGTCTATTCTGAATACCTCACACCTCACAATATTATTTTTAGTCCTAAAATTTGCACCGAGGTCGCTGTGTGAGTAAGATAAGCGACCCTAGTGGCCGACACAAACACCGGGCCCATCTAGGAGTGGCACTGCAGTGTCACGCAGGATGTCCCTTCCAAAAAACCCTCCCCAAACAGCACATGACGCAAAGAAAAAAAGAGGCGCAATGAGGTAGCTGTGTGAGTAAGATTAGCGACCCTAGTGGCCGACACAAACACCGGGCCCATCTAGGAGTGGCACTGCAGTGTCACGCAGGATGGCCCTTCCAAAAAACCCTCCCCAAACAGCACATGACGCAAAGAAAAAAAGAGGCGCAATGAGGTAGCTGACTGTGTGAGTAAGATTAGCGACCCTAGTGGCCGACACAAACACCGGGCACATCTAGGAGTGGCACTGCAGTGTCACGCAGGATGTCCCTTCCAAAAAACCCTCCCCAAACAGCACATGACGCAAAGAAAAAAAGAGGCGCAATGAGGTAGCTGTGTGAGTAAGATTAGCGACCCTAGTGGCCGACACAAACACCGGGCCCATCTAGGAGTGGCACTGCAGTGTCACGCAGGATGTCCCTTCCAAAAAACCCTCCCCAATCAGCACATGATGCAAAGAAAAAGAAAAGAAAAAAGAGGTGCAAGATGGAATTATCCTTGGGCCCTCCCACCCACCCTTATGTTGTATAAACAAAACAGGACATGCACACTTTAACCAACCCATCATTTCAGTGACAGGGTCTGCCACACGACTGTGACTGATATGACGGGTTGGTTTGGACCCCCCCCAAAAAAGAAGCAATTAATCTCTCCTTGCACAAACTGGCTCTACAGAGGCAAGATGTCCACCTCATCTTCACCCTCCGATATATCACCGTGTACATCCCCCTCCTCACAGATTATCAATTCGTCCCCACTGGAATCCACCATCTCAGCTCCCTGTGTACTTTGTGGAGGCAATTGCTGCTGGTCAATGTCTCCGCGGAGGAATTGATTATAATTCATTTTAATGAACATCATCTTCTCCACATTTTCTGGATGTAACCTCGTACGCCGATTGCTGACAAGGTGAGCGGCGGCACTAAACACTCTTTCGGAGTACACACTTGTGGGAGGGCAACTTAGGTAGAATAAAGCCAGTTTGTGCAAGGGCCTCCAAATTGCCTCTTTTTCCTGCCAGTATAAGTACGGACTGTGTGACGTGCCTACTTGGATGCGGTCACTCATATAATCCTCCACCATTCTATCAATGTTGAGAGAATCATATGCAGTGACAGTAGACGACATGTCCGTAATCGTTGTCAGGTCCTTCAGTCCGGACCAGATGTCAGCATCAGCAGTCGCTCCAGACTGCCCTGCATCACCGCCAGCGGGTGGGCTCGGAATTCTGAGCCTTTTCCTCGCACCCCCAGTTGCGGGAGAATGTGAAGGAGGAGATGTTGCCGGAAAGAGAGATCCAAGGTAGGCTTTAAATCTAGGATCGAGCACGGTGGCCAAAATGTAGTGCTCTGATTTCAACAGATTGACCACCCGTGAATCCTTGTTAAGCGAATTAAGGTCTGCATCCACAAGTCCCACATGCCTAGCGGAATCGCTCCGTGTTAGCTCCTTCTTCAATGCCTCCAGCTTCTTCTGCAAAAGCCTGATGAGGGGAATGACCTGACTCAGGCTGGCAGTGTCTGAACTGACTTCACGTGTGGCAAGTTCAAAGGGCATCAGAACCTTGCACAACGTTGAAATCATTCTCCACTGCACTTGAGACAGGTGCATTCCATCTCCTATATCGTGCTCAATTGTATAGGCTTGAATGGCCTTTTGCTGCTCCTCCAACCTCTGAAGCATATAGAGGGTTGAATTCCACCTCGTTACCACTTCTTGCTTCAGATGATGGCAGGGCAGGTTCAGTAGTTTTTGGTGGTGCTCCAGTCTTCTGTACGTGGTGCCTGTACGCCGAAAGTGTCCCGCAATTTTTCTGGCCACCGACAGCATCTCTTGCACGCCCCTGTCGTTTTTTAAAAAATTCTGCACCACCAAATTCAAGGTATGTGCAAAACATGGGACGTGCTGGAATTTGCCCATATTTAATGCACACACAATATTGCTGGCGTTGTCCGATGCCACAAATCCACAGGAGAGTCCAATTGGGGTAAGCCATTCCGCGATGATCTTCCTCAGTTGCCGTAAGAGGTTTTCAGCTGTGTGCGTATTCTGGAAAGCGGTGATACAAAGCGTAGCCTGCCTAGGAAAGAGTTGGCGTTTGCGAGATGCTGCTACTGGTGCCGCCGCTGCTGTTCTTGCGGTGGGAGTCCATACATCTACCCAGTGGGCTGTCACAGTCATATAGTCCTGACCCTGCCCTGCTCCACTTGTCCACATGTCCGTGGTTAAGTGGACATTGGGTACAACTGCATTTTTTAGGACACTGGTGAGTCTTTTTCTGACGTCCGTGTACATTCTCGGTATCGCCTGCCTAGAGAAGTGGAACCTAGATGGTATTTGGTAACGGGGGCACACTGCCTCAATAAATTGTCTAGTTCCCTGTGAACTAACGGCGGATACCGGACGCACGTCTAACACCAACATAGTTGTCAAGGACTCAGTTATCCGCTTTGCAGTAGGATGACTGCTGTGATATTTCATCTTCCTCGCAAAGGACTGTTGAACAGTCAATTGCTTACTGGAAGTAGTACAAGTGGGCTTACGACTTCCCCTCTGGGATGACCATCGACTCCCAGCGGCAACAACAGCAGCGCCAGCAGCAGTAGGCGTTACACGCAAGGATGCATCGGAGGAATCCCAGGCAGGAGAGGACTCGTCAGACTTGCCAGTGACATGGCCTGCAGGACTATTGGCATTCCTGGGGAAGGAGGAAATTGACACTGAGGGAGTTGGTGGGGTGGTTTGCGTGAGCTTGGTTACAAGAGGAAGGGATTTACTGGTCAGTGGACTGCTTCCGCTGTCACCCAAAGTTTTTGAACTTGTCACTGACTTATTATGAATGCGCTGCAGGTGACGTATAAGGGAGGATGTTCCGAGGTGGTTAACGTCCTTACCCCTACTTATTACAGCTTGACAAAGGGAACACACGGCTTGACACCTGTTGTCCGCATTTCTGGTGAAATACCTCCACACCGAAGAGCTGATTTTTTTGGTATTTTCACCTGGCATGTCAACGGCCATATTCCTCCCACGGACAACAGGTGTCTCCCCGGGTGCCTGACTTAAACAAACCACCTCACCATCAGAATCCTTCTGGTCAATTTCCTCCCCAGCGCCAGCAACACCCATATCCTCCTCATCCTGGTGTACTTCAACACTGACATCTTCAATCTGACTATCAGGAACTGGACTGCGGGTGCTCCTTCCAGCACTTGCAGGGGGCATGCAAATAGTGGAAGGCGCATGCTCTTCACGTCCAGTGTTGGGAAGGTCAGGCATCGCAACCGACACAATTGGACTCTCCTTGTGGATTTGGGATTTCAAAGAACGCACAGTTCTTTGCGGTGCTTTTGCCAGCTTGAGTCTTTTCAGTTTTCTAGCGAGAGGCTGAGTGCTTCCATCCTCATGTGAAGCTGAACCACTAGCCATGAACATAGGCCAGGGCCTCAGCCGTTCCTTGCCACTCCGTGTGGTAAATGGCATATTGGCAAGTTTACGCTTCTCCTCCGACAATTTTATTTTAGGTTTTGGAGTCCTTTTTTTTCTGATATTTGGTGTTTTGGATTTGACATGCTCTGTACTATGACATTGGGCATCGGCCTTGGCAGACGACGTTGCTGGCATTTCATCGTCTCGGCCATGACTAGTGGCAGCAGCTTCAGCACGAGGTGGAAGTGGATCTTGATCTTTCCCTAATTTTGGAACCTCAACTTTTTTGTTCTCCATATTTTATAGGCAGAACTAAAAGGCACCTCAGGTAAACAATGGAGATGGATGGATTGGATACTAGTATACAATTATGGACGGACTGCCACGGTTAGGTGGTATAAAAAAACCACGGTTAGGTGGTATATATTGTAATACAATTATGGATGGACGGACTGCCTGCCGAGTGCCGACACAGAGGTAGCCACAGCCGTGAACTACCGCACTGTACACTGGTTGATAAAGAGATAGTAGTATACTCGTAACAATTAGGATGACACTATGACGGTATAAAGAATGAAAAAAAAACCACGGTTAGGTGGTAGGTATATAATAATAAATAATACAATTCTGGTCGGACGGACTGCCTGCCGTGTGCCGACACAGAGGTAGCCACAGCCGTGAACTACCGCACTGTACACTGGTTGATAAAGAGATAGTAGTATACTCGTAACAATTAGGATGACACTATGACGGTATAAAGAATGAAAAAAAAACCACGGTTAGGTGGTAGGTATATAATAATAAATAATACAATTCTGGTCGGACGGACTGCCTGCCGTGTGCCGACACAGAGGTAGCCACAGCCGTGAACTACCGCACTGTACACTGGTTGATAAAGAGATAGTAGTATACTCGTAACAATTAGGATGACACTATGACGGTATAAAGAATGAAAAAAAAACCACGGTTAGGTGGTATATATTATAATACAATTATGGATGGACGGACTGCCTGCCGACTGCCGACACAGAGGTAGCCACAGCCGTGAACTAACGCACTGTACACTGGTTGATAAAGAGATAGTAGTATACTCGTAACAACTAGTATGACACTATGACGGTATAAAGAATGAAAAAAAAACCACGGTTAGGTGGTATATATTATAATACAATTATGGATGGACGGACTGCCTGCCGAGTGCCGACACAGAGGTAGCCACAGCCGTGAACTACCGCACTGTACACTGGTTGATAAAGAGATAGTAGTATACTCGTAACAACTAGTATGACTGACTATGACGGTATAAAGAATGAAAAAAAAACCACGGTTAGGTGGTATATATTATAATACAATTATGGATGGACGGACTGCCTGCCGACTGCCGACACAGAGGTAGCCACAGCCGTGAACTACCGCACTGTACACTGGTTGATAAAGAGATAGTAGTATACTCGTAACAACTAGTATGACACTATGACGGTATAAAGAATGAAAAAAAAACCACGGTTAGGTGGTATATATTATAATACAATTATGGATGGACGGACTGCCTGCCGACACAGAGGTAGCCACAGCCGTGAACTACCGCACTGTACACTGGTTGATAAAGAGATAGTAGTATACTCGTAACAACTAGTATGACACTATGACGGTATAAAGAATGAAAAAAAAACCACGGTTAGGTGGTATATATTATAATAATACAATTATGGATGGACGGACTGACTGCCGACACAGAGGTAGCCACAGCCGTGAACTACCGCACTGTACACTGGTTGATAAAGAGATAGTAGTATACTCGTAACAACTAGTATGACTATGACGACGGTATAAAGAAAGAAAAAAAAATACCACGGTTAGGTGGTATATAATTATACAATTATGGATGGACGGACTTCCTGCCGAGTGCCGACTGCCGACACAGAGGTAGCCACAGCCGTGAACTACCGCACTGTACTGTGTCTGCTGCTAATATAGACTGGTTGATAAAGAGATAGTATACAACAATATACTACTATACTGGTGGTCAGGCACTGGTCACCACTAGTCACACTGGCAGTGGCACTCCTGCAGCAAAAGTGTGCACTGTTTAATTTTAAATTAATATAATATTATGTACTCCTGGCTCCTGCTATAACAACCTGCAGTGCTCCCCAGTCTCCCCCACAATTATTATAAGCTTTTATACATTGATGTGCAGCACACTGGGCTGAGCTGAGTGCACACAGACTGAGTCACACTGTGTGACTGCTGTGTATCGTTTTTTTCAGGCAGAGAACGGATATAGCAGAGAACGGATATATTAAATAAAAGTTAACTTAACAACAACTGCACTGGTCACTGTGGTAAACTCTGTCTGCACAATCTCTCTCTCTCTCTCTCTCTTCTAATCTATTCTAATGGAGAGGACGCCAGCCACGTCCTCTCCCTATCAATCTCAATGCACGTGTGAAAATGGCGGCGACGCGCGGCTCCTTATATAGAATCCGAGTCTCGCGAGAATCCGACAGCGTCATGATGACGTTCGGGCGCGCTCGGGTTAACCGAGCAAGGCGGGAAGATCCGAGTCGCTCGGACCCGTGAAAAAAAAAGTGAAGTTCGTGCGGGTTCGGATTCAAAGAAACCGAACCCGCTCATCTCTACTAGGAGGTACAAGCAACAGAAGGGAGCTCCTGCTCCATGAAGATTGATTTAGTTATTTTTATTTATTTATTCTCTTTTATACTTGCCCAATCCCTCCTAACTAAAAGGAGGGTGCAGTTTTTAAACAAAAAGATGGTAAATGCCCGATCCCACCTAAATGAAAGGGGGTGCAGGCTTTACCAGGCGAAAAGGCTGCGTTCCCCTAATAAAAGGGGGACAAAGTCCAGGAGTGGAGACAATGACTCCAGCTGAAGGGGTCTGCATCTCTATAAAGGCACCAACCGTGAGTACTGGTTGTTTTAAAATGGCCCCACAGGAGTTGAAGTAGCATTAGATTTTTTTTTTCTTTATTATTTCTTTATTTAATTTCCCTATGGGGCTTTATTAGACTTTGCTAGCAAGTGGGATCCTCATAGTGTAGAGGACTGATCCCCTGTAATGTGAGATTCAAATCTTTAAAAAAAAGAATGATTAGCTCCCCACAGCGGCGTCCAGGCAGCGGTCACAGTGTGAGGCGGGCCGGGATCCCTTCAGCGGCGCAGCCTTCCCTGTCAGTCCAGAGGCAGTCAGAGAGAGGCGCCACTACGGGACCCGATGAGAGCAGTCCCGGCGCGCGCCGGCCAGCGGGAGATCGTATACCGCGCGCCTGAGCAGATACCCTCAGCCGCCGGAGGCGGGGAGCGAGAGAGAGACGCTGCAGTGAGAAGCGGCTGAGGTGATTCCCTCAGCCGCGGGACGGGGCTCTATAGCGCACAGACAGGGCGGCCACGACGGCAAGTAAGGCTCCTTTCAGCATTAAGTTAAACAAGAGTGTAGACAAGGGGGTTCACCAGAGGTAGTTCCCCCTCATAAATGAAGTGTCCGAAATTTTTAATTGGCGGCCATCTTAAAATTGATATGCAGGTGCCAGAAAAACTGAGGAGCATGGAGTGAACCTCTCCCGTTATAGATTAATAGCAAGACAACGCCCTCTGCTGGTGAGATGTCATAATGCGGATCTCCTGAAATATAATATGATTATGATTTATTTTCAGAGGTACTCTATTACAAAGAGCCTACAGAAAATACTAAAAAGCAAGTGAAGCCAACTCTAACACCGTAGCTGACTTACAATTGGGTGTGTGGCGGTTACGAGTCGGCTGGTGTAAAGACAAAAGAAATAAATCTTTTGTTTCCGTCATCTATCACAGTCTTTCTCTGCCTAGTGTAAAGGGTGAAAGCGCTGCGACACAGTCTGGTAAGGGGTTTTAGTCAACATGTCTAATACACCACCCTAGACCTCCAAAACCCATTATGTTTGCATGTAACGAAAAGAGCACGCGAATGGCAGCTCCAGGGTGTGCGATTCCTGCTTCGACAAGGACGCTCCACCTGGGAGCAGTGCTCCGTCTAGGTCAGGGAAGGATAACCCTGCAGATAGAATCTCCAATGAGATGGCGGAATCCCGCACGCAACAATTAGGGCTGTGGGATTCTCAAAAACGATGAAAAAATTTCTCATCAGGTTACCGCCTCCCGCACAAGCAGTAACAAAGGTGTGCAAGGCGGTTAAAAGGCCTCTTCCTCTTGTACCGTAAGCAGAGGAGGAAGAGGGTCTTCTCATTGATACAAAGGAAGGTGAGTTAATTGAATTTAACCTAGACGCCGATTTTCCAGAAGAGGACTCGGCAATCTCAGGTCTAGATTCTTTAATCGAAACGGTGACGGAGATCCTACATTGTAAGGTAGAATAAGTAAAGGAGCCAGAAGATTCGAATGGTTCGAATCCCAAAAACCGCGTTCAGCAGTGTTTCCCATTCCTAAATCCCTCCAATCTCAAATGGAGGAGGCTTGGAAGCAACCTGACAAACTCTTTAAATTTTCCCAACAGGGTTTCCAGTAACTTATCCTCTACCTAAGGGTGTAATGGATACGTGGGAGACTCCACCGGTAGTGGTTGTTTTCCTAGGAAGGTTGCCGAAAAGGACAATCTTACCATTACCTAATGTAACGACTTTAAGAGGTTGACACAGCTTTAAAGTAAATTTTTGTAGCAGGTGCAGCACGGAGACCTACGGTTGTCTGCGCTTGGGTTAACAAGACCATGGGAGCATGGTCTGGACGTATAGTACAGGCTATTGAGGGGGAAAATGGCTTGGAAGAAATTACCCAACCGGCGGAGCATATTCAAGATATTCGCAGGATAGCATCGCGCATCTCTGTATCAGCCATATCGGCTAGACGGACAGAGAATGGCATGGAGACTCTGACACCAAGGGGCGGTAGAATCCTTTCCCTTGGAGAGCGAGATGCTTTTCGGTCCAGAGTTGGACAATTGGACTTCGCAAGCTACAGCAGGGATGTTCACTTTTCTGCCTACTCCTTATACAAGGGCCACTCCACAAGTTAGGAGAGGTTATTTGGGACCAGCGTGTACTTCCTATAGATCGCAGTCCTTGCGAGCCTGAGGAAGAAGTTTCGGTACACAAGTACGTGGGGGCAGAGGTAGAGGCCACTCACAGGCAGCAGCCAGAAAGCGGGATAAAACTGCTGACAAGACCGTGGCAGGACGGTCTCCCGGCTCACGAAAGTCTGGGAGGTTTTCGGGACATCTGGGCCTACACCTCACCAGAACTTTGGATAAACGACCTAATCTCTCTAGGGTACAAACTAGATTTTCCACAGTGACTCAGAGTCAGTTTTTTTACAAGGGGATTGCCTCGGTGCCCTCAGAAAGCAAAGGCGTTACTGTCAGCAACTGAAATATTGCTACGGTCAGAGGTCATTCTTCCGGTTCCCGCCTCTCAGAGAGGCACGTCTTTCTAATCCAGTCTTTTTGTCGTGCCAAAGCTAGTCGGGACGGTCAGGCCGATACTCACTTTAAAAGTTTTAAACCGGTTTATAAGGGTCTACAAATTCTAGCTGGAATCAATCCAGTCGATCATTGCAGGCTTAGAACATGCATATCTGCATGCCCCTCACCAGACTTACTTATGGTTCGCACTGCTGACGGATCACTCCCAATTCAGGGCCAATTCCGTTCGGTCTCTCATCGGCCCCAAGAATCTTTACCGAAGATCATGGCAGTCATGGTTGCAGAATCGGGACTGTTGAGGGTCACGATTAGACCTTATCTAGACGACATGCTAATCAAGGCATCCTCTCGAGAACAGTTGATCAGGGATGTTCAGACATCTCATCCATTTCTCATTCAACATGGGTAGATTGTGAATTGCCAAAGATCCAACCTCATGCCAACTCAACGGATTCAGTTCCTCTGTCTCCTCTTGGACACGGTACAATTGAGAGTATTCCTACCAGAGAACAAGGTGCAGAACCTACAGAGATTAGTGGCTCAGGTACTGAGCTCACAAACGGTTTTTCTACACCTCTGTGTGGAATTTCTCGGGAAGATGGTGGCGTCTTTCGAAGCTCTCCAGTACGGCAGACTTCATTCCCGACGATTACAGATGAACCTCATTGCTCAGTGAGCAGGGTCACACTGGTTTTTACATCAGAGAATCCGACTTCCACCACGCATACGCACCTTCTTACTTTGGTGTTCGTTGCACAAGAATCTCGCAACAGGCAAGGGATTCGGCATTTGGGATTGGAGGATCCTGACAACAGATGCCAGTCTCAGAGGTTGGGGTACCGTCTCAAAGGAGCATCAGTTTCAGAGCAGATGGACGCTACTGGAGAGCAGCCTACCCATAAACATTTGCGAACTAAGAGCAGTTTACAATGCGCTTTTCTTAACCAAAGACCAAGTCATGGGTCAACACATAAGAATGCAGTCGGACAATGTCACGACGACGGCATACATAAACCGTCAAAGAGGAACAAGGAGCGGAATGGCGTTAAAGGAAGCCACAAAGATCTTGTGGGCAGAAAGGCGAAACATCATCCTCTCGGCAGTGTTCGTTCCAGGTGTGGAGAACTGGGAAGCAGATTATCTCAATCACCAGGACATGCATCTGGGAGAGTGGTGCCTCCATCCATGGATTTTCGACATGGTGGTGAGGAGATGGGGTCCACCTCAAGTCGACCTAATAACGTCTCGACAATAACATCAGTAGCCCAGATGTGTGTCCAGGATAAGAGATCCAGCAGCAGAAGGAGTGGACACATTAACACTTCCTTGGTGTTACAGGAAGGTTTACATTTTTCTACTTTTCCAACTCATACCCAGGATTCCGGAAAGGGGGTTGAACGAGAACGAGTGTGGGCGATTCTAATCGCACCAGCTTGGCCCCGCAGGAGTTGGTACTCAGACCTGCGAGGGTTACTAGCGGAAGATCCTTGACGGTTACCTCGGAGAGAGGACCTGCTATCTCAGGGACCGTTCCAACACCCAGGCCTGGACGGGCTGCGTTTAACGGCGTGGCTATTGAAAACCGGATCTTAAGAAACAGAGGGACACCAAGAATGGCCATTCCTACGATGATTGCCGCTAGGAAACCGGTCACAGCCATACACTACTACAGGATTTGAAAGAGGTACTTGGACTGGTGTCAAGAACGTGGGTGGAATTCGACGAACTTCCACTTATCCAGACTTTTATTTTTCCTTCTGACCGGCCTAGAGTTAGGTCTGCGGCTGGGATCTCTGAAGGTTCAAGTGTCGACTCTTTCCATCCTTTTTCAACAGCGGTTGGCATTCTTGCCAGAGGTTCAAACCTTTTTACAGGGGGTTCTGAGGGTAAAGCCCCCTTTTCGTCCTCCACTGCACCATGGGATCTAAATTTGGTGTTAGGTTTTTTTTTTTAAATCGCCACTGTTTGAGCCGTTAGCGAGAACAGACCTGAAATATCTCTCTTGGAAGGTAACGTTGTTGCTGGCCTTGGCTTCGGCTGCGCGGGTTTCTGAGTTAGGAGCCTTATCGTGTAAGAGTCCTTTTTATTTAATTATTTTTCATGAGGATCGGGCGGAACTCCGTACAAGAGCGGATTTCCTTCCTAAGGTTGTTTCAGGGTTTCATGTAAACCAGCAAATTGTGGTCCCATCTTTCCATTGTCTCACAGATGGGGACGTGTCCTTGGTTGTTGTCCGAGCTTTGCGGGTGTACATACACGTTACGTCATCCTTCAGGAAGTCGGACCATTTGTTTGTCCTTTATGATGGGCCAAAGAAGGTTTGGCCGGCTTCTAAGCAGTCTCTGTCTCGATGGATTAGACTTGCCATTCGGCAAGCTTATATTTCCTGTGGTAAACAGGTTCTGGTACAGACGGGTGCTCATACCACCCGATCGGTGGGTGCCTCCAGGGCGGCTGCTAGAGGTATTTCCACTAAACTTTGCAGAGCGGCGACGTGGTCCTCAGCCCACACGTTCGCGAAATTTTACAAGTTTGATACCTTTGCGTCCGAAGTCTCTAAGTTCGGACGTTTGGTTTTGCAGGTCGCCGACAGCGCTCCCTTCCTGGGGGATAACTTTGGGACGTCCCCTACTGTATAGGACTCCAGTGTCCCCTAGTGGATGAAAGAGAAAAGAGGATTTTGGTACTTACCGATAAATCCATTTCTCTGAATCCTCTAGGGGACACTGGACGCCCGCCTCGTTGCTGTCGGCCTGCTGTATTAAAAGTTCTTGTTTAAACAGTTCGTACAAACAGCGTTGGTTTTTTGGTTAAGAGTTTCTTAGATGCTGTTTGCTATGTTGTACGGTTCGGTTCCTCGCCAGGTGCTCTAGTATCATGTCCTATTCTCTCAGTCAAATTTTCCAAACTGAGGGAGGAGGGATGTGAAGGGGGAGGAACCGGCTGTGCAGACAATGCTAATTTTAGATTGTGCCACACCTCCGGTTGCAAGCTTCACACCCCTACTGTATAAGAACGCTCCAGTGTCCCCTAGAGGATTCAGAGAAATGGATTTATCGGTAAGTACCAAAATCCTCTTTTTTGCTTTGATGACCTGTACTGTGTATTGCCGCTCCATAGCATAGTTGTTTCTTTTCTAGGTTAAAGTTATTCATGGTAAATGAATTATTGTAAACAGCCAGTCTTTGTTCCAGAGTAACTGCTGCATGTGATGGGAGAAACTAGGGATATCTGTCAGTGATTTGTTTCATCTGTTCCCAGGTACAAGGACGGCATGGTTGTCCTGATAGACATCAGCCGCAGAGGAGAGGTCACACATCGTTTGCGTGGACATGATGATGAGATCCACTGCCTGGTATGGTGCCCGCAGCCCCGAGAGGAAGACCTAACCCAAAAGCTGGAGGGGGTACCAGGTACTTAAATGCCCTCATTATATGTAAACATGTGACATCCAAGTGTTACATATATAACATGTGAGAGAGAGAGACAGTGTGCTTCTTCCATACCAATCGGACTTTGAAAATAGAGATGAGGAATAATAGTAGTTTCTCTAACGTCCTAAGTGGATGCTGGGGACTCCGTAAGGACCATGGGGAATAGCGGCTCCGCAGGAGACTGGGCACATCTAAAGAAAGCTTTAGGACTATCTGGTGTGCACTGGCTCCTCCCCCTATGACCCTCCTCCAAGCCTCAGTTAGATCTCTGTGCCCGAACGAGAAGGGTGCACACTAGGGGCTCTCCTGAGCTTCTTAGTGAAAGTTTTAGTTTAGGTTTTTTATTTTCAGTGAGACCTGCTGGCAACAGGCTCACTGCATCGAGGGACTAAGGGGAGAAGAAGCGAACTCACCTGCGTGCAGAGTGGATTGGGCTTCTTAGGCTACTGGACATTAGCTCCAGAGGGACGATCACAGGCCCAGCTTGGATGGGTCCCAGAGCCGCGCCGCCGGCCCCCTTACAGAGCCAGAAGGCAGAAGAGGTCCGGAAAATCGGCGGCAGAAGACGTCCTGTCTTCAACAAGGTAGCGCACAGCACTGCAGCTGTGCGCCATTGCTCTCAGCACACTTCACACTTCGGTCACTGAGGGTGCAGGGCGCTGGGGGGGGGGGGGGGGCGCCCTGAGACGCAATAAAAACGCCTTGGATGGCAAAAAATGCATCACATATAGCTCCTGGGCTATATGGATGCATTTAACCCCTGCCAGAATACATAGAAAAACGGGAGATAAGGCCGCCGATAAGGGGGCGGAGCCTATCTCCTCAGCACACTGGCGCCATTTTCCCTCACAGCTCCGTTGGAGGGAAGCTCCCTGACTCTCCCCTGCAGTCACTACACTACAGAAAGGGTTAAAAAAGAGAGGGGGGCACAAATTAGGCGCAGTATTAACTATACAGCAGCTATAAGGGGAAAAACACTTATATAAGGTTATCCCTGTATATATATATAGCGCTCTGGTGTGTGCTGGCAAACTCTCCCTCTGTCTCCCCAAAGGGCTAGTGGGGTCCTGTCCTCTATCAGAGCATTCCCTGTGTGTGTGCTGTATGTCGGTACTTTTGTGTCGACATGTATGAGGAGAAAAATGATGTGGAGACGGAGCAGATTGCCTGTAATAGTGATGTCACCCCCTAGGGGGTCGACACCTGAGTGGATGAACTGTTGGAAGGAATTACGTGACAGTGTCAGCTCTGTATAAAAGACAGTGGTTGACATGAGACAGCCGGCTATGCAGCTTGTGCCTGTCCAGACGTCTCATAGGCCGTCAGGGGCTCTAAAGCGCCCGTTACCTCAGATGGCAGATATAGACGCCGACACGGATACTGACTCCAGTGTCGACGGTGAAGAGACGAATGTGACTTCCAGTAGGGCCACACGTTACATGATTGAGGCAATGAAAAATGTTTTACACATTTCTGATAATACGAGTACCACCAAAAAAGGGGTATTATGTTCGGTGAGGAAAAACTACCTGTAGTTTTCCTGAATCTGAGAAATTAAATGAGGTGTGTGATGATGCGTGGGTTTCCCCCGATAACAACTGATAATTTCTAAAATGTTATTGGCATTATATCCTTTCCCGCCAGAAGTTAGGGTGCGTTGGGAAACACCCCCTAGGGTGGATAAAGCGCTCACATGCTTGTAAGGGCTCTACCTTCGCCTGAGATGGCCGCCCTTAAGGATCCTGCTGATAGAAGGCAGGAGGGTATCCTAAAAGGTATTCACACACATACTGGTGTTATACTGCGACCAGCAATCGCCTCAGCCTGGATGTGCAGTGCTGGGTTGGCGTGGTCTGATTCCCTGACTGAAAATATTGATACCCTAGATAGGGACAGTATATTTTTGCCTATAGAGCATTTAAAAGATGCATTTCTATATATGCGTGATGCACAGCGGAATAATTGCCGACTGGCATCAAGTCTAAGCGCGTTGTCCATTTCTACCAGTAGAGGGTTATGGACACGTCAGTGGTCAGGTGATGCGTATTCCAAACGGCATTTGGAAGTATTGCTTTATTAAGGGGAGGAGTTATTTGGGGTCGGTCTTTCAGACCTGGTGGCCACGGCAACAGCTGGGAATTCCACGTTTGTACCCCAGGTCGCCTCTCAACATGAGAAGACGCCGTATTATCAGGCGCAGTCTTTTCGTGGACAAGCGGGTAAAAGGTTCCTCATTTCTGCCCCGTGACAGAGGGAGAGGAAAAAGGCTGCAGAAATCAGCCAGTTCCCAGGAACAGAAACCCTCTCCCGCCTCTGCCAAGCCCTCAGTATACGCTGGGGCTTTACAAGCAGAATCAGGCACGGTGGGGGGCCCGTCTCAATGAATTTCAGCGCGCAGTGGGCTCACTCGCAAGTAGACCCCTGGATCCTTCAGGTGATATCTCAGGGGTACAAATTAGAATTCGAGACGTCTCCCCCTCGCCGTTTCCTAAAGTCGGCTTTACCGATGTCTCCTTCTGACAGGGAGACAGTTTTGGAAGCCATTCACAAGCTGTATTCCCAGCAGGTGATAATCAAGATACCCCTCCTGCAACAGGGAACGGGGTATTATTCCACACTGTTGTGGTACCGAAGCCGGACGGCTCGGTGAGACCGATTCTAAATCTAAAATCTTTGAACACTTACATACAGAGGTTCAAATTCAAGATTGAGTCACTCAGAGCAGTGATTGCGAACCTGGAAGAAGGGGACTACATGATGTCTCGGGACATCAAGGATGCTTACCTTCATGTCAAAATTTACCCTTCTCACCAAGGGTACCTCAGGTTTATGGTACAGAACTGTCACTATCAGTTCAGACACTGCCGTATGGATGGTCCACGGCATCCCGGGTCTTTACCAAGGTAATGGCCGAAATGATGATATTCCTTCGAAGGAAGTGAATTTTAGTTATCCCTTACTTGGACAATTCCCTGATAAGGGTAAGATCCAGGGAACAGTTGGAGGTCGGTGTAGCACTATCTCAGGTAGTGTAGCGGCAGCACGATTGGATTCTCAATATTCCAAAATCGCACCTGGTTCCGACGACGTGTCTTCTGTTCCTAGGGATGATCCTGGACACAGTCCAGAAAAAGGTGTTTCTCCCGGAGGAGAAAGCCAGGGAGTTATCCGAGCTAGTCAGGAACCTCCTAAAACCGAGCCAAGTCTCAGTGCATCAATGCACAAGGGTTCTGGGTAAAATGGTGGCTTCCTACGAAGCAATCCCATTCGGCAGATTCCACGCAAGAACTTTCCAGTGGGACCTGCTGGACAAATGGTCCGGGTCGCATCTTCAGATGCATCAGCGGATAACCCTGTCACCAAGGACAAGGGTGTCCCTCCTATGGTGGTTGCAGAGTGCTCATCTTCTAGAGGGCCGCAGATTAGGCATTCAGGACTGGGTCCTGGTGACCACGGATGCCAGCCTGCGAGGCTGGGGAGCAGTCACACAGGGAAGGAATATCCAGGGCTTATGGTCAAGCCTGGAGACATCACTTCACATAAATATCCTGAAGCTAAGGGACATTTACAATGCTCTAAGCTTAGCAAGACCTCTGCTTCAAGGTCAGCCGGTGTTGATCCAGTCGGACAACATCACGGCAGTCACCCACGTAAACAGACAGGGTGGCACAAGAAGCAGGAGGGCAATGGCAGAAGCTGCAAGGATTCTTCGCTGGGCGGAAAATCATGTGATAGCACTGTCAGCAGTATTCATTCCGGGAGTGGACAACTGGGAAGCAGACTTCCTCAGCACGACCTCCACCCGGGAGAGTGGGGACTTCACCCAGAAGTCTTCCACATGATTAAAAACTCGACAGGTATTGCGCCAGGTCCAGGGACCCTCAGGCAATAAGCTGTAGACGCTCTGGTATGTGTTCCCTCCTCTGCCTCTCATACCCAAGGTACTGAGATTGATAAGATGGAGAGGAGTAAGCACTATATTCGTGGTTCCGGATTGGCCAAGAAGGACTTGGTAACCGGAACTTCAAGAGATGCTCACGGAGGATCCGTGGCCTCTACCTCTAAGAAGGGACCTGCTCCAGCAAGGACCCTGTCTGTTCCAAGACTTACCGCGGCTGCGTTTGACGGCATGGCGGTTGAACGCCGGATCCTGAAGGAAAAAAGGCATTCCGGATGAAGTCATCCCTATCCTGATCAAAGCCAGGAAGGATGTAACCGCAAAAACATTATCACCGCAATTGGCGAAAATATGTTGCGTGGTGCGAGGCCAGTAAGGCCCGACGGAGGAAATTCAACTGGGTCGATTCCTACATTTCCTGCAAACAGGAGTGTCTATGGGCCTGAAATTGGGGTCCATTAAGGTTCAAATTTCGGCCCTGTCAATTTTCTTCCAAAAAGAACTAGCTTCAGTCCCTGAAGTTCAGACGTTTGTAAAAGGGGTACTGCATATACAGCCTCCTTTTGTGCCTCCAGTGGCACTTTGGGATCTCAATGTAGTTTTGGGTTCCAAAAGTCACATTGGTTTGAACCACTTAAATCTGTGGAGTTAAAATATTTCACATGAAAAGTGGTCATGCTGTTGGCCCTGGCCTGGGCCAGGTGCGTGTCAGAATTGGCGGCTTTATCCTGAAAAAGCCCTTATCTGATTTTCCATTCGGACAGGGCGGAATTGAGGACTCGTCCTCAGTTTCTCCCCAAGGTGGTTTCAGCGTTTCACCTGAACCAACCTATTTGTGGTGCCTGCGGCTACTAGGGACTTGGAGGCCTCCAAGTTGCTAGACGTTGTCAGTGCCCTGAAAATATATGTTTCCAGGACGGCTGGAGTCAGGAAATCTGACTCGCTGTTTATCCTGTATGCACCCAACAAGCTGGGTGCTCCTGCTTCTAAGCAGACTATTGCTCGTTGGATTTGTAGTACAATTCAGCTTGCACATTCTGTGGCAGGCCTGCCACAGCCAAAAATCTGTAAATGCCCACTCCACAAGGAAGGTGGGCTCATCTTGGGCGGCTGCCCGAGGGGTCTCGGCTTTACAACTTTGCCGAGCAGCTACTTGGTCAGGAGCAAATACGTTTGTAAAATTCTACAAAATTGATATCCTGGCTGAGGAGGACCTGGAGTTCTCTCATTTGGTGCTGCAGAGTCATCCGCACTCTCCCGCCCGTTTGGGAGCTTTGGTATAATCCCCATGGTCCTTACGGAGTCCCCAGCATCCACTTAGGACGTTAGAGAAAATAAGAATTTACTTACCGATAATTCTATTTCTCATAGTCCGTAGTGGATGCTGGGCGCCCATCCCAAGTGCGGATTGTCTGCAATACTTGTACATAGTTATTGTTACAAAAATCGGGTTATTATTGTTGTGAGCCATCTTTCAGAGGCTCCTCTGTTATCATGCTGTTAACTGGGTTCAGATCACAGGTTATACGGTGTGATTGGTGTGGCTGGTATGAGTCTTACCCGGGATTCAAAATCCTTCCTTATTGTGTACGCTCGTCCGGGCACAGTATCCTAACTGAGGCTTGGAGGAGGGTCATAGGGGGAGGAGCCAGTGCACACCAGATAGTCCTAAAGCTTTCTTTAGATGTGCCCAGTCTCCTGCGGAGCCGCTATTCCCCATGGTCCTTACGGAGTCCCCAGCATCCACTACGAACTATGAGAAATAGAATTATCGGTAAGTAAATTCTTATTTTTTGTAATATCTTTCAGTTGTCCAAAACAGATAAAGGGAAGGGTTGAGTTGTTAAACTTGGAGTATGGTAAATATATGGAGCTGGGTTGGAAACAGCTTCCTGGCCACAATTTGATATCCTAAATGCTGCTGTTGTGTCCCTGACATATACAATGATGGGATAGATCCTGGTGATGATCTGGTGGTAGCTTTTGAAATATTTGCTCTGTATTATTACGAACTCTGCAAGAGGAGCCATACAACTTACTATTAGAGCAGGGGCGGATCAATAGAGGGGGCTGCCCGTGTGTGGCCTGCGTGTGTGCCCCACCCCCCGTCCCTCTCTTGCTGGTGAATTTCCTCAGTAGCCGCAGTCTCTGTAGTGTGCATGTAAAGATTTCCGGAAACATGTCCCCGGTGTTATCTGCAGCACCAGCGGAAAGGGAAGTATTGTGAAAGTATGCTGTGTGGGCCCCCCTGCATCCTGCACCCGGCTATTATAGATATGCCATGTATTAAGGGTTACTATTAAATCCCTTTCTTCAAATTGTGGGGCACAGAGGTTGCACCAATACAAAAGCTGGGTAATAGAGAAACGCCTCATCCTGCTGCCCCATCAGGTTCACTGACATGTAATAATTAGGTGATAATAGAAAATTACCCAAATAGCATTACAAAAGAGGACATTCCAGAGAGCTGTTTTCTATAAGATACATAAAAAACTGATGGGGATAACCAAAACCATAATATGGGGAAGGAACTCAGGGCTAGATTTATCATTATGTTATTATCATTTCTTATATGTGTGGTCCTGTTTCACCAAAATATCACGGTGAAGTAGGTACGGTTATCGGCAGCATGTATTAATAACAAGTCTGCCCTAGAGGGAGAGTGTTATAGTACCTGTGTGCCGAAGTTCACTCTCCCGCTCTCAGCTGTTTCTTCTGCCACTGACCATTCTGCGCACCATGCGCCAGTCAGAAACCCCCCAGCGGTACCCGTGCTTATTTTGTGGAAGAAAAACGAAAAGTAGTTTTTTGTGTGCACAGTTCCTGGCTCTCGGAGCCAACAGCCAGGGACAGTGCTGCGTGCCAGGCAACCACAACTGCAGCTGCTGAAATAGATAGCTGCAGTTGTAGAATGGTCAGTGCTACTGACCATTCATACATTGCCTGGCATATCGGCATGCTGTCTTGTAGATAGCATTGCTGATAATGATAGGGGTGCATAGCTGTGCCGGTAATAACTGCTTTCTTACATGGGGGAGAGGCGGCAACAGCATACATAATGTGCACTGATACCACTCCTCCCCCATATAACCTCATAATACATCTACCCCTCAGTGTCTTCAAGGAGACTGTGCTCACCAACATATGGGCCCAGTGCAATCACCCTAGGACCTGATTCATAGATGTACGGTATTGCACAGCGGCAGGGAAGCGGTTATATAATACCATACAACTAGTATGCTTATGCTGCAAGAGACGTATGAAGAAATAAGACGCCTCCTACTGGCATCGCATATCCAATTGCTGCAGTCATCGCCCATCTTAGTTAATCTGATCTTACTGTGATTAGGTGACGGATCTTCTCTACCGGGCCACGAAGTGTGCGTCCGAAGATGCAGACTCTGGTCATGCCTACAAAATGTAGCAACACTCCCCTGTTTTGTAAAACTGTCCCTGTCCTGCCCGCAAACAGCTTGGGGGCACAGCATGTTATGTGGCAGGACGTGTTCTGCAATGTGCAGAGCAGGTCTTGTGCAGTGCACCCACAATCGTACTTGCACGCAAACAATCGGCTTTGTGCACATCTGTGAATTGGGCCCCTAGTCTGCTAGTCTTCAAATCCATGAGATTGACTGTGGATAGAGTTTAGTCGAATTAAAAGATCTTTTGTCTCGATAGATTGAAGGAAGCCAATCTACCCTCCTATAAATAAACATGTGACCTAGCTTCCCTGAAATGCAAGAGAAACTACATTTAAAACAATAAGGTCCTGACAAATAGAAGGAGATAGAACACCTAACTTCCCGGCATGATGTTTTTATATTGTGCCTCTAAAGGAGAGAAGGCTGGGAGGCCGGGAAGTCTAAGGGTGACTGAGTCTGCAGGACTATGGTAACTCCTGCAGTCTAGATTTTTTGGTTTTAATATAATTTTGGGTTTGTGGGAAATTTAAGTGATGTACACGGCAAAGGAAGGGATTTTGGCTGATGAGATCGCAGCTATGACGCTAACATTACTAGGCAGTAGCAGGGGTTAAGCTGGCATTGGAGTATAAGGAGCTTTGCTTCTGTCATCCTGCTGTGGTTGAGACGTAATGCCACCTGTTACATCTGTGGCACTCAGAAACTGGTGGAGAATTTATTTTTTTCTTTGTTCCATAGGGGACACAAGGATAAGATGGGTATAGCCTGGAGAGCTGCAGTCTAAGCACCAAATAGTTGAGATCTTTTTTTTTTTTCCCAGCAGCCCATGCTCCCTTTCCTGTATACCCTGCCTTCAGCCACAGGCAGCTAGTTTTAGTTTGGTGCCTGCGATGAGCGGGCACTGTTCTGGTTATTTATTTATATATATTTCTCTATCGTCCTAAGTGGATGCTGGGGTTCCTGAAAGGACCATGGGGAATAGCGGCTCCGCAGGAGACAGGGCACAAAAAAGTAAAGCTTTACTAGGTCAGGTGGTGTGCACTGGCTCCTCCCCCTATGACCCTCCTCCAGACTCCAGTTAGATTTTGTGCCCGAACGAGAAGGGTGCAATCTAGGTGGCTCTCCTAAAGAGCTGCTTAGAGAAAGTTTAGTTTAGGTTTTTTTCTTTACAGTGAGTCCTGCTGGCAACAGGATCACTGCAACGTGGGACTTAGGGGGAAAGTAGTAAACTCACCTGCATGCAGAGTGGATTTGCTGCTTGGCTACTGGACACCATTAGCTCCAGAGGGATCGAACACAGGCCCAGCCGTGGAGTCCGGTCCCGGAGCCGCGCCGCCGACCCCCTTGCAGATGCTGAAGCGTGAAGAGGTCCGGAAACCGGCGGCTGAAGACTCCTCAGTCTTCATAAGGTAGCGCACAGCACTGCAGCTGTGCGCCATTTTCCTCTCAGCACACTTCACTGGGCAGTCACTGAGGGTGCAGAGCGCTGGGGGGGGGCGCTCTGAGAGGCAAATATAAACCTTATACAAGGCTAAAAATACCTCACATATAGCCCATAGGGGCTATATGGAGATATTTAACCCCTGCCTGACTGGAAAAATAGCGGGAGAAGAACCCGCCGAAAAAGGGGCGGGGCCTATCTCCTCAGCACACGGCACCATTTTCTGTCACAGCTCCGCTGGTCAGAACGGCTCCCAGGTCTCTCCCCTGCACTGCACTACAGAAACAGGGTAAAACAGAGAGGGGGGGCACATTAATGGCTATATATATATATATTAAAGCAGCTATAAGGGAGCACTTAATATAAGGATATCCCTTGTATATATAGCGCTTTGTGGTGTGTGCTGGCAGACTCTCCCTCTGTCTCCCCAAAAGGACTAGTGGGTCCTGTCTTCATTAGAGCATTCCCTGTGAGTTTGCGGTGTGTGTCGGTACGTGGTGTCGACATGTATGAGGACGATATTGGTGTGGAGGCGGAGCAATTGCCAAATATGCAGATGTCACCCCCCAGGGGGTCGACACCAGAATGGATGCCTTTATTTGTGGAATTACGTGATGGTTTATCTTCCCTTAAACAGTCAGTTGAGGACATGAGGCGGCCGGACAATCAATTAATGCCTGTCCAGGCGCCTCAAACACCGTCAGGGGCTGTAAAACGCCCTTTGCCTCAGTCGGTCGACACAGACCCAGACACGGGCACTGATTCCAGTGACGACGGTAGAAATTCAAACGTATTTTCCAGTAGGGCCACACGTTATATGATTTTGGCAATGAAGGAGACGTTACATTTAGCTGATACTACAGATACCGTAAAACAGGGTATTATGTATGGTGTGAAAAAACTACAAACAGTTTTTCCTGAATCAGAAGAATTAAATGACGTGTGTGATGAAGCGTGGGTTGCTCCTGATAAAAAGTTGATAATTTCAAAAAAGTTATTGGCATTATAACCTTTCCCGCCAGAGGTTAGGGCGCGCTGGGAAACACCCCCTAAGGTGGACAAGGCGCTCACACGCTTATCCAAACAAGTGGCGTTACCCTCTCCTGAGACGGCCGCACTTAAGGATCCATCAGATAGTAAGATGGAAGTTATTCAAAAGAATATATACACACATGCAGGTGTTATACTACGACCAGCTATAGCAACTGCCTGGATGTGCAGTGCTGGAGTAGTTTGGTCAGAATCCCTGATTGAAAATATTGATACCCTAGATAGGGACAATGTTTTACTGTCGTTAGAACAAATAAAGGATGCATTTATCTATATGCGTGATGCACAGAGGGATATTTGCACACTGGCATCTCGGGTGAGTGCTATGTCCATTTCAGCCAGAAGAGCCTTATGGACACGACAGTGGACAGGCGATGCGGATTCAAAACGTCACATGGAGGTTTTGCCGTATAAAGGGGAGGAGTTATTTGGAGTTGGTCTATCAGACTTGGTGGCCACGGCTACTGCCGGGAAATCCACTTTTTTACCTCAAGTCACTCCCCAACAGAGAAAGGCACCGACCTTTCAACCGCAGCCTTTTCGCTCCTACAAAAATAAGAGAGCAAAGGGCTTGTCGTACCTGCCACGAGGCAGAGGAAGAGGGAAGAGACACCAACAGGCAGCTCCTTCCCAGGAACAGAAGCCCTCCCCGGCTCCTGCAAAAACCTCAGCATGACGCTGGGGCCTCTCAAGCGGACTCGGGGACAGTGGGGGGCCGTCTCAAAAATTACAGCGCGCAGTGGGCTCACTCGCAGGTAGACCCCTGGATCCTGCAGATAATATCTCAGGGGTACAGGTTGGAATTAGAGACGGATCCTCCTCATCGTTTCCTGAAGTCTGCCTTACCAACCGTCTCTTCCGAAAGGGAGAGGGTGTTGGAAGCCATTCACAAGCTGTACGCTCAGCAGGTGATAGTCAAAGTACCCCTATTACAACAAGGAAAGGGGTATTATTCCACTCTATTTGTGGTACCGAAGCCGGATGGCTCGGTAAGGCCTATTCTAAATCTGAAGTCCTTGAACCTCTACATAAAAAAGTTCAAGTTCAAGATGGAGTCACTCAGAGCAGTGATAGCGAACCTGGAAGAAGGGGACTTTATGGTATCCTTGGACATCAAGGATGCGTATCTACACGTTCCGATTTACCCCGCACACCAGGGGTACCTCAGGTTCATTGTTCAAAACTGTCACTATCAGTTTCAGACGCTGCCGTTCGGATTGTCCACGGCGCCTCGGGTCTTTACCAAGGTAATGGCCGAGATGATGATTCTTCTTCGAAGAAAAGGCGTATTAGTTATCCCATACTTGGACGATCTCCTAATAAGGGCAAGGTCCAGAGAACAGCTGGAGACAGCTTTAGCACTATCTCAAGAGGTGCTAAGACAACACGGGTGGATTCTGAATATTCCAAAATCCCATTTAATCCCGACAACTCGTCTGCTGTTCCTAGGAATGATTCTGGACACGGTTCAGAAAAAGGTTTTCCTTCCAGAGGAAAAAGCCAAGGAGTTATCCGATCTGGTCAGGAACCTCCTAAAACCAGGAAAAGTGTCAGTACATCAATGCACAAGAGTCCTGGGAAAAATGGTGGCTTCTTACGAAGCAATTCCATTCGGCAGATTCCATGCAAGAATATTCCAAAGGGATCTGTTGGACAAATGGTCAGGGTCGCATCTGCAGATGCACCTGCGAATAACCCTGTCACCAAAGACAAGGGTGTCACTTCTGTGGTGGTTGCAGAAGGCTCACCTATTAGAAGGCCGCAGATTCGGCATTCAGGATTGGATCCTGGTGACCACGGACGCCAGCCTGAGAGGCTGGGGAGCAGTCACACAAGGAAGAAACTTCCAGGGAGTATGGACGAGTCTGGAAAAGTCTCTTCACATAAACATTCTGGAACTAAGAGCAATCTACAATGCTCTAAGCCAGGCGGAACTTCTCCTGCAAGGAAAGCCGGTGTTGATTCAGTCGGACAACATCACGGCGGTCGCCCATGTAAACAGGCAGGGCGGCACAAGAAGCAGGAGTGCAATGGCAGAAGCTGCCAAGATTCTTCGCTGGGCGGAGAATCACGTGATAGCACTGTCAGCAGTGTTCATCCCGGGCGTGGACAACTGGGAAGCAGACTTCCTCAGCAGACACGATCTTCATCCGGGAGAGTGGGGTCTACATCCAGAAGTCTTCAACATGTTAATAGACCGTTGGGAAAGACCAATTGTAGACATGATGGCGTCTCGCCTCAACAAGAAACTGGACAAATATTGCGCCAGGTCAAGAGATCCACAGGCAATAGCTGTGGACGCACTGGTAACTCCTTGGGTGTACCAGTCAGTGTATGTGTTTCCTCCTCTGCCGCTCATACCAAAGGTATTGAAGATCATACGGCAAAGAAGAGTAAGAACAATACTAGTGGTTCCGGATTGGCCGAGAAGGACTTGGTATCCGGAACTTCAAGAGATGCTCACGGACGAACCGTGGCCTCTACCTCTGAGAAGGGACCTGCTACAGCAGGGTCCCTGTCTTTTTCAAGACTTACCGCGGCTGCGTTTGACGGCATGGCGGTTGAACGCCAGATCCTAAAAGGGAAAGGCATTCCAGAAGAAGTCATTCCTACCTTGATTAAGGCACGGAAGGAAGTCACCGTGAAACATTATCACCGCATTTGGCGAAAATATGTAGCGTGGTGCGAGGATCGGAGGGTTCCGACGGAGGAATTCCAACTGGGTCGTTTCCTACATTTCCTGCAATCAGGATTATCTATGGGTCTCAAATTGGGATCCATTAAGGTTCAAATTTCGGCCCTGTCAATATTCTTCCAAAAAGAATTGGCCTCTGTCCCTGAGGTCCAGACTTTTGTCAAGGGAGTACTGCATATACAGCCTCCTGTGGTGCCTCCGGTGGCACCGTGGGATCTAAATGTAGTTTTAGATTTCCTCAAATCCCATTGGTTTGAACCATTGAAAAAGGTGGATTTGAAATATCTCACATTGAAAGTGACTATGTTACTAGCCCTGGCCTCTGCCAGGAGAGTATCTGAATTGGCGGCTTTATCTTATAAAAGTCCTTATCTAATCTTCCATTCGGATAGGGCAGAACTGCGGACTCGTCCGCATTTTCTCCCTAAAGTGGTATCAGCATTTCATCTGAACCAACCTATTGTGGTGCCTGCGGCCACTAGCGACTTGGAGGACTCCAAGTTGTTGGACGTTGTCAGAGCCTTAAAAATATACATTGCAAGGACGGCTGGAGTCAGAAAATCTGACTCGCTGTTTATATTGTATGCACCCAACAAGTTGGGCGCACCTGCTTCTAAGCAGTCGATTGCTCGTTGGATTTGTAACACAATTCAACTTGCACATTCTGTGGCAGGCCTGCCACAGCCTAAAACTGTAAAAGCCCACTCCACAAGGAAGGTGGGCTCATCTTGGGCGGCTGCCCGAGGGGTCTCGGCATTACAACTCTGCCGAGCAGCTACGTGGTCGGGGGAGAACACGTTTGTAAAATTTTACAAATTTGATACCCTGGCAAAGGAGGACCTGGAGTTCTCTCATTCGGTGCTGCAGAGTCATCCGCACTCTCCCGCCCGTTTGGGAGCTTTGGTATAATCCCCATGGTCCTTTCAGGAACCCCAGCATCCACTTAGGACGATAGAGAAAATAAGAATTTACTTACCGATAATTCTATTTCTCGGAGTCCGTAGTGGATGCTGGGCGCCCATCCCAAGTGCGGATTATCTGCAATACTTGTACATAGTTATTGTTAACTAATTCGGGTTATTGTTAAGGAGCCATCTTTAAGAGGCCCTTTCTGTTGTCATACTGTTAACTGGGTTTAGATCACAAGTTGTACGGTGTGATTGGTGTGGCTGGTATGAGTCTTACCCGGGATTCAAAATGCCTCCCTTATTGTGTATGCTCGTCCGGGCACAGTACCTAACTGGAGTCTGGAGGAGGGTCATAGGGGGAGGAGCCAGTGCACACCACCTGACCTAGTAAAGCTTTACTTTTTTGTGCCCTGTCTCCTGCGGAGCCGCTATTCCCCATGGTCCTTTCAGGAACCCCAGCATCCACTACGGACTCCGAGAAATAGAATTATCGGTAAGTAAATTCTTATTTTTTGTATGGGCAGTGAAAGATGTGCTGTTGGACGGCTGCTCTGTCAACCTCCAATGCCGGTTACCCCCACACTTTTGACTGGGTCAGTGACTTCGTCCAGAGCGCCAAGCACACAGATATTCCAGAAGCCGCAGCCAGATGCATGGATAGGTCAGGTAAGGCAGCTTTCACTGCCGGTAAGAGAGACCATTAGCAGTGCTGCAGTGGGGGGCTCCGGTCATCTCTGCTCCCCCCACTAGACCACCAGGGCAGCTTTATGGAACAGGACACTGCTACAACGGACCCCTAGGGCAGCCATTTGCCTTGGTGTCCAAATCAGATGGAGGAGACAGGCTCTTTCTGTTAGCCACTCCCCTGCTCGGGGCACGCACCCTCTTAGCAGACAGCCCACCACAGGTTTACTTCCCCTCTCTTCCCTCCTACAGAGAGATGCTGGGCAGCCATTGCCTCGGCACATCTCCGGAGAGGAACTTCCTATGGGCCTAATTCTGAGTTGATCGCAGCCGCATTTTTGTTAGCAGATGGGCAAAACCATGTGCACTGCAGGGGGGCAGATATAACATGTGCAGAGAGATTAGATTTGGGTGTGGTGTATTCAAACTGAAATCTAAATTGCAGTGTAAAAATAAAGCAGCCAGTATTTACCCTGCACAGAAATAAAATAACCCACCCAAATCTAACTCTCTCTGCAAATGTTATATCTGCCCCCCCTGCAGTGCACATGGTTTTGCCCAATTGCCAACAAACTTGCTGCTGCGATCAACAGTTATACATTTAGCCCCTACCTACCCTGTGTGAGGCTGGTTTGTTGAGTACTATTTGCCCATTTGTTTCTGTGCATTGAATATTCTGAGTGCGTGTATAGGGGTTAATTCAGACCTGGCTGCAGCAGCACATTTGTTAGCAGTTGGCCTAAACCATGTGCATGGGAGGGGGGGGGGGGGGGGTCAGATATAATATTTGCAGAGAGAGTTAGATTGGGGTGAGGTGTGTTGAAACTGAAATCTAAATTGCAGTGTAAACATACAGCGCCCAGTATTTACACTGCACAGAAACAAAATGACCCACCCAAATCTAACTCTTTCTGCACATGATATATCTGCAGTGCACATGTTTTTGCCCAACTGCTAACAAATTTGCTGCTACAGTCAGGCCTGAATTACCCCCTTAGTGTATAGGAGAGTGTCTCGCTGTGTGTACCTTTCAGTTTGGTATATTTAATATCCTTTCTGAAGAATTGCTGCTGTTACTGGTCACACTAGAGTGAACACCAATTTTCTGCATTCACCATGGTATAATACACTCTATATAGCCCCACTTATTTATCCATTTGTGGTGCTTTACCACTCATTGCATGACCCTGTAAAGGGCACACCACTGTTTTCTAACTTTTGTGTGTGGTGGGACATTTGGATTGCATTATAATGTCTTCCAAGCACAAAGCACCCAGGAAGGTGGGCGCTTCTGTGTTATGTAGCTGTAGAACTTGTGCTGAAGTCCTTTCTCCTCAGGGTCCAGACCACGATGACCTGTGTATCCGTTATTGCATCGGTACACTGCGGGATGTTCCTTTTGCCACTGCTTCCAGTCAGAAGCCAGCATGGGCTTCCACACTTTCATAGGTAATTTCTCCTTCATCCACTAGGGGCCACGGGCCAGCTTCCCTTGCTAGTCTTTCTACAAGTGTAGCCCAGGTTACCGGTGTACTCTACTGCTCAGGGAAATTCACAGCTGTCTGTCATAGAGCCACCGTGGATACAGTCCTTCACTCAGCGCAGCTGCTGGCACAGGTGTCAGCATCTTTCCAGCAGATGCCAGACAGTGATCGTTCATCTAAGCATCAGAAGAGAGTGATGGCTGAATTCCCTTCTGTGCAGCATGAGGACCTCATTCCAGCTGTATGGGCTCACCCTAATAGGCACTTTCAGGTATCAAAGCTCATTTCGTCCTTTTATTTGCTACCAGCTGCAGTTCGGGCTAAGTGGGTGTCCCCTCCTCCAGTTGATGCTCACATTGCCCGACTTCTTAGGTCTTTTATCCTCCCTTTTTCGAATACCCTTGAATCCTTCACTTAAGGAAACTAGAGGTCTTCCTCAAGACAATCTATGCTAATGCGGATGTTAATGCACGCCCTGCCCTCGCGTCTGCTTTGGTGGCTAAGGCTGTTGGCTCCTGGGGAGATGCACTAGAGGACGGCCTCAGTTCTGGTACCCACAGAAAGAGTTATTGTCTCTTGTGGGGCACATTAGAGAGGTGGGTTCCTATCTTAGTAATGCAGCTATTGACACAGATCTTGACCTCCAAAGTGTCAGCATCTGCTGTGGCGGGCAGAAGAGCCCTTCATCTGCATTCCTGAAGTGCTGACACAGAGGAGAAGGCTCTGGAGGCTCTTCCATTTTCAAGGGAGGTACTCTTTGGTCCAGAGTTAGACAAGATAGTGGCTATGGTGGCATCGTCCAAGGCGGTTATCCTTTCTTCTGCCTGATCGTTAACGTCTAATTTTCATTCCTTTTGTTCGCAAGGAAAGACCAGGGGTCAGTCTTTTTCTAGGTTCCATAGTTCCTCCTCAAAGGTCTCCAAGTCTCAAGATAAGAAGCCCTGGTCCACCAGATGACGTGCCACCAAGCCAGCTGACAAGCCTATTGCATGATGGGCCAGACCTCCACCTGGAGACTTCAGCGTGGGAGGCTTCTGCTCTATTCCTATGTATGGATGATGACCACGAGGGATGCCTGGGTCAGAGATGTAGTTTCCCAAGACTACACCCTAACCTTTCAGAAGTGTCCTCTAACTTGGTATTTTTCAACTGGCTTTCAAGCAGATCCAGGAAAAGCAAGAGTTCTCAGGGAGTCCATTCGCTCCCTTTTGGCCTCCAGGGTCATCATCCCGGTTCCCCTGTCTCAGAGAGGTACGAGTTTCTATGCTAACCTCTACCTAGTTCAGAAACTGGACGAATCGTACCGACCCAGGGTTAAAGGTTCTCAGGGCAGCCCAGGACCATCCCCTCCCTTAGGGAGACTGCTCTGGGATGCCCCAGTATAATCTGTGTCCCCTATGGAAAAGGAGATTTATGTTCTTACTTACATTCTTTTCTTCAAATCCGTAGGGAACACAGGGCGTCCACCCTGACGCACCTAGCTTGCTGGGTTTTATTACCCTACTACTGGTTCCCCTGTTCGCACATTCACTGTGTGTTTGAACCGGAGTACGTGCCAGTCTTCCTTTTCCTTCTTTTCGCTCCTTACCTTGGGCTTGCTAACTTAAAAGGCTGCCTGTGGCTGGGGGTGTGGTATAGAGGAGAAAGAGCTGTTAACAATTTGGTGATCGAACTCCAGCTCCCCAGGCTATACCCAGCGTATCCCTTTATGTATTCGAAGTAAAGGATTTAACAGAACATAAATCTTCTTTTCCTGTTGTATCCAATCTGGGGGACACTGCAGCAATGACTTGTGGGTAGAGGGCTGGCACAGGAGTATTGGCACTAAAAATGTAAAGCTCCAACAAGAACATAAGAAAAAAAAAATCAGGGAGTGAGTGTCCCCCAGATGTATTAAGAGGTAGGGATTTTACGGTGAGTTCAAAAATCTAATTTTTTTCCCCTAGTTACCACTACAACAAAATGAGGGCTGCCATTTGACTCAGTGACGTCAATAGTTTCTAGGTAATTTAGAGACTGCATGCTTACAAATATTTATGCAGCACATAAACTGACTCCCCTCGCAGTGTGCAGATAGCAGGTAAACTTTGAATATGTTATTCACTTTATTACATATGATAAAAAAGAATGTGAAATGCAATGGTGCATTAGTCATTAGGAAAACACACAGCCCCTCAGCACCACTACCCTCCCTGCTCATACTGATATATAGTCTGATGTTGCTTTTCACAGGAGTGGAATGGAATTCAACCAATGGCGATCTACTGCCTGAGACTGAGCACAAGGGCTGCTACCTGGCCTCGGGCTGCAAAGATCAAACTGTCCGTATCTGGAGTTCCTCTACAGGCAAAGGTGGGAGCCTCACGGGATTGTTTGTACATTCTGCTCTTATTATACAAACCATGGGGCACAGTGCTTTAGGATAGTAGTATTGATGCACAGAATGTATTTGCAGTTGAATTATGTTATATGAATGAGACACTAGATGCTCTATAAAACAGAAGTTATTTTCTATAAGAAGACATATATCTATTTACAAATAGAAAGTTTGAAAAGGAATTATGGGCACACTAGTAGATGCCCAGTAGATGTTTCATGGGCATGAGATTAACAATGGCATTCATCTGATTTATTGTAGAACTGTGTGGGGCAAAACCTAATATACTTAAAATGTGCAAGTTTAGCTATCAGGAGTCTGTACATATTGTCATATACCTATCTCCATGTGTGTGGGGTATAGTCTCTGTAACCTGCATTTTCCAACTTAAGCACCGGGCGCGATGCTTTTTACACACACGGTAAGTCAGCAACTAGCATTGCGGACGATTTTAGTCGGATTTCTGCTTGCATCTCTGGAGGGTGCGAACAGAAATCCTGTAGTTGCAGGTTTACAGCGCAGCCCACTGAATATGTCCAGGCACTCATTCCCGGAGCTATTCAACATCGTATTCAATTGAATTGCCCCCTCCTTGTGTTTAAAGGAAAGCCTCCACATTGTTTTCCGGTTAAAATTGGGTTGCATAAATCCATAGAAGCCAAAATTCCGCAACTCTTGTTTTTCCAATAAGGGAAAGAAAAAAAAAATTCTGGAAAAACAGATACAATTATATTAAAATAACAGAGAAAGATCAAAATCTACTAACAGGCAAATACCATCACTGTAATAAATAAATGTAAAAACAGTCTATAAATATACAGCAAGGCAGAGAGGTAGGGATCTCTGCAGCATTCTAAATTAGGAGTCAGTCGTGATAGGGAGCGGTAAAGCCAGGATATGTGGATAGACCATGTTTCATTTACACCTGGATCATAAAACTTCATTATTTATTTATATATTTATTTATTAGCATTTATTTATATAGTATTAGCAAACTCCAGTGTGCTTTACAGTGTCGCATACAAACGTTTGTGACTGGCTTAGATGCCTCATTAAAGAATTGGAAAACCTAGTCTAATTTATGAGCAGTATTTGTGTCCTTGTTTCTGATTGCCCTGACCTAGATCCACCTGACATTATTATACAAAGCAGCGCCCCATGCATACATGCTAAACAGGGACGCATCCAGAAATTTGTGGGCCCCATAGCAACATTTTGAAGAGGCCCGTATCCCATTGCTTCTAGAGACACCTCTCTGCAGCAGTAGTTCATTGTATGCCCCATAATAGTGCTCTAGTTTACTTACTGAACTATAGTAGTGCCTTTAGTTAATGTTATCCCCCATAGAACTGCCCTTGTTTATCTTATAGACCATAGTATGTCACATTGTAGGGCTGCCAGTACACATTATGCAATACATTACTATATACAGTGTCCCCAGTTCATATTATGCCACACTATAGTGCATCCACATCATATTCTGCCACATTACAGTGCCCCAATTCATATTACTACATGTAACATTATAATGCCCTCCAGTTCATTTTATACCACAGTAGAATGAGCAGGTCCATTGGTATAACCAGATATATTATAGGACGAAAGGCAACATTTTTTTGTAGGTGCCCCTATGTGCCACCCAATGGTTGAAAATGTACACAACACGTGTAACTTTGACAGGGAAGGTGGGCCCCTCTTAGCTCTGGGCCCCATAGCAGCTGCACTTCCTGCACCTATGGTAGCTACGCCCTTGATGCTAACACAACCCTGATTCCTGTTATGAATTAACTATCATCCATTGAATTCTTACTTAGAAATGTATAATTATATTCAGCAGTTCACCAGGGTTTTGCAGAGCTGTAATTATAATTGTAGAAGAGTCCACCTTATTACTAGACCACTTGTGGACTCAATTCTTTGCGGTTTACAGTAATCACATGCTACCATTTATCAAGAGACATAGTGTGGAATTTAGGGGTCACAACCATAGTGGACATAACTCTACATACCTGTATAATAATGTTATCTAATGTAAAGCATAACTCACAAGGAGTAGCTATTATTCTTTACTGACACTAATTCAGGCATTCCCCCCACCTCTGTCCTCAAGGCTCACTAACAATGCAGGTTTTAGCACAAACGGTTAAATCAAAATAACTGAGGTACTAGTTAAATCACCTGGGTTCAAGCATGGATATCACTAAAACCTGGACAGTTAGTGTGCCTTAAGGTCCGCAGTTGAGAATGCCTGATCTAATTGAACATTGTACATGCATAGGAGCTACTGACACTACCTAACTAGTAATTAAGTTAATTATATATGACTAGTTACCAGCCCAGAACAACATAACCGTAATATCAGCACCGGCAGCTGTGCGCACAAAGTGCGGCAACACTTTAATTGCCCAGTCGGGTGCCATTGAGTGGCCGGCGGCGAACAAAATACTTTAATCCCCCCCCCCCCCCCCCAATAGAGGCAAGGAGTAGCTTTAACCTTTTATTGTTTAGGCTTTTTATCCAGAGGCTACAGTAATGAATTGTGGCTACAACTAGTCTCTGTTACAATAAAACTTGCTAAACTATCAGGAAGCACAAATGGAAGAAGTGATTGCTGTGTGAGCACAATTTATCTCAAGGGAATTCAAATTACTCAATGTGTGAGGTCTAATTCTAATATATTTTCTCTATCGTCCTAGTGGATGCTGGGGTTCCTGAAAGGACCATGGGGAATAGCGGCTCCGCAGGAGACAGGGCACAAAAAGTAAAGCTTTAGGATCAGGTGGTGTGCACTGGCTCCTCCCCCTATGACCCTCCTCCAAGCCAGTTAGATTTTGTGCCCGGCCGAGAAGGGTGCAATCTAGGTGGCTCTCCTAAAGAGCTGCTTAGGAAAGTTTAGCTTAGGTTTTTTATTTTACAGTGAGTCCTGCTGGCAACAGGATCACTGCAACGAGGGACTTAGGGGAGAAGAAGTGAACTCACCTGCGTGCAGGATGGATTGGCTTCTTGGCTACTGGACATCAGCTCCAGAGGGACGATCACAGGTACAGCCTGGATGGTCACCGGAGCCTTGCCGCCGGCCCCCTTGCAGATGCTGAAGTAAGAAGAGGTCCAGAATCGGCGGCAGAAGACTCCTCAGTCTTCTAAAGGTAGCGCACAGCACTGCAGCTGTGCGCCATTTTCCTCTCAGCACACTTCACACGGCAGTCACTGAGGGTGCAGGGCGCTGGGAGGGGGGCGCCCTGGGAGGCAAATGAATACCTATTTTGGCTAAAAATACCTCACATATAGCCTCCGGAGGCTATATGGAGATATTTAACCCCTGCCAGAATCCGTTAAGAGCGGGAGACGAGGCCGCCGAAAAAGGGGCGGGGCCTATCTCCTCAGCACACAGCGCCATTTTCCCTCACAGAAAGGCTGGAGGGAAGGCTCCCAGGCTCTCCCCTGCACTGCACTACAGAAACAGGGTTAAAACAGAGAGGGGGGGCACTAATTTGGCGATATGCTTATATATATATTAAGATGCTATAAGGGAAAACACTTATATAAGGTTGTCCCTATATAATTATAGCGTTTTTGGTGTGTGCTGGCAAACTCTCCCTCTGTCTCTCCAAAGGGCTAGTGGGTCCTGTCCTCTATCAGAGCATTCCCTGTGTGTGTGCTGTGTGTCGGTACGTGTGTGTCGACAGGTAGGAGGACGATGTTGGTGAGGAGGCGGAGCAATTGCCTGTAATGGTGATGTCACTCTCTAGGGAGTCGACACCGGAATGGATGGCTTATTTAGGAAATTACGTGATAATGTCAACACGCTGCAAGGTCGGTTGACGACATGAGACGGCCGACAAACAATTAGTACGGTCCAGACGTCTCAAAAACACCGTCAAGGGTTTTAAAACGCCCGTTTACTTTAGTCGGTCGACACAGACACAGACAGGGACACTGAATCCAGTGTCGACGGTGAATAAACAAACGTATTCCTTATTAGGGCCACACGTTAAAGGCAATGAAGGAGGTGTTACGTATTTCTGATACTACAAGTACCACAAAAGAGGGTATTATGTGGGATGTGAAAAAACTACCATAGTTTTTCCTGAATCAGATAAATTAAATAAAGTGTGTGATGATGCGTGGGTTCCCCCCGATAGAAAATTATGGGCGGTATACCCTTTCCCGCCAGAAGTTAGGGCGCGTTGGGAAACACCCCTTAAGGTGGATAAGGCGCTCACACGCTTATCAAAACAAGTGGCGGTACCGTCTATAGATAGGGCCGTCCTCAAGGACCAGCTGACAAGGCTGGAAAATATAATAAAAAGTATATACACACATACTGGTGTTATACTGCGGCCAGCGATCGCCTCAGCCTGGATGTGCAGAGCTAGGGTGGCTTGGTCGGATTCCCTGACTAAAAATATTGATACCCTTGACAGGGACAGTATTTTATTGACTATAGAGCATTTCTATATATGCGAGATGCACAGAGGGATATTTGCACTCTGGCATCATGAATAAACGCGATGTCCATAACTGCCAGAAGATGTTATGGACACGACAGTGGTCAGGTGATGCAGATTCCAAACGGCACAGTATGGCCGTATAAAGGAAGAGGACTTGTTTGGGGTCGGTCCATCGGACCTGGTGGTCACGGCAACTGCTGGAAAATCCACCGGTTTTTACCCTAAGTCACATCTCTGCAGAAAAAGACACCGTCTTTTCAGCCTCCGTCCTCTCGTCCCTATAAGATCATATCTGCCCAGGGATAGAGGAAAGGGAAGAAGACTGCAACAGGCAGCCTATTCCCAGGAACAGAAGCGTTCCACCGCGTCTGACAAGTTCTCAGCATGGCGCTGAGACCGTACAGGACCCCTGGATCCTACAAGTAGTATCCCGGGGGTACAGATGGGAATGTCGAGACGTTTCCCCTTCGCAGGCTCCTGAAGTCTGCTTTACCAAGTCTCCCTCCGACAAGGAGGTAGTATGGGAAAAAATTCACAAGCTGTGTTCCCAGCAGGTGACAATTAAATTACCCCTCCTACTACAGAAAAGGGGTATTATTCCACACTATATTGTGGTACTGAAGCCAGAAGGCTAGGTGAGACTTATTCTAAAAAAATTTTTTTGAACACTTACAAAGGTTCAAATTAAGATGAAGTCACTCAGAGCAGTGATAACGAACCAGGAAGAAGGGGACTATATAGTGTCCCGGGACATCAGGGATGCTTACCTCTATGTCCCAAATTTGCCCTTCTCACTAAGGGTACCTCAGGTTCGTGGTGCAGAACTGTCACTATCAGTTTCAGACGCTGCCGTTTGGATTGTCCACGGCACCCCGGGGTCTTTACCAAGGTAATGGCCGAATTGATGATTCTTCTTCGAAGAAAAGGCGTCTTAATTATCCCTTACTTGGACGATCTCCTGATAGGGGCATAGTCCAGGGAACAGTTGGAGGTCGGAGTAGCACTATCTCGGATACTGCTACAATCAGCACGGGTGGATTCTAAATATTCCAAAATCGCAGCTGATCCCGACGACACGTCTGCTGTGCCTAGGGATGATTCTGGACACAGTCCAGAAAAAGGTGTTTCTCCCGGAAGAGAAAGCCAGGGAGTTATCCGAGCAAGTCAGGAACCTCCTAAAAACAGTGCATCATTGCACAAGGGTCCTGGTAAAAATGGTGGCTTCCTACGAAGCAATTCCATTCGGCAGATTTCACGTAAGAACTTTTCAGTGGGATCTGCTGGACAAATGGTCCGGATCGCATCTTCAGATGCATCAGCGGATAACCCAATATCCAAGGACAAGGGTGTCTCTCCTGTGGTGGTTATAGAGTGCTCATCTTCTAGAGGGCCGCAGATTCGGCATTCAGGATTGGATGCTGGTAACCACGGAGCCCAGCCTGAGAGGCTGGGGAGCAGTCACACAAGGGAAAAATTTCCAGGGAGTGTGATCAAGTATGGAGACTTTTCTCCACATAAATATACTGGAGCTAAGGGTAAATTTATAATGCTCTAAGCTTAGCAAGACCTCTGCTTCAAGGTCAGCCGGTATTGATCCAGTGGGAAAAACATCACGGCAGTCGCCCACGTAAACAGACAGGGCGACACAAGAAGCAGGAGGGCAATGGCAGAAACTGCAAGGACTTTTCGCTGGGCGGAAAATCATGTGATAACACTGTCAGCAGTTTTTCCTCCCGGGAATGGAAACTGGGAAGCAGACTTCCTCAGCACGACCTCCACCCGGGAGAGTGGAAACTTCATTGAGAAGTTTTTTCCACATGATTGTAAACCGTTGGGAAATACCAAAGGTGGACATGATGGCGTCCCGTCTGAACAAAAAACGGGACAGGTATTGCGCCAGGTCAAGGGACCCTCAGGCAATAGATGTGGACGTTCTGGTAACACCGTGGGTGTACCAGTCGGTGTATGTGTTCCCTCCTCTGCTTCTCATACCTAAGGTGCTGAGAATTATAAGACGTAGAGGAGTAAGAACTATACTCATGGCTCCGGATTGGCCAAGAAGGACTTGGTACCCGGAACTTCAAGAGATGCTTACAGAGGTCTTATGGCCTCTGCCGCTAAGAAGGGACTTGCTTCAGCAAGTACCATGTCTGTTCCAAGACTTACCGCAGCTGCGTTTGTCGGCATGGCGATGGAAAGCCGGATCCTAAGGGAAAAAAGGCATTCCGGAAGAGGTCATTCCTACCCTGGTCAAAGCCAGAAAGGAGGTGACCGCACAACATTATCACCACGTGTGGCGAAAATTTGTTGCGTGGTGTGAGGCCAGGAAGGCCCCACAAAGAAATTTCAACTCGGTCGTTTCCTGCATTTCCTGCAAACAGGAGTGTCTATGGGCCTCAAATTGGGGTCCATTAAGGTTCAAATTCGGCCCTGTAAATTTTCTTCCAGAAAGAATTGGCTTCAGTTCCTGAAGTCCAGAAGTTTGTCAAGGGAGTATTGCATATACAAACCCCTTTTTTGTGCCTCCAGTGGCACTGTGGGATCTCAACGTAGTTCTGGGATTTCTCAAATCACATTGGTTTAAAACCAGTCAAATATGTGGATTTGCAGCATCTCACATAAAAAGTGACCATGCTCTTGGCCCTGGCCTGGACCAGGCGAGTGTCAAATTGGTGGTTTTTTCTCAAAAAAGCCCATATCTGTTTGTCCATTCGGACAGGGCAGAGCTGCGGACTCGTCCCCAGTTCTCTCCCTAAGGTGGTGTCAGTGTTTCACCTGAACCAGCTTATTGTGGTGCCTTGCACCTACTAGGGACTTGGAGGACTCCAAGTTGCTAGAAGTTGTCAGGGCCCTGAAAATATATTCCAGGACAGCTGGAGTCAGAAAATCTGACTCGCTGTTTATACTGTATGCACCCAACAAGTTGGGTGCGCCTGCTTCTAAGCAGTCGATTGCTCGTTGGATTTGTAACACAATTCAACTTGCACATTCTGAGGCAGGCCTGCCACAGTCTAAATCGGTTAAGGCCCATTCCACAAGGAAGGTGGGCTCATCTTGGGCGGCTGCCCGAGAGGTCTCGGCATTACAACTCTGCCGAGCAGCTACGTGGTCAGGGGAGAACACGTTTGTAAAATTCTACAAATTTGATATCCTGGCAAAAGAGGACCTGGAGTTCTCTCATTCGGTGCTGCAGAGTCATCCGCACTCTCCCGCCCGTTTGGGAGCTTTGGTATAATCCCCATGGTCCTTTCAGGAACCCCAGCATCCACTAGGACGATAGAGAAAATAAGAATTTACTTACCGATAATTCTATTTCTCGGAGTCCGTAGTGGATGCTGGGCGCCCATCCCAAGTGCGGATTATCTGCAATACTTGTACATAGTTACAAAAATCGGGTTATTATTGTTGTGAGCCATCTTTTCAGAGGCTCCGCTGTTATCATACTGTTAACTGGGTTTAGATCACAAGTTGTACGGTGTGATTGGTGTGGCTGGTATGAGTCTTACCCGGGATTCAAAATTCCTCCCTTATTGTGTACGCTCGTCCGGGCACAGTACCTAACTGGCTTGGAGGAGGGTCATAGGGGGAGGAGCCAGTGCACACCACCTGATCCTAAAGCTTTACTTTTTGTGCCCTGTCTCCTGCGGAGCCGCTATTCCCCATGGTCCTTTCAGGAACCCCAGCATCCACTACGGACTCCGAGAAATAGAATTATCGGTAAGTAAATTCTTATTATTATATTATGTGGCAGCTCAAAATAAGTGTATTGGTATATGTGATCCTGCTGCTGTTTTGATACGGGATTCCTAGACTTGCACATTGTGGATAGTTATATGTAGGGAAGCCAATCCCGGGCCATTTTTTCAATCCCGGGTATCGGGATTGAAAAATGGTATCCCGGGATTGGCTTTTACCTAGGTGGCCGCCCCCTCGCCCCGCCCATATAACTTACCATATACTGGGGGCGGGCAGGAGGGGAACATCCTGTGAACGCTGCTGGCGGCTCCCACCAGCAGCTAACAGCGCAGCGTGACCTCTCATGCTGCGCTGGTTACCCGGAAGCAGGAAGCCGGGCAGCGTTTAAGCGTCCTGTGGACGCTCAACGCTGATCCCTCAAACCCCGGGATTGGAGCTGCCAATCCCGGGATTGAATCCCGGCCATTTTTGGGCCTAAATCCCGGGATCCCACCAATCCCGATCCCAGGATTGGCCACCATAGTGTTATGGGAGAATATTGATGCTCCACTTTTGATGGTAATTGCCTCCCAGTTACTTATAACAGGTGTGGATTAATAGATTGACAGTGTCTAGGCAGATAGTTGTTAGGACGACACCATATGCATACCCTCCAACATGACCCATTCCATTAGGTACAAAATGCTCTGTTCCTGGACTTTCTTCCAGTGGGGGCTCCAGAGGTGTGGCTGCAGTATAGTACAAAATTCAAATAGGGGAGTCACACCAACTGCCACCCCAAACACTGCCAAACATCGCCGGCTGGGACTTACTGGCAGTTTGTGTTGCTCCCCTATTCGAATTTTGGCGTGTGCTGCAGCCCCGCCTCTGTAACTGCCACTGGCAAGAAAGTCCAGGAATAGAGTATTTTGTACCTAGTGGAATGGGTCATGTTGGAGGGTTTGCATATGGTCGACACGTTCTAAAGGCCGACACGAAAATGGTCAACATTTCTCTTGTTGTTTTGTCCCAAATGTAGTATTGTCACTGTTATCTGACCCCCATCAGTAGAAACTTCTACTGTTGCGGCTCACGGGCATGGTGGCTCACTCTACTCGCTACAGTTTACTATTTCCAAAAGATGTTCTTGTGGCTAGTAAATAAAGTAGATCCTAAATATGGGACAAAATAACGGAACAAAAAACATGTGTAGACCATTTTCATGTTAACCCTTCATCTGTCGACCTAATGCAAGTCGACTACATGGTGTCATTCTATACATTGTTGATTTGCTTACAACTGTCCAACATCTCTTTTCCACGGATCAGGGGGAACTGAGCTCTAGTTCAAGACAGAGAGTATTATTTGTGCATTATAGATGCTGGAGATATTCACATTTCTCTATCGTCCTAGTGGATGCTGGGGTTCCTGAAAGGACCATGGGGAATAGCGGCTCCGCAGGAGACAGGGCACAAAAAGTAAAGCTTTAGGATCAGGTGGTGTGCACTGGCTCCTCCCCCTATGACCCTCCTCCAAGCCTCAGTTAGATTTTTGTGCCCGGCCGAGAAGGGTGCAATCTAGGTGGCTCTCCTAAAGAGCTGCTTAGAAAAGTTTAGCTTAGGTTTTTTATTTTACAGTGAGTCCTGCTGGCAACAGGATCACTGCAACGAGGGACTTAGGGGAGAAGAAGTGAACTCACCTGCATGCAGGATGGATTGGCTTCTTGGCTACTGGACATTAGCTCCAGAGGGACGATCACAGGTACAGCCTGGATGGTCACCGGAGCCTCGCCGCCGGCCCCCTTGCAGATGCTGAAACGAGAAGAGGTCCAGAATCGGCGGCAGAAGACTCCTCAGTCTTATTAAGGTAGCGCACAGCACTGCAGCTGTGCGCCATTTTCCTCTCAGCACACTTCACACGGCAGTCACTGAGGGTGCAGGGCGCTGGGAGGGGGGCGCCCTGGGAGGCAAATGAAAACCTTTTTTGGCTAAAAATACCTCACATATAGCCTCCGGGGGCTATATGGAGATATTTAACCCCTGCCAGAATCCGTTAAGAGCGGGAGACGAGGCCGCCGAAAAAGGGGCGGGGCCTATCTCCTCAGCACACAGCGCCATTTTCCCTCACAGAAAGGCTGGAGGGAAGGCTCCCAGGCTCTCCCCTGCACTGCACTACAGAAACAGGGTTAAAACAGAGAGGGGGGGCACTAATTTGGCGTTAGAAATATATAAAAAAGATGCTATAAGGGAAAACACTTATATAAGGTTGTCCCTATATAATTATAGCGTTTTTGGTGTGTGCTGGCAAACTCTCCCTCTGTCTCTCCAAAGGGCTAGTAGGTCCTGTCCTCTATCAGAGCATTCCCTGTGTGTGTGCTGTGTGTCGGTACGTGTGTGTCGACATGTATGAGGACGATGTTGGTGAGGAGGCGGAGCAATTGCCTGTAATGGTGATGTCACTCTCTAGGGAGTCGACACCGGAATGGATGGCTTATTTAGGGAATTACGTGATAATGTCAACACGCGCCAAGGTCGGTTGACGACATGAGACGGCCGACAAACAATTAGTACCGGTCCAGACGTCTCAAAAACACCGTCAGGGGTTTTAAAACGCCCGTTTACTTTAGTCGGTCGACACAGACACAGACAGGGACACTGAATCCAGTGTCGACGGTGAATAAACAAACGTATTCCTTATTAGGGCCACACGTTAAGGGCAATGAAGGAGGTGTTACATATTTCTGATACTACAAGTACCACAAAAGAGGGTATTATGTGGGATGTGAAAAAACTACCGTAGTTTTTCCTGAATCAGATAAATTAAATGAAGTGTGTGATGATGCGTGGGTTCCCCCCGATAGAAAATATGGGCGGTATACCCTTTCCCGCCAGAAGTTAGGGCGCGTTGGGAAACACCCCTTAGGGTGGATAAGGCGCTCACACGCTTATCAGAACAAGTGGCGGTACCGTCTATAGATAGGGCCGTCCTCAAGGACCAGCTGACAGGAGGCTGGAAAAATATCATAAAAAGTATATACACACATACTGGTGTTATACTGCGACCAGCGATCGCCTCAGCCTGGATGTGCAGAGCTGGGGTGGCTTGGTCGGATTCCCTGACTAAAAATATTGATACCCTTGACAGGGACAGTATTTTATTGACTATAGAGCATTTAAAGGATGTATTTCTATATATGCGAGATGCACAGAGGGATATTTGCACTCTGGCATCAAGAGTAAGTGCGATGTCCATATCTGCCAGAAGATGTTTATGGACACGACAGTGGTCAGGTGATGCAGATTCCAAACGGCACAAAGGTGTATTGCCGTATAAAGGAAGAGGAGTTATTTGGGGTCGGTCCATCGGACCTGGTGGCCACGGCAACTGCTGGAAAATCCACCGTTTTTACCCTAAGTCACATCTCTGCAGAAAAAGACACCGTCTTTTCAGCTTCAGTCCTTTCGTCCCTATAAGAGTCATATCTGCCCAGGGATAGAGGAAAGGGAAGAAGACTGCAGCAGGCAGCCCATTCCCAGGAACAGAAGCGTTCCACCGCTTCTGACAAGCTCTCAGCATGACGCTGAGACCGTACAGGACCCCTGGATCCTACAAGTAGTATCCCAGGGGTACAGTTTGGAATGTCGAGACGTTTCCCCTGCGCAGGCTCCTGAAGTCTGCTTTACCAAGGTCTCCCTCCGACAAGGAGGCAGTATGGGAAAAAATTCACGAGCTGTATTCCCAGCAGGTGATAATTAAATTACCCCTCCTACAACAAGAAAAGGGGGTATTATTCCACACTATATTGTGGTACTGAAGCCAGAAGGCTAGGTGAGACCTATTCTAAATCTAAAAAAATTTGAACACTTACAAAGGTTCAAATCAAGATGGAGTCACTCAGAGCAGTGATAACGAACCGGGAAGAAGGGGACTATCTGGTGTCCCGAGACATCAGGGATGCTTACCTCCATGTCCCAAATTTGCCCTTATCACTAAGGGTACCTCAGGTTCGTGGTACAGAACTGTCACTATCAGTTTCAGACGCTGCCGTTTGGATTGTCTACGGCACCCCGGGTCTTTACCAAGGTAATGGCCGAAATGATGGTTCTTCTTCGAAGAAAAGGCGTCTTAATTATCCCTTACTTGGACGATCTCCTGATAAGGGCAAAGTCCAGGGAACAGTTGGAGGTCGGAGTAGCACTATCTCGGATACTGTTACAACAGCAGGGGTGGATTCTAAATATTCCAAAATCGCAGCTGATCCCGACAACAAGTCTCCTGTGCTTAGGGATGATTCTGGACACAGTCCAGAAAAAGGTGTTTCTCCCGGAAGAGAAAGCCAGGGAGTTATCCGAGCTAGTCAGGAACCTCCTAAAATCAGTGCATCATTGCACAAGGGCCATGGTAAAAAAAATGGTGACTTCCTTCGAAGCAATTCCAGTCGGCAGATTTCATGCAAGAACTTTTCAGTGGGATCTGCTGGACAAATGGTCCAGATCGCATCTTCAGATGCATCAGCGGATAACCCTATATCCAAGGACAAGGGTGTCTCTCCTGTGGTGGTTACAGAGTGCTCATCTTCTAGAGGGCCGCAGATTCGGCATTCAGTTTTGGATGTTGGTGACCACGGAGGCCAGCCCGAGAGGCTGGGGAGCAGTCACACAAGGAAAAAATTTCCAGGGAGTGTGATCAAGTCTGGAGATTTTTCTCCACATAAATATAGCTAAGGGTAAATTTATAATGCTCTAAGCTTAGCAAGACCTCTGCTTCAAGGTCAGCCGGTATTGATCCAGTGGGATAAAACATCACGGCAGTCGCCCACGTAAATAGACAGGGCGGCACAAGAAGCAGGAGGGCAGTGGCAAAAACTGCAAGGACTTTTCGCTGGGCGGAAAATCATGTGATAGCACTGTCAGCAGTGTTTCATTCCGGGAATGGAAACTGGGAAGCAGACTTCCTCAGTAGGCACGACCTCCACCCGGCAGAGTGGGAACTTCATGGGGAAGTTTTCCACATAATTGTAAACCGTTGGGAATTACCAAAGGTGGACATGATGGCGTCCCGTCTGAACGAAAAACGGGACAGGTATTGCGCCAGGTTAAGAGACCCTCAGGCAATAGCTGTGGACGTTCTGGTAACACCGTGGGTGTACCAGTCGGTGTATGTGTTCCATCCTCTGCTTTTCATACCTAAGGTACTGAGAATTATAAGACGTAGAGGAGTAAGAACTATACTCATGGCTCCGGATTGGCCAAGAAGGACTTGGTACCCGGAACTTCAAGAGATGCTCACAGAGGACTTATGGCCTCTGCCGCTAAGAAGGGACTTGTTTCAGCAAGTACCATGTCTGTTCCAAGACTTACCACAGCTGCGTTTGACGGCATGGCGGTGGAACGCCGGATCCTAAGGGAAAAGGCATTCAGGAAGAGGTCATTCCTACCCTGGTCAAAGCCAGAAAGGAGGTGACCGCACAACATTATCACCACATGTGGCGAAAATATGTTGCGTGGTGTGAGGCCAGGAAGGCCCCACGAAGAAATTTCAACTCGGTCGATTCCTGCATTTCTTGCAAACAGGAGTGTCTATGGGCCTCAAATTGGGGTCCATTAAGGTTCAAATTTCGGCCCTGTCGATTTTTCTTCCAGAAAGAATTGGCTTCAGTTCCTGAAGTCCAGAAGTTTGTCAAGGGAGTATTGCATATACAACCCCCTTTTGTGCCTCCAGTGGCACTGTGGGATCTCAACGTAGTTCTGGGATTCCTCAAAACACATTGGTTTAAAACCAGTCAAATCTGTGGATTTGAAGCATCTCACATGAAAAGTGAACATGCTCTTGGACCTGGCCTGGACCAGGCGAGTGTCAAATTGGTGGTTTTTTTTTTCTCAAAAAAAGCCCATATCTGTTTGTCCATTCGGACAGGGCAGAGCTGCGGACTCGTCCCCAGTTCTCTCCCTAAGGTGGTGTCAGTGTTTCACCTGAACCAGCTTATTGTGGTGTCTTGCGCCTACTAGGGACTTGGAGGACTCCAAGTTGCTAGATGTGGTCAGGGCCCTGAAAATATAGGTTCCAGGACGGCTGGAGTCAGGAAAACTGACTTGCTGTTATCCTGTATGCACCCAACAAACTGGGTGCTCTTGCTTTTAAGCAGACTTTTGCTAGTTGGATGTGTAATACAATTCAGCTTGCACATTCTGTGGCAGGCCTGCCACAGCCAAAATATGTAAATGCCCATTCCACAAGGAAGGTGGGCTCATTTTGGGCGGCTGCCCGAGGGGTCTCGGCTTTACAACTTTGCCGAGCGGCTATTTAGTCAGGGGCAAACACGTTTGTAAAATCCTACAAATTTGATACCCTGGCTAAGGAGGACCTGGAGTTCTCTCATTTGGTGCTGCAGAGTCATCCGCACTCTCCCGCCCGTTTGGGAGCTTTGGTATAATCCCCATGGTCCTTTCAGGAACCCCAGCATCCACTAGGACGATAGAGAAAATAAGAATTTACTTACCGATAATTCTATTTCTCGGAGTCCGTAGTGGATGCTGGGCGCCCATCCCAAGTGCGGATTATCTGCATTACTTGTACATAGTTACAAAAATCGGGTTATTATTGTTGTGAGCCATCTTTTCAGAGGCTCCGCTGTTATCATACTGTTAACTGGGTTCAGATCACAGGTTGTACAGTGTGATTGGTGTGGCTGGTATGAGTCTTACCCGGGATTCATAAATCCTTCCTTATTGTGTACGCTCGTCCGGGCACAGTACCTAACTGAGGCTTGGAGGAGGGTCATAGGGGGAGGAGCCAGTGCACACCACCTGATCCTAAAGCTTTACTTTTTGTGCCCTGTCTCCTGCGGAGCCGCTATTCCCCATGGTCCTTTCAGGAACCCCAGCATCCACTACGGACTCCGAGAAATAGAATTATCGGTAAGTAAATTCTTATTTTTTCAATAAGTATTAATGTATTAGACCTCCAGTATATTGCAACCACTGTCTTGTTAGTGTGGCCTGAAGGCCATGGTTGGGAAACTCTGCTCTAGATGGTACGTGTAAGATAACCAAAGAGAATTAAGAATGAATAAGAGAAATAGAATTGATGGTGCAGCAACATTACAGCGAGGGGCTCAGTCAACGATAACAATGGAGAGAGCTCAGCTGGCTGTGTATGCCAAAGTCCACAAAAGTTTTGATGTGACTTCTAAAAAATAAATAATTTTTTATTTTTTTTAAGAACATATAAGGATGATTAAGATTGAGCCATTGGCTATTTTGTAAGCTGGACAGCACCTGCAACTTTACTTTTATCCTTTAACTTTATTGTTGCATTTTCTATCATTATAGACTGTGTTAATGTTTCTGTGTTGTATCTGTAGGCATTATGACCCTGAAGCTCCCCTATCTGAAGCGGCGTGGAGGGGGCACTGATCCAGCGATGAAGGAGCGGTTATGGCTAACACTGCACTGGCCTCACGGGCGACCAACTGAGTTATTGTCCAGTTGCTTTGGGTTAGTGTTAAGGTGCTCCTAGACGGGTGTGGCCATAGAAAACCCTGTAGCCATTTAGATCATCTGCATGACCACAGCAGAACATGGTATTTCAGGAAACGTGGGTTCTTGTCATGTGTGAAGTGGTGACCTTGGCTGTGCATGACAGGAAGGCTCTACCATGTGGTACTATTGAGATATACAGTGTATGTATATATTAAGTGATTTGGAATCTGTGTGACCACTTTTTGCTTTGACTTTGCAGGGGGGAGGTGCTCCTGTGGGATTTAACCAGGACTGGGAAACAGAAATGGAGTCTCCTGGGCTCTTCGGAAGGACAGAACCACACTCGGATTGTGTTTAACCTTTGTTCGCTTGTTACAGAGGAAGGGACAGAGTTGCTGCTGTCTACCTCTATGGATCGGGATGTGAGTGCTAGGCAATCGCCAATGTGTACATCACAAGCTAAAGCAGTTCATTATAAAGGTTATATTGAGTGTAACTTGTGGAATTTTCCGACCTCCAAGTGACCAAATCTGTGGCTGTATAAATGACACTCACTGAAATATTAGGCACTGATAAGACCATATAACCTAATGCACAGTGACCCATAATTTCTGGTTCTGGAGCTGCAAGGAAAAGTATGTGAGAAATAAAGCACAATTGGGGTTCACGCGTGGGAAAACCCATTGATTCTGCAGTTTACGTGGAATCACTGATTTTAGGTGCATGGAAAAGACTAATGGAATAGCTCTTCCCCACTGTGCAGCGGCTAATTGAATATGCCTGCGTGTTACCAGTAGCTATAGCACTATAGGATGTTTGCTCAATATACAAGGCACTCCTCTAACATATTGAGGCATATATTTTATACTGTACCTAATAACCTATAACTTGATATACATTATTGATCAGTGGTTGTCAATCTCAACTCTATTACCCGCAACAGGTCATGTTCTGTGGATTTCTGTCTGTGGAGCAGGTGGGTTATCACTGGCCCAGCAAAATAGATGACCTCACCTGTGCATGACTAAAGACATCCACAAAACATTCCCTGTTGGTGGTACTTGAGCTGAGACCTCTGTTTTAGAGAGGTGTTCAGATAATACACATTGCCTTTCTCACAATTTATGGACCTTTTAATATCCATAGATATTGATTTCCGTTTAAAAGCTATAGTTCAGTTAACTATGGGGGAGATGTATCAATCCTTCTGTAGAGTGGGGAAGTTGCCCATAGTATCCAATCATCCTCTAGTGAGCATTTTTTGGATCCTTCTGCTCCATGGGAGGATTCTCTCCTCCCTGAGCTCGCCTTGGGAAACCTGCGAATACTGTGTGACAGATGTACCATATATAAAATGATAGAAGCTGATGGTTGCTACGTGCAACTTCTCCAATTGTCCACTTCTTCACTCCTGAGAAGGCTTGGTACATTTCCCCCTATATTTAAAGAGACTGACAGTGGTGAGGGGGATGCACGGTTTCATTGAAGGAGCATGGTGCCTTTGTTGAATTTTTTGGGACATGTTCATTTACACCTTTCTAGTTGTCAGTATTTATATGCTGAAGTGCCGCTCTGCTGTCTCTTAATCAGTGTAATGTATGTATGCACTTTTTGCTGTGCAGGTGAAATGCTGGGACTTGGGTTCCCTGTCTTGCTGCTGGTCACTGAGCTCATTAGGTGGCTTTGTGTACAGCCTGGCTTTCTCTCCTGTGGCAGCCGGATGTCTGGCGGTCGGCGTAGGTGATAGCATGATCCGTGTGTGGAACACGCTCTCAGTAACAAATGCATACGACGTGAAGACGCTGTGGCAGGGCATCCGGTCCAAAGTGACTGCGGTAAGGGCAAGCAAATGGAAAAATGTCTTCAACATGTTGATAAGCAGGGAATGGAAAGTATCTTTAGATCCAAGCTATTTACTAATTGAAATGGGGCTTCCCTTTAATGTCAGTAACCTGCAATTACTGTACATTCCTGCTACTACCATACACTCAGCCACCCATAGCTGTTTTGGGGCAGTTTTATTTCTATGCATTATCATCTGGATGTTGCAGTGAGCCCCATAGGGCCATAAATAACGGATAACAAGGGAAGTTGGCTGCATGTTTTGCTGTGTTTTTGTTAGTTTGTCCTCCTTCCACTGGTTATGGGAAGAGATTCTTCCTCTCTTTCACTTGGTGTTTTCCTCTCCAGCTTTCCTGGCATCCTACCAAAGAAGGCAGCTTGGCATTTGGAACGGATGACGGCAAAGTTGGGATATATGATGCCTTTTCCAGCAAGTAAGTTTCACAGGCACAAGTGGCTAAGACCTGTGCTACAATGATCCAGTAACTGTCATTGTCTGCCTGTAAGAGCTGTAAGTCACAATGATAAACGTGTAGCATGGCATGTGTAATTAGGCCTGTAAACTGATGCCCTGGGACCTCTAGTCTCAGTATAGGCCACAATCTATGTGTGACACCATACTATCTTTAAAAGAACCCCTAGGGGTACATATGAGTTTTGTAATTCAGTATCTGATATTGCAAGAAAATAGTTGGCAGACTTTTCTTGAGCTGCTGAGGAATGATTATCTGCATAGTTGTGGCTGATGCAGAGTTGGACAGAAGTTGGCAGTAATGGATTGCATGTACACATATGTGCTTTGTCTGCAGAATTGTATACACTTTGCAGTGCACCCAACAGTATATACTGTACTTGGGGCAAGTGAAGCTCCTGGAAGCAGGCGTATTTACACTTAAGCCCATATTTTCATAATTTGCAGAGGACATACCCTCCCTGAAATTTGTGAGAATGCTCTATTGCGCCTTACCTGTAAGTGGAGATGACATGCATACAGCCTGTACTTGCATACATGCCGTTTTGGAGCATGCACAGTGTTAAAGCTCACATGATACGCTCCATAAACAGGCATATATTGAACTCTGCATCAAGCCCTTAGATTTTAGGGGAAGTATACAACTGTAAGCATTGGTGTATTACGTTCCTCTGTATGTTGCTAATTTACCATCAAGATCTAATTTGGGATTACTTACAACCCTGTCCATTACATGGTAAATGGAACACATCTAGGATACAGACAGAAACACCCATGTTAACCAGATCTGAGCTAAGGGGGTAATTCCAAGTTGATCGCAGCAGGAAAAATTTTAGCAGTTGGGCAAAACCATGTGCACTGCAGGGGGGCAGCAGATATAACATGTGCAGATAGAGATAGATTTGGGTGTGGTGAGTTCAATCTGCAATCTAAATTGCAGTGTAAAAATAAAGCAGCCAGTATTTACCCTGCACAGAAACAAAATAACCCACCCAAATCTAACTCTCTCTGCACATGTTATATCTGCCTCCTCTGCAGTGCACATGGTTTTGCCCAACTTCTAAAAAAAATTCCTGCTGCGATCAACTTGGAATTACCCCCTAAGTGTAACATCTTAGTTAATGCAGTACCAGACAGATCCAGTAACGCAAATACAGAACAGAGCATTCTTTCTGTGGTTATTGATTAGACTGGATGTAGTCAGGATCCTGATGGTCACGATCCCGGCAGGGTCATTCCAACGGTCACTATGGAGTATTAGGGTTATGGTTAGTTTTGGGGTTAGCTACTAGGGGGATGGATAGGGTTAGGCTGTGGGAAGGGTGGGTTAGAGTTAGAATACTCACAAAATGTCGTTGCCATTGTGACCGTCTGGATTCTGCTGTTGGGATTGTGACAGTCAGGAACCTGGCCGCTGGAATATTGCACCCAACCTGATTAGACACTTGCAGATGCGTATTATAAGTTTGTGTGTTAGGGTGTGTACACACGGTGAGATCCTTGCTATGCCCGATTTTCACTTGCAATTTCCCTTGAACCCCCCAGAGCCCAGCACCACCGATTTTGACTAACTCTTCTTGAGATATGGACTGTGTGCTTACGATTTTGGCTTATGTGAGATTTTGGCTTATGTGAGATGTCATTGACATGTGAGATGAACTAGATAGTACACCGATCTAGCAAGGATTGACTTGCCTGCACAGTCTATCTTTTCTTGCGATGCCGACCTGGCGGGACCGCGCATCGGGACCGCGCATCGGGATCGCAAGGTGACTTTCACCTTGCGATCTGCACTAACTTTTCTTGCAATTTTGACTATGTAGTCAAAATCGAAAGAAAATATCTCACCGTGTGTACACACCCTTAGACATACGTTATGCATACTGTATGTGCATGTCAAGTTGAAATTCCCCAATAAAGTTCCTGGTCTTACATTTTCTTTGTAGTGAGAATGAGAATTGATTGTAAGAGACAAGTATAAGGCTGTATGATGATTCTTTTGTTTGTCTGCAGGCCCCCTCAGATTTCCAGCACGTACCATAAGAAGACTGTGTATGCCCTGTGTTGGGGACCTCCACTGCCTCCATTCTCATTCGGTGAGATTGTAGTTACTGATCTATGTGCTAAGGTGATTCTGTGACATGCGACTGGTGCAGCTTCCCAAGGCATGTGGTAGTGACACTGTCGCTCCCAAGCAGGATCCTACACCCTGTTCTACCTTGTACAGTGCCTGATGCAATTGTACAAAGCAAGCCTGTGAGTCTGATGCAATTGTACAAAGCAAGCCTGTGAGTCAAACACTGCAACCTGCTGCAGACAGGTGAATGCACACAATGGACATTTAATAAAGTATGGACATATTTAATAAGGAATAAACCCTTTAAGTTACAGTATTTGTATTGTCATTTTATATAGCATCAACCTATAACACAGCACCTTTATAGAGAATGTTCAGTCATTCACACAAGGCTTTGAGATGTACAGTCTATACTCTCTACCATTGTCAGAAGCCATTTAACCTACCAGCATGTTTTGTACCTTGGGAGGGAACCCTAGCTCCCATAGGAGACCATACACGCTCATGCAAAGCTAGATCTCATGGCTCCAGTGCTTCAAAGCAGCAATGCTAACCACTGCAACTCATTATATTTTGTAGATATAAACCATTTAGACTGCAGTCTAATCGTTCAGCACAGTTACTGCATGTCTGGCTCATGTTCTAATGTGCCCGCAGATCCCAATGGTCAAATTTAAACAGTTGGTTTAGTGTATAGCGTTCTTGAAAAGAGGTGACTGCATTAGCTATCCCTTTGTAAAGATATGGCTACAATGGCCACAGGTTCATTTGGTAGTAAGATGGACCGGATTACCATTTTATCTTGGCTTTAATAAATGCAAATATGCAGACACAAATGTGATCCCTGCAGAGTGTAATATCTATTAGTTTTACAGAACACTTGCAGTCTCGTATGTCGTTCCTTTCACCTTACTAACATATGGAAACATTTAAATAATGTCTTCATATATTAAACTGTAACAGATTGCGCATTATATACTGTACCACAAAAAATAATGTGTAAGAACGTAAATACATCCTCCCTCCCCTTACTATGTGTGTATCCTGCAGGTGCAGAGGGGGACCGGCCCCCATTCTCCCTGTACAGCTGTGGTGGGGAGGGGGTGATCTTCCAGCACAACCCCTGGAAGCTGACTGCGGAGGCACACGATATTAACAAGCTCATCCGGGATACAAATGACATTAAAGTAAGTTTTTTTTCTCCATATAATTCTTCTTTTCTCTAACGTCCTAGTGGATGGTGGGGACTCCGTAAGGACCATGGGGAATAGACGGGCTCCGCAGGAGACTGGGCACTCTAAAGAAAGATGTAGTACTACCTGGTGTGCACTGGCTCCTCCCTCTATGCCCCTCCTCCAGACCTCAGTTAGAATCTGTGCCCGGCCAGAGCTGGGTGCTTTTAGTGGGCTCTCCTGAGCTTGCTAAGAAGAAAGTATTTTAGTTTAGGTTTTTTATTTTCAGAGAGCTTCTGCTGGCAACACTCTCTCTGCTACGTGGGACTGAGGGGAGAGAAGCAAACCTACCAACTGCGGCTAGGTTGCACTTCTTAGGCTACTGGACACCATTAGCTCCAGAGGGATCGAACACAGGTACCTAACCTTGATCATCCGTTCCCGGAGCTGCGCCGCCGTCACCCTCGCAGAGCCAGAAGTACAGCGGCAGAAGCATGAAGACATCGAAATCGGCGGCAGAAGACTCCTGTCTTCACTTAAGGTAGCGCACAGCACTACAGCTGTGCGCCATTGCTCCCACAGCCCACCCGCACACTCCGGTCACTGTAGGGTGCAGGGCGCAGGGGGGGGCGCCCTGGGCAGCAATTAAGGTACCTTTTGGCAAAATAACACATATATCCAGTCAGGCACTGGATATATGTTCGAGCCCCCGCCATTTTTTACACATAGAAGCGGGACAGAAGCCCGCCGCTGAGGGGGCGGGGCCTTCTTCCTCAGCACACCAGCGCCATTTTCTCTTCACAGCTCCGCTGGAAAGACGCTCCCCAGGCTCTCCCCTGCAGTATCCAGGTGCAAAAAGGGTAAAAAGAGAGGGGGGGCACATAAATTTAGGCACAAAACGATCACAAACAGCAGCTACTGGATAATCACTAAGGTACAGTGTAATCCCTGGGTTATATAGCGCTGGGGTGTGTGCTGGCATACTCTCTCTGTCTCCCCAAAAGCCTTTGTGGGGTCCTGTCCTCAGTCAGAGCATTCCCTGTGTGTGTGCGGTGTGTCGGTACGTCAGTGTCGACATGTTTGATGAGGAAGGATATGTGGAGGCAGAACAAGTGCAGGTGAATGAGGTGTCGCCGCCGACGGTGCCGACACCTGATTGGATGGATATGTGGAAGGTGTTAAATGATAATGTAAGCTCCTTCATAACAGGTTGGATAAAGCTGTAGCCTTGGGACAGTCAGGGTCTCAACCCATGCCTGATCCTACAATGCAGAGGCCGTCAGGGTCTCACAAGCGCCCACTATCCCAGATGGTTGACACAGATGACGACACGGAGTCTGACTCCAGTGTCGATGACGATGATGCAAAGTTGCAGCCTAAAATGACTAAAGCCATCCGCTACATGATTATAGCAATGAAGGATGTTTTGCACATATCAGAGGAAAACCCTGTCCCTGACAAGAGGGTTTATATGTATGGGGAGAAAAAGCAAGAAGTGACTTTTCCCCCTTCACATGAATTAAATGAATTATGTGTAAAAGCGTGGGATTCCCCTGATAGGAAAGTAGTAATTTCCAAGAGATTACTGATGGCGTATCCTTTCCCGCCAACGGACAGGTTACGCTGGGAATCCTCCCCGAGGGTAGACAAGGCGTTGACACGCTTATCTAAGAGGGTGGCCCTGCCGTCTCAGGATACGGCCGCCCTAAAGGATCCTGCGGATAGAAAGCAGGAAGCTATCCTGAAGTCTGTTTATACACATTCTGGTACTCTACTGAGGCCAGCAATTGCTTCGGCCTGGATGTGTAGTGCTGTAGCAGCTTGGACTGATAATCTCTCGGAGGAGATAGATACCCTGGACAGGGACACTGTTCTACTGACCCTGGGACATATCAAGGACGCTGTCCTATATATGCGCGATGCCCAGAGGGACATTTGCCTGCTGGGCTCTAGAATAAACGCAATGTCCATTTCTGCCAGAAGGGTCTTATGGACTCGGCAATGGACAGGGGATGCCGACTCTAAAAAAACACATGGAGGTTTTGCCTTATAAGGGTGAGGAATTATTTGGGGACGGTCTCTCGGACCTAGTTTCCACTGCTACGGCTGGGAAGTCAAATTTCTTGCCTTATGTTCCCTCACAGCCGAAGAAAGCACCGTATTACCAAATGCAGTCCTTTCGTTCGCAAAAGAGCAAGAAAGTCAGAGGGGCATCTTTTCTTGCCAGAGACAGGGGTAGAGGAAAAAAGCTGCACCATGCAGCTAGTTCCCAGGAACAAAAGTCCTCCCCGGCTTCCACTAAATCTACCGCATGACGCTGGGGCTCCACAGGCGGAGCCAGGAGTTGGTGGGGGCACGTCTCCGAAATTTCAGCCACCAGTGGGTTCGCTCACAGGTGGATCCTTGGGCTATACAAATTGTGTCTCAGGGATACAAGCTGGAGTTCGAAGTGACGCCCCCTCACCGTTACCTAAAATCGGCCTTGCCAGCTTCCCCCATGGAAAGGGAGGTAGTGCTGGCGGCAATTCACAAGCTATACCTCCAGCAGGTGGTAGTAAAGGTTCCCCTCCTTCAACAGGGAAGGGGTTACTATTCCACTATGTTTGTGGTACCGAAACCGGACGGTTCGGTCAGGCCCATCTTGAATTTAAAATCCATGAATATTTATCTGAGGAAATTCAAGTTCAAAATGGAATCGCTCAGAGCGGTCATTGCAAGTCTGGAAGAGGGGGATTTCATGGTGTCTCTGGACATCAAGGATGCTTACTTGCATGTCCCCATTTATCCGCCTCATCAAGAGTACCTCAGGTTTGTGGTACAGGACTGTCATTACCAATTCCAGACGCTGCCGTTTGGCCTGTCCACGGCACCGAGAATATTTACCAAGGTGATTGCGGAGATGATGGTGCTCCTTCGGTAGCAATGAGTTACAATTATCCCATACTTGGACGATCTCCTCATAAAGGCGAGGTCCAGGGAGCAATTACTGATCAGCGTAGTACACTCTCAGGAAGTGTTGCGGCAGCACGGCTGGATTCTGAATCTTCCAAAGTCGCAGCTGATCCCTACGAAGCGTCTGCCCTTCCTGGGCATGATTCTGAATACAGGCCAGAAGACGGTATTTCTCCCGGAGGAGAAGGCTCAGGAGCTCGTGACTCTGGTCAGGGACCTCCTGAAACCAAAACAGGTGTCGGTGCATCACTGCACGCGAGTCCTGGGAAAGATGGTGGTGTCATACGAAGCCATTCCCTTCGGCAGGTTCCATGCCAGGATTTTTCAGTGGGATCTGTTGGACAAGTGGTCCGGATCGCATCTTCAGATGCATCGGCTGATTACCCTGGCCTCTCTTCTGTGGTGGCTGCAGAGTGCTCACCTTCTCGAGGGCCGCAGGTTCGGCATACAGGACTGGGTCCTGGTGACCACGGATGCAAGCCTCCGAGGATTGGGGGCAGTCACTCAGGGAAGAAACTTCCAAGGGCTGTGGTCAAGTCAGGAGACTTGTCTGCACATAAATATCCTAGAACTAAGGGCCATATACAACGCCCTAAGCCAAGCGGAGCCTCTGCTTCGAGACCAACCAGTGCTGATTCAGTCAGACAACATCACTGCAGTGGCCCATGTCAACCGACAGGGCGGCACAAGAAGCAGGGTGGCGATGGCAGAAGCCACCAGGATTCTTTGTTGGGCGGAGAATCACGTGCAAGCACTGTCAGCAGTGTTCATTCCGGGGGTCGACAACTGGGAAGCAGACTTCCTCAGCAGACACGACCTCCACCCAGGAGAGTGGGGACTTCATCAAGAAGTCTTCACGCTGATTGCAAATCGATGGGAACTCCCACAGGTGGACATGATGGTTTCACGCCTCAACAAAAAGCTAAACAGGTATTGCGCCAGGTCAAGGGACCCTCAGGCGATAGCTGTGGACGCACTAGTAACACCATGGGTGTTCCAGACGGTCTATGTGTTTCCTCCTTTTCCTCTCATACCCAAGGTGCTGAGAATTGTAAGAAAAAGAGGAATGAGAACTATGGGGGTCATTCCGAGTTGTTCGCTCGCAAGCTGCTTTTAGCAGCTTTGCACACGCTAAGCCGCCGCCTACTGGGAGTGAATCTTAGCATATTAAAATTGCGAACGAAAGATTCGCAATATTGCGATAAGACATCTCTGTTCAGTTTCTGAGTAACTCGAGACTTACTCAGCATCTGCGATCAGTTCAGTGCTTGTCGTTCCTGGTTTGACGTCACAAACACACCCAGCGTTCGCCCAGACACTCCTCCGTTTCTCCAGCCACTCCCGCGTTTTTCCCAGAAACGGTAGCGTTTTTTCACACACTCCCATAAAACGGCCAGTTTCCGCCCAGAAACACCCACTTCCTGTCAATCACATTACGATCACCAGAACGAAGAAAAAATCCGTGAGTAAAATTCCTAACTGCATAGCAAATTTACTTGGCGCAGTCGCAATGCGGACATTGCGCATGCGCACTAAGTGGAAAATCGCTGCGATGCGAAGAAATTTACCGAGCGAACAACTCGGAATGACCCCCTATATTCATTGCTCCGGATTGGCCAAGAAGGACTTGGTACCCGGAACTGCAAGAAATGCTCACAGAGGACCCGTGGCCTCTGCCTCTCAGACAGGACCTGTTACAACAAGGGCCCTGTCTGTTCCAAGACTTATCGCGGCTGCGTTTGACTGCATGGCGGTTGAACGCCAGATACTAGCGGAAAAGGGCATTCCGGATGAAGTTATTCCTACGCTGATAAAGGCTAGGAAAGACGTGACAGCAAAACATTATCACCGTATATGGCGAAAATATGTTGCTTGGTGTGAGGCCAGGGAGGCCCCTACAGAGGAATTCCAGCTAGGTCGATTCCTGCACTTCCTACAGTCAGGAGTGACTATGGGTCTAAAATTAGGGTCCTTAAAGGTCCAGATTTCGGCCCTTTCCATTTTCTTTCAAAAGGAACTGGCTTCACTGCCTGAGGTTCAGACGTTTGTTAAGGGAGATATTCATCCCCCTTTTGTGCCACCAGTGGCACCTTGGGATCTTAACGTGGTCTTGGGGTTCCTGAAATCCCACTGGTTTGAGCCACTTAAGACCGTGGAGCTAAAGTATCTCACATGGAAAGTGGTCATGCTGTTGGCCTTAGCGTCGGCTAGGCGTGCGTCAGAATTGGCGGCTTTGTCCTGTAAAAGCCCCTGTCTGGTTTTTCATATGGGCTGGGCAGAATTGCGGACTCGTCCACAATTTCTACCAAAGGTGGTGTCTTCGTTTCATTTGAACCAACCTATTGTGGTGCCTGCGGCTACTCGTGACTTGGAGGATTCCAAGTTGCTGGACGTGGTCCGGGCTTTGAAGATTTATGTTAACAGAACGGCTGGAGTCAGGAAGACTGACTCGCTGTTTATCCTGTATGCATCCAACAAGCTGGGTGCTCCTGCTTCAAAGCAAACTATTGCGCGCTGGATCTGTAACACGATTCAGCAGGCTCATTCTGCGGCAGGATTGGCGCATCCAAAATCAGTGAAAGCCCACTCCACAAGGAAGGTGGGCTCTTCTTGGGCGGCTGCCCGAGGGGTCTCGGCATTACAGCTTTGCCGAGCTGCTACTTGGTCGGGTTCAAACACTTTTGCAAAATTCTGCAAGTTTGATACCCTGGCTGAGGAGGACCTTGTGTTTGCCCATTCGGTGCTGTAGAGTCACCCGCACTCTCCCGCCCGTTTGAAGGCTTTGGTATAATCCCCATGGTCCTTACGGAGTCCCTAGCATCCACTAGGACATTAGAGAAAATAAGATTTTACTCACCGGTAAATCTTTCTCGTAGTCCGTAGTGGATGCTGGGCGCCCGTCCCCAGTGCGGACTTTCTGCAATACGTGTATATAGTTATTGCTTAATAAAGGGTTATGTTATATTGGCATCCTTTGGTTGATGCTATGTTGTTTGTTCATACTGTTAACTGGGTAAAGTTATCACAAGTTATACGGTGTGATTGGTGTGGCTGGTATGAGTCTTACCCTGGATTCCAAATCCTTTCCTTGTAATGTCAGCTCTTCCGGGCACAGTTTCCTTAACTGAGGTCTGGAGGAGGGGCATAGAGGGAGGAGCCAGTGCACACCAGGTAGTACTACATCTTTCTTTAGAGTGCCCAGTCTCCTGCGGAGCCCGTCTATTCCCCATGGTCCTTACGGAGTCCCCAGCATCCACTACGGACTACGAGAAAAAGATTTACCGGTGAGTAAAATCTTATTTTTTTCAGTCAGCCAATAGATTGACACTGGGTATAGATAGGTCCTAGACTGGGAACCAAGGAGTTAATTTCTTCAAGTGCAGTGGGAGAGGCCCCTTCTACCCTTTACCCAGCCTGTCCCAGGCCAGTCATTTTTTTCTCCTTGGTGCCTGGAAAGGGCATGTTTTCAAGGAGGAGGGCTTTTCAACCCTATTTAACTTATTTTCTCTTTCATCCACTAGGGGACACTGGTGTCCTATAAGGTAGGGGTGTGAAGCTTGCAACCGGAGGTGTGGCACAATCTAAAATTAGCATTGTCTGCACAGCCGGTTCCTCCCCCTTCACATTCCTCCTCCCTCAGTTTGAAAAATTGTGCCTAGGAGGTACAAGCACAGAAGGGAGCTCCTGCTCCACGAAGTTTTATTTATGTATTTATTTATTTATTTATTCATTCATTCATTTATGACTGGCCCAATCCCTCCTAACTAAAGGGAGGGTTCAGGTTTTAAAAGACAAAACGGTAAATGCCCAATCCCACCTAAATGAATGGGGGTGCAGGCTTTACCAGAAGAGAAAGCTGCGTCCCCCGAGTAAAAGGAGGACAAAGTTCAGGATTGAGAGACAAGGATTCCTACTAAAGGGGTCTGCATCTCTCTAAAGGCAACTGTGAGTACTGGTTGTTTTAAGACCTAGGATTACAAGTAGCATTAGGTTTTTTTTTGTTTTTTGTTTTATTAATTTCCTATGGGGCTTTATTAGGCTTTGCTAGAATAGAGGCCACTATATTTGATAACTAATCAGATCCCCACAGCGGCGCACCGGACAGCCAGTCACAGTGTGAGGCGGGCCGGGATCCCTTCAGCAGCGCACAGTCTTCCCTGTCAGCAGAGAGAGGCGCCGCTACGGGACCTGTGAGAGCGGGCCCGCCGGCCAGCGGGAGATAGTATTACCGCGCGGCTAAGCAGATACCCTCAGCCGCCGGAGGCGAGACGCTGCAGTGAGCACGCGGCTGAGGAAATTTCCTCAGCCGCGGGAAGGCGAGGGTGTATAGCGCGCATACAGGGCGGCCAGTAACAGCAAGTTAGCTCCCTTCAGCAGAAGACACGGCAATAGAGTGTAGACACTGGGACTCACCAGTGGAAGATCCCCCTTCTAAATAAAGTGTCCAGAATTTTTAATTGGCGGCCATCTTAAAATTCATGCAGGCACCAGAAAAACTGAGGAGCATGGAGTGCACCTCCCCCTATTATAGATTAATAGTAAGACACCGCCCTCTACTGGTGAAATGTTATAATGAGGATCTCCTGAAGAATATATCATGATTATGATTTATTTTCAAAGGAACTCTATTACAAACAGCCTACAGAAAATATGAAGAAGCAAGTGAAGCCAACTCTAACACCGTAGCTGACTTACAGTTGGGTGTGAGGCGGTTGCAAGTCGGCTGGTGTAAAGACAAAATAAATTAATTTTTTTATTTTATTTTTTCTTCTCTACAATATAGAGAGATTTCCAGCTAGGCAACTCAATACCTTTTGCTTCAGTCATCTATCACAGTCTTTCTCTTCCTAGTTTAAAGGGTGAAAGCGCTGTGACACAGTCTGGTAAGGGGTTTAGTCAACATGTCTAAAACACCAACCCAAGACCTCCAAGACCTATTATGTTTGCATGTAACGGGAAGAGCACACGGATGGCAGCTCCGAGGTGTGCGATTCCTGCTTAGACAAGGACGCTCCACCTGGGAGCAGTGCTCCGTCTAGGTCATGGAAGAATAACCTTGCAGATAGAATCTCCAATGAGATGGCGGAATCCCGCACGCAATAATCAGGGCTGCGGGATTCTCCAAGACGATGTAAGACGTTCTCATCAGGTTAACGCCGCCCGCACAAGCAGTAACGAATGTGTGCAAGGCGGTTAAAAGGACTCAACCTCTTGTACCGGAAGCAGAGGAGGAAAAGGGTCTTCTCATTGATACAGAGGAAGGTGAGTTAATTGGATCTAACCTAGACGCCGATTTTCCAGAAGAGGACACGGCAATCTCAGGTCTTGATAATAGAAGCGGTGAAGTTATCCTTAACTTTAAGGTAGCAGAAGTAAAGGAGCCAGAAGAATTCGAATTGTTCGAATCCCAAAAGCCGCGTTCAGCAGCGTTTCCCATTCCTAAATCCCTCCAATCTCAAATAGAGGAGGCTTGGAAACAGCCTGACAAACTTTTTCAATTTCTGAACAGTATTTCAAGTAACTTATCCCCTACCTAAGGGTGTAATGGATAAGTGGGTGACTCCACCGGTAGTGGATGTTTCCCTAGGAAGGTTGTCAAAGAAGACAATCTTACTGTAACGACTTTAAGAGGTTGACACAGCTTTAAAGTAAATTTCTCTTTCATCCACTAGGGGACACTGGAGTCCTATACAGTAGGGGTGTGAAGCTTGCAACCGGAGGTGTGGCACAATCTAAAATTAGCATTGTGTGCACAGCCGGCTCCTCCCCCTTCACATCCCTCCTCCCTCAGTTTGGAAAATTGTGCCAGGAGGAAGAAGCACAAGATGGGAGCTCCTGCTCCATGAAGACAATTTACTTATTTTATTTATTTATATTTTTCATTTTTATTGTTTTATACTGGCCCAATCCCTACTAACTAAAAGGAGGGTGCAGGCTTTTTCCTAAGGAAAGCTGCCCAATCCCACCTAAATGGAAGGAGGGTGCAGGCTTGAGCACAGGAAAAGAGACGATGCCCAATCCCACCTAAATGGAAGGAAGGTGCAGGCTTAACTAACAGAATAAAGGACTCCGTCCACCTAGTAAAAGGAGGACAAGTGTCTGCAGTGTGGAGAGACAAGGATCCCAGCTAAAGAGATATAGATCTCTCAACGGGAGGAGGACTCAGAGGTGTCGTGAGTACTGGTAGTAACAGAAGCCCCAGTTTCTTAACCCCACACCATGCTGCTGCCATCTGACTATTTATTACAACAATAGCAGCGCGGCGTCCCCCGCTCTCCCTCCCTCCACAGCTTTATCCAGTCCCTCCAGCCAGCTCTTCCTGCGTCCCCTCTTCAGTGAGCGCTGCATAATTTTTTTTTTACACACTGATCTCCCCTGTTAACAGCGGTGGGGAGATCAGTGTAGCCGTAGCAGGAGTGAGCGGACGTAATAATGAGGCACATGCGATCATCCCCCTCCCGCCGCCGCCTCACGGAGACACTCTCACAGTCTTCCAGCCTCCCGGCCAGCTGCAGCCGTTCCTTCCCGCTCCTACGCTGCACACGCGGCGAGGTAATTCCGCGGTGCAGCATAGGGAGGAGATCGGGAGAGACGGTGTTGTGTGAGTGGCGGGGTGGAGGGTGACTCATGCAGCAGAGGCGTCTCGCTATGGGACGCGCTGCGAGGACAACTAACGCTGGGACATTAGGGGCTCCGGCGGCCACAGGGTACCTTTGTAAATGTAATTGAGGTGTCACAAAATTTTCAAATGCGCCCATTTTTCGGGACTAAGAGGCGCCAAACGTCACTGTTAGCAAGAACACGCCCCTCTTCGTGGGGACATGAGGTCTGGCCAGTCAGAATAGGGGGTGGGGTCTTATAATAAAATATGAGTGCTCCCTCTACTTATGAGAATACTGGCCTGTTAAAAATACAGAGGATTTGGCTCCCTCTTCTGGTGAATAGTGGTCGCTGCTGCAAAGGATCCTTCCTGTATATTAATCATAGATCTTTATGCTTTATATTTTCAAGGACTTCTATTTAAAAGATCCTGTGAAAATAAAGGGATGCAACTGAACATCAACCCCGGCTCATAAAAGCTGATTCACAGTTGGAGGTGCAAGGGTTGTAAGACGGCTGTTATATGGAAGATAATAATAATAATAATTTAATTCTGAAGACACAGCCGGCCAGGTAAAGGCTATCATTTGCATCATCCCTACGGTCTTTCTCTGCCTAATTAAAAGGGTGAAAGTACCGCTGAATATTCTATATGTGTGTGTCTGCTGTTTCAGTCAAAAGCACCAGCCAAGCACGCTAAACCAGATTGCGGTTGCAGAAAGCGTGAAGGAAGGGAACACGCTCAACTTTGCAAATAGAATAAAACTAAGATTGGTGGAGGAATTTCTCATCAGGTTAACGCCACCCACACATACAGAAACGAATGTGCGCAAGGCAGTTAAGAGACCTCTTCCTATTATACCGGAAGGAGGAAGAGTGTCTTCTCATTGATACAGAGGAAGGTGAGTTCATTGAATCTAACCTAAGCGCCGATTTTCCAGAAAAGGACACGGCAATCTCAGGTCTTGAGTCTTTATTTGAAGCGGTAATGGAAGAAGAATTCGAATTGTTCGAATCCCAAAAGCCGCGTTCAGTAGTGTTTGCCATTCCTAAATCCCTCCAATCTCAAATGGAAGAGGCTTGGGAATCCCCTGACAAACATCTTCAATTTAAAAAAAAAAAAAAAAGAATAAGGGGTCTCAAGTAACTTATCCCCTGCCTATGGGTGTAATGGTTAAGTGGGAGAACCCACCAGTAGTGGATGCTTCCCTAGGAAGGTAGTCGAAGAAGACAATCTTACCAATACTTAATGTGACGATTTTGCAAGGCAAAGTTTTGGTAGCAGCAGGTGCAACACAGAAACCTGCGATTATCTGAACTTGGGTCTACAGGGCCATGGGAGCATGGTCTGGACGTATTGTACAGGCTATTTAGGAAAAATAGCTTAGGAAAGATTACCCAATGGGCGGAACACAGTCATGAATCTGTTTCATGCTTGTGTCAAGCCTCAAAGGATATTAGCAGGATAGCATCGCGCATCTCTGCATCGGCCATATCGGTTAGACGGATTTTATGGCTCAGAGAATGGCAGGGAGACTCTTGACACCATGAAGGCGGTAGAATCCACCCCCTTTGGGGGTGAAATGCTTTTCGGTCTACAGTTGGACAAGTGGATTTTGCAGGCTACTGCAGGAAAGTCCACCTTTATGCCTACGCCTTATACAAGAACCACTCCACAGGTTCGGAGAGGTTATTTGGGACCAGTTTTTCATTTCATTCATTTAGATCGCTGTCCTTTTTGAGCCTGGGGAAGAGGTTTCGGTACACAAGTACGTGGGGGCAGAGGAGAGGCCACGCACAGGCAGCAACCAGAAAGCAGAATAATCCTGCTGACAAAACCGTGGCATGACAGCCTAACAGCTCACCTGGGGTCCCCGTTGGTGGGCTCACGTCTGGAAGGTTTTAGGGACATCTGGGCCACAACCTCACCAGACCTTTACATAAACAACATAATCTGCCAACAAACTGGATTTTCACAAAGACCTCACAGTCAGTTTGTTTACAACGGGATTGCCCCACTGCCCTCAGAAAGCATACAGGATGCATGTCTGCATATCCAAATCTGGGCTCCTCACCAGGCTGAGTAGGGTTCGCACTGGTGATGGATCGCTGCCAATTCTGGGCCTTGCCATTAGGGCTATCATCACAAATCTTTACGAAGCCCATGGCAATCATGGTTGCAGGATTGAGTTTGTTGAGTATCACGATTGTGCCGTCTCTAGACGATCTCCGGATCAAGGCATGGGAACAGTCGATAAAGAATGTTCAGACATCTCATTTATTTCTCATGCAACATGGGTGGATTGTAAATTTCCAGAAACCCATCCTCATGCCAACTCAACAGATTCAATTCCTCTTGGACACGGTACACTTGGGAGTGTTCCTACCAAAGTGCAAGGTCCCGGTCCTGCAGAGCTTAGTGGCTCAGGAACTGCGGACACACACACGGTTTCGTTACACCTCTGTGTGCATCTTCTCGGAACAATGGTGGCATCGTTCGAGGCTCTCCAATACGGCAGACTTCATTTTCAACAATTCCAGATAAACCTCATTGCTTAGGGAGCAAGTTCGCACTGGTTTCTATATCGAAGAATCCGGTTTCCACAGCGCATACGAACCTCCTTAATTTGGTGGTTGTTACATAGGAATCTCGCAGCTGGCAAGAGATTCGGCATTTGGGATTAGAGGATCCTGTCAACAGACGACAGTTTCAGAAGTTTGGGTGTCGTCTTAGAGGAACATCAGTTTCAGGGCAGAAGCCTGCTCATGTACATTCTCGAACTGAGAGCGGTGTACTTAGCCGAAGACCTAGTCATGGGTCAACACGTCAGGATACGGTCGGACAATGGCATGACGACGGCTTGCTTAAACCGTCAATGAGCAGGAAGGCGCCAAGGGCTGACACAAGGTTCTTGTTGTTGGCAGAAAGGCGACGTATCATCCTCTTGGCAGTGTTCATTCCAGGGGATGAATACTGGGAAAGCAGATTCTCTCATGTCGCCAGGACATGCATCCGGGAGAGTGGTGCCTACACGGATGTTCGACATTGTGGTATGGAGATGGGGTCTACGTCAAGTGGACCTAATGACGTCTTGACAAAACCATCAGCTGCCCAGATATGTGTCCAGGACAAGGGATCCAGCAGCAGACGGAGTGGACGCATTAACGTTTCCTTGGTGTTGCAGGAGGGTTTACATTTTTCCTCCTTTCCCACTCATACCCAGGTTTCCGAAAGGGTTGAAAAGAGAACGAATGTGGGCGATCCTGATCGCACCAGACTGGTCCCGCAGTTGTACTCAGAACTGCAAGGATTACTAGGGGAAGATCCTTGCCGGTGGCCTCGGAGGGAGGACCTGTTGTATCAGGGACCGTTTCAACACCCAGTCCTGCTCAGGTCGAGTTTAACGGCGTGGCTCTTGAAACCCGGATCTTAAGAGACAGATACCAAGAACGGCCATTTCTACGATGTTTGTCGCTAGGTAGCTGGTCACAATCATGTACTACTACATAGATTGGAAGAGATCTATGGCCTGGTGTCAAGTACGTGGGTGGAATTCAACGAACTTCCACTTATCCAGACTTCTATTTTCCTTCAGGCCGGTCTAGAGGTAGAACTGATACTGGGCATTCTGAAGGTTCAAATTTCAGCTCTCTCCATCCTATTTCTACGGCGGTTGGCATCCTTGCCAGAGGTCAAACCTTTTTACTGGGGGTTCTGAGCATACTTTCCCCTTTTCGTCCTCCCACTGAGCCGGGGGACTTAATTTTGGAGTTGGAGTTTTTGAGAACTCCAACATTTGAGCCGTTTGCAAGAAAGACCTAAAATATCTCTCTTGGGAGATCACATTATTGCTTGCCTTGGTTTCGGCCAGGCAGGTTCATGAGTTGGGAGCCTTATAGGGTAGACGTCCCTTTTTCATTTTTCATGCGGATAGGACGGAATTCCGTACAGGAACAGATTTCCTTCCTAAGTTTGTTTCGGGGGTTCACGTAAACCAGCCATGCATGGTCCCCTCTTCCTAGGGTCTTGCAGATGGGGACGTGTCTTTGCATGTTGTCCGAGTTTTTAGGGGTATACGTGTAGGTTACATCGACTTTTCCGAAGGTCGGACCATTTGTTTTGTTTTTAGATGGGCCACGAAAGTTTTGGCCTGCACCTATGCAGTCTTTGTCTAGACGAATTTGACTTGCCATTTGGCAAGCTTATATTTCCTGTAACACAGGTTTCGGTTCAGGCGGGTGCTCCTACCACCCGATCAGTGGGGGCCTCATGGGCGGATGCCAGAGGTGCTTACACTACTCAATTTTGCAGAGTGGCAACGTGGTCTTTAGCCCACACGTTCACGAATTATTGCAGTTTTGATAACTTTGCGTCCTGAGACTCTAAGTTCGGACATTTCTCCTTCATCCACTAGGGGCCACTGGAGCGTAGTTACAATGGGGATATAGTAGGCAGTAATTGGGAGCTGGCACTTTAAAATTCTCAACCTGTGGCTAGCTCCTCCCCTACTATCTCCCCTCCAAGCCAGTCTTAGTATGTGCCCGATGTGAGCTGGTTCACTTGGGTTTAGCTGAAGAAATTTTTCTTTTTTCTTTATTATTTTATTTTTCTTTCTTACAGACTGGCAGCTCTGCCACTGCCAGTCTGCACCGTGGGAGCTGCCGGCGGGGTCCCATCGCAGCTGCGTGCGGCTAGGGATGGGCCCCGGCTGAGGGAGACACTGAGCTCTCCTGAGTCGGCGGACACCGCTGCGTGCGGCGCGTGTCGCGGCCACTCCATCCAGCAGAAGATTCCGGCAGCATGGCAGCGGTGAGTATCAAAAATGGCCGGACACCGCTGCGTGCGGCTCGTGTCGGGGCCACTCCATCAGAAGATGAGTACAAAAGGGACCGGACACCGCTGCGTGCGGCGTGTGTCGGAGCCTCGGGGTCGAGTTGGAGTACGCCTAAAGTGTGGTGAGTACAAACATCCCCCCTTGTCACTGATGTATGTTTTATCATGTGTTTGAAGTGCTTGCTTCGGCAGCACTAAATTGGAACGATATAGAGAAGTTTAGCAAAGCCCCTGCGCAGCATGAGCCCTGTGCAAGGATGACATGCAAATTCTTGAAGCGTTCCATATAATCCTGACCAGAATTAAACAGTTTCAGTTTTCAACATAGGTATGGTCCCCTATACTCCAGTCATAGAAGGCTGGAGTGCATCAAAGGCGCTTAATAATTTGAACTTGGCGCCATTATATGGGGGGCGGAGCTTCAGCCCGCTCTGTAAGCGGGCTCAGCGCTCTTCACTACCCGGCTGCAGAAGGCAGCCGGGGGATACACAGTGAGAATAGAAGCTGTATGCCAGAGTCTAAGGAGCATACTTAGCACATTATTATTTGCAAAAGTGAGTCATTATTGCTCACACAGCTAGGCTCCAGACTCTGGCACACAAGGTCACATGGGACTCGGTGCATGAAACGCTCCCCGGCCACAGCTTACAAGCGGCCGGGGAGATACAGGGCGCTTCCCGCTTATGGTAGAGCAGGTTTAAATTTGGCGCCGAAGCGGAGGGGGCGGAGCTAACTCCCGCTCTGTTCGGCGGGCTAAGCGCACTCCGTCCCCCGGCCGCTACAGGACACGCCGCTGCACTGTCACACCGCTCCCCGGCCGCTGCAAGCTCCCTTCCCTCTCCGGGCTGTTCAGGGAGGATAAAGGTAGGATGTGGGGGTGAAGGCTATTCCCGCTTTGCTCAGCGGGCTCCCGGCGGCGGATCGCAGCGTTCACTGCCTCTAGACACAAATCCTGTCTCAGGGGGGGTTTTTAAATTTTCTGTGCAGGGAGTTGCTGACATTCCTCCCTGCAGGAGAGTCCTCTGACAGGCATTTCATACAGGAGCCTGCTCTATTACAGGAGCTGGGGCTCATCTCATAATGATTCAAAAATGTGCACAATTTATTTACCATACATATACTACAGTATTTATCTACCCTAATGGGTTCACATACAGGGTTGGATTCACTGTGGGTGTGTATATATATATATATATATAGATGTGTATGTATGAATATATATATATATAGATGTGTGGAGGTATGTATATAGATATATGCATACAATGCCGTATATAGGGCAGTGCGGATGGTGTGGTGGTTGGCGTTGCTGCCTTGCGGCATGGAGGGCGTGGGTCTGGTTCCTACCAGTGCCCTACTTTTGTGTAGTTTGTACAGAGGTGTCCACATACATCTTTAAGATAAAACAAACCACTTCCGCAATGTTTTCTAATAACAAAATACCTCCTTGCCACATAACAATTTCCCCCATCTTTTCTCACAGTCTGGTCACCATTTTGAAAAGCCAGCGGAACCTCCGAGAAACATCTGGTGCACCTAAATTTAGCGGTACACTACATACAGTGTGGTCTTCCCTTTATTATTCCTTGGCTAGTTACTAATGCTATTTGTAATTTGGGGAATGCGTGTAAGGCATCAGACAAATAGCGCTGCGGCTCAGTACGCTAGTAGCGGGTATCTGTACAGGGGGACCAGGGTTTGAAAATAAAGAAACTTTAAGGGGAGCCCCTATAGCCTAGGGCTAAGACTCCTGTCCCACAGCGCAGCGCTACTGGTTCAGGTCTCCGCTGCTCCAGAAAGTTTATTTGATGTCGGTCACTATATATTATAGTGCAGACTTTACATATGGCTGTGTTTCTTTAACCCACCTTTTCTCCTCTCACCTGGGATAGTTAAAGAATTCCCTCTTAGGTGTGAAGTATGCGGTGGAGCCATCTGCAGAGCCCTCCACGCGCCTGCAGGACACTCCTGTTGAACAGCTCAGATTATACAGGTAATGTCACTATTAACCAGAGATCTTGTACGTCATTTCACCTCTCCAGGTTTCTAAAGGAACCTTGCTAACCTTCCAGGTTACAATACTAATGATGTCTGTTTTCTGTGGAGTCTGAACCAGTGTCTCAGAATATCCAGGTGCATTATACAGCAGTTCGTCTGGTACTGCAGGTAAAGGAGGCGGACACGTCAAGTCCATCAGGGTTCGACGCCAATGACGAAATGACAGCGACTGGCCCAGTCTCGGATGAGCTGGGCAGGCTCCGGTAGGCGGCCGTCAGACACCCGAACACACAAAATCAGGTATCAAACAATGTTTGTTTTCCCTACCCTCTTCCCACAGTCGTCAGGAGATGGTATCAGAACCTTTCTAGGATATACCCCTCGATGTACCGCCGGTCCAACAAGCTGCCGTTTTCCTGAGCAACCTTGTTCAGGGACCCATCGAAGACATATACGGCAGCATGTTTCTACCTTGTCCGGAACAGGTAGGTTGTGGAACAATTGTCCTCTAGGTTACAGGATGTTTCACATCAGGATCAATTGATACTTTGGTACAGGTCCGAATCACGATTCTGCTCTATGATCTTTGAAGGTCACCACGTCTGCAGACTCGGACCCTGCATTTTCGCTTGGGCTGTCTTAAACCGTCGACCTCTGGGGCTGCGACTGTGACAGGTGAACATGTAATCCTACGGGGCAGATGGTTCAGGGGAAGGAACTTTCTGCAGGATTTCTTGAACCATTGGAGGTAAGTCCACTTTGCTTTCTCCTAATACTGCCCCAGCTCCAAGACAGACCGTTACCGGTCTTTCCTTTAGATTTTTCCGTGACCCTTCGGAAACTTTCGACTCCACACGGGCGATATTTCAGTCGCCAGGGGATCTCAAAAAAAAAAAAAAAAAAAAAAAAAAAGAGCTGAAGCAGAGGTTCAGCATCATCCTTATAAACCCACTACAGGTCAGACTTTCCTACCACCTGGAGGGTCCCAGGGTAGGCGCAGGTCGGTGGTCCTATGGGAAGAACTGAGAAGGCTGGGGCAAACTAGATTTCGGAACAACCATCTCAGGAGTCCCTCGGCAGGGGGCGGCCGATTTACGATGACAAGAGTCATACTGCAGGCGGCGCTCCATATGCTTCTAACCGCAAAGAGTGTTGATCCCTGTTTTTCACATATCATTTGAATCGGGACAGTTCTCAGGCCTTTGTTTTCTTCTCACGTTCCGAAGCCAGTTGGCTCGGCCAGACCTATTCTGGCCTTACAATCCTTTCAGTCTGTGATTGCTTTTTTTTTTGAACAAGAAAGGGAGTTTTTACGTGTCCCTTGTCTTCAGAGATGCCTGTTTACTGATTTCAGTTGGACGGGCTTTTCTCAGATTCACATTACAGGATTCTCATTTTCACTGTCAGTCCTTTCCTCTCGGTATCTCTTCCGCTCCCACAGAGTTCAGGAAGATCACAGAATAACTCTTTCAAGGGCAGAAGGTGACGTTGGTTCCCTAAATGGACAATCTACTGCTGCTTTCCCACTCTGTACATTAGGTGGCTTCTGAATATCCGGAGGATCCAGGAGCTTATGGTTCAACACAGATCCAATTTATGCTCCTCATAGACGTTTCTCAACTTGGTCCGTCAGAGGATTTTTCCTTCCTCGGCACCAGGTACTCTATTCCTTCAGTCAAGTTGCGACGCAAGGAGTGGTCGCCTCCATTCCTCTCTGAGCGGGGGACAACATTCCTCTCTGAACGGGGGACAACATCCCTCTCTGAGCGGGGGACAACAATCTTCTTTCCGGGTCAAGCCACCAGGTCAGACTCCCGGGGGAGAAAACATTCCCCGGAGTTTTGTCAGCTGGTCCGCTGTGGGCGGAGATTTCGGATCGACCTCAGGGCGTTCTGACTGACTTTTTAACCCTTTACTACTCTCGGGCGTGAGCTCGGGCAGTAGCCGAGGAGGCCCTCAGGGCTCCGGGGAGTTTTCTGGTTATTCTATCCGGCCTCCCTTTTTAATTTCTACCTCCGGTTCGGTAACACAGGAGGGGATTATGCGTGCTAGTCCTCTCGGTGGCTCTGGTTGGGCCACAGATGTCTTGAAGATACAGATACACCTGTTGTCAGTAGAGGAGCCTATGCTACTACCTCGACTGGACTGTCCACTTCAACAACTTTTCCTTGTTCAATCTTACACTGGTTCCGTGTAACCGTGTGACTGTTCACGAGACCTCAGAAGGGAGTAGTTCCCTAGGTTGGTTAGGCCTACCGGGCCCCGATTTCAGAAGTCTGTTACCTCTTCTCGCTTTTGCCACTTTTGGAAAACTGTATCGGACATAATAAGCATAAAAGGGGTTTTCCCCTTCTTTCAGTTACCATTCAGCCGTCATCTTTGGTTTCTCTGGGAGGTTTTGCTCCGCTGCGCTTCATACCACACTGACCTGAATTTTAGGTCTCTGTTTTTTTTTTCGGTTTTCTTCCAAAAGAGATTAGCCTAGCGGCCGTAGGTTCGGCCTCTTTTTCAGGGAGTGCTCTATGGCATCTCCCCCGGCTGAGTTTCGGTCTCAGCGGTCGTTTCTTCCTGAGGGGATGTCCATTTTTCCGACAAATCTGACACTAGTGTTTTTTGGTCCTCTTTGAATGTTGTCATGGCTCGCCGACTCTCCCTACAGAGGTCTTCGGCTATTCGACAAAGTGTTTTCTTCTTGGTGCTGTACAATGCTCCCGTGCTAAATAGCCGGGGTCCCAACATACGCTGGGCCGTTGGATACATCTAACCATCAGACAGTCTTCTTGGAGGTTGCTAGGGAGCCTCCGTATTCCATTTCAGCGCACTTAACGCGCGTGGTAAGACCTTTGTGGGCGGCTGCCCGTGGGGTCTCCATAAATAGTTTGTCGGGCGGCTACTTGGTCGGACTGACATTCCTATTGTCAAATTCTACAAGTTTGACACTTTTGCGGCCTCTGCATCACAATTTGGCCGAGCAGTTTTTACAGGACTCGCAGCGCTCTCCCGCCCGTTTTTGGGAGCTCTGGGACGTCCCCATTGTAACTACGCTCCAGTGGCCCCTAGTGGATGAAGGAGAAAACAGGATTTTGGTACTTACCGATAAATCCCTTTCTCCGATTCCACAGGGGCCACTGGACGCCCGCCCAGCGCTGTTCCTCCTTGTTTTTTGCTTAACGGTTTGCAGATCACCATATGACTGCTTGTTGAGTTCAGGCTAGCCTGGTTTTTTGTCAGGTTCTGTTCCAGGTTTAGTTTGGGTTATCCTGGTTTACAGGGCGTCATTAACCTCCTCTACCTTAAGGTTTGTTTATTCCATCTCTCATCGGGCACAGTTTTACGTAGACTGGCTTGGAGGGGAGATAGTAGGGGAGGAGCTAGCCACAGGTTGAGAATTTTAAAGTGCCAGCTCCCAATTACTGCCTACTATATCCCCATTGTAACTACGCTCCAGTGGCCCCTGTGGAATCGGAGAAAGGGATTTATCGGTAAGTACCAAAATCCTGTTTTAGTTTTGCAGGCCACCGACAGCACTTCCTCCCTTGGGGATAACTTTGGGACGTCCCCTACTGTATAGGACTCCAGTGTCCCCTAGTGGATGAAAGAGAAAAGAGGATTTTGGTACTTACCGATAAATCCATTTCTCTGAATCCTCTAGGGGACACTGGACGCCCGCCTCGGTGCTGTCAGCCTGCTGTGTTCGAAGTTCTTGTTTAAACAGTTCGTACAAACAGCGTTCGTTTTTCGGTTAACCGTTTCTTGGATACTGTTTGGCATGTTGTACGGTTCGGTTCCTCGCCAGGTGCTATAGTATCATGTCCTATTCTCTCAGTCAAATTTTCCAAACTGAGGGAGGAGGGATGTGAAGGGGGAGGAGCCGGCTGTGCACACAATGCTAATTTTAGATTGTGCCACACCTCCGGTTGCAAGCTTCACACCCCTACTGTATAGGACTCCAGTGTCCCCTAGAGGATTCAGAAAAATGGATTTATCGGTAAGTACCAAAATCCTCTTTTTTGTAGCAGCAGCAGAGGCCTACGGTCGTCTGCGCTTGGGTTAACAAGGCCATGGGAACATGGTCTGGACGTATTGTACAGGCTATTGAGGGGGAAAATGGCTTGGAAGAAATGACCCAACTGTCGGAACACATTTGAGAATCAGCTTCATACTTGTGTCAAGCCTCTAAGGATATTCGCAGGCTAGCATCGCGCATCTCTGCATCAGCCATGTTGGCTAGACGGACAGAGACTGGCGAGGAGACTCTGACACCAAGAGGGCAGTAGAATCCATCCCCTTTGGGGGAGAGATGCTTTTCGGTCCAGAGTTGTACAAGTGGATTTCGCAAGCTACAGCAGGGAAGTCCTCTTTTCGGCCTACTCCTTATACAAGAGCCACTCCACAGGTTAGGAGAGGTTATTCGGGACCAGCGTTTAATTCATTTAGATCGCAGTCCTTGCGAGCCCGATGAAGAGGTTTCGGTACACAAGTACGTGGGGGCAGAGGTAGAGGCCGCTCACAAGCAGCAGCCAGAAAGCGGGATAAACCTGCTGACAAGACCGTGGCAGGACGGTCTCCTGGCTCACCTGGGATCCCCCTTGGTGGCACACGTCTGGAAGGTTTTCGGGACATCTGTGCCAACACCGTTCCAGAACTTTAGATAAACGACCTAATCTCCCAGGGGTACAAACTATTTTCCGCAGAGGCCGCACAGTCAGTTTTTTTTTACAATGCCTCGGTGCCCTCAGAAAGCAAAAGCACTACTGCCAGCAATTAAAAAATTGCTACGGTCAGAGGTCACTATTCCGGTTCCCGCCCCTCAGAGAGGACCGGGTCTCTATTCCAATCTTTTTGTCGTGCCAATGCCAGACGAGACAGTCAGGCCGATACTCAATTTAAAAGTTTTAAACCGGTTTCTAAGGGTCTACAGATTCAAGATGGAATCAATCCAGTCTGTCATTGCAGGCTTAGAACAAGGCGAGTTCATGGTATCCATGGACATAAAGGATGCATATCTGCATATCCCAATCTGGGCCCCTCACCAGGCTTACATAAGGTTCGCACTGGTGACGGATCACTACCAATTCAGGGCCTTGCCTTTCGGTCTATCATCGGCCCCAAGAATCTTTACGAAGATCATGGCAATCATGATTACAGAATCGGGACTATTGAGGGTCACTATTAGACCTTATCTAGACGATATACTAATCAAGGCATCCTCTCGGGAACAGTTGATCAAGGATGTTCAGACATCTCATTAATTTCTCATTCAACATGGGTGGATTGTGAATTTCCAGAAATCCAGCCTCATGCCAACTCAACGGATTCAGTTCCTCGGTCTCATCTTGGATACGGTACAATTGAGAGTATTCCTACCAGAGAACAAAGTCCAGGACCTACAGAGATTAGTGGCTCAGGTACTGAGGTCACAAACTGTTTCTCTACACCTATGTGTGCAACTTCTCGGGATGATGGTGGCGTCTTTCGAAGCTCTCCAGTATGGCAGACTTCATTCCCGACCATTACAGATGAACCTCATTGCTCAGGGAGCAGGGTCACACTGGCTTCTACATCGAAGAATCCGACTTCCACCGCGCATACGAACCTCCTTACTTTGGTGGTCGTTGCACAGGAATCTCGCATCAGGCAAGAGATGCGGCATTTGGGATTGGAGGATCCTGACAACAGACGCCAGTCTCAGAGGTTGGGGTGCCGTCTTGGAGGAGCATCAGTTTCAGAGTAGATGGACGCTACTGGAGAGCAGCCTACCCATAAACATTCTTGAACTAAGAGCAGTTTACAATGCACTTTTCTTAACCGAAGACCTAGTCATGGGTCAACACATAAAGATGCAGTCGGACAATGTCACGACGGCGTACATAAACCGTCAAGGAGGAACAGGGTGCAGGGTGGCGTTGAAGGAAGCCACAAAGATCTTGTTGTGGGCAGAAAGGCGAAACATCATCCTCTCGGCAGTGTTCATTGCAGGTGTGGAGGACTAGGAAGCAGATTATCTCAGTCACCAGGACATGCATCCGGGAGAGTGGTGCCTACATCCACAAATTTTCGACATGGTGGTGAGGAGATGGGATCTACCTCAAGTCGACCTAATGGCGTCTCGGCAATACCATCAGCTGCCCAGATATGTGTCCAGGACAAGATATCGAGCAGCAGATGGATTGGACGCATTAACACTTCCTTGGTGTTACAGGAAGGTTTTACATTTTTCCACCTTTCCAACTCATACCCAGGTTTCTGAAAAGGTTGAAACGAGAGCGAGTGTGGGCGATTCTAATCGCACCAGATTGGCCCCGCAGGAGTTGATACTCAGACCTGCGAGGGTTACTAGCAGAAGATCCTTGACGGTTACTTCAGAGAGAGGACCTGCTATCTCAGGGACCGTTCCAACACCCAGACCTGAACAGGCTGCGTTTAATGGCGTGGCTATTGAAACCATGGGCTGGTGTCAAGAATGTGGGTGGAATTCGACGAACTTCTACTTATCCAGACTTCTACTTCTCCTTTCGGCCGGTCTGGAGGTAGGACTGAGCCTGGGATCTCTGAAGGCTCAAGTTTCGGTTCTCCCCATCCTCTTTCAACAGCGGTTAGCATCCTTGCCAGAGGTTCAAACCTTTTTACAGGGGGTTCTGAGGATCCAACCCCCTTTTTCGTCCTCCCACTGCGCCTTGAGACGTAAATTTGGTGTTGGAATTTTTGTGATCACCAACTTTTGAGCCGTTAGCAAGAACAGACCTGCAATATCTCTCTTGGACGTCACATTAGTGCTTGCCTTTGCTTCGGCCAGGCGGGTTTCTGGGTTGGGAGCCTTATCGTGTAAGAGTCCTTTTTTAATTTTTCATGAGGATAGGGCAGAACTCCGTACAAGAGCAGATTTCCTTCCTAAGGTTGTTTCGGGGTTTTACGTAAACCAGCCAATTGTGGTACCATCTTTCCAGGATCTCGCAGATGGGGACGTGTCCTTGGATGTTATCCGAGCTTTACGGGTATACGTACAGGTTATGTCTTCCTTCAGAAAGTCGGACCTTTTGTTTGTCTTTAGGATGGGCCAAAGAAGCAGTCTTTGTCTAGATGGATTAGACTTGCCATTCGACAAGCTTATATTTCCTGTGGAAAACAGGTTCGGACGGGTGCTCATACCACCCGATCAGTGGGTGCCTCAGGGGCGGCTGACAGAGGTGCTTCCACTACTCAACTTTGCAGAGCAGCGACGTGGTCCTCAGCCCACGTTCGCGAAAGTTTACAAGTTTGATACCTTTGCGTCCGGAGACTCTAGTTCGGACGTTTAGTTTTGCAGGCCACCGACAGCACTCCCTCCCTGGGGGATAACTTTGGGACGTCCCCTACTGTATAAGACTCCAGCGTCCCCTAGTGGATGAAAGAGAAAAGAGGATTTTGGTACTTATCGATAAATCCATTTCTCTGAATCCTCTAGGGCAGTGGTTCTCAAACTCGGTCCTCAGGACCCCACACAGTGCATGTTTTGCAGGTAACCCAGCAGGTGCACAGGTGTATTAATTACTCACTGACACATTATAAAATACCCACAGGTGGAGCTAATTATTTCACTTGTGATTCTGTGAGGAGACCTGCAAAACATGTACTGTGTGGGGTCCTGAGGACCGAGTTTAAGAACCTGTGCTCTAGGGGACACTGGACGCCCGCCTAGGTGCTGTCAACCTGCTGCGTTCAAACTACCTGTTCAAAAAGTTTGTACAAACAGCATTAGTTTTTCAGTTAAGAGTTTCTTGGATGCTGTTTGATAGGTTGTACGGTTCGGTTCCTCGCCATGTGCTATAGTGTCATGTCCTATTCTCTCGGTCAAATTTCCCAAACTGAGGGAGGAGGGATGTGAAGGGGGAGGAACCGGCTGTGCAGACTATGCTAATTTTAGATTGTGCCACACCTCCGGTTGCAAGCTTCACACCCCTACTATATAGGACACCAGTGTCCCCTAGAGGATTCAGAGAAATGGACTTATCGGTAAGTACCAAATTCCTCTTTTTGTCACTCGCTTCAACGGTAGTGGCTTAGCACTGGCAGCGCTGCCGCTTACCGCTCTGTTCCCCTCCACTGACGCCGGGTCCCTGACCTCCACGGCCAGCCGCCCCAGCACCTCCCAGGCACCGGGAGCAGCCGCCAGAAGGGGATGCAGGGTAAAAGGCTTCCTGCTGGCGGGAAGCTGTTTCAGGCGGCGGTCAGCACCGGTGGGAAAGGCAGCGGCACTCAGATCATTCTGAGTCACCGCTAGGCCACCAGGGATGATGTTCAGCGGGAAGCGGTCCCTGGGGGGCTACAGACAGTGTCCCGTAGTTCCGCCCCCAAGCCCTGCAGGCGGTTTCCTACCATTAGGCTTCCCGCCTCAGGGCTCTCTCCTCCCTCTCACCTCATGCCCAGTGGCCATATTTCCCTGGCGGAGCTACAGAGTGGGAACTCCTAGCTTACAGGAGGCTTGCTTGCTAGAAAGAGGGTGGTTTCTCTCCTGCCTACTATACCAGCACTGTTTCCTAGTGTCAGGTTGTATATTCAACTACCCCTCCTCATGGTGTTGGTGGTTGGGAACAGGGTGCCTTTATTGTTTACACTGTGACCTTGGGTACGGTATGTAGATTATGATTTCATTTTCATATTGTTAGCCTGTTTTTGCTAGTTTTACATAAGGATCTCGGTTTATCTGAACAGTAGCTTCTTCTGTGTTGGGCTCACAGTCTTAGTGCCCGACCTACTTATTCTTTTATTTGTGGTTCATCGGTCCAGTGTTATTGCCCTCTCAGTCCACCTTCCTGTTATATCAGGTCTTAGTGTGTGTGTTTGTTCTCCTGTATTATTGTTATGGGTTACATCATGTCCAGCAGGGGATCTTCCAAAGCACCCCAGAAGGAAAAGGGAGCACCTGGGCTGCACGCCTACACCTGTACAGCCTGCAAGGAGAATTATTCGTGCTTGGCACAGGACCTCATGGGGCTCTGGGACTCTTGCTCTTCCAGGGAGTCTAGTGGCGCTGCTGCGGGGGGCTCCACTTTGTCCGAGCCAGAGTGGGCGGTTTCGCTGTCTCTGGCTATGTGAGAGCTGGCCTCCCAGTTAGCGGCCTCCAGGGATCCTCCTGTTACTTTTCCCACAATGGATCCTGCTTCTTCTCAACCTCAAATAATACATATAAAAAGAGAGCGCATAAAGTTTTATATGGTTTTATTATACTTTTAAAAAACTAAAAATTGTCTAGTTTAACATTAATAAATGCATATATTGCTAAAGTGCTGATTGAAACAATGTAATAAGATATTCACTATAGTGCTGCTACAAATAAAATATCAATCCATACCAAACCACATTAGTCCATATAGTTGTATTTAGTAGCAGCTGCCACTTAGTATCAACTCGTGTTCCAGGGTTGATTTTGTTTCCACTTAAGTGGTTAATTTGTAGGTAACTGTCCCACACACGAGAGAGCCACTAGTTTGAATGAACAGTGGTCTTTATTGGAATAGATGGGTGCTGCAGCAGTATTTGTAGTTCATTAGATAATCTGTAGGACCACTTGAGACAAGTCTTTCACATATGCAGAGTAATTTTGATATACATGGGATATCCTCCCATCCGCTGACATAAGTGTTATATTGTATACTGCAGGAATGGGATCTGCTGTTAGTCTTAATCACTGTATCTCACCTCGCTGCGGCCTGGGTTACACTTTCCCTGCTGCCAGAGATCCACTCACAGCCGTGGCGTCCCGCCGCCGATTGCTCCGGTGTCAACGTCTGGCTTGCCCCTCGCCAGGGTAAGATGAACCAGACCGCACTATAGCTCCCAGCCACGGTTACGTACCGCTGAGCCTCCCCCGTTGCATACGTCCGACTTCTCCCAGCCGGAACCTGTATGGCTGCAGTATGGTGGGAAGGTATGCCTTGGCTTCTAGCTTTAGCGGTGTACCGCTGAACTTTTAACCTGCTGGGGCCGTAACGCTTCTCACCTCCGGAGTTCGGACGGACAGTGTCGGTGAATGTCAGAAATAGCCAGTTCACAGATCCTGCAGCAGATTATCTAATGAACTACAAATACTGCTGCAGCACCCATCTGTTCCAATAAAGACCACTGTTCATTCAAACTAGTGGCTCTCTCGTGTGTGGGACAGTTAGCTACAAATTAACCACTTAAGTGGAAACAAAATCAACCCTGGAACACGAGTTGATACTTAAGCCTAGTACCCACGGGCCGATTCGGGGAGAGATGTGTGCTGAGCGGTTCGCTCAGCACACATCTCTCCCACTGCTCAGCACTGCGCGATCCGTGCTGAGCGTGCGGGGGGAGACGGGGGGGGGGGGGGGGGGGGGGCGCTCACTTCACCCAGCGGGAGGCCAGTCTAGCAGCAGCGAAAGCAATGCACGGGGCTGCGCATCGCTATCACTGTGTGGGGTACGGAGCGATCCTGCTTAAATTCTAAGCAATCTAGTCAGATTGCTTAGAATATCGCTCCATGAGTACCCCCCTTAAGTGGCAGCTGCTACTAAATACAACTATATGGACCAATGTGGTTTGGTATGGATTGATATTTTATTTGTAGCAGCACTATAGTGAATATTTTATTACATTGTTTCAATCAGCACTTTAGCAATATATGCATTTATTAATGTTAAACTAGAAAATTTTTAGTTTTTTAAAAGTATAATAAAACCATATAAAACTTTATGCGCTCTCTTTTTATATGTATTATTTGTGCTTAATATTTGGTATTACTTCAGTCTACCAAGTGGGAGCTGCATCTAGTTTTACATTTTATGTTTTGATGACCAGTAAAGTATACTAAAAAAGCATTTGCGCCTGAATTAATATTCACACACAGGAGTAAGAAGATCTTCAGGCTTAGCCTTACGACTGTGTGTGCATATAATTGTAATTATTGTATTCTTCTCAACCTCAGCTGCCAATGGAACCTGCATGGGTTCAGGGTCTATCCCAGTCGGTTCAGGATTTAGTTCAGGTTTCTAATAATCTGCAACAGGCCCTAGCGTTATCTTCAAAGCGCAGGGCCCCAGGTGATACGTCGATTCCTACTCTGCAGTTGGAAAGTTCCCAATCAGGGATTTTCTCTGAAGAGGATCCGGAATCGCCTGGGTCAGACGTCGTGGAAGCTCCGCCGCCTCAGGATGACCGCATGTTCCTTACAAGGGTTGAAGCCCTGGTGAAGGCGGTCAGGGAGGTTCGGCAGATCCGTAACCAGCTTCACAGACTCCTATGTTCAAGTGAAAAAAGAAGGATACTTCTGCATTTCCACCTTCATCTCAGCTGGAGGAACTTTTCAAGGAACCCTGGTCTCATCCTAACAAGAAATTTCTTCTTACCAAGAAATATTCTGCCTTTATGCAGCGGGGTACACTGGTATTCCACAGGGAATAACATTGGGGTGTGGAGTTGCGTCTTGATCCGAGACACCAACAGGCTAAAAGCTTTGACTGTTCCCAGGTGCCGCCTTCTCTATATCCCCGCCTCCAGGCACTGGAGCTCAGTTTGTAAGTTGGTGCCTGCAGTGCAGGCAGATAACAGGGAGGACTGCACTAAGCAGCCTGAAAAGAGCTTTTTGAAGAAAGAAGACTTGACATATCGTGCTGCGGCTCCCTCACCTCCCCCAGCGGCACTGTATACTCCCGCACCCTGGTTGCCGGGTACTTACAACAGAGGGCTCCGGTCTCATCAGGCACACACTCACCACTGCTCTCCTGGATTGCGTGACCGCATCTGTAGGGAGGAGGTAAGAGGGTCCCCCAGGCGGAACCCGCTGAAATTGCGATTCAGCGCGGTCTTTAGGAGATGGGCCGCGCGTAAGTGGACACTGTGCCCGTACAGGGACCCCACTAGACCACCAGAGCAAGGGGCACAGGACGTATTTCTTAAAATACGTTTCAAATAGGCCCCGCAGTACCCGGTGGTGAAGTCCAGCAAGGGGTTAAGGCTCTGACCTGTAGCCCCTCCCCCAGCCGCCATTTACTGCAAACGTTCCTGCCCTGGAGCTGCATATCTATCTCTCTCTCCCTCACTCACTCCCTGTCAGCGTTTGGGTGCCATTACACACATGCTGAGCTGATTCTGGGACTGCTGGGCAATGTCTCCTCTGTAAAGCCGTCTGCATCATCAGCGCTCTGCATTTATAGGACACTTAAGTATTCTACATGTCGTTTAGACAGTGTTAGTTAAGAAAAAGTGCATAACTTCAGGGTTATTTAGTACAAGTACCCTGTGATATACGTCCAGTCTTTACTGTGCATTGTTATATCTGTGTGTGTGTGTGTATATGTATGTATGTATGTATGTATGTATATATATATATATATATATATATATATACACATAGCTTTACTTAGTAGTCCAGTTACTTGGTATTGCTAGTCAAGTGCAGTTTTATTGTTGGTAATAATTTCTGCATTGTACATGTGACTGTGTGCGCCAATAGCTGCTGTGTGGTCTATATTCCGTGTATCTCACACACATTGCTATCCCTATATTCTGTACCCTAAAGGGGGCTAAGTGAGTCAGGGTTCTCGTATGATATAGTGTCTCACAGGATATTCTACTTTGGTATTTTTCTCTGTGTGTTTCAGTCACCATATTCCCAGTGTCGGACTGGGGCATGTAGGGCCCACCGGGGGAATACAGTGGTAGGGGCCCATGTTTAGGGGTGTGGCCAGTCTCTAGAGGGGGTGTGCCCAGCCGCCACATTGGTTTACCTAACCATTTTGCAAGTGTTGGTCCCCTAGATAAATATATACAGTAAATACTGTATTGCATGCATGATAATGTCCTAGATTAGTAACAGCACAGTCTGGAACCTGATGCCTAGAGGAGGGGGTGGGCCCCCAGGCAATAAGGCCCACCGGTGGTTTCGCCTGTACCCCTGTGGGCCAGTACAACCCTGCATATACCTCTTAAATTCTCTGTTTGTGCTATGCTTTGCTGTCACACTATACAGGACTTTTTTGTCAGGTATTTTGTCTACGTTTATTCTACTATTACACCCTAAGGTTACGTTTACAAATGTCTGCTAAACAGGGTGGTAGATCCATGGCTGATCCTGCACCGTGCAGTGCTGACGCCACGGATTACTCAGAGGAAAACATTGCAGCTGAGGGTTCAGGTACTGGGGGTTCTATACCACTCAGTCAGCCTGCAGCACCGTGGGCACACCAAGACACACCTTGGGCTGCCTTTTCTAATTTACGGACTACGCTAGTGACTAGACTTGCGCCCCCTGTGGTACCTCCTTTGCCATTACAGTCACATATTGGGGGTCATTCCGAGTTGTTCGCTCGCTAGCTGCTTTCAGCAGCATTGCACACGTTAGGCCGCCGCCCTCTGGGAGTGTATCTTAGCATAGCAGAATTGCGAACGAAAGATTAGCAAAACTGCTACTAAGTAATTCTTTGCAGTTTCTGAGTAGCTCCAGACCTACTCACAGATTGCGATCAGCTCAGTCCGTTTAGTTCCTGGTTTGACGTCACACACGCCCTGCGTTCGGCCAGCCACTCCCCCGTTTCTCCAGACACTCCCCCCGTTTCTCCAGACACTCCCGCGTTTTTCCCTGACACGCCTGCGTTTTTTTTTGCAAACGCCGGGAAAACTCTGTTACCACCCAGAAACGCCCCTTTCCTGTCAATCACACACTGATCAGCAGTGCGACTGAAAAGCGCAGTTGAAGCCACAGCAAAACTGCTAAGTTTTTAGTAAAATAACTAAGCGCATGCGCTCGGCGTACCATGCGCATGCGCAGTTAGCAACAAATCGCAGAAAATCGGCAACGAGCGAACAACTCAGAATGACCCCCATTGTCCCTGCAGTTAATCCGCCATGGGCAGATAATCTGTCCTCTCAGTTACAGCAATTAAATCAGTATTTGGCAAAACAAAAACCTAACCCTCGCCCACCTAAGACCACGGGGTCCTCTAAGCGAGCCATTACTTCCTCACAATCCACACATGTTTCGGATACTACATCCGATGAAGATGGCGCATATACAGACCCCTCAGACACTGATGCAGACGCTTCTGATAGGGAATCTATTACACAAGTGGATGTTCCTGACCTATTGGAGGCTATCAGGCTGATCCTTCAAATTGATGAAGTTGAGCCTACTGATAACTCTAAGAAACCTGATAAATTCAAAAGTGTCAGAAGGTTACTAAATTAGTTTTACCTCATTCTGACTAAATTAGTTTTACCTCATTTGGTTGACTTACGTCAGGAATCCTGGGACTATCCAGGAAAGAAATTCTCTCTTAAGAAGATGCTAGCTCGTTATCCACTCGCTGCAGAGTTAAGTAAAAATTGGGAAACACCGACGCCGGTGGACTCACAGGTCGCGTGTCTGGTGGTGTCATCTGCTCTGCCTGTCACTACGGTCACCTCTCTGAAGGAACTGATGGATAAGCGTGTGGATGGTTGCTTGAAGTCTATTTACACTCTTGCAGGAGGTGCTGGAAACATTTTGTTTAAGTACAGTCGTACAAACGGCCATTCTGCGTGAATATTATGTATCCTTATACTCTTCCCCAGATCCAACTGATACTCTTCTGTCTCAAGACGATTATCCTCCCCAATTTTGGGATACCCTGAACCTGCCCCAAGTACCTGCGGAATTAGTCTCCTCATTAACAGTTCCCATTACACTTTCAGAAGTCTTAACGACTATAAAACGACTTAAACAGGGTAAAGCACCAGGACCAGATGGATACACGAATGAATTTTACAAACAAATGTCCCCTAAAATAGGCTCGACTTTGCAAGCGGTCTTTAATAGAATTCTGACCGAGGGGATCCTGCCAGATAGATTTACAGACGCAGTGATTAAAGTTTTACCTAAACCAGGACGAAATCTCTCCTTGCCGGGCTCATATAGGCCTATATCATTATTAAATGTGGACTTCAAAATTTTTACCTCTATTTTAGCCCAAAGGCTTAAACCAATTATGCCACTTCTTGTTCACAAAGACCAGACTGGTTTTATAACTGGTCGACACTCGGTTGTGAATCTCAGGCGTGTCCTCTCGGTCATCCAGCATGCTAACTTAAATTCCTCTGACACCTCCTCCCCTGCTCTCATATTATCTATCGATGCAGAAAAGGCATTTGACCTTTTACTGTGGCCCTTTCTTTTTAGAACCTTACATAATTTTGGTTTCCCTGAGACTTTTATTTCAATTTTACGTACCTTATACTCATCACCTTCATCCTCTATTTCCTGCAATGGCCTTCTCTCTTCCCCATTTGTATTACAAAGGGGGACGAGGCAGGGCTGCCCCCTATCTCCTCTCCTTTTCGATCTCTCGATTGAACCCCTAGCGCAAGCTATACGTAGTTCACCTCATATATACGGAATTTCAATTGACTCGCAGATTCTGAAAATTGCATTATTTGCTGATGATACTCTTTTATTTTTAACAAATCCAGAACAATCACTACCCTCCTTATTAAAAATGATACACTCCTTTGGAAAGGTAGCCGGATATAGAATAAATGTTAATAAATCAGAACTCTTGCTATTAGGTAAACCATCATCATCTTTACTCTCCCACCCAGATGTAACTTCTTTTAAAGTGACACATTCCCACTTTAAATATTTAGGTATTAATGTTTGCGCAGATTTATCCAATCTCTACAGAATTAACTACTCCCCTGTTATAGAAAATTTAGCCCTTAAATTAGATACATGGAAGGACTTACCTCTGTCTCTATTAGGCAGAATGGAAGTGATTAAATGCATTATTTTCCCCAAGCTATTTTACTTTATACAAATGCTCCCTATATCATTAACCCGTTCTGATATTCTCAAGATTGAGGCACTCTTTTCGAAGTTCCTTTGGCAGGGTAAAAGACCAAGAATAGCCAGACAGAAATTGAAATTTCCTAAATCAAAGGGCGGCTTTGCAGCCCCAGATATACAGGCATACTCCCTAGCAGTTCAGTTTAGATACATTGCGGACTGGCTCCATTGCTCATCTCAATATATTGATTATGACTTGGAAGCAAAGATATTTGCCCCATACGCCCCTAGCGCACTCTTACACCTGCACCCGACTCGGATTCCTGCGCCGATAAAGAGCCATATATTATTTAGAGACACCTTTTCCGCATGGTTAGCTATTAATAAATTATGTCATCGAGATCCTCGTTTCTCACAATATATCCCATTGTGGGGAAATCCAACGTTCCCACCCTCGTTGCTTAATGCTACATACTTACAATGGAAGGAGAAAGGTCTCGATGCTTTCTATAAAGTTTTTGACCCTGGAGGATCTATATACTCCTACCCGGATCTATGCCAAAAATATGGACTATCTCCGCGACACATGTATATGTATTTCCAGGTGCGTCACTTTGTACTATCTTATGGTGAGCAGCCTCAAGGGGGAGACCCCAGTGGCTTGAACTCAGCTTCTCATGCTATAGATGCTCTAATACGTTCCTTTAAGATACGGCCATATAAAGTGAAATATATGTACTCTATTTTGTTACATGTTTACCCACCATTCAATGGGATAACTTATTTTCTAAATGGAAAGCAGATATACCTGCCTTGTCAAGCATTGCAGATCTCACACATTCTTGTGAGAGATCTTTAAAATTGTTGTCCTCAGCGTATTTCCAGGAAGTTCACCTGAGATTTCTACACAGAGCCTACATCCCTCCTTCTCAAAGAGCACACATGGTTCCCACAGAGACTGGCGAATGCCACAAATGTGGAAGGTCATCTGCAACATTTATGCATTGTGTGTGGGAATGCAGAAAAATTAGGCGTTTTTGGTGTAAACTTATTGCTTATGTTAATAGGTTAATTTCCTCACATGTACTACTGGACCAGTTGGCATGTCTTGCTTTAAATTTTACAAACTGGCAGATTGATCCGAAATATTTTCCTATTATTAGTGTAATTCTCACGCTCGGCAGAAAATGTATATTGATTAAATGGGTCAATCGTTCAGCTCCAACCATTACGGAAATTCAGCAAAAATTATTGCAATTGATGTACTATGATAGAAAGACAGTGTTATTGTCACCCTCTTTTAGCACTCGAAAGTTTTGCCTCAAATGGAGTCCTGTCTTAGACACTTTACCTCTTACAACCAAACAGCATATATTAAGAACTCTTGATTGCTCTTTGGCCTCATATGAACTATATGCATATTATTAATAATTTCATTGATATAGTTTATAGGTGGTCTTCTCTGGCAATAAAATCACATATGATGAATATTAGGGCTGGTCCCTATACTCGTCTTTAGCATGCATCCACCCTCCTCACCCTCCCTTTCCTCTTGTATTCCCCCCATCTCCGATTTCTGTTACTACTTTATCTTGCTGTCCTCTTTATTTCTATTTGATTTTTGTTTTTCATTATCAAATACAGTGTGAAATTACTGAATATACAGTGATAAATGTATAGGTGTGGGTCTGACACACTTTTCTAAAAAACTTGAAAGATTTTCGTCTGATATAACCTATATCTGTTTTGCTGTGCTAAAATTTCACAACGAGGATCTATTTTTGCAAATATGTTAAAACTTGCTATATATCATTGTACTTCTATTTATCAAGGAGTCTTTGTAATAGAATGTTCTTCTCCACTCTGTATTTGAATCTACGTACATATTCGGTTCAGCATTTTCTGGTTTGATGACCTTTCTGTTCATTTATGTATAACTGAAAAACTTTCAATAAACATATTTAAAAAAAAAAAAAAAGTACAGTCGTACAACGCCACCACGGTGGCGTACATAAATCATCAAGGCGGCACTCAAAGCCGCATGGCAATGATGGAAGTGTCAAAGATCCTTCTATGGGCGGAAGGCCATCTGCCAGCCATATCGGCAGTGTTCATTCCGGGGGTCCTCAACTGGGAAGCGGACTTCCTCAGTCGTCAGGACGTACACGCCGGAGAGTGGAGCTTTCATCCAGAAGTATTTCAACTCCTAGTGGACAACTGGGCCTACCAGATGTAGACCTGATGGCGTCTAGTCACAATCACAAGGTTCCGGTCTTCGGAGCAAGGACAAGGGATCCTCAAGCAGCGTTCGTGGACGCACTGGCAATTCCATGGAACTTTCGGCTGCCATACGTGTTCCCTCCGGTGTCACTTCTGCCCAGGGTAATAAGGAAGTTCAAGCAAGGAGGAGGAATATTACTTCTGATAGCTCCAGCGTGGCCCAGACGGCATTGGTTCTCCGACCTGCAGGGTCTCTCGATAGAGCGTCCTCTTCTACTTCCGCAGCGCCCAGAACTCCTCGTTCAGGGCCCTTGTCTACCAGGATCTGGCCCGACTGGCTTTGACGGTGTGGCTCTTGAAGCTTCAGTTCTGAGGGCCAAAGGATTTTCTGAGGCAGTCATTTAAACTATGTTGAAAGCCTGTAAACCGGCTTCGGTTTGGATTTATTATAGGGCCTGGAATTCTTACTTCACCTGGTGTGCGGCTAAGAATTATGACGCATACAACTTCAGTACTGCCAAACTCTTGGCTTTCCTGCAACAGGGCCTGGACTTCGGCCTTCGTCTGGCCTCCTTCAAGGTTCATATTTCTGCCTTGTCGACATGGTTTAAGAGAAAAATTGCGACTCTGCCTGATGTTCATACATTCACTCAGGCTGTTTTGCGAATTAGACCTCCCTATGTTCCCCCGGTGGCACCTTTGGATTTGTCGGTTGTTCTGGATGCCTTACAAGAGTCTCCGTTTGAACCTCTTGAGTCTGTGGATCTTAAGTGGCTTAAGGTCTTGTTTTTGCTGGCTATTGCCTCTGCTAGACGGGTTTCAGACTTGGGTGCCTTTTCCTTTTTGATATTTCACCGTGACCGGGCGGTTCCTAGAACTCGACCTGGTTATCTGCCTAAGGTGGTGTCATTTTTCCACCTTAACCAAGAGATTGTGGTTCCGGCCTTTACCTCTCCTGGTTTATCCTCCAAAGAGCGTTCTTTGGATGTGGTACGGGCTCTTCGTATTTATGTGAAGAGAACAGCTTCGCTTAGATCTGATTCTCTCTTTGTTCTGTTTGGTTTTCACAAATGTGGCTGGCTTGCTAATAAGCAGACCTTGGCCAGATGGATTAGAATGGTGCTTATACATGCTTATGTACAGGCTGGCCTTCCAGCTCCTTCTACCGTCATAGCCCATTTTTCTCGGTCTGTTGGACCTTCTTGGGTGGCCTGCCGTGGTGAGACCCTTGAATAATTGTGCAAGGCGGCTACGTGGTCCTCAGTGAACACGTTCATAAGGTTCTTTGCCTTCGATACTTCCGCCTCACAGGATGCCTCCTTTGGATGCTGGGTTCTTGTGCCCGCTACAGTGTGTCCCCTCCTATTAGGAACTGCTTTAGGACATCCTCAATGTTATTCCCTGTGGAATCAGTGTACCCCGCTGCAGAAAAGGAGATTTATGGTAAGAATTTACGCACTTAGCTTCCTTGGGTTTGTATGGCATTAGTCGCTGGTACCTTCTCCTGTCGTGAGAATGTGGTTCGCTGTGGCTACTAACTGTTGTCGTCTCTCTTACCTGCTACTGCATTGGACTGGTTAACAAAACTGAGCTCCAGTGCCTGGAGGTGGGGATATAGAGGCGGCGCTATGCATCCTGGGAACAGTCAAAGCTTTTAGCCTGATGGTGCCTCGGATCAAGATCCAACTCTACACCCAGATGTCATTCCCTGTGGAATCCAGTGTACCTCGCAGAAAGAGATTTAACAACGGTAAGTTCTTACCATAAATCTCCTTTTTATCCTATGGCAGAGGGGACAGAAAGAAATGGGAAACTCCACCACCAGTGGACGCACATGTGGCACATCTGGTGAAATCCACCACACTTCCCATCCCTTATGTTACATCACTCAAGCTGCTCTCCGACCTGTACTTGCCTCCGCTTGGGTACCCCTGGCAATAAACCGTTGGTTGGATGCCTTAACGGAGGGACTCCGAAATGGATCCAGAAGTTCTGACCTCATAGCCTTCATGGATAACATCCAGGAGGTGAATACCTACTTGGGTGATGCGGCTTTAGACGCTGGTACGTTTGCTTCCAAGGTCTCGGTCTCCTCAGTAGTGGACAGACGCGACCTATGGCTACACTCTTGGCGCGCAGACAGCGAGTCGAAGAAAGCTTTAGATGCTCTTCCCTTTTCGGGAAAAATCCTCTTTAGACCGGAAATGGACAAGATAGTGGCTACGGTTGAAACTTCCAAGATGGCTTTTCTGCCCTCAGGGGTTCCCAAGCCTCTGTCAACATCCTTTCGCTCCTTTTGTCCTCAGGGGAAGGCAAAAGGACAGTTGTCCTCACGGTACCAGGCTCCTTCGAAAAAGCCTTCCAAGCCCAAGGGCCGCCAGTCCTGGTTGGGGCGTCGTCAGGCTCCCAAGGAGCCGGAAAAGCCTGCATCATGACAGTCCGGGTACCCAGCAGGAGGTGTTCAAGGTGGGCGTTCGTCTTTTTCTTCTCGCCGACATCTGGGAACAGACCACGTCAGATACCTGGATCAAGGGCATCGTGTCCAGGGGTTACTCGCTAACTTTCGAAGGTCGCACCCCAAGAAAATATTTTTCAATGAGTCTGCCTCTAGATGTCGGCAAGGCTACCGCTCTCCAAAATGCAGTTTGTTCTCTGCTATCGGCTGGAGTGATAACGCCGGTTCCTCTTCAGCAGCGGGGGACAGGTTTTTATTCAAATCTCTTCTTGGTCCCTCCAAACCCTCAACCGCTTCCTCAGGGTTGCGAGGTTCAAAATGGAATCTTTGCGGTGTATCCTACAGTCCCTTGAACAGGGAGATTCCATGGCCTCCTTGGACATCCAGGATGCTTAGCTGCATATTCCCATTTGGGAGGACCATCAAAGATTTCTCAGGTTCGCCATACGGAAGGAACATTACCAGTTCCAAGCACTTCCCTTTGGATTCTCTACGGCTCCTCGAGTATTCGCCAAGGTGATGGCAGTGATGACTATGCACCTGAGACTTCAGGTTGTTTCTCATCCTGCCTTACCTAGACGACCTCCTTCTGATGGCGACATCTCAGGCCAGTCTACTGGAACACATCCACCTGGCTTTAAACACATTACAAGCACATGGATGGCTGATCAATTGGCGAAAGTCCAGCCTAACTCCGTTGCAGCAAATGGTCCATCTCGTAGCCCTTTGGATTCAGAAGCACAGAGTCCATCTCCCCGAGGACAAGCGGAAATTCTTACAAGCATTACTTCCGAAATTCCTTTCCCACCGGACGGTTTCCGTCCATTTTTGCATGCGTCCATTAGGGAAGATGGTCTCCTGCTTCGAGATGGTGGAGTATGCACAGTTCCATTCCAGACCACTTCAATTGGAGCTCCTCCGAACCGGGAATCATTCTTCTCTTCACTTCAAGTCACTGTTGTTCGTCCTCTCCAGGGAGACTCGTCTTTTGTTACTGTGGTGGCTTCAGACATCCCATCTGGTCAAGGGTCGTGCCTTCTTAATCCTGGACTGGGTCATTCTCGCAACGGACGCCAGCCTACAGGGATGTGGAGCGGTTCTGGAGGATCATTCGTTTCAGGGTCGCTGTAATGCTCAGGAGACGCACCTTTCAATAAAGGTACTGTAACTAAGAGCGGTCTACCGAGCTCTCTGCCAGGCAGGTCCCATACTATATCACCGGCCGGGAAAAATCCAGTCTGACAATGCCACTGCGGTTGCATATATCAATCATCAGGGCGGAACTCGCAGTCAAGCAGCCATGAAGGATGTGACGCACATTCTTCAGTGGGTGGAAAAGTTCCTACCAACCTTGTCTGTGGTCTACATTCCCTGACTCCAAAATTGGGACGCCGATTTCCTCAGCAGGCAGAGGATGTTCATTCGGGCGAATGGTCACTCCATCCTGAGGTTTTCTAGGAATTGGTACTTCGCTGGGGTCTGCCTCAGATACACCATTTGAAAGTTCCAAGGGGTTGCCAAGACATCTATCAGTAAAGTTCCCGGATACCTGGCTCGAGTGCCGTAGCGAGGTAGCTTGTAATTGTGGCGGGAGGCCACAATTACAAGCTACCTCGTTACGGCACTCGAGCCAGGGATCCGGGAACTTTCCTGATAGATGCCTTGGCAACCCCTTGGAACTTTCAAATGGTGTATCTTTCCTCCAATTGCACTTCTGCAGTGTCCTTCGCAAGCTGAAATTAGAGGGAATGACGGCATCCTCATTGCTCCCAAGTGGCCGAGACGGGCTTGGTACGCAGACCTCCTCAGTCTGTCCGTCGCCTCTCCTTGGCAACTTCCTCTGCGGCCGGATCTCTTGTCTTAGGGACCGTGCCTCCACCCAGACCTTCCTCGGCTGGCTTTGACGGCTTGGCTATTGAGAAGTCGGTCTTGAAAGCCAGAGGCTATTCATACCAGGTCATTGTTATGATGTTTTCGGCAAGAAAGGCCTCTACGCAGAGAATTTATTATCGTGTGTGGCGTGCCTACTTCCAGTTGTGTTCAGCACGTCATTTTGAGCCTTTACAGTACCGTTTGTCTAGGCTTTTGGCTTTCCTCCAGTCAGACTTAGATTCAGGTCTCCGCTTGGCATCCCTCATGGTCCAGGTGTCTGCTCTCTCAGTATTGTTCCAACGCCGACTTGCTCGGTCCTCGGCTGGTCAAAGTTTTCTACAGGGGGTTCTCCATATTCAACCTCCCTTTGTTCCACCTGTTCATCCTTGGGATCTTACTTTGGTTCTCTAGGCGCTTCAGAAGACCCTGTTTGAGCCCCTAGAGGAGGTCGACCTCTGTTGGCTTACCTGGAAGGTAATTTTTTTTGTTGGCTATTGCTTCAGCACGTCTGGTCTCCGACTTAGGAGCGCTGACGCACAGACCACGTTTTCTGGTTTTTCACCCGGGATGGACAGTGCTTCGCACTTGCCTTGCCCACCTTCCAAAGGTTGTCTCCAATTTTCACATAAATCAGGAGATTGTTGTGCCTTATTTTGCTTATACAGACTCTTCTGATGCTACTCCCTCTATGACCACTCTAGATGTGGTTAGGGCTTTACACATTTATGTGAAACGCATTGAGCCGTTTTGCAAGACGGACTTCTTATTTGTCCTTTATGATGACCATAAATGAGGCTGGCCAGCCTCTAAGCAGACTATTGTGCGTTGGATACATGTGTAAATTCATCAGGACTATACCTTGTCTGGGAGGCCGGTTCCTGCGTTCATCAGAGCACATTCCACTCGGTCCGTTGATGCTTCTTGGGCAGTGCATCGGGATCCTTTGGCGGATCAGCTTTGCAGAGCCAGCTAAGGCATCCTCTGCCCATACATTCATCCGGTTTTACAGATTCGATACCTTTGCCTCAGCTGATGCGGCTTTTAGGCCGTCAGGTCCTAAGTGCAGCTCGGGAGCGTTCCCACCCGTAAATGGACTACTTTGGGATATCCCGTGATCCCAGTGTCAATCCATTGGCTGACTGAAAAAAGGAGATTTTTGTCTTGCCTGTAAAATCCTTTTCTGAAGCCATGGTTGACACTGGGCGCCCACCCTTCCACACCTCTCTGCGGTTTCTTCGGTGTCTTGATATGTGTGCCTGTTCAGGCTTTATGGAGGTGGGGGGCTCTGGTTGGTTTTTTCTTCCCTTTACTGGCTTATAGAGTAAGAACTGATTGGCCTGGGGTAGGCTGGGTATAGGGTAGGAGGGTCCTCTCCCACTGCACTTGAAGAAGTTAACTTCTTAGTGCCCGGTCTAGGCCCTATCTATACCCATGGTCCCAGTGTCAACCATCGCTTCGGAAAAAAGTATTTTACAGGTAAGACAAAAATCTCCTTTTTTCAGATGGCTAAAAAGTGACACTGTTTGTTATGTACAAAGATCAGCATGTCCATAGGCTTTCTGATAGCAGACACTGGTATTGAATTATAAAGGTAAACAGATGCTGTATGTTTGGAGGAGATGATGGCCCTATGTGTGTGCTATTTGTTCCCTAAATCTTCTATAGTTTCTTAGTACAGGCCCAAAGTTTCTGTGAGGTCTCCATCCGTTTCCATGGAGTAAATAAACTTATAAAAGTTACTTATATACGTATATTAAAGGAAGCAATGAAAATTTCTGTTGTTTACATTGAAGTGCTACTGAGAGCAGAATAAATGAGATTTGTGCTGAATCTGTGTCCTGTTTCCCTTTCTGCGGTGTCTGAGCAGATTCAGCTGGCAGGCAGAAAAAGACAGGCCATTTATACCATGTCCGTATTATCTAGTTGTTTGTGTAATGTGCAATATTGTAATTGCTGGTTGATCAAGGGCTCCTACTTTGCCTCTATCAATCCGTTTCAATAGTTTGTTACCTAATAATATGTATGGGTAGATTTCATGGCATGAGAAAGCTTCGGGCCACTCGGCTGTTGAGTTTTTCTTTTTAAACCGATAGAAGCCCTAGGATTGATGGGTTGTGTTCTTTCATCAGCACAAGTTACCAACGCACACAGAGATGAGCTGGAAACCAGACTGTCAACATTTGGCCATTGGTAATGAAGATGGGTATGTGATCTATGCCAAGATTGCAAATTATTATATTGAAATTAGGATTTTATAATATTGAAATTATGAATCTGTTATACTGACATTGATACACGTATATGTAAATGTTTTAGAAGCTGTCAGAGCTGAAGATATGCAAGGTTGGATTTTGATCTGAAGTGTTTGTTTCATATACACTGAACATTGCAAATATACTTTGCAGTATAAAGGATGGGAGCGATATTTTGCAGCCCCTTACAATAACTTTAGGCGTAGTGTAAAATATTTTGAAGTGCTTGTGATTTTACATGTATCTTGTTTTCATAGTAGTATGTTTTGCTGCGCTGTGTTGAAGAGAAAGTGGTTGGAACTTGTACCGTCACTTATTCGTCCCTAGTTGTGTCTCTGAACATCCCAGAATGCCTGTCTCTCGTCTGTCTACTCCTGTAACATTGGCTGTGCATATGTTATGCAAATCCATCTACAGCTCATCAATAAGGTTACTCCAAGCCACAGACTTGTGCCACTAACTTAGTATGCACCAGTTGGTTACTTTAATGTCATGTTGAAAGTGCATTCTTATAATATAAAGCCTCCATTCTCTCAGCCAACTACAGGCCCATTTTACAAAAGCAGTCCATCATTAGTTCCAGATATAGGTCCTTTTAATATTTAGAAGTTTATATGATGTTGGGTTCTGATTATTAACGTCTGTAGGTTTCCGATTTTAATGTGCACATCATATGTTGTTGGACTAAAAATCCTATCATCTTATGTTGTCCATTTAAGGCTTGCCATAGTCTCCCTCTTAGGGGGAGAAGTACCAAACCTTGCAGAAGGGACAAGCCGTGGTGTTGCCCCCAGTAACCAATCAGATTTGATGCATTTTATAGTATGTACTTGATAAATGATAGCTAGTATCTGATTGGTTGTTAAGGACAACACCTCCTCTTTAGAAGGTTTGATAATCTCCCCCTTAGTCCTCTATGGTCCTTTCCTGCTGTCACATTTATACCACATCTGCAGCTGACATTTCTTTATCGTCCTGTTTTGCTGTTCTAGGAGCATTGAAATCTTTCGGGTTCCGAACCTTCAGCTGATTTGCACTATTCAGCAGCATCACAAACTGGTGAATGCACTTCGCTGGCACCATGATCATAGCGAGGACCCAAAGCTCAGCTTCCTCCTGGCATCAGGATCCAACAACGCTGTCATCTACGTACACAACCTGAAGGGGGCACTGGGTGAGAGTCTGCTTGTAACAGGCGCATTGTGCCTTCACTGAATCTGTTACAGCACCTTTTGGCTTTGCACCAGTTTCTATTATTATTAATGCGTGCTCATTAGCAAACAGAATCCTAAAACATTTAGGTCAGTGCGCTGGAATTAAGTTTTCTTTTCACATTCCAAAAGAAAACTGTGAATGCTACAAGCTAATTCCAGCCTACCTGTCTGGTCTCGGACCACATAAACAAAGAGGGGAAATCTTACAATCTTTCAGAACCCTATTTCTGAGTGAACACAGTACAGAACTTTTGTATGTTTTGTCAAAAGAGGAGACATCTCTATTATTGTCTTGTATTGTTGCAGAAAGCTGTGGCGATGCCCCCGTAACCATCACAGACCCTTTCCGCACTCTGTCTGGGCACACTGCAAAGATTACAAGTCTCTCATGGAGTCCTCACCATGACGCCAAGCTGGTATCAGCTAGCTATGATGGAACTTCTCAGGTACGAGGTGCAACATGGGGGCTAATCAGTAATAAATGCAAATGTATACAAGGCTATTAATGGGAGAACCTATGTGAAGTTACTGCATTTAGCAGTATAGATTTACATTAGTAAATGATCTAATTTATGCCCCCACAACAAACACTCCCTCCTCCATTATTTTTTTTTTTAAATTAATAGATAGATAGTCATGGCATCAATTCCCACCATAGCCCTAACTGTGTGGAGTTTGTATATTCTCCCCGTGCTTGCATGGGTTTCCTCCAGATGCTCCGGTTTCCTCCCACAATCCCAAAATACACAGGTAGGTTAATTGGCTCCCAACTAATTTAACCTTAGTGTGTGCGTGTACATGGGGTGGGGAATATAGCTTGTAAGCTCCATTGGGGCAGGGACTGATGTGAATGGCCAAATATTCTCTTTAAAGCGCTGCAGATCATGTGTGCGCTATATAAATAACTGGTAATAAATAAAATGTTGGTCCAAAATTCCAGTGGAGACTATATCCCCATAGTCCAGTGTCCCCAATAGATGAAAGAAAAACACTGTATACAGTAATTTGCACCATATTTTTTATCAAAGTGAATAATTTGGGGTCTAAGCCTGGAGGTGGGTTTATCAGTAACTTCTTAATTCTATAAAATGACTATCTGTTGCCTAGTGGACATGACTGCGATTTTCTCCACTGATCTGGTAGATCAGACCCTGGTCCAGCCTGTATCTGAGCTCTTTCTCTGCACGTCCCCATATTGTGGGCAAAGGAAACTTGTGCCTCCAGCTCTTCTACTGATGTTTTGGCAAATGGTCCAACGTATCTGAGCTACACTCATCCATGTGTCATCTCCTCTCTTGATACCACTAGATGAGCGCGTTTCTGTGCATGAATAGGTCAGCACAGGGTCTTTTTGCCTCCTCCTTAAAGAGAATATTGGAGAAAAAAATGCCAATTTAGAAATCCCGTCCAGGTGATGGTCTTTATTATGCTTACCTCTGTCATGAAGATTGGGAAGTAGAAGGTGATGGAGATCATGTTTTGGAGAGAACTTTATAAGATATGTATGGGGTTAGGTTATTTAGTGAGGATGGTGCAACGTTACAACAAACCCAAGCAGTTGGCCTAACCTGACAGTACACTAGAGGAAGATGATGCAGTCACTTTCCCTCCTTTCATCTCTGAAGTTGGATAGTTTGAACTGTTAGTCTTGGACATATCCTGCCAGCAGCCGACCATAGGCTGAGCAATACAGAACACTCTACCCACCTCATTCTCAGCACACTCCCGGAGCCCGCAGCCGCGACCGGGGACTGGAGGGTAAGTTGACTGGCTCCCTGGCGGCGATCCATCCCGCGGATGAGAGAGCAGGGGGGCAGGCGCAGTGCAAGCCCAGGTTGCTGCGCTTTGTCACTAGACCACCAGGGCATTAGCACAGGCACAGTAGCTGCGTCCCTAAAGTCCTGTCGCCTGAGGGGGAAGGAGGCCTTACCTGTAGCTCCCCCCACCCCTGGGGCTTGCATTCACATTGTATTCTGCCTGCCTGTGGGCTGTCTCCTCCTTCTCAGTTCCCCTTCCTCGGGGAGCTGGGCAGCCATTTTAGGCACATTGGTGATCCAGTTTGGGAAGGTGAGGATAACTCAGCTCTTCTCTCTCCAGTTCCTCGCTCCTGAAGCCTGGTTCTTCACATACTCCTTCCTGCTACTTGGTGGCTGGGTTGTTGAGTATAATTATTGCCTCCAAACACCGTTTTTCTGTGCATTAAGTTTTTACTGTGTGCATGTAGAGTGCGTGTCTGTAATACTCTGCCACTTGCTACTAGGAACAATCTATTGCATTGACATCCTATCCTTATATACCTTATAAGGAAGGTTGGTTTCCTCATTTGCATTTGTATTCTACTGTTTTAATTTCTTTGTGGTGACTGCCTTGTGTTCTGCTAACATGTCTGCCAGAAAAAAAAGGCTAACAAGTAGGTCACTCCTCCAGAGCCTCGTGCTTGCAGGGTCTGTGTCACTATTTTCTGCAGCGGGGGATACACTGTGTTCCACAGGGAATACATTGGGGTGTAGAGATGGATCTTGATCCAGGAACCAACAGGTTAAAGCTTTAGCTGTCCCAAGATGCATTGGGGCCTCCTCTATAACCCCGCCTCCAGGCACTGTGAGCTCAGTTTTCAGTTGGAGTCTGCAGAAGCAGGTCACTTAACAGGTGGGCTGCACTGGGCAGCCCTGAAAAAGCTTTTCTCTTACGTCCTAGAGGATGCTGGGGTCCACATTAGTGCCATGGGGGTATACCCTGGTCCCTTGGGAGCCATGGGCACTTTTAAGAGTTTAATAGTGTGGGCTGGCTCCTCCCTCTATGCCCCTCATACCAGACTCGGTTTAGAAAATGTGCCCGGTGGAGCCGGTCACAGCTAGGGGAGCTCCTAGGAGTTTTTCTAGTTTTATTGTTTTTTCTAAGAGTTAGGTACAGGAAGACTGCTGGCAACAGCCTCCCTGCTTCATGGGACTTAGGTGGGAGTAGGAACAAACTCTTGTTAATGGTTCTCTATCTCCGCTGACAGGACACCGAGCTCCTGAGGGTGCTGATCGCAAGCCCACAAGGCGACCTCTCACTCCCGCAGCACGGCTGCCACCCCCTAACAGAGCCAGAAGATAGAGTGGTGAGTGTGACGCCGGTGCCCCGGTAAGCGGGTCGCCGGCGGGAATGGCGGCATAAGGGTAGGAGCGCAGCTCTGACAGGCTGCGCTCTGGAGGGCTCAGCGGTACTGATGTGCGGTGCTGTGAGGGGTGCCCTGGGCCAGCGCAAATACCCTACACTGGTTACAGATGCTAACAGGGGCTAATCCCATTGTTAGCAGCCAAATCACCTCAGGCCAGTATAATCCTTGAAAGCGGGAAGATGCGCCATTACAGGGGGCGGGACTACTTCCTCAGAGCGGATCCAGCACTCACCCACGCCATTTTCTCCCTGCAGATCACACTGAAGAGACGCTGACGGGGAGCGCTGCCCTCCACATAACTCCAGCATACATCTGCGGTACCAGGGTGTTATAGCCAGGGGGGGAGAGTGTAGAAATAGCTGTTTAATCTATTAAGGTTATTCAGTGAGCGCCGGCTGTTTACTATATAAACTACCTACTGGGGCGCTGTGTGGCTGGCTCCATGTACTCTGTGTCTCTCTGAAGGTACTCTGGGGGAAACTGTGTCTGCATTTTCCTGTGGGTGTGGGTGTGTGTGTGTGTGTATAGCTCACATAAATATCTCTAGGAACTCTGTATCTTGTGCTGCAGAGTGTGTATCTTCTGAAGAGTCTATTCCATGTACTCAGGACTGTAATATACTGTCTCAGCCTGCTGAATTCGAACCCCCATGGGTGGATTCCATTAGGGGAATGATATCCCAGATTTCATATCGGATAGCTCAAAATGAGACTGAAATACAGGTTTTGAGAAAGTCTGTTGAAGTTTTGTCGTATTCAGCTCCCACTACCTCTTCAAAGACCCCAATTGTTTACCCTAAGAAGCGTGCTCTTGCCCAGATAATGCAAGGTGACACTGATACCGACTCTGATACAGGGGGCGGTGATGGGGATATGCAGGGAAGGGGGGAATGCATCCCTTGCTAGGGGGGTGCAACTCATGATTGAGGCTATCAGGGACATTTTACACATTACTGATAAGGTACCTGAGCAGTAGAGGAGGCTTATTTTACTGACAATAAGAAATCCTCCCTTACATTCCCTGCGTCTAAGGAATTAAACGCATTGTTCGAAAAATCCTGGGAAAACCCAGAGAAAAAAATCCAGATCCCAAAAAGGGTTCTCATTGCTTTTCCTTTCCCTGAGGAAGACAGGAAAAAGTGGGAAATCCCGCCTGTAGTAGACGCTTCTGTGTCTAGGTTGTCTAAAAAAAGTGGTTCTACCTGTCCCTGGGTCCACCGCTTTAAAAGAGCCGGCTGACCGTAAGATTGAGACTACACTCAAATCCTTATACACAGCAACTGGCGTAGGGTTACGACCCACTATTGCTTGTGCGTGGATTTCTAAAGCCATAGTAAAGTGGTCAGGCACATTACTAGAGGAATTAGATTCTATGGATAGAAGTGACATTGAATTGTTTTTACGTCACATACAGGATTCTGCAGGTTTCATGGTGGAGGCCATGAAGGACCTTGGCTATCTTAATGCGAGGGCTTCTTCCATAGCTGTCTCGGCATGCTGGGGACTCTGGCTGCACCAATGGTCTGCGGATTTGGAATCCAAGAAGAATGTGGAGAACCTACCCTTCACAGGTCAGACTCTGTTTGGGGAAACGTTAGATGCGTGGATCTCCACAGCAACTGCGGGTAAGTCAACATTTCTTCCCTCAGCAGCACTGCCTACTAGGAAATCTTATCCTACGTCTACAATACAGTCCTTTTGTACCGTGAAAATTAAAAGTCCAAACCCCCCTATCACTTTCTTTAGAGGAGGTCTGTGGAAAGCCAGAAAACCTGCACCAACAGGTTCCAAGGAACAGAAAACTGGTTCTGCTTCCTCAAAATCCTCTGCATGACGGTGGACCTCCCAGCCTGGATATCAGGCAGGTAAGAGCAAAATTAGGCCTAGACCCCTCGGTACAAGATATTGTTACCCAGGGGTAGAGACTGGAGTTTCAAGAACTCCCACCTCACAGGTTTCTTCAAATCAGGCTTACCAGCTTTGCTGACAGAAAGTGCTATCCTACAGGAAGCCATTCAAAAATTGCTAAAGTCAAATGTCATTGTTCCAGTTCCACCTCACCTAGCAAACAAGGGTTATTACTCAAACCTGTTTGTGGTACCGAAACCGGATGGTTCGATCAGGCCAATATTGAATCTAAAGTTGTTGAACCCTTATTTGAGGGAATTCAAATTCAAGATGGAGTCTCTGAGAGTGGTGATCCCAGGTCTGGAGGAGGGGGAATTTCTAGTGTCCCTGGACATCAAGGATGCGTACCTTCACATTCCGATCTGGTGCCTCACCAGGCTTATCTAAGATTTGCGCTGCTGGACTGTCACTATCAGTTCCAGGCACTGCCGTTTGGCCTCTCCAAGGCACCGAGGGGGTGTTCACCAAGATCATGGCGGAGATGATGCTACTCCTCCGCAAGCAGGGTGTGAACATAATTCCTTATCTGGACGATCTGCTGCTATAAGCGTCTTCCAGGGAGAAGCTGTTGCAGAGCATTGCTCTCTCAACTCAACTACTCTAGAATCATGAATGAATCCTAAATCTTCCAAAGTCGCATCTGGAGCCGACAAGGAGACTGTCCTTCCTAGGGATGATCCTCGACAAGGAAGTACAGAGGGTGTTTCTACCGGCGGAGAAAGCGTTGGTGATACAATGGTCCAGGATGTCCTGAAGCCAACCCGGGTGTCAGTTCATCAGTGGATTCGCCTTCTGGGAAAGATGGTTGGCTCTTACGAGGCCGTACTCAGTACGGAAGATTTGATGCACGGTCCTTGCAACTAGATCTCCTAGACAAATGGTCGGGTTCTCATCTTCACATGCACCAGAGGATATGTTTGTCGCCAAAAGCCAAAATCTCGCTCCTCTGGTTGCTGCTAACTTCTTACCTACTAGATGGCCGCAGGTTCGGGATTCAGAATTGGATCCTTCTAACCACGGATGCAAGTCTCAGAGGTTGGGGCTCAGTCGCCCAAGGGGAAATCTACCAAGAAAGGTTGTAAAGTCTGGAATCCATCCTCCCGATAAACATTCTGGAACTAAGGGCCGTGTACAACGGTCTTCTACAGGCGGCACATCTTCTAAAAGATCAGGCCATTCAAGTTCAGTCGAAGAGTGTAATGACAGTGGCCTACATAAGCCAACAGGGTGGAACGAAGAGCAGGGCTGCAATGTCAGAGGTGACCAGAATTTTCCCCTGGGCAGAAAAACACACTGTGGCGCTGTCAGCAATCTTCATTCCGGGAGTGGACAACTGTGAAGCGGACTTCCTCAGCAGACACTATCTCCATCTAGGACAGTGGGGCCTCCACCCGGAGGTGTTCGTGGAGGTGACAGGTCTTTGGGGTGTGCCTCAAATAGACATGATGGCCTCCCGCCTCAACAAGATCCGAGGGCTCTTCCTCTTCGCAGGGACCTTCTGCAACAGGGGCCGTTCGCTTATCAAGACTTAACCACAGCTACGTTTGACTACATGGAGGTTGAACGCCAGATCTTAGCTCAGAAAGGTATTCCGAGCAAGGTTATTCCTACCCTGATACAGACTAGGAAAGGAGTAACGTCTAAAGCTTACCATCGAATTTGGAAAAAGTACGTGTCTTGGTGTGAATCCAAGAAGTTTCCTACGGTGGAGTTTCAACTAGGGTGGTTTCTCCTTTTTCTGCAAGCAGGTGTAGATGTGGGCCTACGCTTGGGCTCCATAAAAGTCCAGATTTTGGCCTTGTCAATTTTTATCCAGAAACAATTGGCTGCCCTCCCTGAGGTTCAGACATTCTTGAAAGGGGTGCTGCATATCCAGCCTCCCTTTGTGCCTCCTACGGTACGTTGGGATCTTAATGTGGTGCTGCAGTTCCTATAGTCGGATTGGTTTGAGCCTTTACAGGAGGTTGATGTCAAGTTTCTTACTTGGAAGGCGGTCACACTGTTGGCATTAGCATCTGCTAGACGTGTGTCAGAATTGGGGGCATTGTCCTGCAAGAGCCCCTACTTGATTTTCCATGAAGATAGAGCGGAGCTCAGGACGCGTCGGCAATTTCTTCCGAAGGTTGTGTCTGCTTTTTATATCAACCAACCTATTGTGGTGCCAGTGGCTACTGACTCCTCAATTACCTCAAAGTCCTTGGATGTTGTGAGGGCTTTGAAGATTTATGTGAAGAGAACTTCTCGTCAAAGAAAATTGGACGCTCTGTTTGTCCTTTATGATCCCATAAGGTTGGGTATCTTGCTTCTAAGCAGACAATTTCTCGCTGAATCAGGTTTACTATCCAGCATGCTTATTCTACGGCAGGATTGCCGTTTCCAAAATCTGTTAAGGCCCACTCTAGTCGTAAAGTGGGTTCTTCCTGGGTGGCTGCCCAGGGTGTCTCGGCTTTACAACTTTGCCGAGCGGCTACTTGGTCAGGGTCGAACACGTTTGCTAAGTTCTACAAGTTTGATACTTTGGCCTCTGAGGACCTTAAGTTTGGTCAAACGGTTCTGCAGGAGCCTCCGCGCTCTCCCTCCCGTACTGGGAGCTTTGGTACATCCCCATGGCACTAATGTGGACCCCAGAATCCTCTAGGACGTAAGAGAAAATAGGATTTTAATTACCTACCGGTAAATCCTTTTCTCATAGTCTGTAGAGAATGCTGGGCGCCCGGCCAGCGCTTCGTTAGCCTGCAGTTGTTACTTGGTTCAGTACTGCCTTGTTACTTGGTTAAGTACTGCATTGTTACTTGGTTAAGTACTGTGGTTCAGCTGTTGCTGAATTGTTTCAGGTTGGTTAGCTTGGTTTTCTGTTATGTGTGAACTGGTGTGAATCTCACCACTATCTGTGTATTTCCTTCTCTCGAAGTATGTCCGTCTTCTCGGGTACAGTTTCTAGACTGGGTCTGGTAGGAGGGGCATAGAGGGAGGAGCCAGCCCACACTATTAAACTCTTTAAGTGCCCATGACTCCCAAGGGACCCGTCTATACCCCATGGTACTAATGTGGACCCCAGCATCCTCTACGGACTACGAGAAAAGGATTTACCGGTAGGTAATTAAAATCCTACTTTTTTTCTCCCCCAAGCCAAAACATTCTCCGGTGCCCCCCACCCATAATTGCCACCAGTAAAGCAATGAATCTGTGCGTGCCATAGGTGCGTGCTGCAAAAAGGGGCGTGCCCTTGCAGAAATGGGTATGGCTTTGCTTAAAGATGGCGTGGCATTGCAGGAAAAGACTACCTTATACCCCAGTTCTGCAACCTGCACGCCCAGACGTTGGCCACCACAGGAAAAAAAATAATCTTGATTCATGCCCCTTACATTATTTGCCATTTTTCCTCCTTATAATAATGCCCAGTATACATTATTCCACATATTGCAATGGCCCTTAGACATTATACCACACACAATAATGCCCGTTACACAATATGCCACACACCGTAATGCCCCTGACACATTATGCCACACACCGTAATGCCTGTGACACATTATGCCACGCATCGCAATGCCCATTATACATTGCTAAACACTGTAATGCCCCTGAGGCATTACAGCACATACAATGCCTGTGATACACTACACAACACACTGTCATGCCTGTGACACATTATGACACACCGCAATGCCCGTTCATTATGCCACATACCACAATGCCTGTGCAATAGTATACCACACACCGTAATGCCTGTGACACATACCGCAATGCCCGTTATACCTTATGCCACACACCGCAATGCCCGTTATACATTATGCCACACACTGCAATGCCCCTGAGACATTATACCACAATGCCCGTGATATAGTATACCACACACCGTAATGCTTATGACACATTATGCCACACACCGCAATGTCCGTGATACATTATGCCACACACCGCAATGCCCATTACATATTAAGCCCTACAGTAAGGCTTCTAATTACTTTTAAATTACCTGCTTGTTGCCAGGGGTTTCATGCTCTTGGTTCCATGCACAGTACAAGGGGTTTTCATGCTCAGGGTGTCATGCTCGTTGCCAGATGTTTCATGCGCTAGGTGTTATGCTTGTTGCCAGGGGTATAATGTGCTGGGTGTCAAGCTCATTGCCAGGGGGTAAAATTATTTGCCAGGGATTTCATGCACTGGGTGTCATGTTCGTTGCTAGTGGGTGATGCTTCATGAGCTGGGTGTCGTGCTTGTTACCAGGGGATAATGCTTGTTGCTAGGGCTGTGCCACATATGCCCCCAGTGCCAGATATTCCCCCACAGTGCAAGATAAAAATATGCTCCCATAGTGCCAGAAACACACATGCCCCCAGAGTACCAGATACACATATGCCCCCAATGCCAAATATGCCCTACAGTACCAGATACACACATGCCCACCAGTGCCAAATATGCCCCCACGGTACCAGCTACACACCCTCCCCCCGCTGCTGTGCTGTCCGGGAAGGAGCCGTAAGGCACAGCGCGCGCCTCTCCTGCATCCATCCTGTGTCCGGCGGCATGTCTGTCAAATGACGTGCCGGTTCGTGAGCCAATCGGAGCTCGCGGACCGGCAGCTGTGGCTCTTGATTGGCTGCCGGTCCGCAAGCTCTGATTGGCTCACGAACCAGCACTTCATTTGACAGACACGCAGCGCCACTGAAGACCCAGGAGGGCCACAGGAGAGGCGGGCACTACACCCTCCGGCTCCTTCCCAGACTCGCATCATAGCAGCAATCGGTGGCGGCGCCCCCGCAGCCCTGCTCCTCCAAGCCTCCGCAGTGGCTGCGGGGGTGGTAGTTACGCCACTGCTGCAGAGTTAGATGACCTGGAAAAATCCAGATAAAAAATTCCAAGTGTCCAAAAAGTTTTTGCACACTTTCCGATTTACTCCTGAAGGTAGTACATTTTGGGATGGGGTTGATGTACAGTATCAGTCTCTCGACTGTCTAAAAAGATGATGATGCCTGCTCCGGTCTCCATTACCATAAAGGATCCTGGGGATAGGAAAATAGAAGCTACATACAAATGTATTTACATGGCAGCAGGTGTGTAGCAACGGCCGGTCATTGCGGGTTGCTGAATGTCCCATGCCATTCATTCATGGGCCACTCAAATTCAGGAGGGCCTCTCCGGGCTATGCCCCTGGTCACTATGGTGACCCTCCTAAAGCACATTCACGACACTATACTCATCCCCTGTGATTCCCTAAAGGAGATGGGGAATATTAAATGCTAGGACCTCTGCCATGGCAGTGTCTGTGCGCAGGGCCTTGTGGTTGCGTCAGTGGAGTGCGGACGTGGAATCCAAATGCAGTGTGGAATCCCTCCCCTTTTCAGGGGAATGGTTTTTTGGGGCTGAATTGGATACATGGATTTCCAAAGTTACGGCTGGGTAATCCACGTTTCTCCCCTCTGGGGCCCCGCTTGCGAGATGCCAGAGGTAAGTCAAGAAAGCCTGCAAGCACCAGCTCTCAGGAACAGACCACCAGTTCTGCTTCCACTAAGTCCTCAGCATGACTGTGCCCTCCCACCCCGAGGGGATCTCGTGGTGGGAGCTCGACTGCATCACTTCAGTCTCATCTGGGAGGTTTCCTGCCAGGATACCTGGATCAGGGATCTCATTTCTCAGGGCTATAAGCTGCAGTTCGACAGTACTCCTCCCCAACGATATTTCAAATCAAGCTTACCAGCTTCGGACGATATGCAGATTACGTTGCAACAGGCCATCCTAAAGTTTGTCCAGTCCCACATCATTGTTACAGTACCAATACCACAACGAGGCAAGGGTTATTACTCCAGCCTGTTTGTGGTTCCGAAACTGGAAGATTCGGTAAGGCCCATTTTGAATCTTAAGTCCTTCAATCCATATCTGAAGGTGTTCAAGTTCAAAATGGAATCCTTGCGGGCAGTGATTGTGGGCCTGGAAGAACAGGAGTTCCTGGTTTTCTTGGATATCAAGGATGCCTACCTCCATATTCCGATTTTGGCACCTCATCAGGCGTACCTGAGGTTTGCCCTGCTGGACGGTCACTACCAATTCCAGACACTGCCCTTCGGCCTGTCCACAGCTCCGAGGGTGTTCACAAAGGTGATGGCAGAGATGATGTTCCGGGTACAGGGAGTCAATATTGTTCCTTACCTGGACGATCTTCTGATCAAAGCGAGATCCAGGGAACTTTTGTTGCTCTATATCGACCGCACTATCCAACTTGGGTCATTCCATGGGTGGTTCCTTAACTTACAGAAGTCCCACCTGGAGCCAACTCAGCGGCTCCTGGGGATGTTGCTTGATACCTTGACCCAGAAGGTGTTCTTCCTAGAGGACAAGGTGAGAACACTTCAGGAGATGGTCCGCATGGTGCTCCGACCTACTCGAGTGTCCATCCATCTTTGCATAAGATTGTTGGGAAAGATGGTCACCTCATACGAGGCAATCCAATATGGGAGGTTCTATGCCAGGACTTTTCAGCTGGATCTCCTGAGCAAATGGTCCGGATCACATCTTCTGATGCACCGGATGATACGGCTGTCGTCTCAGGCCAGGATTTCCCTCCTGTGGTGGCTGCAATCCTCCAATCTCCTGGAAGGCCGGCCGGAGTTTCGGGATTCAGGATTGGATCCTCCTCACAACGGATGCAAGTCTGAGAGGATGGGGAGCTGTCACCCAAGGGGCTCAGTTCCAGGGCAGGTGGCCAGCCCACGAAGCCCTCCTTCCGATCAACATTCTGGAACTTTGGGCGATCTACAATGCCCTGCTTCAGGCCTCTCCTCTGCTCAGTGATCATGCGATCCAAGTACAGTCGGACAACGCCACAGCAGTGGCGTACATCAGTCAACAAGGAGGAACAAAAAGCAGAGCCTGCACGCAAGAGGTATCAAAAATACTCCTCTGGGCGGAATGTCAGCAATCTACATTCAGGGAGTGGACAACTGGGAAGTGGACTTCCTGAGTCGTCACAATCTCCACCCTGGGGAGTGGGGTCTCCACCGTCAGGTGTTCCAACAGATCGTCCACCGGTGGGGCTACCCGTAGATAGACATGATGGCTCCTCGTCTCAACAAGAAACTTCCCTGGTATTGCTCACGAACCAGGGACCCTCAGGCGAGGGCAATGGATGCGCTGATGTCGCATTGGCCTTACCGGCTGGTCTACCTGTTTCCTCCGATTCCGTTGCACCCAAGGGTGCTCAAGTGCATCAGAAATCAGGTAGTCCAGGCAATTCTAATTGCCCTGGATCGGCCTCGGAGGGCGTGGTACGCGGATCTTCTGGACATGTCCATCGAAGAACCTTGGTCTCTACCTCTCAGAAGAGATTTTCTTTCACAAGGACCGTTCGTCTACCCTGACTTACGGCGACTTCGTTTGATGGTATGGCGGTTGAGTGGAACATCCTAGCTCACAAGGGCCTTTCCAAAAAGTTTATTGCTACCATGGTACAGACCAGGAAAACTGTGACGTCAAAATACTATCATCATATATGGAGGAGATACAGTATGTCTCTTGGTGCGAGGAACACATGTATCGGCCTGCGGAGTTCCACTTGAAATGTTTCTTACGTTTCCTGCAGGCTGGTGTGTATAAAGGCTTACGTCTGGGTCCATTAAGGTTCAGATTTCAGCACTCTCCATTTTCTTCCAGAAGAAATTGTCAGTGTTGCCAGAAATTCAGACCTTCTTGCAAGGGGTTCTCCACATACAACCTCCTACGGCACCCCGGGATTTGGATGTGGTGTTGAAATTTCTACAGTCCTCCTGGTTTGATCCCCTGAGGACGGTAGAAGACAAGTACCTCACGTGGAAGACAGTGATGTTACTGGCCCTTGCTTCTGCTCGACGTGTCTCAGAAGTGGGGCCTTATCGTGTAAAAGTCCAGAGTGGAGCTCCTGACTAGACAGCAGTTCCTGCCGAAGGTTGTCTCCGCGTTTCACCTGAATCAACCTATTGTAGTTCCGTCCAGTTCTGATACTTCTGCTCCTCCGGAGGCATTGGATGCTGTGCGTGCCTTGAAAATCTATGTCAAGCGAACAACTCGGATCAGAAAGACTGATTCCTTGTTTGTGCTCTATGATCCACAGAAAAAGGTTATCCTGTTTCGAAGCAGTCCATTGCTCGTTGGATTAGGCTTACTATCTATCCAACATGGCTATGTGTCGGCAGCCTTAACTGTTCTAAGTCTCTGAAGGCCCACTCTACAAGATCTGTGGGCTCTTCCTGGGCGGCTGCCCATGGAGTCTCGGCCTTGCAACTGTGCCGAGCTGCTACTTGGTCGTGGAAGAACACATTTGCGAAGTTCTGCAAGTTTGATACCCTGGCCAAAGAGGATACCCAGTTTTGGCAGGCGGTGCCCGTTCTGAAAGCTTTAGGATGTCCCCATCTTACTAGATTCCCCCAATTTCATTTATGGATGCTAGAGAAAATAGGATTTTAATTACCTACCAGTAAATCCTTTTCTCGTAGTCCATAAGGGGTATTGGGCGCCCGCCTCAGTGCGTTGAGTTTTCTGAAGGTTCTCTTTTATGTGGTTACCTGTTCAGCTGTTGCTGTTACCAGCCGTTGCTGATCGTTGTATGTTCGTGGTGTGCTGGTTTATAAATCTCGCCACTCTTTGTTGTTCATATTTCCTTCTCTCATATATGTCCTTTCTCCTTCGGGCACTTTTTACCTATAACTGCCTGTGGGAGGGGTCATAGAGGGGAGGAGCCAGCACACCCAGTGAAGAATGTAAAGTGCACTGGCTCCTTTGGACCCCGTCTATACCCCATCGTACTAGATTCCCCCAGTAACCCTTATGGGCTAAAAGAAAAGGATTTACCGGTAGGTAATTAAAATCCTATTTTTAGCTGACCTTCCCAAGGCACAAAACCCATCAACCTTTTTATACAGCTGCTGTACACTTATTAGTGTTAGATTATGGAGCTTAAAAGTATTTTATGAAATATTAGCAATGAGTACACAATTGTCTACCAGATCACCTGATAACGGTTGATCGGTCGGTGATTGTCTAGGTATGTATGCAGGAGTGTTAGTCAATAAAAGAATTCAGATCTGATCGCTGTTGTGCGAAATCGCACAGCGGGCAATTATGAAACGACTGCGCATGTGTACGGATTGTAATGCGCAGGCGTGAGGCCAGGCTGCAAAAAAATCCTGCGTCTTTTTTGATCGCTAGGCGAACGCCAGCTGATAGACAGGAAGCGGACGTTTGTGGGTGGTAACTGGCCATTTTCTGGGAGTGTCAGGAAAAACGCAGGCGTTCCCAAACTGTTTTGGGGCGGGTGTGTGACGCCAGCTCCGACCCGATCAGCCTGTTTCTTTAGCATTGTAGGAGAAAGACCTGGGCTACGCACAGACTGAAAAAAACATTAGATGGTGAGTGAGTTGCAAATGGATTTGCAGCTGACCGGTGTTTGCAAAACTTGGCGTACGCAGACTTGCACGGGGCGATTTTTCACTCTGTCTGGACAGCAAATACCTGGTCGCAAACCTCTGCAAATTCACAGAGGTGAGATCAGGTCTGAATTAGAACGCTCCTGTAGGTTGCATCTTATGTGCTGTTTAATATTTTAGTTGCCGACCTACCAATCCCATAGAAGCCCTTACAAACTTGAGTTATTCTGGGACTGTCTGTAGAGAGCTCACAGGGAGTCAAGCTGGGCTTCAATCCTCCTGCTACACTGCTAATAAGGAGACTTACATACAGTGATGGTGTCCCCATTCTGTGAATTTACCTTGTGCATGAATGGGAAGTTCATAGGGGAGTTACATCAACACTGCTGATCTCTTTAAAGCAGTATTAGGGAATAGAAGTGCATTACAAAGCCATTCAGAATAAAGTATTGATGTTTCTCATTCCAGGTTTGGAATGTACTTCAAGAAGAGCCAGTTAGTAACTATCAGGGTCACAAAGGACGACTGCTCTGTGTCCAGTGGTCTCCAGTGGAGCCAGACCAGGTGTGGACGGGGGCAGATGATTTCTGTTTGCACAACTGGTCCATATCGAAGCAGGAGCATAGTCGACCCCCAAAAGGTTTGTCCACGCCTTGATGTATCTTACTGGCTGAGACCCTATAAACTCTGTATTTATTTTTCAGAAAATAAAAGCAAACATTTGATTTCCTTTCCCCTCCAGGAAAGAAATATTTTGATCTGGAAAAGAAACGTTCATTGCAACCTAAAAGCAAGATAAAGAAAAAGAAGAAGACGGACAGCGTTCATCAGGACGGGGCAGGAGACGCAGTGAGCAGGGAACAAGAGAGCCCTCTTCTCCTGACACAGAATGGGGCATCTGATCAAGAAGAGGATCAGGTCCCTCCTGAGATAACATCAGACAAAGCGACACCGCTGGAAGGTATGGCATGAGTGTCTCCTAACAGGAACACACGCAGATATCTGCGTCAACATTGGCCTGTTATTGTTGTATGTGTGGCCCCAATACAATCAGCATATCAAATGGTTAATAAAAAGTAGATTGCATTCCATGTGGACATGCCTGTGGTTTGGATGACCACTACTGGCCTGTTTGTGGGGCCATCTGCCAACCAAATTGGCCATGATTCTGTTGAAGCACTGAACGTTCGGATCTGTCTACCTACATTAGAGAAGAACCCTGTTGCTCCCCTTTTGGGCAGAATGACAGCATCAGCATGAATTAGGGAAACCATTTTAATCTGCAATAGGTAATTTACAGATTTAATCAATTAGATCACATTTTCCTTAGCCTCTTATTAACATTGTATAGGCCAGGAATTAAGAGTATTGCAGTGTGTACACCATTTCATTTGTGACACATCCAGTGTTTATTTTTGTGTATTGTAGTGTGTATTCCTGACCCTACAGGGGCTATTACATTGAAATGATTTAAGCTGGCCATACACTGCACTATAATCGTGCAGATTTGCCGACCACATTACTGGTTTCTACGTTTACTGCTCAGTGGGCCTGATTCAGATGTTGGAGTTGCTATCGCTGCTTACGTGGAAGCAGCAGCGATAGCACTAATATGTTGGTGCAGCAGGGGACGTCTTGCCTCCTGCTGCATTACTGATCCATGCGACGTCCTAGGGTGTAGCATCTGATCATCTGCGACACCATTGGCCGGCCGCTGCAGGTCCAACAAAGATGTCTCGTCACTCACGGCGGCGATGACACACCTCTCTTTTGGGAGACTGAGGTCATCGCCGCTCCCAAATGGCAGCAGACAGTCCATAACTGCTTGCTGCTGCAGACTCGTACTGCATGTTCGCAGCACGGGTTCGTTGCAAGGTACCAAACATCTGTACTTTACGCCATTCAACGCACCTCCAACCCCATCTGAATTAGGCCTGTGTGTGGTAATAATCGTTCACAGTTTGAAAACTGGATGGATTGGTGTGATTATCAAGCCTGTCTGATCCACCCAGCTATCATTCAGCCAACTTCATGCTGTGAATGGGCATCACCACCATACGTCACGCATTATATGAAAGAGCTCCAATTATTGTCCCGTTGCTCCTCTTCTCATCCATGTCAGCAACATTATATGGTCACCTTCATTCAAACTTTTTTCTTCAATAGAATAAAAGGATTTTACGTCAATAAAGAAGTAATTTGTGCAAAAGTATTGGGGAAAACTAGTATGATGGGGTATAGGCGGGGGTCCAAAGGAGCCAGTGCACTTTAAATTTCTTCAACTGGGTGTGCTGGCTCCTCCCCGCTATGCCCCATCCCACATGCAGTTTAGAAAAAAGTGCCCTCAGGAGAGGATGCACATCTCTGCAGCTCCAGAGAGTTTTCTTCAATTTCATTTAAATCTTTTATTTTTTTCGGTATGCTGTCTGGGCAACAGCATGCCTGCGCCGTCGGAGTTAGGGGGAGGTCGGTCACCGACCTTGCGAGGTGCAGAGCCGCTTCCCCTCTGCTTGTTCAGCGGGGCACTGCGCCTTGGCTGTCACAGCCGCAGCACACCACACTAATGCTGCCTGAAGGTGACATCAGTGGTGAGTACACACGGTTCAAAGTGCGGCTGACCATGGGTGCGGCGTACGGGACCCTCCCTGGGGTGTCCCGCTAGGCTCCCCCGTGTGTACACTGGCACAAAACTGCTTAACTAGGCACTTGTGTGAGGTTTTAAGCTTGTTTGGAGATTTTGCCAGTATTAATAATATGTACAGCTCCTGTGCCTTTGGAGGGGGCGGAGCTTCCTCAGAGCAGGACCAGCGTCGTTTTGGTGCCTTCCTCTGCTTACAGCAGCCATCAACAGCACACACTCAGCGCTTCCTGCCTCACAGACACGTTGGAAACTGGTACAGGGTGTAGGTAAGGGGGAGAGCCGCTTGTGTACACTATTCTGAGCCTATTTAGGACTGCATTTATTAGTGTTACTGTGATCACAGAGCTGACAGTCTCACTGGGGCTGTGCAGCGCAGGATGTGCTGGCATTTCTCCCTCTCTCCTCTCACATACAGCAGGGCAGGCTTGCATTATAACTGTCTGTGTGTTTGTGTATGTTTTTGTACTTACTGTGAAATATGGGTAAGCACAAGCTGTGCAGTATCTCTCACACCAGATTCTCTCCATTATATAATGACTCTGTTTCATGTGAGCAATGTAGTCGATCTTCACAGATTAGTGAAGAGGTTGGGGGAGAGGGTACAGAGCCCCACTGGTTAGGGTCTCTTAAGACTATGATGTCAGATATGTCATCCCAGCTCACTGCTAATGTGCAAAAAAACTCAGCTACTGCAACAAGCTGTTGCAGATTTAGCTGCTAGGGCTGATGCACAGCCCCCCTCTCTCATGCAGGTCCCCAGAAGCGTGGTTTACCTGCTTTGCTCTCTGATACAGATGATGATATCCATGATGATGGGGATGACCTGGATCCCATTAGTGGGGATCACGATTCTACTCTGGTTATTGAACCCCTCATTTTGGCTATAAGGATGTGTTACTGCTCCCTCTAGAGGACGCTGCTTCACAACAGTCGTTTTTCTTTGTAGAAAACAATGCCTATGTCACTTTCCCTTAATCTCCAGAGTTAGATGACTTATTCAAACAGGTCTGTAAAAATCCAGAGAAAAAATTCCAAGTGTCCAAAAAGTTTTTGTGCACTTTCCCATTTGCACCTCAAGGTAGAAATTTTTGGGAGGAACTCCCTGGGGTGGATGTCTCCGTCTCTCGCCTGTCTAAAAAGGCGGTGCTGCCTGCCCCGTGCTCCTTTACTATGAAGGACCCTGGGGATAGAAAGATAGAGACTACCCTAAAATCTATATACACTGCAGCCGGCCTTTCACAAAGACTGTTCATTGCGGGTTGCTGGATGACCCATGCCATTCATTCTTGCGCCACGCAAATTCAGGGGATATGCCATTAGTTACCACGGTTACCCTCCTGAAACACATTCAGGACACTGCCAGTGTCCACTGTGATTCCCTCGAGGAGATGGGGAACATAAATGCTAAGACGTCGGCCATGGCGGTGTCGGCGCGCAGGGCCTTGTGGTTTCTTCAGTGGATTGCGGACACAGAATCCAAACGTAATGTGGAGTCCCTCCCCTTTTCAGGGGAATGGGTTTTGGGGTTGAATTGGATGCGTGTATTTCCATGGTTGCTGCTGGGAAATCCACGTTCCTCCTCTCTGGGGCCCCGCCGGCGACACGTTCCTATCCGGGACCGTCTGTCCAGTCCTTTCGGTCTCTCACATTTCGATCAAAGGCCAGAGGTGCCTCCAGTGCAGCTAGAGGCACCAGAGGTAAGTACAGAAAACCTGCAAGTACCAGTCCTCAGGAACAGTCCACCAGTTCTGCTTCCACTAAAGCCTCAGCATGACGGTGCCCACCCACCCTGAGGGGATCTCGAGGTGGGAGCTTGACTGCGTCACCTCAGCTGTGAGACCTCCTGCCAGGATACCTGGGTCCGGGAGCTCGTTTCTCAAGGCTACAAGCTGGAGTTTGACAGTACATCCCCCAAAGTCTCCCCCCTCCCCCCCAAAGATTTTTAAAATCAAGCTTACTAGCTTTGGAGGATATGCAAGTTACGTTGCAACAGGCAATCCAAAAGTTGGTCCAGTCCTACGTTATTGTTCCAGTACCGCTGCCGCAACGCGGCAAGGGGTTTTACTCAAACCTTTGTGGTGCCGAGCCCGGGCGGTTCGGTCAGACCCATTCTGAGTCTAAAATCCTTGGATCCTTATTTGAGGGTGTTCAAATTCAAAATGGAATCCCTGTGAGCAGTGATTGCGGGCCTGGAAGAACAGGAATTTATGGTATCCTTGGATATCAAGGACACCTATCTCCATATTCCGTTTTGGCCTCCTCATCAGGCGTACCTGCGGTTTGCCCTGCTGGACGATCACTTCCAATTCCAGGTACTGCCCTTCGGCCTGTCAACAGCCCAAGGGTATTCACGAAAGGTGATGGCGGAGATGATGCTTCAACTCCGGGTCCAGGGGATCAATGTGGTCCCTTATCTGGATGATCTTCTGATAAAGGCAAGATCCAGGGAGCTTTTGTTGCTCCATATCGAACGCACCATCCGTCTTCTGTCCCACCATGGGTGGATGCTCAACTTACGGAAGTCCCACCTGGAGCCAACTCAGAGACTCCTGTTCCTCGGGATGTTGCTGGATACTGTGGCCCAGAAGGTGTTTCTACCAGAGGACAAGGCGAGAACACTTCAGGAGATGGTCCGCATGGTTCTCCGACCTCCTTGAGTGTCCGTACATCTCTGCATAAGATTGTTGGGAAAGATGGTTGCCTCATACGAGGCAATCCAGTATGGGCGGTTCCATGCCAGAACGTTTCATTTGGATCTCCTGAGCAAGTGGTTCGGATCGCATCTCCAGATGCACCGGATGATTCAGCTGTCACCTCAGGCCAGGATTTCCCTCCTGTGGTGGCTACAGTCCTCCAATCTCCAGGAGGGCAGAAGATTTGGGATTCAAGATTGGACCCTCCTCACGAAGGATGCAAGTCTGAGAGGATGGGGAGCTGTCACCCAAGGGGCGCAGTTCCAGGGCAGGTGGTCAGCCCACGAAAGCCTCCTTCCAATCAACATTCTGGAAGTTCGGGTGATCTACAATACTCTACTTCAAGCCTCTCCTCTGCTCAAGGATCACGGAATCCAGGTACAGTCGGACAACGCCACGGCGGTGGCATATATTTAATCGACAAGGAGGGACAAAAAGCAGAGCCTGCATGCGAGAGGTATCAAAAATACTCCTCTGGGCGGAAAGAAATGCAAGAGCCGTATCATGTCTCTTGGTGCGAGGAACGCACGTATCCGCCTGCAGTGTTTCACTTGGGACGTTTCCTGCAGGCTGGTGTGGATACGGGCTTACGTCTGGGTTCCCTTAAGGTCCAGATTTCAGCTCTCTCCATTTTCTTTCAGAAGAAATTGGCCGTGTTGCCAGACGTTCAGACCTTCTTGCAAGGAGTACTCCACATACAACCTCCCTTTGTGCCGTCTACAGCACCCTGGGATTTGGATGTAGTGTTGAAATTTCTACAGTCCTCTTTTTTATGAGGACAGAGCGGAGCTCCGGACTAGACAGCAGTTCCTGCCGAAGGCTGTCTCCGTGTTCTATTTGAATCAACCTATCGTGATTCCGTCCAGTTGCAACGCTTCTGCTTCTCTGGAGGCATTGGATGCTGTGCGTGCCTTGAAGATATATGTCAATTGTACAGCTCGGGTCAGAAAGACAGATTCCTTGTTCATGCTCTATGATGCGCAGAAGAAGAGGTTGCCCTGCTTCAAAGCAGTCCATTGCTTGTTGGATTAGGCTTACTATCCAACAGGCCTATGTGTCGGCAGCCATACCTGTTTCTAAGTCTCTACAGGCCCACTTTACTAGATCTAGTAGAGTGGGCTTTTCCTGAGCGGCTGCCCGTGGAGTCTCGGCCTTGCAACTATGCCGAGCTGCTACCTTGTCGGGTAAGAATGCTTTTGTGAAGTTCTACAAATTTGATACCCTCGCCAAAGAGGATACTCAGTTTGGGCAGGCGGTGCTGCAGCAGTCTCCGCACATTCCCACACGTTCTGGAAGCTTTGGGACGTCCCTATCGTACTAGTTTTCCCCAATATCCCTTATGGATGCTAGAGAAAATAGGATTTTAATACCTACCGGTAAATCCTTTTCTCGTAGTCCATAAGGGATATTGGGTGCCTGCCACAGTGCGTTGACTTTTCTGCAGGTTCTTGTTGTATGGTTACCTGTTCAGTTGTTTGCTGTTGTTGTTACCAGCCGTTGCTGGTTGTTATATGTTAGTCGTGTGCTGGTATGTAAATTCCTTTGTTATCATGTTCCTTCTCTCATATATGTCCTTTATCCTTCAGGCTTGTTTTTACCTATGGTCAAAATATGGAAATATGGATCAGACAATAGCGCTTAGTGGACTAAAAGCTGCCCAGAAATATTCAGGTGATTCCCAATCACCAATAATGAATAATCTAAGTAAACAAATTTTGAATATAGCTTGGGCGCTACCACCTTAAATAAATATAATCAATGTTCATTAATATTAAAAGTCTATAATATTGTCCCAGCGAGATTTCTTTGTTTCTTCCACAGGTCCACCTTTCTCCAAATAATCCTCACATCAGAGAACTTCTTGTGCAATTAATGTCCTTGCAAAAAAGAAATGTAGAAAGGCACATATAGTGTAGTATTTTAAGTTTTAAAATCGGTAATTTATTTTGTGATTCCAAAAGAATATAAAAAGAATGGTCTTTTACATAAAAGTGAAGACATTAACTTCAACATTGATAAAATTGGAACCGTACCGTGCCAAGCTCCCAGCATGGAGCAATGGAAAGAGCAACAAATTTTGGAGTTTTTCTGGAATTCCTCCTTACTCCTTCCAAGCTAGACACCGGCAGCAGGACTAGGTAAGTTCCTTTCCGATTGTGGATGCAGGTAAATGGATCAGGACGCCGCCAACGCATTTCGAGTTCTTATTAACTCTTCCTCAGGGCAGAATGATCCATACCTGCATGCATCCCCTTTTATACTAAAAATAACCCGGAAGTGAATCTTTCATTTCCTTTCAATCCATCTCTCTTAAACTAATAAAAATTAAAAGCAAAAATAACTCCTCATACTCGTATACATATGTGTCAGAAATTGATCAGTTATATTCCATAAAACTTATATAGTACGTCAATGTTTAAAATCATATACTCTGAATGCTTCCTGTGGGTCAAAGTTACACCCACAGTGATGACACCCCAGATCACAAAACAGAGTCCCACTCATCCCATGCGGTCCACCACCGCACAGCCTCCATCCTAAAACGCCACTCCACAAAGCAAATATATTCACAATAGCTATGTTTTGTATCGGAAAGCTATGCGTTCCACGATCGCGTACCCGGAAGTTCTATGCGTTCCACCGGTCTTTCCGATGACGCACTTCCGTTACTGTCATGAATAGCGCTCTGCGTTCCACAGTGACTCCGCCTGTGGACACATGCGTTCCACAGGTGTACGAGGGATGTCCTGCTATTTCCTATCACAGCGGTGCACTCTGTTTTTCTCTGACGTCCTAGTGGATGCTGGGAACTCCGTAAGGACCATGGGGAATAGCGGCTCCGCAGGAGACTGGGCACAAAAGTAAAGCTTTAGGACTACCTGGTGTGCACTGGCTCCTCCCCCTATGACCCTCCTCCAAGCCTCAGTTAGATTTTTGTGCCCGGCCGAGAAGGGTCCACACTAGGGGCTCTCCTGAGCTTCTTAGTGAAAGTTTAGTTTTAGGTTTTTTATTTTCAGTGAGACCTGCTGGCAACAGGCTCACTGCATCGAGGGACTAAGGGGAGAAGAAGCGAACCTGCCTGCTTGCAGCCAGCTTGGGCTTCTTGGCTACTGGACACCATTAGCTCCAGAGGGACCGAACACAGGCCCAGCCTCGGAGTCCGGTCCCAGAGCCGCACCGCCGGCCCCCTTACAGAGCCAGAAGCAAGAAGAGGTCCGGAAAATCGGCGGCAGAAGACATCAGTCTTCACCAAGGTAGCGCACAGCACTGCAGCTGTGCGCCATTGCTTCTCATACACACCTCACACTGTGGTCACTGAGGGTGCAGGGCGCTGGGGGGGGGGCGCCCTGAGCAGCAATAAAAACACCTTGGCTGGCAAACATACATCACATATAACCCCCAGGGCTATATGGATGTATTTTAACCCCTGCCAGAATCCATAAAAATGCAGGAGAAAAGTCCGCGAAAAAGGGGCGGAGCCTATCTCCTCAGCACACTGGCGCCATTTTCTCTCACAGTTCCGTTGGGGGGAAGCTCCCTGGCTCTCCCCTGCAGTTACTACACTACAGAAAGGGGTTAAAAAAGAGAGGGGGGCACTAATTAGGCGCAGTATTAATAAAACAGCAGCTATAAGGGGAAAAACACTTCTATAAGGTTATCCCTGTATATATATATATATATATATAGCGCTCTGGTGTGTGCTGGCATACTCTCCCTCTGTCTCCCCAAAGGGCTAGTGGGGTCCTGTCCTCTATCAGAGCATTCCCTGTGTGTGTGCTGTGTGTCGGTATGATTGTGTCGACATGTATGAGGAGGAAAATGGTGTGGAGGCGGAGCAATTGCCTGTAATGGAGATGTCACCCCCTAGGGAGTCGACACCTGAGTGGCTGAGCTTATGGAAGGAATTACGTGACAGTGTCAGCTCTTTACAAAAGATTGATGACATGAGACAGCCGGCTACTCAGCCTGTGCCTGTCCAGGTGTCTCAAAAGCCATCAGGGGCTCTAAAACGCCCGTTACCTCAGATGGCAGATACAGACGCCGACACGGATACTGACTCCAGTGTCGACGATTAAGAGACGAATGTGACTTCCAGTAGGGCCACACGTTACATGATTGAGGCTATGGAAAATGTTTTACATATTTCTGATAATACCAGTACCACTAGAAAGGGTATTATGTTGGGTGAGAAAAAACTGCCTGTAGTTTTTCCTGCATCTGAGGAATTAAATGAAGTGTGTGATGATGCGTGGGTTTTCCCCCTATAAAAACTGTTAATTCCTAAAAAGTTATTAGCATCATACCCCTTCCCGCCAGAGGATAGGGCACGTTGGGAAACACCCCCTAGGGTGGATAAAGCGCTCACACGCTTGTCTAAACAGGTGGCACTACCGTCCCCGGATACGGCCACACTTAAGGAACCTGCTGACAGAAAGCAGGAAAATATCCTAAAATGTATATACACTCACACGGGTGTGATACTGCGACCAGCAATCGCCTCAGCCTGGATGTGCAGTACTGGGGTGGCTTGGTCGGATTCCCTGACTGACAATATTGATACCCTAGATAGGGACAGTATATTACTGACTATAGAGCATTTAAAAGATGCATTTCTATATATGCGTGATGCACAGAGGGATATTTGCCGACTGGCATCAAGAGTAAGTGCGCTGTCCATTTCTGCCAGAAGAGGGTTATGGACAAGACAGTGGTCAGGTGATGCTGATTCCAAAAGGCATATGGAAGTATCGCCTTATAAAAGGGAGGAGTTATTTGGGGTAGATCTAACAGACCTGGTGGCCACGGCAACGGCTGGGAAATCCACATTTTTACCCCAGGTAGCCTCTCAACGTAAGAAGACGCCGTATTATCAGGCGCAGTCCTTTGGGCCCCATAAGGGCAAGCGGGCAAAAGGCTCCTCATTTCTGCCCCGTGGCAGAGGGAGAGGAAAAAGGCTGCAGCAAACAGCCAGTTCCCAGGAACAGAAGCCCTCTCCCGTTTCTGCCAAGTCCTCAGCATGACGCTGGGGCTTTACAAGCGGACTCAGGCACGGTGGGGGCCCGTCTCAAAAATTTCAGCGTGCAGTGGGCTCACTCACAGGTGGACCCCTGGATCCTTCAGGTGGTATCTCAGGGGTACAAATTGGAATTCGAGACGTCTCTCCTTCGCCGTTTCCTAAAGTCTGCTTTACCGACGTCTCCCTCCGACAGGGAGGCGGTATTGGAAGCCATTCACAAGCTGTATTCCCAGCAGGTGATAATCAAGGTACCCCTCCTACAACAGGGAAAGGGGTATTATTCCTCGCTGTTTGTGGTACCGAAGCCGGACGGCTCGGTGAGACCTATTTTAAATCTGAAATCCTTGAACACTTACATACAAAGGTTCAAATTCAAGATGGAGTCACTCAGAGCGGTGATTGCGAACCTGGAAGAAGGGGATTATATGGTGTCTCTGGACATCAAGGATGCTTATCTCCATGTCCCAATTTACCCTTCTCACCAAGGGTACCTCAGGTTAGTGGTACAGAACTGTCACTATCAGTTTCAGACGCTGCCGTTTGGTTTGTCCACGGCACCCCGGGTCTTTACCAAAGTAATGGCCGAAATGATGATACTCCTTCGAAGGAAGGGAGTTTTAGTTATCCCTTACTTGGACGATCTCCTGATAAGGGCAAGATCCAGGGAACAGTTGGTAGTCGGGGTAGCACTATCTCAAGTAGTGTTGCGGCAGCACGGTTGGATTCTCAATATTCCAAAATCGCAGCTGATCCCGACGACACGTCTTCTATTCCTAGGGATGATCCTGGACACAGTCCAGAAAAAGGTGTTTCTCCCGGAGGAGAAAGCCAGGGAGTTATCCGAACTAGTCAGAAACCTCCTAAAACCAGGCCAAGTGTCAGTGCATCAGTGCACAAGGGTCCTGGGAAAAATGGTGGCTTCCTACGAAGCAATTCCATTCGGCAGATTCCACGCAAGAACTTTCCAGTGGGACCTGCTGGACAAATGGTCCGGATCGCATCTTCAGATGCATCAGCGGATAACCCTGTCACCAAAGACAAGGGTGTCTCTCCTGTGGTGGTTGCAGAGTGCTCATCTTCTAGAGGGCCGCAGATTCGGCATTCAGGACTGGGTCCTGGTGACCACGGATGCCAGCCTGCGAGGCTGGGGAGCAGTCACACAGGGAAGGAATTTCCAGGGCTTGTAGTCAAGCCTGGAGACATCACTTCACATAAATATCTTGGAGCTAAGGGCCATTTACAATGCCCTAAGCCAAGCAAGACCTCTGCTTCAAGGTTAGCCGGTGCTGATCCAGTCGGACAACATCACGGCAGTCGCCCACGTAAACAGACAGGGCGGCACAAGAAGCAGGAGGGCAATGGCAGAAGCTGCAAGGATTTTTCGCTGGGCGGAAAATCATGTGATAGCATTGTCAGCAGTGTTCATTCCGGGAGTGGACAACTGGGAAGCAGACTTCCTCAGCAGGCACGACCTCCACCCGGGAGAGTGGGGACTTCACCCAGAAGTCTTCCACATGATTGTAAACCGTTGGGAAAAACCAAAGGTGGACATGATGGCGTCCCGCCTAAACAAAAAATTGGACAGGTATTGCGCCAGGTCAAGGGACCCTCAGGCAATAGCTGTGGACGCTCTGGTAATACCGTGGGTGTACCAGTCAGTGTATGTGTTCTCTCCTCTTCCTCTCATACCAAAAGTACTGAGAATTATAAGACGGAGGGGAGTAAGAACTATACTCGTGGCTCCGGATTGGCCAAGAAGGACTTGGTACCCGGAACTTCAAGAGATGCTCACGGAGGACCCGTGGCCTCTACCTCTAAGAAGGGACCTGCTCCAGCAAGGACCCTGTCTATTCCAAGACTTACCGCGGCTGCGTTTGACGGCAGGGCGGTTGAACGCCGGATCCTGAAGGAAAAAGGCATTCCGGATGAAGTCATCCCTACCCTGATCAAAGCCAGGAAGGATGTAACCGCAAAGCATTATCACCGCATTTGGCGAAAATATGTTGCGTGGTGCGAGGCCAGTAAGGCCCCGATGGAGGAATTTCAACTAGGTCGATTCCTGCATTTCCTGAAAACAGGAGTGTCTCTGGGCCTAAAATTGGGGTCCATTAAGGTTCAAATTTCGGCCCTGTCAATTTTCTTCCAGAAAGAACTAGCTTCAGTTCCTGAAGTTCAGACGTTTGTAAAAGGGGTACTGCATATACAGCCTCCTTTTGTGCCTCCAGTGGCACCTTGGGATCTCAATGTAGTTTTGGGGTTCCTAAAGTCACATTGGTTTGAACCACTTGAATCTGTGGAGTTAAAATATCTCACATGGAAAGTGGTCATGCTGTTGGCCCTGGCCTCGGCCAGGCGCATGTCAGAATTGGCGGCTTTATCCTGTAAAAGCCCTTATCTGATCTTCCATTCAGACAGGGCGGAATTGAGGACTCGTCCTCATTTTCTCCCTAAGGTGGTTTCAGCGTTTCATCTGAGCCAACCTATTGTGGTACCTGCGGCTACTAGTGACTTGGAGGACTCCAAGTTGTTGGACGTAGTCAGGGCCCTGAAAATATATGTTTCCAGGACGACTGGAGTCAGAAAATCTGACTCGCTGTTTATCCTGTATGCACCCAACAAGCTGGGTGCTCCTGCTTCTAAGCAGACTATTGCTCGTTGGATTTGTAATACAATTCAGCTTGCACATTCTGTGGCAGGCCTGCCACAGCCAAAATCTGTAAAAGCCCATTCCACAAGGAAGGTGGGCTCATCTTGGGCGGCTGCCCGAGGGGTCTCGGCTTTACAACTTTGCCGAGCAGCTACTTGGTCAGGGGCAAACACGTTTGCTAAATTCTACAAATTTGATACCCTGGCTGAGGAGGACCTGGAGTTCTCTCATTCGGTGCTGCAGAGTCATCCGCACTCTCCCGCCCGTTTGGGAGCTTTGGTATAATCCCCATGGTCCTTACAGAGTTCCCAGCATCCACTAGGACGTCAGAGAAAATAAGAATTTACTTACCGATAATTCTATTTCTCGTAGTCCGTAGTGGATGCTGGGCGCCCATCCCAAGTGCGGATTGTCTGCAATACTTGTACATAGTTATTGTTAACTAAATCGGGTTATTGTGGTTGTGAGCCATCTATCCAGAGGCTCCTCTGTTATCATGCTGTTAACTGGGTTCAGATCACAAGTTGTACGGTGTGATTGGTGTGGCTGGTATGAGTCTTACCCGGGATTCATAAATCCTTCCTTATTGTGTACGCTCGTCCGGGCACAGTATCCTAACTGAGGCTTGGAGGAGGGTCATAGGGGGAGGAGCCAGTGCACACCAGGTAGTCCTAAAGCTTTACTTTTGTGCCCAGTCTCCTGCGGAGCCGCTATTCCCCATGGTCCTTACGGAGTTCCCAGCATCCACTACGGACTACGAGAAATAGAATTATCGGTAAGTAAATTCTTATTTTATCACTCAGTTTAAATCGATACATAATGTACACTATACGATATATAAAACTTACATATAATCCACCAGCTCATCTACATTTATAACATCCTTATTTCTTCGATATATAGAAAAGATTGTTGGTATATAAGATAAATAATTAATACCACTAAAAAATATACACTGATCAAAATGTACCAAAAAGATTCTTTCTTAAAGGACTTTATGTACAAAATTCTCCCAGTGTACTACAATCTAAAGAAACCACTTTATTTCAAATTCTTTGTTAAGTCCATCCGGGACAATGGTTTTTAGATTGTGTATCCACTTCATCTCCGCCCTAGCTAACATACTCTCGGAGTCCCTATCTTTCCAATTTATTTTTACATGCTGAATTCCCAAAAAACTTTTTATTCCATTTACTTTACATTTGTGTTTAATTTTAAAGTGATTGGAAAGATTGTGCGTTTCCAATCCTTTGCCAATATTCCTGACATGTTCCCCCATACGTGTCTTCAGTGCTCTCGATGTCCGTCCTATGTAGATTAGTCCACATTCGCATTCCACCAAGTAGATTACATTACTTGTATGGCACGTTATGAAATTACGGATCTTATATTCCTTATTTTTTATGCAAAAGCTTGAGATTTTTTGATTATTTCCCGGGACTAATTTACACATGGTGCAACTACCACATCTATAGAAACCTTCAGATCTAATCGGGTTCATTGATTGAATGGGTAACGAGCTCCTTACTAAATTTGATTTCAAATTATTGGCTCTTCTGTAAATGAATTTTGGTGTATCTGGTATTAGTCCATTTAATATGGGATCCTTTTTGAGGATACACCAATGTTTTTTGATAATAGTTTCCACTTTCTTATAATCAGCTCCAAAAGTGGTGACGAAGGCTAAATTAAATTTATCTTTTTCCTTAGGATTCGATTTCTTTTTTTGTAACAAATCCTTTCTATTCATTCCTTTCACTTCCTCCTTGGCTTTAATTAATTGTTTTTCTGTATATCCTTGTGATCTGAAATTGTTCAACATGACTTCACTTTGTTCAATATATTCCTTTGAATCATTACAATTTCTTTTTATGCGTATGAGTTGGCTTTTCGGTATACCTTTGATCCAATTAGGGTGATGTTGACTTTCTTTACTTAAATATTGCTGAGAGTCTGTTGGTTTCACATATCCCTTAGTGTTCAATTTGTTGTTTTCTTTATAGATAGTTATATCAAGAAAATTGACACTAGTTTTATTTATGTCAAAGGTGAAATTAATACCGACATCTGTTCTATTTAAATCCTTACATAGATTCAAAAGGTCATCTTCTGAGCCTTCCCATAAAAATGACATCGTCGATGAATCTTTGCCAGTGGACCAAGTTCGACGCCATAGCTGCATTTCCCCAAACATGGGTATTCTCCCAATATGCCATGAAGAGGTTAGCGTAGCTAGGCGCGAACTTGGTCCCCATGGCTGTGCCCATCAATTGTATATAATAGTCTCCCTCAAAGAAAAAGTAGTTATTTTTTAATATGAATTTTATCCCTTCAATGATAAAATTTATTGTTTTCTCAGTGATGGTAGACTGATGCAAGAACCATTCAACCGCCTCAGTGCCCTTCTCATGCTCTATGACGGTATATAGAGATGTTACATCCGCAATTCCTAGAAGTGTATGATCCGTAACTTCTATATTTTCCAATTTATTTATGATGTCCGTCGTGTCTTGGATATAAGATTTGTTCTTTATTACTAAAGGTTGTAGGAAGAAGTCAATCATTTCCGATAAATTGCTGGTAAGACTACCCACCCCTGCTATTATTGGTCTTCCTGGAGGTGCTGATGTACTTTTATGCACCTTCGGTAGAATATAGATACTTGGGGTCTTGGGATGCTCAATCAAAAGAAATTCAAATTCTTGTTTTGTAATGGCCCCATTTTCTAGATGTTTCATTAAATATTTATGAAAATCTGTTTTAATGCGATTTGTGGGGTCAGTTTTAAGTTTTTTATATGTTTTTTCATCCTTTAATTGGCGATGAATTTCTCCTATATAATAATCTTTACTCATAATCGCAACCCCTCCCCCCTTATCACAAGGCTTAATAACTATCTCGTTATTTTTTTATAAATTTTTCAATGATTGCTTCTCCTTCTTCGTTAGATTATTTTTATTGTAATTTGACTTTGATTTTGATTTTAAATTCTTAAAATCTTCCTCCACCAATTTACTAAACACATTAATATAGTTTCTTTTCACTTGTGCAGGATAGAATGAGGATTTTTTTTCGAAACAAAGATTTCTCCTTTTCTTGAATATTCTCTTGTCCTGGTATTTCATTTTCTTTCTCTTTCATCTTAAAGAACTTTTTTAGAGTAACTTTTCTAACGAATTTTTCTGTGTCTACAAATAATTTAAATGGATCTGTGTTTGAGGTTGGGGCGAATTTCAATCCCTTCTCCAATAGTTGTTGTTCTGATTCAGTCAAGGTTTTTTCACTGATATTAAAGATCTTACATTTCTTCGATGGAATTAGATTTTGTGTTTTTTTCTTTTTTTGGGGTTTTTTAGATTGTTTCCTCCCCCCTCTAGTACCTCTATATGTCCATCTTGTTTTAGAAGACCGGCAATGAATTACCATTTTTTCGGGAATGGTCTCCATTCTCTCCCTAAAAAAGATCTAGGATTGTATTGATTATAATCTTCCAATGGTTCATATCTTCTGGATTTCCAATTCCTCCGTGGGGTAAATTCGTTACCTCTATAAAACCGGTGTTCATTCATTCTGTAACCTTCATTTCTGAAAGAGTCTCTACGTCTATTGAATTTACGTGGAAATATCCATTCCTCATTATTATACGGACGATTTCTTCTAGATTGCTGGGTTCTCATTTCCCCCCTCTCCCTTTGATCATTGTTATCCCCATATTTCGTGATAGGTGAGTAGATGGTTTTTCTTTTCATAGGGATTCTATCTTCTCTATAATTTTGTCTATATGGTTTATTTGGTTTCAATGGGATATCGTCTATTGAATTATCATCACTTTCACTGTCTGTAGTATTTTCAATATCTATTGGAGGTTTAATTTTGCTTTTTGATTTCTTTAATGTAGATTCCCTTAATTTTTCATCTTTATAGTATTTATGATCCCTTAATAACTTTTTTTGTTTTTGGTAAAACCATTCCAAGAATTAGCCGAATTTGTAATAGCAGAAAAGGAAATCGAGCTGAAGATAAAGAAGAATACCAAAGAACTAATTGACAAAAAACAAAAAAAGTTATTAAGGATCATAAATACTATAAAGATGAAAAATTAAGGGAATCTACATTAAAGAAATCGAAAAGCAAAATTAAACCTCCAATAGATATTGAAAATACTACAGACAGTGAAAGTGATGATAATTCAATAGACGATATCCCATTGAAACCAAATAAACCATATAGACAAAATTATAGAGAAGATAGAATCCCTATGAAAAGAAAAACCATCTACTCACCTATCACGAAATATGGGGATAACAATGATCAAAGGGAGAGGGGGGAAATGAGAACCCAGCAATCTAGAAGAAATCGTCCGTATAATAATGAGGAATGGATATTTCCACGTAAATTCAATAGACGTAGAGACTCTTTCAGAAATGAAGGTTACAGAATGAATGAACACCGGTTTTATAGAGGTAACGAATTTACCCCACGGAGGAATTGGAAATCCAGAAGATATGAACCATTGGAAGATTATAATCAATACAATCCTAGACCTTTTTTAGGGAGAGAATGGAGACCATTCCCGAAAAAATGGTAATTCATTGCCGGTCTTCTAAAACAAGATGGACATATAGAGGTACTAGAGGGGGGAGGAAACAATCTAAAAAACCCCAAAAAAAGAAAAAACCACAAAATCTAATTCCATCGAAGAAATGTAAGATCTTTAATATCAGTGAAAAAACCTTGACTGAATCAGAACAACAACTATTGGAGAAGGGATTGAAATTCGCCCCAACCTCAAACACAGATCCATTTAAATTATTTGTAGACACAGAAAAATTCGTTAGAAAAGTTACTCTAAAAAAGTTCTTTAAGATGAAAGAGAAAGAAAATGAAATACCAGGACAAGAGAATATTCAAGAAAAGGAGAAATCTTTGTTTCGAAAAAAAATCCTCATTCTATCCTGCACAAGTGAAAAGAAACTATATTAATGTGTTTAGTAAATTGGTGGAGGAAGATTTTAAGAATTTAAAATCAAAATCAAAGTCAAATTACAATAAAAATAATCTAATGAAGAAGGAGAAGCAATCATTGAAAAATTTATCAAAAAATAACGAGATAGTTATTAAGCCTTGTGATAAGGGGGGAGGGGTTGCGATTATGAGTAAAGATTATTATATAGGAGAAATTCATCGCCAATTAAAGGATGAAAAAACATATAAAAAACTTAAAACTGACCCCACAAATCGCATTAAAACAGATTTTCATAAATATTTAATGAAACATCTAGAAAATGGGGCCATTACAAAACAAGAATTTGAATTTCTTTTGATTGAGCATCCCAAGACCCCAAGTATCTATATTCTACCGAAGGTGCATAAAAGTACATCAGCACCTCCAGGAAGACCAATAATAGCAGGGGTGGGTAGTCTTACCAGCAATTTATCGGAAATGATTGACTTCTTCCTACAACCTTTAGTAATAAAGAACAAATCTTATATCCAAGACACGACGGACATCATAAATAAATTGGAAAATATAGAAGTTACGGATCATACACTTCTAGGAATTGCGGATGTAACATCTCTATATACCGTCATAGAGCATGAGAAGGGCACTGAGGCGGTTGAATGGTTCTTGCATCAGTCTACCATCCCTGAGAAAACAATAAATTTAATCATTGAAGGGATAAAATTCATATTAAAAAATAACTACTTTTTCTTTGAGGGAGACTATTATATACAATTGATGGGCACAGCCATGGGGACCAAGTTCGCGCCTAGCTACGCTAACCTCTTCATGGCATATTGGGAAAATACCCATGTTTGGGGAAATGCAGCTATGGCGTCGAACTTGGTCCTCTGGCAAAGATTCATCGACAATGTCATATTTTTATGGGAAGGCTCAGAAGATGACCTTTTGAATCTATGTAAGGATTTAAATAGAACAGATGTCGGTATTAATTTCACCTTTGACATAAATAAAACTAGTGTCAATTTTCTTGATATAACTATCTATAAAGAAAACAACAAATTGAACACTAAGGGATATGTGAAACCAACAGACTCTCAGCAATATTTAAGTAAAGAAAGTCAACATCACCCTAATTGGATCAAAGGTATACCGAAAAGCCAACTCATACGCATAAAAAGAAATTGTAATGATTCAAAGGAATATATTGAACAAAGTGAAGTCATGTTGAACAATTTCAGATCACAAGGATATACAGAAAAACAATTAATTAAAGCCAAGGAGGAAGTGAAAGGAATGAATAGAAAGGATTTGTTACAAAAAAAGAAATCGAATCCTAAGGAAAAAGATAAATTTAATTTAGCCTTCGTCACCACTTTTGGAGCTGATTATAAGAAAGTGGAAACTATTATCAAAAAACATTGGTGTATCCTCAAAAAGGATCCCATATTAAATGGACTAATACCAGATACACCAAAATTCATTTACAGAAGAGCCAATAATTTGAAATCAAATTTAGTAAGGAGCTCGTTACCCATTCAATCAATGAACCCGATTAGATCTGAAGGTTTCTATAGATGTGGTAGTTGCACCATGTGTAAATTAGTCCCGGGAAATAATCAAAAAATCTCAAGCTTTTGCATAAAAAATAAGGAATATAAGATCCGTAATTTCATAACGTGCCATACAAGTAATGTAATCTACTTGGTGGAATGCGAATGTGGACTAATCTACATAGGACGGACATCGAGAGCACTGAAGACACGTATGGGGGAACATGTCAGGAATATTGGCAAAGGATTGGAAACGCACAATCTTTCCAATCACTTTAAAATTAAACACAAATGTAAAGTAAATGGAATAAAACGTTTTTCTTTTTCATCCACTAGGGGTCACTGGAGTACTCTTGGGATATGGACGGCTTCCACCGGAAGAAGGCACTGAATAAATTAATTTTTGAGACTACTCCTCCCCTCCATATCCTCGAGCACTTCAGTGTTTTTTCTGTGCTCGACACAGTTAGAAGGCATAGTGGAGCTCGTCCACAAAGTATTGGAATTTTTTCTAAGTTTTTTTTTTTTTCCTTTCAAGGATTTCCACGTCCTTTCCCCCCTTCTAACAGGCGTGGGTCAGGGACAGTGGAAGCGGCTGAGAACAGCCGTGAGTGTCGGACCTCTCTGTAAAGAGCTCCCTCACTCCACCTGCAGGCTGCCTGCAAAAAGCTGGACGGAGCTTGGATGAGAAGCCCCGTCATAGACTTTTGTTACGGTCCAGGTATGTTGGGTAGGGGCGGTCAGCTTATGCTGCCGCCCCACTATTGGGGATTGTATTGGGCATGTTTTACTCACTAACGACCGCTGCCCGGAGCGCGTGTGCATAGGCCGCTTCACGGCTCTATGCAGCGCGCTCTCACTCTCCGCCGCTCCCAGCATCTTAAGTTACCTAGCAGACCGCTGCTCCCTGCGCCGCAGCAGCCGATATGTTCCCCGCTGCCTGGCTACACAGGAGGCTACTCCACTCTATGCTGTGTGTGGCGGGCCGGGAGCGCGTGTGCATAGGCCGCTCCACGGCTCTATGCAGTACGCTCTCTGCTCCCGCTGACCGCCCGCATCAGCCGAGGAGTTCCCCGCTGCCTTGGCATACAGGTACAGGCCGCTCACACGGCCCTATGCAAAGTTCCACAGGCCCCGACCCGGTGCTGTACACGGAGGTCGTGGGGGTGGGGGGAGACATTAGCAGTATTGGCAGTGTTAAGCTTTGTAGAAAAACTTGGTACTTAACATGTTTAATGTTCTCCTGTCTGTTCCAGGATTCCTATATTACATCTCGGCTTAAGAGTGGTACTAGGGGAATTTGGGGGTCAGTTTTCTTATTGCTGGCAGGCACTGCACTTGCCTGATATATACAAGGAACTTTGGTGTTATTACTGAGTCGTGCAGACTGTCTGTGTGTAGTTTGTATTGTCTGTCTTTATAATGAGTAAGACACCAGCAAAATCTAAGAAACATTTTTTCATGTCATGTCTGTAAGAGTGTGTTGCCTGATGGATCCACCACATGTACAGCATGTGTTGTTAATACAGCCACAAATACGATTTCCACAGAAGTAAAGCCAGCATCTCTGGACCCTCCATGGACTTTACTTGCAGATGTATTAGTTGGTTTACAATCAGAGCTGGCCGCCTCTCGTGAAGAAAGAGAGGCGGCAAGATCTGAGTTTAAAATGAGACCATTTGAGTTACCAGGGGAGTCTCAATCTGGTCAGAGGTCCACCTTGAGTGGAAAAGATAAGTTTCCTTTTCCTAATAATTTTCCAGTCTCTGGGATACTAGACCTCACTGAACATGAGTATGAGGAGGGCGAAATAGACCAACAGTCAGATAGTGACGATTTTGACAGCCCAGGTATTGATAATCTCATCAGAGCAGTACGTCAGTCGCTGGAGTTTACGGAAACTGAGGAGCCCCTGACGAATGATGAGGTAGTCTTTACTAAACGACAGAGATCTCCGATGTGTTTCCCTATTTCGGAATCTCTTAATAAAATGTTACTGGAAACACGGAAGAATCCGGATAAACGGTTTTCTATACCTCGTAGATTTAAATCGAGTTACCCGTTTCCAGAGTCCATGACAGCTACATGGGAGAACCCACCATCGGTGGATTCATCCGTATCTAAACTTACAAGGAAGTTAACCATACCAGTACCAACTGCTACTACGCTTAAAGACCCTGCAGATCGTAAAATAGAGGCTATGCTAAGGTCCATGTATACAGCAGCTGGAGTGCTGCTGAGACCTGGGTTGGTTGGCATTTGGGTTACTAAAGCATTAATGGTATGGATAAAAGAGCTCAAGTCGGCTCTGCAAGATGACCATCTTATACTTCTCGCGGATCAAATCTGGGAAGCTGCTGAATATCTATGTACAGCTTCTACTGACGTCTGTCAGCTTACTTCTCGCCTGTCCTCATCGCTAGTCATAGTACGACGAGCACTTTGGCTGCGTTCTTGGCAGGCGGAGACGGAGGTTAAAAAAGGTATAGAGGCATTGCCTTATGATGGCGAGAAGCTTTTCGGTCCTGAATTGGACAAATGGATTTCTGAGGCTACTGGAGGAAAGTCTGTGTTTCTTCCATCGCCTACAACTATACCTAAACGGAAATATTCTGGTCCGGCGTTCAAATCCTTTAGAACTCAGCCCTTTCGTGGGCAGGGCACAGGAGCAGTCACGCCTGGTAGAAGAGGTCGGGGACGTAGTGCCCGACAATCCAATGCACGTCGTCAAGACACTAAGACCACTAACAAACCAGTGGCATGACGGGCTCCCAGCCCATCTCGGATCTCCAATTGTGGGAGCACGCCTTCAGAGCTTTCAGGGGGCGTGGCTGCAGACGTCCACAGATGGGTGGATCCGCAATTTAGTATTAGAGGGTTACAAAATAGAGTTCGATTATCTTCCGACAGGAAGATTTTTCACGACAGGACTGCCTGTGTCGGACGACAAGAAAGCAGTTCTGCAGGTTGCCATTCAGTCTCTGCTGAATGCTGCAGTTGTAATTCCGGTCCCCGTGCAGGAACAGGGGCAGGGTTATTATTCCAGTCTGTTTCTGGTACCAAAACCAGATGGCTCAGTCAGGCCAATATTGAACCTAAAAGGTCTCAATCAATTACGTCACTTACCACAGATTCAAGATGGAATCTCTCAGGTCAGTAATTGCAGGGTTAGAGCCACAGGAATTCATGATTGCACTGGATCTCAAAGATGCGTACTTACACATTCCGATTTGGCCACCTCACCAGAGTTTCTTAAGGTTTGCAATAAGGCGAGACCATTACCAGTTTCAGGCTCTGCCGTTTGGCCTCTCATCAGCGCCTCGGGTATTCACCAAGGTAATGTCCGTGATGATAGCTCATCTCAGGTCCCTAGGAGTAATAATTGTTCCGTATTTGGACGATCTACTCATAAAGGCTCCGTCTCAACAATTGCTTCTCCAGCATGCTTTGCTAACGTACAAGGTACTAGTTCAGCACGGTTGGATAGTCAGTTTAAAGAAATCACATCTAATTCCGTGTCAACGACTTCAATTCCTAGGGATGATTCTCGATACAGTAAATCAAAAGGTTTACCTGCCACAACAGAAAGTACAGGTCATTCGTCATCTGGTGCAATTAGTGCTCAAGCCACGCACAGTCTCAGTACATTTGTGCATTCGCCTTTTAGGCACAATGGTGGCGGCTTTCGAAGCACTTCAGTTCGGAAGATTTCACTCACGTCCGTTTCAACTGGAGGTGTTAGCGCAATGGTCGGGATCACATCTGCAGATGCACCACAGGGTGAGATTGTCGCCACAAGTCAGGGTGTCTCTTCTCTGGTGGTTAAAAATACACAATCTATCTGCAGGGAGACGATTCGGCGTCGTGAATTGGATAATTCTGTCAACAGACGCAAGTCTCAGAGGTTGGGGAGCTGTAGTTCAGAGTTATCGGCTCCAGGGCCTCTGGGCAGATCACGAAAGATCGCTATCCATAAATGTTCTGGAACTCAGGGCGATTTACAATGCTCTAAGACAAGCAGTGTACATGTTTCGTTTTCAGACTGTTCAGGTGCAGTCAGACAATGCGACGGCAGTCGCATACATAAACAAACAAGGAGGAACGAGAAGCCGCATGGCAATGCGGGAAGTAGCTCGGATCCTCAGATGGGCCGAATATCACCAGGTGATATTGTCGGCAGTGTTCATTCCGGGAGTGGACAACTGGGAGGCAGATTTTCTCAGTCGTCGGGATTTTCATCCAGGAGAGTGGGCATTAAATCCAGAAGTGTTTCAGATGTTGATCCAGAGGTGGGGTTACCCTCAGGTGGATCTGATGGCATCCCGCCACAATCATCAGGTGTCACGATATGTGTCCAGAACAAGAGATCCAAGGGCAGTGGCGGTGGATGCTCTCACAGCCGCGTGGCCGTACAGCCTCGTGTATCTGTTTCCACCGTTTCCGCTGCTCCCGCTGTTGCTAAAACGGATCAAGAGAGGGTCCGTCACAGTCATACTAATAGCGCCTCATTGGCCTCGGAGAACTTGGTTCTCGGATCTCCTCGGTTTACTCGCAGACGATCCGTGGCCACTCCCACTACGTCCGGACCTGTTACAACAGGGTCCGTTCCTTTACCCCGATTTAGCGCGGCTGCGTTTGACGGGGTGGCTGTTGAAAAGGCCATCTTGAGAAGAGAGGGCATTCCGGAGTCTGTTATACCAACCATGGTACGAGCTAGGAAGCCGGTTACGGCAGCTCATTATTACAGAATCTGGCGTACTTATATAGGTTGGTGTGAAGCTCGGAAGGTTCCGACATCATCTTTTAATTTATCCCGTCTTTTGTTATTTTTACAGATGGGGTTAGATGGAGGACTACGTCTTTCCACACTAAAGGTGCAGGTATCTGCGTTGTCAATTTACTTTCAAAGGAAATTGGCCTCGTTGCCATCAATACATACGTTTCTACAGGGTGTAATGAGGATACAGCCTCCTTTCATTCCACCTACAGCACCATGGGACTTGAATCTGGTTTTAGATTTCTTACAGTCCGATTACTTTGAACCCTTACAACAAGTGGATATTAAATTTCTCACTTGGAAAACGATTTTTCTTTTAGCCTTAGCTTCGACTAGGCGAGTTTCAGATCTGGGTGCCTTGTCGTGCAAGTCACCGTATTTAGTTTTTCATGATGACAGAGCGGAACTTCGGACGAATCCCGCTTTTCTACCAAAGGTAGTGTCGTCTTTTCACATCAATCAACCAATAGTAGTTCCGGTATTAATAGAGAATGCTGAAACGTTGGATGTGGTTCGCGCATTACGCGTCTATGTATCCCGAACGTCTACGGTTCGTAAGACGGATACGTTGTTTGTTCTCTATGATGCGGCTAAGAGGGGTTGGCCAGCCTCTAAGCAGACCTTATCCAGATGGATCAAACTGACCATACGTCAGGCTTACCTTCATGCTAGGTTACAGCCACCTACATCAGTAACGGCTCATTCCACACGTTCTGTGGGAACGTCATGGGCAGCGAGTCGTGGGGCTTCTACGACACAGCTTTGCCGTGCGGCTACTTGGTCTTCAGTGCACACGTTTGTGCGCTTTTACAAGTTTGATACGTTCGCGGCATCAGCATCTAGCTTTGGCCGTTTAGTGTTACAAGTGCCAAACAGCTCTCCCGCCACGGAGGAAACTTTGGTACATCCCAAGAGTACTCCAGTGACCCCTAGTGGATGAAAAAGAAAGTAGGATTTTGGTACTTACCAGGTAAATCCTTTTCTTTGAATCCATAGGGGGCACTGGACGCCCACCCAGAGCAGTTTATCTGTTTTAGGAAGTTCAGTGGTTCTTATGGTAACACACTTTCACGACTGGTTTAAAGTTAACAAAGGTTAATCAGTTAGGGTGTCAACTGTTTAGTTGTCTGTTACGTTTTGTGTCAACTTTATTGTTGTCCGTGAGATTATAGGTAATTCTCCTTTTGTCAATCTCTCTATCGATCCTGTTCGGCTCAGTAAAAAACACTGAAGTGCTCGAGGATATGGAGGGGAGGAGTAGTCTCAAAAATTAATTTATTCAGTGCCTTCTTCCGATGGAAGCCGTCCATATCCCAAGAGTACTCCAGTGCCCCCTATGGATTCAAAGAAAAGGATTTACCTGGTAAGTACCAAAATCCTACTTTTGGGAATTCAGCATGTAAAAATAAATTGGAAAGATAGGGACTCCGAGAGTATGTTAGCTAGGGCGGAGATGAAGTGGATACACAATCTAAAAACCATTGTCCCGGATGGACTTAACAAAGAATTTGAAATAAAGTGGTTTCTTTAGATTGTAGTACACTGGGAGAATTTTGTACATAAAGTCCTTTAAGAAAGAATCTTTTTGGTACATTTTGATCAGTGTATATTTTTTAGTGGTATTAATTATTTATCTTATATACCAACAATCTTTTCTATATATCGAAGAAATAAGGATGTTAACAATGTAGATGAGCTGGTGGATTATATGTAAGTTTTATATATCGTATAGTGTACATTATGTATCGATTTAAACTGAGTGATAAAAACAGAGTGCACCGCTGTGATAGGAAATAGCAGGACATCCCTCGTACACCTGTGGAACGCATGTGTCCACAGGCGGAGTCACTGTGGAACGCAGAGCGCTATTCATGACAGTAACGGAAGTGCGTCATCGGAAAGACCGGTGGAACGCATAGAACTTCCGGGTACGCGATCGTGGAACGCATAGCGTTCCGATACAAAACATAGCTATTGTGAATATATTTGCTTTGTGGAGTGGCGTTTTAGGATGGAGGCTGTGCAGTGGTGGACTGCATGGGATGAGTGGGACTCTGTTTTGTGATCTGGGGTGTCATCACTGTGGGTGTAACTTTGACCCACAGGAAGCATTCAGAGTATATGATTTTAAACATTGACGTACCATATAAGTTTTATGGAATATAACTGATCAATTTCTGACACATATGTATATGAGTATGATGAGTTATTTTTGCTTTGAATTTTTATTAGTTTAAGAGAGATGGATTGAAAGAAAATGAAGGATTCACTTCCGGGTTATTTTTAGTATAAAAGGGGATGCATGCAGGTATGGATCATTCTGCCCTGAGGAAGAGTTAATAAGAACTCGAAACGCGTTGGCGGCGTCCTGATCCATTTACCTGCATCCACAATCGGAAAGGAACTTACCTAGTCCTGCTGCCGGTGTCTAGCTTGGAAGGAGTAAGGAGGAATTCCAGAAAAACTCCAAAATTTGTTGCTCTTTCCATTGCTCCATGCTGGGAGCTTGGCACGGTACGGTTCCAATTTTATCAATGTTGAAGTTAATGTCTTCACTTTTTGTAAAAGACCATTCTTTTTATATTCTTTTGGAATCACAAAATAAATTACCGATTTTAAAACTTAAAATACTACACTATATGTGCCTTTCTACATTTCTTTTTTGCAAGGACATTAATTGCACAAGAAGTTCTCTGATGTGAGGATTATTTGGAGAAAGGTGGACCTGTGGAAGAAACAAAGAAATCTCGCTGGGACAATATTATAGACTTTTAATATTAATGAACATTGATTATATTTATTTAAGGTGGTAGCGCCCAAGCTATATTCAAAATTTGTTTACTTTGTTTTTACCTATAACTGCCTGTGGGAGGGGGCATAGAGGGGAGGAGCCAGCACACCCAGTTGAAGAAATTTAAAGTGCACTGGCTCCTTTGGACCCGTCTATACCCCATCGTACTAGTTTCCCCAATAGTCCTTATGGACTACGAGAAAAGGATTTACCTGTAGGTATTAAAATCCTATTTCTCATACGTCCTAGAGGATGCTAGGGACTCCAAAAGGACCATGGGGTATAGACGGGATCCGCAGGAGACATGGGCACTTTAAGACTTTAAATGGGTGTGAACTGGCTCCTCCCTCTATGCCCCTCCTCCAGACCTCAGTAGATTCTGTGCCCAGAGAGACTGGACACACACTAGGGGAGCTCTTCTGAGTTTCTCTGTAAAAAAGACTTTTGTTAGGTTTTTTATGTTCAGGGACCACTGCTGGCAACAGGCTCCCTGCATCGTGGGACTGAGGGGAGAGAAGCAGACCTACTTCTTCTGAGTTCAAGGGCTCTGCTTCTTAGGCTACTGGACACCATTAGCTCCAGAGGGTCCGATCACTTGGTGCGCCTAGCTGCTCATTCCCGGAGCCGCGCCGTCACCCCCCTCACAGAGCCACAAGATAGAAGCCGGGTGAGTATTACGAAGAAAAGAAGACTTCAGTTTTGAGGTACCGCGCAGCAGTCGCGCTACGCGCCATGCTCCCACACACACATACGGCAGCACTAGCAGGGCGCAGGGGGGGCGCCCTGGGCAACATGGTTAATGAAGTTCAGCACTGGCAAGAATATATATTAGAAGTGCCTAGGCACTAAATATAGCCCCCGCCAGTATAAAAATGTTGAATATGCGTGGGACTGAAGCGTGCCGGTGAGGGGGCGTGGCTTAACCCTCACAGCTAACCAGCGCTGGCCCTGACCTCCACACTTCTGTACAAGTAACGGTGCAAAACGGGGGGGGGGGGGGGGGCACAGTAATTTGGTGCTATTATCATTTGATATAAAAGCGCTAACAGGTCTGAGGCAGTGTGTATAAAGTCTCATTACTGGGATAGGCGCTGGGGTGTTTCTAACAGACTTTCCTGTGGGTCTGTCCCCTATAGCCCAGTGTGATTGTGCGTGTCGGTACGTGTGTGTCGACATGTCTGTGGCTGAGGGCTCCTCCCCGGAGGAAGTTGCAGTGGGGGCAGATAAGGCGCTGGGAGTGTCCCTGTCGGCACCGCCGACAGCTGATTGGGTAGATATGTTGAGTACGTTGAATGCAAACGTGGCGTTATTGACTAAAAGGCTGGATAAATCTGATTCTCAGACCAAACATGGAGAAAATCCATGGAGGACGCCTTGTCTCAGGTACAGGCCCCCTCAGGGTCACAAAAGCGTTCATTTACCCAGATAGCAGATACTGATACCGACACGGACTCTGACTCCATTGTCGACTTTAGTGATGCCAGTTTAAATCCGAAACTGGTTAAGAGTATTCAGTACATGATTGTGGCAATTAAAGACGTATTACATATCACAGAAGTCCCTACTATTCCTGATACAAGGGTCTGTTTGTATAAGGGTAAAAAACCTGAGGTGACGTTTTCCCCCTCTCATGAGCTGAACACTCTTTTTGAAAAAGCTTGGGAATCTCCTGACAAAAGGTTACAGATTCCCAAAAGAATTCTAATGGCATATCCATTCCCCTCTGAGGACAGGGAAAAGTGGGAGTCAACCCCCAATGTGGACAAAGCTCTGTCATGGCTGTCCAAAAAGGTGGCACTTCCGTCTCCTGACATGGCTGCCCTAAAGAACCCTGCGGATCGTAAGCAGGAAACTACCTTAAAATCCATTTATGTCGCTACGGGTACGCTGCTCAGACCTGCCGTTGCGTCTGCATGGGTGAGTTGCGCTATTGGAAAGTGGGCAGATAACTTGGCATCTGACCTAGATACCCTGGATAGGGATAGCATTCTTTTGACTCTCGGTTATATCAGGGATGCTGCAGCTTACCTAAAGGATGCGGCGAGGGATATTGGCCTCTTAGGATCAAGGGCCAATGCCATGGCAGTCTTGGCCAGGAGAGCACTGTGGATTAATCAATGGAATGCTGATGCCGACTCTAAGAAAGCTATGGAGGCTCTCCCGTATAAGGGTGGTGTCTTATTTGGTGACTGCCTCGCTGATCTGGTATCTACGGCTACCGCGGGTAAGTCATCATTTCTTCCTTATGTCCCTGCACAACAGAAAAAGACGCCTCACTATCAGATGCAGTCCGTTCGGCCCAATAAATACAAAAAAGGAAGAGGGTCGTCCTTCCTTGCCTCTAAAGGTAGAGGAAGGGAGAAAAGGTTGCCTGCTGTGGCAGGTTCCCAGGAGCAGAAGTCCTCCCCGGCTTCTGCCAAGTCCACCGCATGATGCTGGGGCTCCTCTACAGGAGTCCGCAACGATGGGGGCACGTCTCCGACTCTTCAGTCAGGTCTGGTTTCACTCGGGCCTGGATCCTTGGGTGTTAGAAATAGTGTCCCAAGGGTACAAACTGGAGTTTCAAGATGTGCCCCCCCACCGATTTTTCAAATCAGCCTTGCCAGTTTCTCTGCCAGAAAGGGAAGTAGTGTGCGCTGCGATACAAAAGCTGTGTCAACAGCGAGTCATTGTCACGGTACCCCCGTCACAACTGGGAGAAGGGTTTTATTCGAGCCTGTTTGTCGTCCCAAAGCCGGATGGCTCGGTCAGACCGATCCTGAACCTAAAATCCCTCAATTTATATCTGAAAAGTTTCAAATTCAAGATGGAATCTCTTCGAGCAGTGATCTCCAGTCTGGAAGGGGGGGATTTTATGGCGTCAGTCGACATCAAAGATGCCTACTTACATGTCCCAATATATCCTCCACATCAAGCTTTCCTGAGGTTTGCTGTTCAGGATTGTCATTACCAATTTCAGATGTTGCCGTTTGGTCTTTCACCAAAGTAATGGCGGAAATGATGGTGCTCCTACGCAAGCAGGGTGTCACAATTATCCCGTACTTGGACGATCTCCTGATAAAGGCGAGATCAAAGGAGCAGTTACTAAGAAACGTTACGCTCTCCCTGACAGTTCTGCAACTACATGGTTGGATCCTAAATTTGCTAAAGTCACAGTTGATTCCGACAACACGGCTGTCTTTCTTGGGCATGATCCTGGACCCGGAACTGCAGAGAGTGTTTCTCCCAGGGGAAAAAGCTCTGGAAATCCAGAACATGGTCAAGGAGATTCTGAAACCGGCAAGAGTGTCGATTCATCAATGCACTCGGGTGCTGGGGAAGATGGTGGCAGCCTACGAAGCCATTCCGTTTGGCAGGTTCCATGCCAGGGTGTTTCAGTGGGACCTGTTGGACAAGTGGTCCGGGTCTCTCCTACACATGCACCGGAAAATAAGCCTATCTTCCAGGACCAGAATATCTCTCCTGTGGTGGCTCCAAAGTTCTCACCTCCTAGAGGGACGCAGGTTCGGGGTCCAGGATTGGGTCCTGGTGACCACGGATGCAAGCCTCTGAGGCTGGGGGGCAGTCACACAGGGGAAAAATTTCCAGGGAAAATGGTCAAGCCAGGAAGCTTGTCTGCACATAAACATTCTGGAATTAAGAGCCATATACATTGGCCTTCTACAAGCGGAACATCTTCTTCGCGGTCTGCCTGTCCTGATTCAGTCGGACAACATAACAGCAGTGGCGTACATAAACCGCCAGGGTGGAACAAAGAGCAGAGCGGCGATGGCGGAGGCCACAAAAGTTCTCAGCTGGGCGGAAAAACATGTAAGCGCTCTGTCAGCTTTCTTCATTCCGGGCGTGGACAACTGGGAAGCAGATTTCCTCAGCAGACACGATCTCCATCCGGGAGAGTGGGGGTCTTCATCAAGAAGTCTTTGCAGAAGTGACAAGTCATTGGGGATTTCCTCAAATAGACATGATGGCGTCTCGCCTCAACAAGAAGCTGCAGAGATATTGTTCCAGGTCGAGGGACCCTCAAGCCAGTGCAGTGGACGCCCTGGTAACACCGTGGATGTTTCAGTCGGTATATGTGTTCCCTCCACTTCCACTCATTCCAAAGGTGATAAGGATCATAAGAAGAACAAGGGTTCAGGCGATACTCATTGTTCCAGATTGGCCACGGAGGGCTTGGTATCCGGATCTTCAGGAATTACTCATAGGAGATCCCTGGCCTCTTCCTCTAAGAGAGGATCTGTTACTGCAAGGGCCGTGCGTGTTCCAGGACTTACCGCGGTTGCGTTTGACGGCGTGGCGGTTGAACGCCAAATCCTAGCTCGAAAGGGTATTCCCGGTGAAGTCATCCCCACTCTGCTTAAAGCTAGAAAGGAGGTTACGGCGAAGCATTATCACCGTATTTGGAGAAAGTATGTGTCTTGGTGTGAATCCAAGAGGGCTCCTACGGAAGAATTTCAGCTGGGTCGTTTTCTCCACTTTTTGCAGACAGGTGTGGATGCGGGCCTAAAATTAGGCTCCATTAAAGTGCAGATTTCGGCCTTATTAATTTTCTTTCAAAAAGAATTGACCGCCCTTCCAGAGGTTCAGACATTCGTGAATGGAGTGCTGCACATCCAACCTCCGTTTGTACCCCCAGTGTCACCATAGGTCCTTAATGTGGTGTTGCAGTTTCTTATGTCACACCGGTTTGAACCTTTACGAAAGGTTGAGTTAAAATTTCTCACTTTAAAAGTGGTCATGCTTTTGGCCTTGGCGTCCGCAAGGCGGGTGTCGGAATTAGCGGCTTTGTCTCACAAGAGCCCCTATTTGATCTTCCGTGTGGATAGAGCGGAATTGAGCACTCGTCAACAATTTCTGCAAAAGGTGGTTTCTTTGTTTCACATGAACCAGCCTATTGTGGTGCCTGTGGCTACTGAAGCCTTGGCTGATTCAAAGTCTCTCGATGAAGTCAGAGCTTTGCAAATTTATGTAGCCAGAATGGCTCAGATTAGGAAATCAGAGGCTCTGTTTGTCCTGTATGCTTCCAACAAAATTGGGGCTCCTGCTTCTAAGCAGACTATTGCACGCTGGATCTGTACTACGATTCGGCATGCTCATTCTACGGCTGGATTGCCGTTACCGAAGTCGGTGAAGGCCCATTCTACCAGGAAGGTGGGCTCATCTTGGGCGGCTGCCCGGGGAGTCTCGGCGGTTCAACTTTGCCGAGCAGCTACTTGGTCGGGTTCAAACACTTTTGCTAAGTTCTACAAGTTTGATACCCTGGCTGAGGAGGACCTCATGTTTGCTCAGTCGGTGCTGCAGAGTCGTCTGCACTCTCCCGCCCGGTCTGGAGCTTTGGTATAAACCCCATGGTCCTTTTGGAGTCCCCAGTATCCTCTAGGACGTATGAGAAAATAGGATTTTAATACCTACTGGTAAATCCTTTTCTCCTAGTCCGTAGAGGATGCTTTTGTTACACAGAGGTTGTGTTTCGGTTATGTTCAGCCTGTTGCTGTTTTTGGTTCATGCTGTTAACTGGTATTTTCTTAAAAGCCATGTTGTACGGTGTGTTGTGGTGTGAGCTGGTATGTATCTCACCATTAGTTTAACAAAAATCGTTTTCCTCGAAATGTCCGTTTCCCTGGGCACAGTTCCTATAACTGAGGTCTGGAGGAGGGGCATAGAGGGAGGAGCCAGTTCACACCCATTTAAAGTCTTAAAGTGCCCATGTCTCCTGCGGATCCCGTCTATACCCCATGGTCCTTTTGGAGTCCCCAGCATCCTCTGCGGACTAGGAGCAAAGGATTTACCGGTAGGTATTAAAATCCTAATTTTTTATTGCTGAAAAATCTGTTCTAATAGGTTGGGTATAAAATCCTGGCATTCTAAATCCTGACAGAATGCCGCTGGCCAGTCAGAATGGTGACAGATTGCATTAGTATAGCCATACCCCAAAACCAATCTGCCCCCCCCCCCCCACCACCACCACCACCACCACCACCACCACACAGTCTAACACACTGCCTAGTGCTAACGCCTAACCCTAACCCCAACTCCTTACTTACTTATAGTCTGGATTCTGGCTGTCGGGATTCCGTTGTCAGTATTCTGTAACGATCCTGACCGCATCCCTTTCTAATCCCTACTGATGACATTTTATTGTATTCTATGTCGGGCGGTGATCCGAGCATATTCAAATTTACAGATAACGTCTTTTGTAAGCATATAGGGGCATTCCTCATGAACAGCATGGTATCGGACATGGGCCCTCTCCTGTTCCACTGTATAAGGGAGAAGGTTTAGACCTCTCTCTTCTTTAAACAAACTGTCTGGACCACTCCTTCAGTACATATTATTATCCATCTAAAATGGATCACTTTGGCTTTGTGTTTTGTGCACAATTTATGTAATCTAAAAATAAGAAACTAATTGAAAAAGTTAAGATGTCTTTTAGGCACAACTCCAGGCTTAGGTAATGACGGGCTTTTGGATAACCGAGGGCAGGGATTGTACTTCTGACAACATGTCTTATGACACACTACTAGTGTATAAATAATTTAGTGATAGGAGAAAAAAAAAGTTTGTAAGCTGTCAAAGTGCAGCTGATGTGTACCCCATCAATTATTCATATGTCTGAATTATTTAAACTACACCCCAGGTACTCCTGACCTGCACTTGTTAATCAAGCAGTTTTGTTTTTTCTGCACTGGAGCAACTAATATAAGAATTTCCCCATCCATCTTCTTTTATTATCCAGAGACTAATATGTTTATTAGTTTGTATGATGATTTATTTTATCTTTTTTTTCCAGTGAGTTGCTGTGGGCATTTTATGAATAAAACAATACAAAGCATTATTTAGTAATGACCAATTAGCTGATCCAGGAATATAACGAGTACATATGTTTCTCATTTGCTTTATTGCAAAAGTTAGGAAATAATAAGTATGTACTTCATTACAAATATTGTATATTGAAGGGTGTTGTCCACTTTTGTCTATTATTTGGCGAATAACACACATGCACTTTTATGTGAAGTAACCTGCCAGAGAAAAGGGGCAGGGTGAGAACAGTCAACGAGCACAGGATTTACTGACACAAAACGTGAAAAAACGTCAGTGACATAGGGAGAATCCTATCACAATTGACAGCTCACAATTGATAAAAGTTGTCTGTACTGGGGAGTTGAACCCAACCCACATAGAGGGGACTATTCAATGCATGTCGGAACCTCTCTCTGACGGATCCGACACTGCATTAGTCAATTAGCGGACAATTTCGGCATGTTTTGCCCGTTTCTGACAATGCTGATCTGACTTTTTTTTAAGTCGGATCAGCATTGTTGAAAACGGGCCAAAAAACTGTCGGAATTGGCCGCTAATTCGACAAAACACATGGATCCGCGGCTAATCCGCCGATCCACGTGTTTTCCAACAAGTCAGAATTGCTGACCAGTCGGAAAAACGGCAGCCCCATTGAATAGGTTGAATCCTGATTCGAAAAAAGTTGGAACTGACGTCTTTCCGACTTGACGGCAGTTCCGACTTCAGTTGAATACACCCGACAGTCTGCAGCGGTGGGGGGGTGTAGGGTGAATGCGAGACCTGAATGCATAAAAGTCGAATGACAAATAGGCGTATCAGATTTGTCTTGTCTTGGTCATATGATGATCACATCTTTGGTCAGATGCAGTTCTTATTTTACCACACTTATTGTCCTTCCCAATTAACATCTGTTAGATCTTGACCAAACGTTGTTCAGGATCTGCAGTGTTATCGGGCCCATATATACTGTGATTTGCATATATATGGGAGGGTATAGGAGAAGGGTTTACATATCTAGCACTGGTAGATATATTGGCTGTGCTTTTACTATGATCTAATAGCTAGAATTGTGAATGGCAAATGAGTTCTGTTGTCATTATTCATGGTATGTGTTACCTCCCTGTCACAAAAGTCCTGTACTAAACTGCAGTATAAATTTCACAGTTATAAAGGTTCTAATTGATTTTGCAAATAATTCTGGAGGGGGGGGTGGGGGGGGGGGATACGTTTACTTCTAACCATTAGTGCTTTATTTTGCAAGCTGCTAATATGTATTACAAACCTATGTACTTCCTAATAAAATATCCTCTCTCTGTGTGTTACTAGCTGCAGCAGAATTTCCTATTGTGCCAGATATGCCCCCATCACCCACTATGGAGAAACAACGTCCTAGCCCAACCATTAAGAAAATGCTGCTTAAAAAGGAGAATCCTAAAGATAAAGCAGGTCAGTTACACCAGATTGGGGGGATATGTAGGAGAGAGCAGGTCAGTTACACTACAGTGGGGGGATATGTAGGAGAGAGCAGGTCAGTTACACTACAGTGGGGGATATGTAGGAGAGAGCAGGTGAGTTACACCACATTGGGGGGATATGTAGGAGAGAGCAGGTCAGTTACACTACAGTGGGGGATATGTAGGAGAGAGCAGGTCAGTTACACTACAGTGGGGGATATGTAGGAGAGAGCAGGTCAGTTACACTACAGTGGGGGATATGTAGGAGAGAGCAGGTCAGTTACACCAGATTGGGGGATATGTAGGAGAGAGCAGGTCAGTTACACTACAGTGGGGGATATGTAGGAGAGAGCAGGTCAGTTACACTACAGTGGGGGATATGTAGGAGAGAGCAGGTCAGTTACACTACAGTGGGGGATATGTAGGAGAGAGCAGGTCAGTTACACTACAGTGGGGGATATGTAGGAGAGAGCAGGTCAGTTACACTACAGTGGGGGATATGTAGGAGAGAGCAGGTCACTTACACTACAGTGGGGGATATGTAGGAGAGAGCAGGTCAGTTACACTACAGTGGGGGATATGTAGGAGAGAGCAGGTCACTTACACTACAGTGGGGGATATGTAGGAGAGAGCAGGTCACTTACACTACAGTGGGGGATATGTAGGAGAGAGCAGGTCAGTTACACCAGATTGGGGGATATGTAGGAGAGAGCAGGTCAGTTACACTACAGTGGGGGATATGTAGGAGAGAGCAGGTCAGTTACACCAGATTGAGGGATATGTAGGAGAGAGCAGGTCAGTTACACTACAGTGGGGGATATGTAGGAGAGAGCAGGTCAGTTACACCACATTGGGGGGATATGTAGGAGAGAGCAGGTCCGTTACACCACATTGGGGGGTATGTAGGAGAGAGCAGGTGAGTTACACCACATTGGGGGGATATGTAGGAGAGAGCAGGTGAGTTACACCACATTGGGGGGATATGTAGTAGAGAGCAGGTCCGTTACACCACATTGGGGGATATGTAGGAGAGAGCAGGTCAGTTACACCACATTGGGGGATATGTAGGAGAGAGCAGGTCAGTTACACCACATTGGAGGATATGTAGGAGAGAGCAGGTGAGTTACACCACAGTGGGGGGATATGTAGGAGAGAGCAGGTCAGTTACACCACATTGGGGGATATGTAGGAGAGGGCAGGTCAGGTACACCACATTGAGGGCTATGGATATGTAGGAGAGTGCAGGTCCCGTTACACCACATTGGGGGATATGTAGGAGAGAGCAGGTCCGTTACACCACATTGAGGGCTATGGATATGTAGGAGAGAGCAGGTCCCGTTACACCACATTTGGGGATATGTAGGAGAGAGCAGGTCCCGTTACACCACATTGGGGGGGATATGTAGAAGAGAGCAGGTCAGTTACACCACTTTGAGGGCTATGGATATGTAGGAGAGAGCAGGTCCCGTTACACCACATTGGGGGATATGTAGGAGAGAGCAGGTCAGTTACACCACATTGAGGGCTATGGATATGTAGGAGAGAGCAGGTCCCGTTACACCACATTTGGGGATATGTAGGAGAGAGCAGGTCAGTTACACCACATTGGGGGGATATGTAGGAGAGAGCAGGTCAGTTACACCACTTTGAGGGCTATGGATATGTAGGAGAGAGCAGGTCCCGTTACACCACATTTGGGGATATGTAGGAGAGAGCAGGTCAGTTACACCACATTGGGGGGATATGTAGGAGAGAGCAGGTCAGTTACACCACATTGGGGGGATATGTAGGAGAGAGCAGGTCAGTTACACCACATTGGGGGGATATGTAGGAGAGAGCAGGTCAGTTACACCACATTGGGGGGATATGTAGGAGAGAGGAGGTCAGTTATACCACATTGGGGGCTATGGATATGTAGGAGAGAGCAGGTCAGTTACACCATATTGGGGGATATGTAGGAGAAAGCAGGTCAGTTACACCACATTGGGGGATATGTAGGAGAAAGCAGGTCAGTTACACCACATTGGGGGATATGTAGGAGAGAGCAGGTCAGTTACACCACTTGGGTTATATATAGGAAAGTGCAATAAAGAAAAAGTGAAGGGACCTTCATCTGTGAGATCTAATGTTTATTCATATGTGAATGTTATTTTATATTTTTGCAGCGGGGTACACTGGGTTCCACAGGGATAACATCGGGGTGTAGAGTAGGATCTTGATCTGAGGCACCGACAGGCGGAAAGCTTTGACTGTTCCCAAGATGCTCAGCGCAGCCTCCTCTCTAACCCCGCCTCCGTGCACAGGAGCTCAGTTGGTGAGTTGGTGCCTGCAGTGCAGGACACTACAGGTGGAGCAGCCCTGAAAAGAGCTTTTTTTAAAGAAGATTAGAAGACTTCAAGGGCTGCAGCATAGGCACTCCTAGTGCTAGATGTCATTCTGACATCTCATGCTGCAGCTCCATCACCTCCCCCCGCGGCGCTGTATACTCCTGCGCCCTGGTTGCAGGGGAATTACAGCGGAGGGCTCCGGTTCTTCTGGTCAGGCACACACACTTTCCGCAGCTCTCCAGGATCGCGTGGCCGCATCTAGGGAGGAGGTAAGAGGGTCCCCCAGGCGGGACCTGCTGCAAATCGCGATTCGGCGCGGCCATTAGGAGGCGGGCCGCACGCGCTGGTGTGTACACTGTGTTGGTTCAGGGAACCCACTAGACCACCAGGGCAGGGGCACAGGTCGGTTTTCTGTATAAACCATTTTATTATGGCCCACAGTACCCGGCGGTGAAGTCCAGCAAGGGGATAAGGCTCTGACCTGTAGCCCCTCCCTCAGCCCCAGAGCGCCTTTAGAGTAAATGTTCCCACCCTGGAGCTGCATCTCTCTCTCTCCTCACTCCCTGTCAGCGTTTGGGCACCATTACTACATGCTGTGCTGATTCTGGGACTGTATGGGCAAAGCCTCCTCTGTAAAGCCACCTGCATTATCAGCGCTGTGCATTTTACAGGACACTTAACTGACGATTTATTTCTCTGACGTCCTAGTGGATGCTGGGAACTCCGTAAGGACCATGGGGAATAGCGGCTCCGCAGGAGACTGGGCACAAAAGTAAAGCTTTAGGACTACCTGGTGTGCACTGGCTCCTCCCCCTATGACCCTCCTTCAAGCCTCAGTTAGATTTTTGTGCCCGGCCGAGAAGGGTGCACACTAGGGGCTCTCCTGAGCTTCTTAGTGAAAGTTTAGTTTTAGGTTTTTTATTTTCAGTGAGACCTGCTGGCAACAGGCTCACTGCATCGAGGGACTAAGGGGAGAAGAAGCGAGCTCACCTGCGTGCAGAGTGGATTGGGCTTCTTAGGCTACTGGACACCATTAGCTCCAGAGGAACCGAACACAGGCCCAGCCTCGGAGCTCGGTCCCAGAGCCGCGCCGCCAGCCCCCTTACAGAGCCAGAAGCAAGAAGAGGTCCGGAAAAATCGGCGGCAGAAGACATCAGTCTTCAACAAGGTAGCGCACAGCACTGCAGCTGTGCGCCATTGTTACTCAGGCACACTTCACACTTCGGTCACTGAGGGTGCAGGGCGCTAGGGGGGGGCGCCCTGAGCAGCAATGTAAACACCTTGGCTGGCATAAATACACCACATATAACCCCCAGGGCTATATGGATGTATTTTAACCCCTGCCAGAACTCACCAAAAAGCGGGAGAAAAGGCCGCCGAGAAGGGGGCGGAGCCTATCTCCTCAGCACACGGGCGCCATTTTCCATCACAGCTCCGCTGGAAGGACGTCTCCCTGACTCTCCCCTGCAGTCCTGCACTACAGAAAAGGGTAAAAAAGAGAGGGGGGCACTAATTTGGCGCAGTTTTGATACTAACAGCAGCTATAAAGGAAAAAACACATTTTATAGTGGTATTCCTGTCTATATATAGCGCTCTGGTGTGTGCTGGCATACTCTCCCTCTGTCTCCCCAAAGGGCTAGTGGGGTCCTGTCCTCTATCAGAGCATTCCCTGTGTGTGTGCGGTGTGTCGGTACGATTGTGTCGACATGTTTGAGGAGGAAAATGAGATGGAGGCGGAGCAATTGCCTATTATAGAGTTGTCACCCCCTAGGGAGTCGACACCTGAGTGGATGAGCTTATGGAAGGAATTGCGTGACAGTGTCTGCTCTTTACGACAGTCAGTTGACGACATGAGACAGCCGGCTACTCAGCTTGTGCCTGTCCAGGGGTCTCAAACGCCATCAGGGGCTTTAAAACGCCCGTTACCTCAAATGGCAGACACAGACACGGATACTGACTCCAGTGTCGATGATGAGGAGACAAACGTGACTTCCACTAGGGCCACACGTTACATGATTGAAGCAATGAAAAATGTATTGCATATCTCTGATAATACAAGTACCACTAAAAAGGGTATTATGTTTGGTGAGAAAAAACTGCCTGTAGTTTTTCCTGTATCCGAGGAATTAAATGAAGTGTGTGATGAGGCGTGGGTTTCCCCCGATTAAAAAAACTGATAATTCCTAAAAGGTTATTGGCATCGTACCCTTTCCCGCCAGAGGATAGGGCACGTTGGGAAACACCCCCTAGGGTGGATAAAGCGCTCACACGTTTGTCTAAACAGGTAGCACTACCCTCTCCTGATACGGCCGCCCTAAAGGAACCTGCCGATAGAAAGCTGGAGAATATCCTAAAATGTATATACACTCACACGGGTGTTATACTGCGACCAGCAATCGCCTCAGCCTGGATGTGCAGTGCGGGCCTGGCGTGGTCGGATTCCCTGACTGAAAATATTGATACCCTAGATAGGGACAGTATATTACTGACTATAGAGCATTTGAAGTATGCATTTCTATATATGCGTGATGCACAGAGGGATATTTGCAGACTGGCATCAAGAGTTAGCACGCTGTCCATTTCTGCAAGAAGAGGTTTATGGACGCGGCAGTGGTCAGGTGATGCGGATTCTAAAAGGCACATGGAAGTATTGCCTTATAAGGGGGAGGAGTTATTTGGGGTAGGTCTATCAGACCTGGTAGCCACGGCAACTGCTGGAAAATCCACATTTTTACCCCAGGTAGCTTCTCAACCTAAGAAGACGCCGTATTATCAGGCGCAGTCCTTTCGGCCCCATAAGGGCGAGCGGGCAAAAGGCGCCTCATTTCTGCCCCGTGGCAGAGGGAGAGGAAAAAGGCTGCAACAAACAGCCAGTTCCCAGGAACAAAAGCCCTCTCCCGCCTCCGCAAAGTCCTCAGCATGACGCTGGGGCTTTACAAGCGGACTCAGGCACGGTGGGGGCCCGTCTCAAGAAGTTCAGTGCGCAGTGGGCCCACTCGCAAGTGGACCCCTGGATCCTTCAGGTGGTATCTCAGGGGTACAAATTGGAATTCGAGACGTCTCCCCCTCGCCGTTTTCTAAAGTCTGCTTTACCGACGTCTCCCTCCGACAGGGAGGCAGTATTGGAAGCCATTCACAAGCTATATTCCCAGCAGGTGATAATCAAGGTACCCCTCCTACAACAGGGAAAGGGGTACTATTCCACACTTTGTGGTACCGAAGCCGGACGGCTCGGTGAGACCAATTTTAAACCTAAAATCCTTGAACACTTACATACAAAGGTTCAAATTCAAGATGGAGTCACTCAGAGCAGTGATTGCAAACCTGGAAGAAGGGGACTATATGGTGTCTCTGGACATCAAAGATGCTTACCTACATGTCCCAATTTACCCTTCTCACCAAGGGTACCTCAGGTTTGTGGTACAGAACTGTCACTATCAGTTTCAGACGCTGCCGTTTGGATTGTCCACGGCACCCCGGGTCTTTACCAAGGTAATGGCCGAAATGATGATACTCCTTCGAAGGAAGGGAGTTTTAGTTATCCCTTACTTGGACGATCTCCTGATAAGGGCAAGATCCAGGGAACAGTTGGAAGTCGGAGTAGCACTATCTCAGATAGTGCTGCGCCAGCACGGTTGGATTCTCAATATTCCAAAATCGCAGCTGATCCCGACGACACGACTTCTATTCCTAGGGATGATCCTGGACACAGTCCAGAAAAAGGTGTTTCTCCCGGAGGAGAAAGCCAGGGAGTTATCCGAACTAGTCAGAAATCTCCTAAAACCAGGCCAAGTCTCAGTGCATCAATGCACAAGGGTCCTGGGAAAGATGGTGGCTTCTTACGAAGCAATCCCATTCGGCAGATTCCACGCAAGAACCTTCCAGTGTGATCTGCTAGACAAATGGTCCGGGTCGCATCTTCAGATGCATCAGCGGATAATCTTGTCACCAAGGACAAGGGTGTCTCTCCTGTGGTGGTTGCAGAGTGCTCATCTTCTAGAGGGCCGCAGATTCGGCATTCAGGACTGGGTCCTGGTGACCACGGATGCCAGCCTGAGAGGCTGGGGAGCAGTCACACAGGGAAGAAATTTCCAGGGCTTGTGGTCAAGCCTGGAGACATCACTTCACATAAATATCCTGGAGCTAAGGGCCATCTACAATGCTCTAAGCCTAGCAAGGCCTCTGCTTCAAGGTCAGCCGGTGCTGATCCAGTCAGCCAACATCACGGCAGTCGCCCACGTAAACAGACAGGGCGGCACAAGAAGCAGGAGGGCAATGGCAGAAGTTGCAAGGATTCTTCGCTGGGCGGAAAATCATGTGATAGCACTGTCAGCAGTGTTCATTCCGGGAGTGGACAACTGGGAAGCAGACTTCCTCAGCAGACACGACCTCCACCCGGGAGAGTGGGGACTTCACCCAGAAGTCTTCCACATGATTGTGAACCGTTGGGAAAAACCAAAGGTGGACATGATGGCGTCCCGCCTCAACAAAAAACTAGCCTGGGTATCAAATTTGTAGAATTTAGCAAACGTGTTTGCCCCTGACCAAGTAGCTGCTCGGCAAAGTTGTAAAGCCGAGACCCCTCGGGCAGCCGCCCAAGATGAGCCCACCTTCCTTGTGGAATGGGCTTTTACAGATTTTGGCTGTGGCAGGCCTGCCACAGAATGTGCAAGCTGAATTGTACTACAAATCCAACGAGCAATAGTCTGCTTAGAAGCAGGAGCACCCAGCTTGTTGGGTGCATACAGGATAAACAGCGAGTCAGATTTTCTGACTCCAGCCGTCCTGGAAACATATATTTTCAGGGCCCTGACTACGTCCAGCAACTTGGAGTCCTCCAAGTCCCTAGTAGCCGCAGGTACCACAATAGGCTGGTTCAAGTGAAACGCTGAAACCACCTTACGGAGAAATTGAGGACGAGTCCTCAATTCTGCCCTGTCCGTATGAAAAATTAGGTAAGGGCTTTTATAGGATAAAGCCGCCAATTCTGAGACACGCCTGGCTGAAGCCAGGGCCAACAGCATCACCACTTTCCATGTGAGATATTTTAAGTCCACAGTGGTGAGTGGTTCAAACCAATGTGATTTTAGGAACCCCAAAACTACATTGAGATCCCAAGGTGCCACTGGAGGCACAAAAGGAGGCTGTATATGCAGTACCCCCTTGACAAACGTCTGAACTTCAGGAACTGAAGCCAGTTCTTTCTGGAAGAAAATCGACAGGGCCGAAATTTGAACCTTAATGGACCCTAATTTTAGGCCCATAGACAGTCCTGTTTGCAGGAAATGCAGGAAACGACCCAGTTGAAATTCCTCTGTAGGGGCCTTCCTGGCCTCGCACCACGCAACATATTTACGCCAAATACGGTGATAATGCTGTACGGTTACATCCTTCCTGGCTTTGATCAGGGTAGGGATGACTTCATCCGGAATGCCTTTTTTCTTCAGGATCCGGCGTTCAACCGCCATGCCGTCAAACGCAGCCGCGGTAAGTCTTGGAACAGACAGGGTCCCTGCTGGAGCAGGTCCTTTCTTAGAGGTAGAGGCCACGGGTCCTCTGTGAGCATCTCTTGAAGTTCCGGGTACCAAGCTCTTCTTGGCCCATCCGGAACCACGAGTATCGTTCTTACTCCTCGTTTTCTTATTATTCTCAGTACCTTTGGTATGAGAGGCAGAGGAGGGAATACATAAACCGACTGGTACACCCACGGTGTCACTAGAGCGTCCACAGCTATTGCCTGAGGGTCCCTTGACCTGGCGCAATATCTAGTTTTTTGTTTAGGCGGGACGCCATCATGTCCACCTGTGGCCTTTCCCAACGGTTTACCAACAGTTGGAAGACTTCTGGATGAAGTCCCCACTCTCCCGGGTGTCGGTCGTGTCTGCTGAGGAAGTCTGCTTCCCAGTTGTCCACTCCCGGAATGAACACTGCTGACAGTGCTAAGACGTGATTTTCCGCCCATCGGAGAATCCTTGTGGCTTCTGCCATCGCCATCCTGCTTCTTGTGCCGCCCTGTCGGTTTACATGGGCGACTGCCGTGATGTTGTCTGATTGGATCAGTACCGGCTGGTTTTGAAGCAGAGGCCTTGCCAGACTTAGGGTATTGTAAATGGCCCTCAGTTCCAGAATATTTATGTGTAGGGACGACTCCTGACTTGACCAAAGTCCTTGGAAATTTCTTCCCTGTGTGACTGCCCCCCAGCCTCGAAGGCTGACATCCGTGGTTACCAGGACCCAGTCCTGTATGCCGAATCTGCGGCTTTCTTATGAGCACTCTGCAGCCACCACAGTAGAGATACCCTGGTCCTTGGAGACAGGGTTATCATCCGATGCATCTGAAGATGCGATTCCGACCACTTGTCCAAGAGGTCCCACTGAAAAGTTCTTGCATGGAACCTGCCGAATGGAATTTTGCTTCGTAAGAAGCTACCATTTTTCCCAGGACTCGTGTGCAGTGATGCACCGATACCTGTTTTGGTTTCAGGAGGTCTCTGACTAGAGATGACAGCTCCTTGGCTTTCTCCTGCGGGAGAAACACTTTTTTCTGTTCTGTGTCCAGAACCATCCCCAGGAACAGCAGGCGTGTGGTAGGAACCAGCAGTGACTTTGGAATGTATAGAATCCATCCGTGCTGTTGTAGCACTTCCCGAGATAGTGCTACTCCGACCAACAACTGCTCCATGGACCTCGCCTTTATAAGGAGATCGTCCAAGTACGGGATAATTAAAAACTCCCTTTTTTCGAAGGAGTATCATCATTTCTGCCATTACCTTGGTAAAGACCCTCGGTGCCGTGGACAGTCCAAACGGCAGTGTTTGGAATTGGTAATGGCAATTCTGTACCACAAATCTGAGGTACTCCTGGTGAGGATGGTAAATGGGGACATGTAGGTAAGCATCCTTGATGTCCAGGGATACCATGTAATCCCCCTCCAGGCTTGCAATAACCGCCCTGAGCGATTCCATCTTGAACTTGAATTTTTTTATGTATGTGTTCAAGGACTTCAAATTTAAAATGGGTCTCACCGAACCGTCCGGTTTTGGTACCACAAACAGTGTGGAATAGTAACCCCGTCCTTGTTGAAGTAGGGGCACCTTGACTATCACCTGCTGGGAATACAGCTTGTGAATTGCCTCTAGCACAGCCTCCTTGCCTGAGGGAGTTGTCGGCAAGGCAGATTTGAGGAAAACGGCGGGGGGGGAGACGCCTCGAATTCCAGCCTGTACCCCTGAGATACTACTTGAAGGATCCAGGGATCCACCTGTGAGCGAGCCCACTGATCGCTGAAATTTTTGAGGCGGCCCCCCACCGTACCTGGCTACGCCTGTGGAGCCCCCGCGTCATGCGGTGGACTCAGAGGAAGCGGGGGAAGAATTTTGACTCTGGGAACTGGCTGACTGGTGCAGCTTTTTCCCTCTTCCCTCGTCTCTGTGCAGAAAGGAAGCGCCTTTGACCCGCTTGCTTTTCTGAAGCCGAAAGGACTGTACCTGATAATACAGTGCTTTCTTAGGCTGTGAGGAAACCTGAGGTAAAAAATTTTTCTTCCCAGCTGTTGCTGTGGATACGAGGTCCCAGAGACCATCCCCAAACAATTCCTCACCCTTATAAGGCTCTATGTGCCTTTTTAAAGTCAGCATCACCTGTCCAGTGTCGGGTCTCTAATACCCTCCTGACAGAATGGACATTGCATTAATTCTGGATGCCAGCCGGCAAAATATCCCTCTGTGCATCCCTCATATATAAGACGACGACTTATGTTCGCAAAATAGTATCCCTTTTTGACAGGGTTACAGACCACGCTGCAGCCGCACTATCTGCAGGTCTCAGTCTAGTACCTGAGTGTGTAAATACAGACTTCAGGATAGCCTCCTGCTTTTTATCAGCAGGTACCTTCAAAGTGGCCGTATCCTAAGACGGCAGTGCCACCTTTTTTGACAAACGTGTGAGCGCCTTATCCACCCTAGGGGATATCTCCAAGCGTAACTTATCCTCTGGCGGGAAAAGGTACGCCATCAGTAACTTTTTAGAAATTACCAGTTTCTTATCAGGGGAACCCACGCTTTTTCACACTTCATTCACTCATTTGATGGGGGAACAAAACACTGCCTGCTTTTTCTCCCCAAACATAAAACCCTTTTTTAGTGGTACTTGGTTTAATGTCAGAAATGTGTAACACATTTTTTATTGCCGGGATCATGTAACGGATGTTCCTAGTGGATTGTGTATATGTCTCAACCTCGTCGACACTGGAGTCAGACTCCGTGTCGACATCTGTGTCTGCCATCTGAGGGAGCGGGTGTTTTTGAGCCCCTGATGGCCTTTGAGACGCCTGGGCAGGCGCGGGCTGAGAAGCTGGCTGTCCCATAGTTGTTACGTCATCCAGCCTTTTATGTAAGGAGTTGACACTGTCGGTTAATACCTTCCACCTATCCATCCACTGTGGTGTCGGCCCACAGGGGTCGACATCCCATTTATCGGCATCTGCTCCGCCTCCACATAAGCCTCCTCATCAAACATGTCGACACAGCCGTACCGACACACCGCACACACACAGGGAATGCTCTGACTGAGGACAGGACCCCACACAGCCCTTTGGGGAGACAGAGAGAGAGTATGCCAGCACACACCAGAGCGCTATATAATGTAGGGATAAACACTATCACTGAGTGAATTTTCCCCAATAGCTGCTTGTATAAACAATATTGCGCCTAAATTTAGTGCCCCCCCTCTCTTTTTAACCCTTTGAGCCTGAAAATAACAGGGGAGAGCCTAGGGAGCTGTCTTCCAGCTACACTGTGAAGAGAAAATGGCGCCAGTGTGCCGAGGGAGATAGCTCCGCCCCTTTTTCGCGGACTTTTCTCCCGCTTTTTTATGGATTCTGGCAGGGGTAATTATCACATATATAGCCTCTGGGGCTATATATTGTGATTATTTTGCCAGCCAAGGTGTTTTTATTGCTGCTCAGGGCGCCCCCCCCCCCCCAGCGCCCTGCACCCTCAGTGACCGGAGTGTGAAGTGTGCATGAGGAGCAATGGCGCACAGCTGCAGTGCTGTGCGCTACCTTGGTGAAGACTGAAGTCTTCTGCCGCCGATTTTCCGGACCATCTTCATGCTTCTGGCTCTGTAAGGGGGACGGCGGCGCGGCTCCGGGAACGAACACCAAGGACGGGTCCTGCGGTCGATCCCTCTGGAGCTAATGGTGTCCAGTAGCCTAAGAAGCCCAAGCTAGCTGCAAGCAGGTAGGTTCGCTTCTTCTCCCCTTAGTCCCTCGTTGCAGTGAGCCTGTTGCCAGCAGGTCTCACTGTAAAATAAAAAAACTAACATATACTTTCTTTCTAGGAGCTCAGGAGAGCCCCTAGTGTGCATCCAGCTCGGCCGGGCACAGAAATCTAACTGAGGTCTGGAGGAGGGGCATAGAGGGAGGAGCCAGTGCACACCAGATAGTACCTAATCTTTCTTTTAGAGTGCCCAGTCTCCTGCGGAGCCCGTCTATTCCCCATGGTCCTTACGGAGTTCCCAGCATCCACTAGGACGTCAGAGAAATAGGTATTTCACAGGATATACTTATTGTGTATTTTTCTCTGTGATTTTCAGTCACTGTATACCTCCTGAAACCTCTGTTTGTACTCTCACGCTGCACAGGGGGTTCTGGGTTAGGTATTATACTGCTGATATTGTACTGTGTTGCCTGTGGTTCACGCTTTCATATTATGTCAGCTTCAAGGGGCAACGATTCTGTGGCTGATCCCGCAATACGCGGTGGTGATGTCACAGACACATTGGAGGAAAACATAGCAGCGGAGGGTTCAGTTTCTGGGGGTTCTCTACCCCCCCAGTAGGTCTGTAGCAATGGGGGTACAAAACGACCCGCCTTGGGCTATTTTCTCTACTTTACTAAATACGCTAGTAACTAGACTTACACACCCTATGGGACCTGTACAGCCACATATTGTCCCTGCGGTTAACCCTCCATGGGCAGATCTCCTGTCCACTTAGTTACAGCAATTGAATCACTCATTAAACAAACCAAAACCTAACCCTCGCCCACCTAAGACCAAGTGGTCCTCTAAGCGGGCCATTACTTCCTCACAATCCACCCATGTTTCAGACACTGCGTCTGAGGAGGATGGCGTGTATACTGACCCCTCAGACACTGACCCAGATGCTTTTGATGGGGAATCTGTTTCTCAGGTGGATGTTCCTGACCTATTAGTGGCTATCCGGCTGATTCTTCAAATTGATGATGACCCAGAACCTGTTGTTACCTCTAAGAAACCTGATAGATTCAAACGTCAGAAGGTTACTAAATTAGTTTTACCTCATTCTGACCACTTAGTTGACATGCGTCAGGAATCCTGGGAAAATCCAGGAAAGAAATTCACACCTCACAAGAAAATGCTGGCTCGCTATCCCCTCGCTGCGGAGTTGAGTAAAAATTGGTAAACGCCACCGCCGGTGGATTCGCAAGTGTCTCGGCTAGTGGTGTCCTCTGCGCTGTCTGTAACTACCGTCACCTCTCTGAAGGAACCGACGGATACGAGTGTGGAGGGTTGCTTAAAGGCTATTTATACCCTTGCGGGAGCTGTGTATCGGCCCGCTACTGCGGCTACTTGGGCTGCAGATGCTATTGATGCGTGGGCCCAGGAGGTGGAAGCAGAGCTGCCGTCCAATTTTTCTGATAATGCTAGACAATGTCTTTCGTATATTGTCACAGCCTCTCATTTCATTAAGGAGGAAGCTTCTGATGCCGGTGTTCTGGCGGCCAAGGCCTCTACTACGTCCATTCTGGCTCGCCGGATTCTCTGGTTACGGTCCTGGTCTGTGGATTTGGACTCTTAAGAAAACCCTGGAGGTGCTCCCTTTTAAGGGGAACATCCTTAAGAGTACTCCCCTTCGTTTCTTTCGACCTCCAGGTAAAGCAAAAGGTCAGGCGTACCCGAAACAGGCACGCACTTCCAAAACCGCTAAGCCCAAACCTAAACGTGCCTGGGCTGCCCGTCAGCCTGCTTAAAATCAGACAAGTCCACTGCATGATGGGGCGGGACTCCCCCTGGGGGATCCCAGGGTGGGAGTCCGACTTCTAAGGTTTACCCAGGTATGGCTGAAGACCACTTCCGACGCCTGGGTAAGGGAAGTAGTCACTCACGGATATGCCATATCCTTCAGGAATCGTCCCCCTCATCAATTTTGCCTGACAAACATGGCTTCGGATCAGGTGAAGGCAAAAACTCTTCATTTGGTGGTACAGTCCCTCCTGGACACAGGAGTGATAGTGCCGGTGCCTCTGGATCAGAGAGGCATGGGGTACTATTCACCGCTGTTCCTAGTTCCGAAACCGAATGGTTCCTCTCGGCCCATTCTCAACCTCAAGTCTTTGAACAAATTTGTGAGGGTCTCCAAGTTTCATATGGAAACTCTTCGCTCTATTGTTCTGGCTTTGGAGCCATATTCCTATTGCCATGTCGCATCAGCAATACCTGCGGTTTGCTATTGGCAACCTCCATTATCAATTCCGGGCCTTACCTTTTGGATTGACCACGGCTCCGCGAGTCTCCACCAAGGTCATGGCGGTGATGACGACCCTGCTCCGCCCGCAGGGTGTCAGGATCCTACCATATCTGGACGACTTGTTGATCCTGGTGAATTCTCCAGAAGTTCTCCTCCGTCATCTGGATCTGACGGTCCAGTTTCTGCAAATCCACGGGTGGCTCATCACCTGAAAGAAATCTTTGCTGGTCCCTGCTCAGAGCATGGGGCACCTGGGGGCATTGTTGGACACTCACATCCAGCGGTTGTTCTTGTCACAGGAGAAGGTCCTGAACCTTCGGGACAGGATTCAAAGCTTCCTCTCTCGTCTGCGAGTGTCGATACACTCGGCGATGCAAGTACTATGCCTCATGGTGTTGGCTTTCGACATGGTAGAGTACGCTCAATTTCATTCCCGCCCTCTGCAGAAGATGATTCTTGCCAAGTGGGACGGCCTACCTCACCGGATCAGGTCTCAAATGATCTCCTAGTCTCCAGAGGTTCGTCTGTCACTGAGCTGGTGGCTACAGGACCAACGATTGAGCAGGGATCGTCCCTTCTGGATCTCCAACTGGGTCCTCCTGACTACGGATGCCAGTCTGAGGGGTTGGGGCGCGGTGTTTGAGCAACACTCTCTTCAGGGTCGGTGGACCAGGGAGGAGTCTCTCCTCCTGATTAAACATTCTGGAATTGCGGGCGGTGTTCAATGCTCTGAACCTGGCCCATCATCTGATACAGAACAGGCCTGTTCAAGTACAGTCGGACAACGCCACCACAGTGGCGTACATAAATCAAGGTGGCACTCGAAGCCGCATGGCAATGATGGAAGTATCCAGGATTCTTCAGTCGGCGGAACACCATCTGCCAGCCATATCGGCAGTGTTCATTCCAGGGGTCCTCAACTGGGAAGCGGACTTCCTCAGTCATCAGGACGTTCACGCCGGAGAGTGGAGCCTCCATCCAGAAGTATTTCAACTCCTAATGGATAACTAGGGCCTTCCAGACGTAGACCTGATGGCGTCTCGACAAATTCACAAGGTTCCTGTCTTTGCAGCAAGGACAGGGGATCCTCAAGCAGCGTTCATGGACGCACTGGCAATTCCATGGAACTTTCAGCTGCCGTACGTGTTCCCTCCGGTGTCACTCCTGCCCAGAGTAATACGGACGTTCAAGCAAGAAGGAGGAACCCTACTTCTGATCGCTCCTGCGTGGCCCAGACGGCATTGATTCTCCGATCTACAGGGCCTCTCGCTAGATCGTCCCCTTCTACTTCCACAACGACCAGACCTCCTCGTTTATGGCCCTTTTTATTTACCAGGACTTGGCCCATCTGGCTTTGACGGCATGGTTCTTGAAGCTTCCGTCCTGAGGGCCAAGGCTTTTTCTGAGGAGGTTGTTCAAACTATGTTGAAGGCCCGTAAGCCGGCTTCTGCTCGGATTTACCATAGGGTCTGGAATACTTACTTTACTTGGTGTGCGTCTCACAATCATGACGTTTTCAAGTTTAGCACGGCCAAACTGTTGGCCTTCCTACAACAGGGCCTGGACTTAGGCATTCGTCTGGCCACCCTCAAGGTTCACATTTCTGCCTTGTCGGTTTGGTTTCAGAGAAAGATTCAGGGAATGTTGCGGATTCAGCCTCCTTATGTACCTCCTGTGGCCCCATGGGATCTGTCAGTGGTTCTGGAGGCCTTGCAAGAGTCTCTGTTTGAACCTCTTGCCTCTGCTGACCTTAAGTGGCTTTCCCTTAAGGTGCTGTTTTTGCTGGCTATTGCTTCAGCTAGAAGGGTCTTGGACTTGGGTGCCTTATCCTGTAAGTCCTCCCATTTGATTTTTCACCGTGACCGGGCGGTTCATAGAACGCGACCGGGTTTTTTACCCAAGGTGGTGTCTTCCTTCCACCTTAACCAGGAGATTGTGGTTCCGGCCTTTAATTCTCCTGTGTTGTCTTTCAAAGAGAGGTCTTTGGATGTGGTGCGGGCTCTCCGTATCTATGTGAAGAGAACATCCTCCATTAGGAAATCTGATTCTCTCTTTGTACTTTTTGGTTTTCACAAACGTGGCTGGCCTGCGAATAAGCAAACCCTGGCCAGATGGATTAGAATGGTGATTGCACAAGCTTATGTACAGGCTGGTCTTCCAGCTCCTGCTACCATCAAAGCCCATTCTACTCGGTCGGTTGGACCTTCTCTGAGCGGCCCGCCGTGGTGCGACCCTTGAACAAGGCGGCTACGTGGTCCTCAGTGAACACGATCATAAGGTTCTATGCCTTCGATACTTCCGCCTCCCAGGATGCTTCCTTTGGACGCCGGGTTCTTGTGCCCGCTACAGTGCGTCCCCTCCTATGAGGAACTGCTTTAGGACATCCCCAATGTTATCCCTGTGGAACCCAGTGCACCCCGCTGCAGAAAAGGAGATTTATGGTAAGAATTTACCGTTGTTAAATCTCTTTCTGCGAGGTACACGGGGTTCCACAGGGCGCCCACCCTGACGCACTTAGCTTCTTTGGGTTTGTATGGCATTAGCTGCTGATGCCTTCTCCTGTCGTGAAATGTGGTGTAAGTGGCTACTAACGGTTGTCGTCTCTTTTACCTGCTACTGCATTGGACTGGTTAACAAAACTGAGCTCCTGTGCACGGAGGCGGGGTTATAGAGGAGGTGGTGCTGAGCATCTTGGGAACAGTCAATGCTTTCAGCCTGTTGGTGCCTCGGATCAAGATCCTACTCTACACCCCGATGTTATCCCTATGGAACCCAGTGTACCTCGCGGAAAGAGATTTAACAACAGTAAGTTCTTACTATAAATCTCCTTATTCTGTATCCACCAGATCCGCACAGCCGGAAGAAAAAGTCTCGGTCTCTCCTTCCCATTAGCACCAACAAAGATCATCGTTCCAAGGAAGAGCAGCATAAGGACTGTGTGAAACTGGCGGCAGCTTTATGTTCCAAAGGAGATACGACTGTGACTGAAAGTAAACATAGATGAAACTTGCCAGTCCTGCATAGCTAGTTGTCCTATAGATAATAAATGGGGCTTTGCACCTTAAGATAACTTTATTTGTGTACATGCTCGCTTTCATCTTTGTGCTTTTCATCCTTGTGTTTTTATGAGAAGGCAGAGTTGTGTATTTTTGTTTTTCTGTGAGGCAAAATTAAGCTACTTTCTGTATCCAGAACACACAGCAATACTATGTAAAAAAAACACCTGTTTGTTAATATAAAGACATGGATAAAAAGTACAGAATGATGGAATGATTGCTAAAGGAAGAAGGCCATTTTGAACTGGCCCCAATCTAGATGTTTTATGTGTGCTTTCAGTAAATGGGTCCCCCTCCTTTTTGATTCATCACTCATTGTAACAGTATTCTGTGATGGAATATAAACGTTAGTGGAGGTCACTGATGACATGCAAAACAGGCGATGCACAGCGCTAAATACTGCAGATGATGTGCCTCAGTCTGTGCAAGCTCCAGCAAAGCATATGTGTTCTAGATGGCATTCTGTGGAATGGCAGACGCTAGAAGAGAGGAGTTGGGCACAGTGAATTTGCACTCTGCAGAGTACAGTATAATGGGGTATCTGGCTTTCCACAGTAGTGCAAAAAGCAAATTTCAATTTGTGGAGTATGATGATTGAAATGGGTTATAGGAATGTAGAAGGCACGTGTATAGGCAGAGCTGGTTTCTTCATGTACACTAGGATCTATTCTGTACATCCATGTTGCACTTTGTTGAAGTACTTTCTTCAAGATACACTCACAGGTGCCACATGTAATAAAAATAATCCTGATATTCTCTCTGATTATTTTAAGCCATAACAGAATCTAGCCAATATTTTAGGGAGTAAGGAGACATTGGCGCAGTACTTTTCTGGAGATTTTTCATCATCACCGTAAACCAAGGTATCTTCTGAGCTCAGAGAGCAGGGGGGTGGTGTCTATCTGGGCACATCACTGCAAAACCAGGCTACTCCTGAGCTCAGAGAGCAGGGGGAGTCTATCTGGGCACATCACTGTAGAACCAGGCATCTCCTGAGCACAGAGAGCAGGGGGTGTCTATCTGGGCACATCACTGCAAAACCAGGCTTCTCCTGAGCTCAGAGAGCAGGGGGAGTCTATCTGGGCACATCACTGCAAAACCAGGCTTCTCCTGAGCTCAGAGAGCAGGGGGAGTCTATCTGGGCACATCACTGCAAAACCAGGCTTCTCCTGAGCTCAGAGAGCAGGGGGTGTCTATCTGGGCACATCACTGTAGAACCAGGCATCTCCTGAGCACAGAGAGCAGGGGGTGTCTATCTGGGCACATCACTGCAAAACCAGGCTTCTCCTGAGCTCAGAGAGCAGGGGGAGTCTATCTGGGCACATCACTGTAGAACCAGGCATATCCTGAGCACAGAGAGCAGGGGGTGTCTATCTGGGCACAACACTACAAAACCAGGCATCTCCTGAGCTCAGAGAGCAGGGGGTGTCTATCTGGGCACATCACTACAAAACCAGGCATCTCCTGAGCTCAGAGAGCAGGGGGAGTCTATCTGGGCACATCACTACAAAACCGGGCATCTCCTGAGCTCAGAGAGCAGGGGGTGTCTATCTGGGCACATCACTACAAAACCGGGCATCTCCTGAGCTCAGAGAGCAGGGGGTGTCTATCTGGGCACATCACTGCAAAACCAGGCATCTCCTGAGCACAGAGAGCAGGGGGTGTCTATCTGGGCACATCACTACAAAACCAGGCATCTCCTGAGCTCAGAGAGCAGGGGGTGTCTATCTGGGCACATCACTACAAAACCGGGCATCTCCTGAGCTCAGAGAGCAGGGGGGTGTCTATCTGGGCACATCACTGCAAAACCAGGCTTCTCCTGAGCTCAGAGAGCATGGGGAGGCTATCTGGGCACATCACTGCAAAACCAGGCTTCTCCTGAGCACAGAGAGCAGGGGGTGTCTATCTGGGCACATCACTGTAGAACCAGGCATCTCCTGAGCACAGAGAGCAGGGGGTGTCTATCTGGGCACATCACTGTAGAACCAGGCATATCCTGAGCACAGAGAGCAGGGGGTGTCTATCTGGGCACAACACTACAAAACCAGGCATCTCCTGAGCTCAGAGAGCAGGGGGTGTCTATCTGGGCACATCACTACAAAACCAGGCATCTCCTGAGCTCAGAGAGCAGGGGGAGTCTATCTGGGCACATCACTGTAGAACCAGGCATATCCTGAGCACAGAGAGCAGGGGGTGTCTATCTGGGCACATCACTGCAAAACCAGGCTTCTCCTGAGCACAGAGAGCAGGGGGTGTCTATCTGGGCACATCACTACAAAACCAGGCATCTCCTGAGCTCAGAGAGCAGGGGGAGTCTATCTGGGCACAACACTACAAAACCAGGCATCTCCTGAGCACAGAGAGCAGGGGGTGTCTATCTGGGTACATCACTGCAAAACCAGGCTTCTCCTGAGCACAGAGAGCAGGGGGTGTCTATCTGGGTACATCACTGCAAAACCAGGCTTCTCCTGAGCACAGAGAGCAGGGGGTGTCTATCTGGGCACATCACTGTAGAACCAGGCATATCCTGAGCACAGAGAGCAGGGGGTGTCTATCTGGGCACAACACTACAAAACCAGGCATCTCCTGAGCTCAGAGAGCAGGGGGAGTCTATCTGGGCACATCACTGCAAAACCAAGCCATTTTACAGTGCGTGTTGAAAGCATTTTGCAAATGAGGCCACATGCTAACTTTGACAGAAGTAACTTGTTTCTGTGTAGAAGATGGATGTTTCCTCAGCTATGGTTTACCAAATCAGCCATTATCTCTTCATTGTTTTCTCTTTCCAGATTTAGCAGCGGATCCGCATGCCCTGATTGAGGACTCTGCACATCTAGGTCTCTACAGTGACCGGACTACACTGCACCGGCTCATGGAGGAAGAGGGTGTGTTGAAATTGTTTTTCCGACACCCAACTGTGTAGTAAAAATGTGCATATATTGACAATAAAATTCCTTCAGTTCTAAGGGCTATGTGTGTGCAAGAGTGACTGCAGATCACGATATACCATCACTAGAGGGCGCACTCGCTGATTTCCTCTATTGTAATTGTGTGTACTAAACCAGTATTCATGAGAATACACCTCAATCCATTGCAAGCCTCCATACCAGCTATGAATAACCAGGGCCTTATTAACCCATGGCTGGTCCCCTAGGCTTTCATGTGTTTCGGACCCCCTCAGTATCCATCTCTGAGTCAAATTTACAGGCAGACATTTGGGAAGCAGAGCTTATGCCGCTTTCAGTATTCACATGGGCACCGATAACGAGAAATGGACTTGTGCATGTACATGTTGGCTGCCAGGTTTTCTTAAAAAATTATTATTATTTTTTTTTTTTTTTATAAATAACTGTTTTGAAAGGCCCCTAGTCCCTGTGGGGCCCCTAGGCTACAGCCTTATCGACAATACGGCCCTGCTAATAGCATGCCGTTATTCCCTATACGCCTTGTCTTGTGTGCGCTGATGCACGCTCATCTGTAAATTGCGGCTATCATTGAAACAGATTCCTCGGTCTTATATTACAAGTCAGAGTAATGTTCATAATAGAAGTTTCCGAAACTCTGGATAATATGTGCATCTGAGGCAGAAGTACCAGGCACTGGAAGAGGGAGATAGGCGGTATAGCAATAAGGAACTCCATCCCCTGCCGTCTTTATGCTTCTGGTGTTGCAGTATCATATGCTGTCATGTTGTGCTGTGCTACTGGTAATGCCATGTCCGCTGTCACGTCATGCCCTATACTGTTAGGTCATCGTTTTTGTTTTGGAGGAGTCCAGAAATCTTTCCTTTTGTCTTTTCTTTCCCTCAGGAAAAGCACACCTGGAGAACGGCCACCCTGAGCTCCAGCATCAGATTATGCTGTGGAAAGGTGATCTGAAGGGGACGCTGCAGTTGGCCGCAGAGAGGGGAGAGCTTACAGACCAGCTGGTGGCTCTGTCTCCTATGGGTAGGTAAGAGGAATGTGGACTCGGGTGACATTCTAACTAAAAATAAATGTGTATTCTCTGGGATTGTTTTTATACGGATCTTGTAGTAAAATGGTGCTTAGTGTGTATGATGCAGTGATACATTTGCCGTTAGTATTGGAGCTAGGGTGGACACATTTATACTCCTTTCAGACCACCAGCTATGAACACGGGTTATTGGCACATGAGCGCGCATAACCCATCTTCATGTGCAGTCTGAAAGGTGCCAGGGGAAAATTACCGGGTCAAGCAACCCGGTATTTCTCACCCTGGTTGCGAGCAGGGTTGAACTCGTGTTCAACCTGGCTCGCTGTGCGATGTGAACGGGAGCCGGGTCGATGCGACCCGTTTCCCATTCATACTGTGTGTACAGGCGGCGTTTGGAGATCATGTGATCTCCAAGCGCCATCCCCGTCGACATCACCAACCCGGCAATATAATATTATTGCCGGGTTGCAGACAGCTGCGGCGGGGCACCTAAGGCGGGCCGTACCCTGGGAGCTCCTGCGTCAAGCTCCCGGGTGCGACCTGCCTCAGGCGGTGTGAAGGGTTATTTCTCTGACGTCCTAGTGGATGCTGGGAACTCCGTAAGGACCATGGGGAATAGACGGGCTCCGCAGGAGACTGGGCACTCTAAAAGAAAGATTAGGTACTATCTGGTGTGCACTGGCTCCTCCCACTATGACCCTCCTCCAGACCTCAGTTAGATTTCTGTGCCCGGCCGAGCTGGATGCACACTAGGGGCTCTCCTGAGCTCCTAGAAAGAAAGTTTATTTTAGGTTTTTTATTTTACAGTGAGACCTGCTGGCAACAGGCTCACTGCATCGAGGGACTAAGGGGAGAAGAAGCGAACCTACCTGCTTGCAGCTAGCTTGGGCTTCTTAGGCTACTGGACACCATTAGCTCCAGAGGGATCGACCGCATGGAACTGGCCTTGGTGTTCGTTCCCGGAGCCGCGCCGCCGTCCCCCTTACAGAGCCAGAAGCAAGAAGAGGTCCGGAAAATCGGCGGCAGAAGACTTCGGTCTTCACCAAGGTAGCGCACAGCACTGCAGCTGTGCGCCATTGCTCCTCATGCACACTTCACACTCCGGTCACTGAGGGTGCAGGGCGCTGGGGGGGGGCGCCCTGAGGGCAATATATGACACCTTGGCTGGCAAATCTACGTCATATATAGTCCTAGAGGCTATATAGATGTAAAATTACCCCTGCCAGTATTCCAGAAAAAGCGAGAGAGAGTCAGTTGAAAAAGGGGCGGGGCTTCTCCCTCAGCACACTGGCGCCATTTTCTCTTCGCAGTGCAGCTGGAAGACAGCTCCCCAGGCTCTCCCCTGTAGTTTTCAGGCTCAAAGGGTTAAAAAGAGAGGGGGGGCCACAAAATGTAGGCGCAATATTGTATATACAAGCAGCTATTGGGAAAAATTCACTCAATATAGTGTTAATCCCAAAATTATATAGCGCTCTGGTGTGTGCTGGCATACTCTCTCTCTGTCTCCCCAAAGGGCTGTGTGGGGTCCTGTCCTCAGTCAGAGCATTCCCTGTGTGTGTGTGTGTGTGTGTGCGGTGTGTCGGTACGGCTGTGTCAACACGTTTGATGAGGAGGCTTATGTGATGGCAGAGCAGATGCCGATAAATGTGATGTCGCCCCCTGTGGGGCCGACACCAGAGTGGATGGATAGGTGGAAGGTATAAACCGACAGTGTCAACTCCTTACATAAAAGGCTGGATGACGTAACAGCTATGGGACAGTCGGCTTCTCAGCCCGCGCCTGCCCAGGCGTCTCAAAGGCCATCAGGGGCTCAAAAACTCCCGCTCCCTCAGATGGCAGACACAGATGTCGACACGGAGTCTGACTCCAGTGTCGACGAGGTTGAGACATATACACAATCCACTAGGAACATCCGTTACATGATCCCGGCAATAAAAAATGTGTTACACATTTCTGACATTAACCCAAGTACCACTAAAAAAGGGTTTTATGTTTGGGGAGAAAAAGCCGGCAGTGTTTTGTTCCCCCATCAAATGAGTGAATGAAGTGTGAAAAAGCGTGGGTTCCCCCGATAAGAAACTGGTAATTTCTGGACTTCCGGTGGGCGGTGCACTTAAGGTGGCCGCATTTTAACTGAGCTCTGCTCTTCCTTGCTCTATCTGCTGCCATCCGTACAATTACATCCTGTTCTACCCCACAATCGATACGGGACTATCTACCCTGTAATTAGAGGTACCCGACGGTGCCTTTAACCAGCTGGTGGACTGACTGTGAGCCTCTTTCCCCGGAGTCAGGCTCTTAACTGAGCCGCCACGTAGTGTGGGCCTACACCTTCTTCCTCCCTCGCCTGCGCTGAACGCTGTATCCTTCAGCCTTCCCCCACTGCCGGTCTGGATTACTCGTGGGCTCTCACCCCCTGTTGATTCCCTACCTGCCGGGACCGCTGTTGTGCTCGCCTCGGACTGACTTCGGGCACGGAGCTGGGGGCCGTCCTGCCCGCGGTGGATCAACCCTTGGAGAGTCCGTGGCGTCTCTGCTCGCCTCCCCCGGCCGTGGCTGGAGCGATCCCGCTGGTGGCGCCCCGCCTGCCCGCCCGGACTCACTGCTCCTGGAGACCTGTTTGTAATTCCCGGGGTGACGACCCATACATCTCCCTGGCTCCGTGGACTTGCCGTGGACTCTCCTCCCTGTAGCTACTGCGGCCCCGTCTACACTTCCGGCTCGTCAGCTTCTGGGTGCCCGCAGACGGCGCCGTGTGCTGGGTCTCTGCTGTCCCTGCGCTCTTCTATCAACGGGTGCCGTGTGGACGGGGAGCGGCGTGATCTGCTGACTGTCACCCGCCCCTGTAGAGGAACATTCTCCTGGGACTCACCTTGCTGTGGGCTGTGTTGCGGTGCGGTCCGTGGCTGCCTGAAGTGGAGGCTCTCTTCCATGCCTGCTGAGCCCTTGCTGTGCTACCGAGCGAGAACCGCAAACGCTGCCTGAAGACGCTGTGGTGACTTCTGGTGCCCTCGCAGACCCTGGGAAAGGGGTCCCCCGGTACTAATACTGTCACCTCCCTTTCATATTAACCTCTCTTCCCATTTCTACCTTCCCACTCTTGATTCCTTCCCCTCCTATTGTGTTATCCTTGCCCTCCCCCCACTGCCTTCTTTCCTCCCCCAACTTCCTTCTTACCCCCCCAATTTTCCCTTCCCTCTCATAACAGCCCGGCCTTGATTCTCAGCCTGACTACGTTTGCTGAACTGAACATTTGGACTCTGCTGCACCCCTATTATTGTCTTTATTTATTTTTTGCTTTGACCTACTACCTGACCGGTCACGGTGCCCGCCTGCATTACCTGCTCTGGCTCTGAATTGCTCTCCATCGAATGCTGCCCTGCTGTCCCCACTGGAATATTTCACAGTACACCCTTATTGGCATTTACTAGCTGTGTATACCAGGATTTATTTATTTATTTATTTATTTTTCTTCTTTCTCTTCTCTTTATTTATTGATATATATTTTATTTTATTTAATTTACTGTAAACGCAACAGGTCTTCAGTTTACACCTGTAGCCACTAGTAGGCTGCGCTTAGGATTACCTTAGAGACAAGTGCAGGTGTTTGATTTGGGCTGCATCTCCACCTATTATGTCTATCGTGTCTCTTACTTGTTGAATATCTATAATTTTCTCATATTGATATGTGAAGTTCTTATTGCTGTTGTATGTAATACCTCTTAGGTCTCAATATCTGTGCTCTAACCACTACTCAGAATATTGCACAACTGCCCTTGCATACTTACTGTTACATTTCGTTTAGGGTCATTTTCATTTTAGTATTTACTGTTTAACATCTAGGATGTGATTTTACTAACTCCCTGGAGAGCGGTCTCTTTTCTATTTGTTGTATCAATCTCAGATTGGAATTGCTTTTTCTCTTGATATTTTGGAGTCTGGGTTTTTTGCCTTTGGGCCTGGTGTATGGACAAGTTTCTTAACAAATCCTTGTCCTCACTCCCGCCCAGAACTACCCGTACTATGGTTAATCCCAAAAAAACGCCCGCGAAGCCTAGCCCCTCCCCACCTTCGCCACAAGGTGGCTCCTCCCCTGTACATCCCGCTGGGGAGAGAGGAGGGCCTCATACACCGTCTCTGGACGTGGCATCGGCATTACTCGAGGTGTTGATGCCGAAAATCGAGGAGAAATTTGAACTACTCATGCCTATGATAGATGAGAAATTTCAGAATTTCCTCCCCCGATTTGAGGTTAAATTTGACCAGCTAATGCCCAATATTGACAAAAGGTTAGACAACTTGCAAACGTCTTTAGATTCAGCCTTGACTTCCCTGTCTGACCATTCTAATAGGCTGGGTACACTGGAACAAAGGGTTAGCGACGTTGAGGATGACTTACATACCATGCAATCGTCCAACACATCTACTATGGCCTCCTACCAAACGCTTGTTGACAAGGTGGATGACTTAGAAAATCGCCACAGGCGGAATAACCTCCGCTTTGTGGGTATCCCTGAACAGGTTAGAGGGTCGGCCCTGATAGATTTTATAGGCATACAGCTGGTCGAGGCGCTCAATCTCCATGGCGACACGGGGACCCCACGTATCGAGCGGGCTCATCGGCTGGGCCCAGAACGTGAAGGTCCTGATAGGAGGCCCCGCCCAGTCATTGCTAAATTTCTGGACTACCGTGACAAGGAGAGGATCCTGGCTGCTTTTAAACGGAATCGTGACCTGGTCATTGAAGATCATCGGATTCTCATTTTCCAGGACTTCTCCGTCGCGGTGGCCCAGAAACGCAAAGAGTTCTCCCCGCTCTGTAAATTCCTGGTTGATCACAATAAGCGCTTCGCATTGTTGTACCCAGCTAAATTAAAAATCACCGAAAATGGGGAGACATTTATTTTTGACAATCCGACTGAGGCCCGGGCCCACTTACAGCCAAACCGTCAATCTGGGGAATCACCTGCCTATTCACATTAATGAGCCTTTATGGCTTTCTGGAAAATGAGATGATACGCTCTCCTGACCTTGTGTTACTTGATACATTTGGTCATACTACTTGAATGTTATTTTTTGCAACTGTTATGATGTTTGTTTTCTATGTTTGGTCCTGCTTACACTTATGCTTACCGCCCTCTGAAGTGAGCCTCAGAGGCCGGAGCTATGTTAGTTTGGACGGGAAAAAGTTTGAAAATGTTCTTTTGAAGCTGTCTTTTCTATGGTTATATCCATTGTGTACGGTCTTACTTTATATGTTGGGCCCGGATCCATGCCGATTATACACCCTTGGGGTTTGCCCTGCTTGCTGGGACAGGGGTGACCCCGCGCTTGCTGAATATATCCGCATTTACACACATCCACTGACAGGTATAGGATGACGACCCCTTATCCTGGGCCACACGGCTCTCCCCAACGACTGCCTTGTTCCATCAAAATCACCTCATGGAATGTGGGGGGTCTTAACACTCCAATAAAACGCAAAAAAGTGACCTCCGCCCTTAAAAAATTTAAACAAAAAAGAAACTGGTAATTTCTAAAAAGTTACTGATGGCGTACCCTTTCCCGCCAGAGGATAAGTTACGCTGGGAGATATCCCCTAGGGTGGATAAGGCGCTCACACGTTTGTCAAAAAAGGTGGCACTGCCGTCTTAGGATACGGACACTTTGAAGGTACCTGCTGATAAAAAGCAGGAGGCTATCCTGAAGTCTGTATTTACACACTCAGGTACTAGACTGAGACCTGCAGATAGTGCTGCTGCAGCGTGGTCTGTAACCCTGTCAAACAGGGATACTATTTTGCGAACATAAGACGTCGTCTTATATATGAGGGATGCACAGAGGGATATTTTGCCGGCTGGCATCCAGAATTAATGCAATGTCCATTCTGTCAGGAGGGTATTAGAGACCCGACACTGGACAGGTGATGCTGACTTTAAAAGGCACATAGAGCCTTATAAGGGTGAGGAATTGTTTGGGGATGGTCTCTGGGACCTCGTATCCACAGCAACAGCTGGGAAGAAAATTTTTTACCTCAGGTTTCCTCACAGCCTAAGAAAGCACTGTATTATCAGGTACAGTCCTTTCGGCTTCAGAAAAGCAAGCGGGTCAAAGGCGCTTCCTTTCTGCACAGAGACGAGGGAAGAGGGAAAAAGCTGCACCAGTCAGCCAGTTCCCAGAATCAAAATTCTTCCCCCGCTTCCTCTGAGTCCACCGCATGACGCGGGGGCTCCACAGGCGTAGCCAGGTACGGTGGGGGGCCGCCTCAAAAATTTCAGCGATCAGTGGGCTCGCTCACAGGTGGATCCCTGGATCCTTCAAGTAGTATCTCAGGGGTACAAGCTGGAATTCGAGGCATCTCCCCCCCGCCGTTTCCTCAAATCTGCCTTGCCGACAACTCCCTCAGGCAGGGAGGCTGTGCTAGAGGCAATTCACAAGCTGTATTCCCAGCAGGTGATAGTCAAGGTGCCCCTACTTCAACAAGGACGGGGTTACTATTCCACACTGTTTGTGGTACCGAAACCGGACGGTTCGGTGAGACCCATTTTAAATTTGAAATCCTTGAACACATACATAAAAAAATTCAAGTTCAAGATGGAATCGCTGAGGGCGGTTATTGCAAGCCTGGAGGAGGGGGATTACATGGTATCCCTGGACATCAAGGATGCTTACCTACATGTCCCCATTTACCATCCTCACCAGGAGTACATCAGATTTGTGGTACAGGATTGCCATTACAAATTACAAACACTGCCGTTTGGACTGTCCACGGCACCGAGGGTCTTTACCAAGGTAATGGCAAAAATGATTATACTCCTTCGAGAAAGGAAGTTTTAATTATCCCGTACTTGGACGATCTCCTTATAAAGGCGAGGTCCAAGGAGCAGTTGTTGGTCGGAGTAGCACTATCTCGGGAAGTGCTACAACAGCACGGATGGATTCTATACATTCCAAAGTCACAGCTGGTTCCTACCACACGCCTACTGTTCCTGGGGATGGTTCTGGACACAGAACAGAAAAAAGTGTTTCTCCCGCAGGAGAAAGCCAAGGAGCTGTCATCTCTAGTCAGAGACCTCCTGAAACCAAAACAGGTATCGGTGCATCACTGCACACGAGTCCTGGGAAAAATGGTAGCTTCTTACGAAGCAAAATTCCATTCGGCAGGTTCCATGCAAGAACCTTTCAGTGGGACCTCTTGGACAAGTGGTCGGGATCGCATCTTCAGATGCATCGGCTGATAACCCTGTCTCCAAGGACCAGGGTATCTCTACTGTGGTGGCTGCAGAGTGCTCATCTTCAAGAGGGCCGCAGATTCGGCATACAGGACTGGGTCCTGGTAACCACGGATGCCAGCCTTCGAGGCTGGGGGGCAGTCACACAGGGAAGAAATTTCCAAGGACTTTGGTCAAGTCAGGAGTCGTCCCTACACATAAATATTCTGGAACTGAGGGCCATTTACAATGCCCTAAGTCTGGCAAGGCCTCTGCTTCAAAACCAGCCGGTACTGATCCAATCAGACAACATCACGGCAGTCGCCCATGTAAACCGACAGGGCGGCACAAGAAGCAGGATGGCGATGGCAGAAGCCACAAGGATTCTCCGATGGGCGGAAAATCACGTCTTAGCACTGTCAGCAGTGTTCATTCCGGGAGTGGACAACTGGGAAGCAGACTTCCTCAGCAGACACGACCTACACCCGGCAGAGTGGGGACTTCATCCAGAAGTCTTCCAACTGTTGGTAAACCGTTGGGAAAGGCCACAGGTGGACATGATGGCGTCCCGCCTAAACAAAAAACTAGATATTGCGCCAGGTCAAGGGACCCTCAGGCAATAGCTGTGGACGCTCTAGTGACACCGTGGGTGTACCAGTCGGTTTATGTATTCCCTCCTCTGCCTCTCATACCAAAGGTACTGAGAATAATAAGAAAACGAGGAGTAAGAACGATACTCGTGGTTCCGGATGGGCCAAGAAGAGCTTGGTACCCAGAACTTCAAGAAATAATATCAGAGGACCCATGGCCTCTACTGCTCAGACAGGATCTGCTACAGCAGGGGCCCTGTCTGTTCCAAGACTTACTGTGGCTGCGTTTGACGGCATGGCGGTTGAATTCCGGATCCTAAAGGAAAAGGGCATTCCGGAGGAAGTCATTCCTACGCTGATAAAAGCCAGGAAAGAAGTAACCGCAAACCATTATCACCGTATTTGGAGAAAATATGTTGCGTGGTGTGAGGCCAGGAAGACAGAGGAATTTCAACTGGGTCGTTTTCTGCACTTCCTACAGTCAGGGGTGACTATGGGCCTAAAATTGGGTTCCATTAAGGTCCAGATTTCGGCTCTGTCGATTTTCTTCCAGAAAGAACTGGCTTCACTGCCTGGAGTTCAGACATTTGTAAAGGGAGTGCTACATATTCAGCCCCCTTTTGTGCCTCCTGTGGCACCTTGGGATCTCAACGTGGTGTTGAGTTTCTTAAAATCACATTGGTTTGAGCCACTTAAAACTGTGGATTTGAAATATCTCACGTGGAAAGTGGTCATGTTATTGGCCTTGGCTTCGGCCAGGCGTGTGTCAGAATTGGCGGCTTTGTCATGTAAAAGCCCTTATCTGATTTTCCATATGGATAGGGCAGAATTGAGGACTCGTCCCCAGTTTCTCCCTAAGGTGGTATCAGCTTTTCACTTGAACCAACCTATTGTAGTAGGAAAAGAAAAACGGCTGCGCTTGGGGTGTTGCAAATAGGTGTGGATAGATGTAAATAGTGAAGAGTTGACAATCTTCTACATAAAATATTTATTATAATAAAAAATACATCAACAGTAAATGAAATTAATCGTATATAAAAAGCTTAATAATTATGCTCTAAAACACCGTTATCTGTACACACAGTATCAAACTGAGGTTTATATTTAGGATCCCCTGATTCAGGGTGTAAATTGATATTCTCTAAGGTTGTAATTTTACAGCTTTCCTCTCTGCATTTATATTATAAATATATAGAGACAGCAGATAGATTATTTTTCTCCAATAATTGGAGGAAAAAGAAGAACCCAGCAATCAAATGTACAGTGGACAGTATATATTGTTACCTCTCTTAGGGGCTGATTTTACCGAGCGTCCTCGGTATAGTCCTGTATAAAGCCCACAGTGCAATGCTAGTTGGAGGAGTTCAATAAAGGAATAATTTGTCCAAACTTACGCCTGAGTCTGTAAGTCCCAAGGTAGGACCGTTGCCGGTATTTCTCTGTCCTCCATCTGGGGGACGCTGCGACGTTACTTGTGGGTTAGAGGTGTGTGGTAGTGGAGTTTGGCACAGAACTATCAAAAGCTGACTCCTCCCCCCTCTAACCCCTCCCATCTCCTTCCTGCTCAGCCCTGTTCAGTTTTAGTTTTGTGCCTGTGGGGTACAGACACAGTTTTTATTTCTCTTTAGATTTTCTGTTTATTTTTTTTATTTTTTCACAAATACCTAGTCCCTGTTTACAGGTGACAGGTATAACAGTGGAAGGGGTTAGTATCCCATTCCAGACTGCTGCATGGAGGCCACTATACCTTGGTCACTGGGGCCTTCAGAGAGAGAGAGAGAGAAGAAAGCAGCATCAGGTACTGGACAGCCACAATCTGTCATTGACAGTATTGGGCTGTCCCTATTTCCTATTGCTAATGGGGAATTTATTCTTATCTATACATCGTTCCCCCGCCGCTGAACCACCCCCACCCCCGCCCCCCCCCCCCCCCCCGCTGAACCCCCCCCTGGAGCGCGCGACCATCCACAGACAGCCGGATGGCTGAACTGGGGTGGAATGTGATGTGGACGGACTGTGTTTAGGTCCGGGAGGGTGTTATTCACTCCCTGGACCGTTGCTGTGCTGCCGTGACAACCGCTGTGTAGCGGCGCACGGGAGCCGAACTTCCGGTTTTGACGGAGAGTGAGAGGAGTGACGTCAGGCGGGCAGAGCCGTCTTCCCGCTCAGCTCTGCCCGCGCGCACGCTGCTGGTCACGGCGCCATCTTCTCTGCCTGCAGACAGGGGGACGCTGTGCTACGGAGGGGGATTACACTACACAAAAACCGCAAGTATAAAAGGGGGGGGGATCACACAAACTTGGGGTACAGGACATAGTACACCAGAGTACAGGATGACCAGTAAGCCAGAGAAACCTACAAAGGGAAAAACAACCTCAGTGGTTTATTTCTCATGTTCACAATGTGGCACAAAGCTGGCTAAGGGGAGTGCTGATGCAGGGACCCTCTGTACATCATGCTCGGGTGCACCAGCGGCAGATCAGCAGGCCAGATCCACAGATCAGTCAATGCCCCCTTGGGTCAAGGCCATGGTGGATGCAATTTCAGATTTGCGTCAGTCAAGGTCGGAAGCAGCTTTGGCCCAGACTCAGGTGGAACCGCTGTGGGCCCAGAATATGGGAAAGTGTCTCACTGATTTGACTCAGTCTGTAAATAAATTTGTAAATTCGGCCAGTAGTTCGGCGGCTTCTAAGCGAACGCAGCCGTTGCCCGCTATTGCGTTTCCGGGAGAGGAGTTGGATACTCTGACATCTCCATTGGAAGAAGGGGAGGTAGATCCTGAATGGGACGAAAATTCGGCTTGGGAAGATGAGGATTTATCTACTAGTTCAGGTGTTAGGCTACTAATCGAAGCCATTCATCAGACCCTTAATATTCAGGATGAGGCAGTAGCCGAGACTTCTTCCCCTTTCTTCAAACGACAGAAGAGACAGGTTACTGCCTTCCCTTCTTACTCGCACTTTGCGGATATTTTAAAAGAACCCTGGCTAAAACCGGATTCGCGTTTCCAAGCTCCTAAAAAGTTAAAATTTCTATATCCTTTTACAGAGGAGGATACAAAATTTTGGGAAACTGCCCCAAAGGTAGACGCTCCTATTTCGCATTTAGCAAAAGCTACGGTTATTCCGTCAGTACAGTCTGTGACTTTAAAAGACTCTACCGATAGGAAGATAGAAGCATTACTAAAATCTATGTTTTCCTTATCAGGTGTCTCTCTCCGTCCAGTTCTGGCGAGTGCCTGGGTGCTTAAAGCCGTTGATGAGTGGCTTGCACAGGTTGTATCTGGGATGCAGTCAGACGATCCGTCGGAGGCCATTCAATTAGCAGAACAGATTTCTGAGGCCCTTACTTACGTGGGTGAAGCCTTATTGGATTCGGTGGCGCTACAGTCCCGTGTTTCTGCCTTAACAGTATCCGCAAGACGATCTCTTTGGCTTAGGGTTTGGAATGCTGATTCGGACTCAAAGCAGACCTTGACGGCAGTTCCTTTTGAAGGCGAGTTTCTCTTTGGATCAGAGTTAAAGAAGATCATTTCAGATACTACGGGAGGAAAGAGCCCTTTCCTTCCGTCTGCTCCTAACAAACCAAAACCTACAAGATTTCGGTCCTTTCGTACGCAGGGCAGAGGTAACTTCCAGTCCTTTCGACCCTTCTCCAGATTTCCACGGAGGGGATCATTCAGAGGTAGAGGAGCTCAGGCTACTCGCAGACCGGCCAGTAAGCCTGCCGACAAGCCTGAGGCATGACGCTTCGGGCCCTCTGGAGGGATCAATACAGGTTGGGGCTCGTTTACTTCACTTCAGGGAAGTGTGGCTCCTATCGAAACCAGATCGGTGGGTAATAGGGGTCATTTCCAGAGGATATATGTTGGATTTCGAAGAGACAGTCCCAACCCGACTATTTGTCACACCTCTCCCAGACGACCCCTCCAGACGTCAAGCTCTCCTTCAGGCAACAGCAACATTATTACAAAATGGAGTAATCCTTCCGGTCCCAGCTCCTCAGAGAGGTCGGGGCTTTTACTCGGGTCTTTTTCTCGTAGACAAGCCGGACGGTTCGTTTCGACCCATTCTAAATCTAAAAGCTCTCAATCCGTACCTTTCATCCCAAAAATTCAGGATGGAATCCATTCGCTCCATTATCGCAGCCATGGAGCCAGGGGAATATTTGGCTTCAATAGACATAAAGGACGCATACCTACATGTTCCAATTTGGATAGGACATCAATCCCTTCTGAGATTTGCAGTAGGTCCGTGGCATTTTCAGTTTCGGGCCCTTCCCTTTGGTCTCTCTACGGCTCCCCGGGTTTTTACGAAGGTCCTGGGTCATGTCGTCGCAGTTCTCCGTTGCAAAGGGGTCAACATCACCCCATACTTGGACGACCTGTTGATCAAGGCCCCGTCACCGGAGATTCTCACTCAGAACCTGCGTCTAACGATAGAGACTCTACAGTCGTTCGGGTGGATAATCAATTTTCCAAAGTCGTCTTTACTCCCGTCACAGAAAATGGTTTTTCTGGGTCTTCTATTCGACACCAACAGCCAGAAGGTGTTTCTTCCTACAGACAAGATTCAGGACTTACAAGCCAGAATCAGAACCCTGTTAAAATTGCCGGCAGTGTCAGTCCTCAGATGCATGCAGGTACTGGGCAAGATGGTGTCCTCATTCGAGGCAGTTCCATACGCCAGATTCCACGCCCGACCTCTTCAAGCTCAGATTCTCCACTGTTGGACTCGGACGGATTCACGTCTCGAACTGCAGTTGATACGCTTGTCGATAAGAACTCGTCAGTCGCTCTACTGGTGGCTTCACAGTCGCAATCTGAGGAAGGGTGCGCCGTTCACGGTCTGGTCTTGGATGATGGTAACCACGGACGCAAGCCTCAGCGGTTGGGGAGCAGTGTTCCAGACTCATCATTTACAGGGGCGCTGGAGCAATCAAGAGTCAAAACTACAGATCAACATTCTGGAATTGAGAGCGATCCGGTATGCTCTCATTCGGATTCAGACCATGGTGCAGGGCCATCCAGTTCGGGTGCAATCCGACAATGCCACGGCAGTGGCTTACATCAACAAACAGGGAGGAACTCGCAGCTGGTCCGCAATGAGAGAGGTTGCTCAGATTCTCACGTGGGCGGAGCATTGGATTCCCGTGATTTCAGCAATTCACATTCCGGGAGTCGAAAACTGGGAAGCAGAACAACGCTCCAGTCTCCATCAATTGCCAGCAGCGGCTGCGGCTAATACTACACCTGTCAATCGTTTTCGCAATCACTGGCCACAGCGTATACTTCATTCATGCCCTGGAAGTTGCTTATCCTCCATGCTTAGGGCACCAAAAGGATTTCCACCAGCCCTAGGGGATATACCGGCAACGGTCCTACCTTGGGACTTACAGACTCAGGCGTAAGTTTGGACAAATTATTCCTTTATTGAACTCCTCCAACTAGCATTGCACTGTGGGCTTTATACAGGACTATACCGAGGACGCTTGGTAAAATCAGCCCCTAAGAGAGGTAACAATATATACTGTCCACTGTACATTTGATTGCTGGGTTCTTCTTTTTCCTCCAATTATTGGAGAAAAATAATCTATCTGCTGTCTCTATATATTTATAATATAAATGCAGAGAGGAAAGCTGTAAAATTACAACCTTAGAGAATATCAATTTACACCCTGAATCAGGGGATCCTAAATATAAACCTCAGTTTGATACTGTGTGTACAGATAACGGTGTTTTAGAGCATAATTATTAAGCTTTTTATATACGATTAATTTCATTTACTGTTGATGTATTTTTTATTATAATAAATATTTTATGTAGAAGATTGTCAACTCTTCACTATTTACATCTATCCACACCTATTTGCAACACCCCAAGCGCAGCCGTTTTTCTTTTCCTTCTATATGTTGTGTTTATAGGCACATGCACAGTGCCTTTTTCGGTAGCGCTCAGGTGTGACTGCAATTAGTGTTCATTTTATTTAGGCGCTGCCAGTTAGTTGTTTGCAACCTATTGTAGTGCCTGCGGCTACTAGGGACTTGGAAGATTCCAAGTTACTGGACGTAGTCAGGGCCTTAAAAATTTATATTTCCAGGACGGCTGGAGTCCGGAAAACTGACTCGCTTTTTATCCTGTAGGCACCCAACAAAATAGGTGCTCCTGCTTCTAAGCAGACTATTGCTCGCTGAATTTGTAGCACAATTCAGCTGGAGCATTCTGCGGCTGGATTGCCGCATCCTAAATCAGTAAAAGCCCATTCCACGAGGAAAGTGGGCTCATCTTGGGCGGCTGCCCGAGGGGTCTCGGCTTTACAATTTTGCCGAGCTGCAACTTGGTCAGGGGCAAACACGTTTGCTAAATTCTACTAAATTGATACCCTGGCTGAGGAGGACCTTGAGTTCTCTCATTCGGTGCTGCAGAGTCATCCGCACTCTCCCGCCCGTTTAGGAGCTTTGGTATAATCCCCATGGTCCTTACGGAGTTCCCAGCATCCACTAGGACGTCAGAGAAAATAAGATTTTACTTACCGGTAAATCTATTTCTCGTAGTCCGTAGTGGATGCTGGGCGCCCATCCCAAGTGCGGATTGTCTGCAATACTTGTATGTAGTTATTGCCTAACTAAGGGTTATTGTTGAGCCATCTGTTGAGAGGCTCAGTTATATTTCATACTGTTAACTGGGTGTAGTATCACGAGTTATACGGTGTGATTGGTGTGGCTGGTATGAGTCTTACTCGGGATTCAAAATCCTTCCTTATTGTGTCAGCTCTTCCGGGCACAGTATCCTAACTGAGGTCTGGAGGAGGGTCATAGTGGGAGGAGCCAGTGCACACCAGATAGTACCTAATCTTTCTTTTAGAGTGCCCAGTCTCCTGCGGAGCCCGTCTATTCCCCATGGTCCTTACGGAGTTCCCAGCATCCACTACGGACTACGAGAAATAGATTTACCGGTGAGTAAAATCTTATTTATTGCCTCACCTTGTTGCTTCATGTTGGTCTTCTCCAGCTGCAGAAGAGAGACAGAGATGGTGGTTTATGTTTAACTCCTGGCAGGCAGTGCACTGCCGCTAACTATCCTGCTTTTCCCCAATTTCCTTGAAGGGAGGAGGCTACATATTCAGGACATACCGCTAGAATGGACATAATCAGGGACATACCGCCAGAATGGACATAATCAGGGACATACCGCCAGAATGGACATAATCAGGGACATAGGGCCTAATTCAGGTTGAATCACATAATCGATCCAGCCCACACTTTCCTGATAGTAAGAAAACTGTGCATGTTCGGAACGGTTCCTGCGATCGCATTGCAGGAATGCGATTGCCTCTGCCTGATTGATAGGCAGAGGCATTCACAGGGAGGGATGGGGGTGGCTGGCTGTGTTGAAAACGGGGGCGTCAGTGGCGAGGCCCTGGACTGTGTTGCGAGAAGCCGTTTCTTTGGCCTTGCAAACCGCCCAGTGACGGCCAGCCTGAGTAAGCTCAAGTTTACTAAGCCTGCCGTCACAGATAAACATTGCGATTGATGGTCGCGATGTTCATCACATCGCACATGCAGGAGGTAGGTGCTATCAACCGCATTTGCATTGCTTTGGATTGCATTTGCAAAACTGCTGCAGTTATTACTTAATTAGGCCCACAGTGCTAGAACGTACAAAATCGGGGGCATGGTACTAGAACGGACATGATCGGGGGCATGGTACTAGAACGGACATGATCAGGGGCATGGCGCTAGAACAGCCATGATCGGACATGGCGCTAGAAGGGCCATGATCGGGGGCCTTGCGCTAGAGCGGCCATGATCGTGGGCATGGCACTAGAATGGACAAGATTGGGGGCATTTTTGTAGCCTTGCTTTTACGGTTACCCTGTTTATGTATTTATATTGTTATAGTTGTACTCCAATAAATACATGATTTCCGGCTTCATCTTCTTAGCTGGATACAAAGTCTGGGTTTCGGCAGTGGAAGCCTTTGCGAAACAGCTTTGTTTCCAGGAACAATATGTGAAAGCGGCTTCTCACCTCCTGTCCATTAACAAAGTTTATGAAGCTGTGCAACTCCTGAGAGGAAACCACTTATACAGGTTAGTTTGTATTATTTCATATGCTAAATAAATCAGGATTTTGGTACTTACCGATAAATCCCTTTCTCCGATTCCACAGGGGCCACTGGAGCGTAGTTACAATGGGGAATAGTAGGCAGTAATTGGGAGCTGGCACTTTAAAATTCTTCACACTGTGGCTAGCTCCTCCCCTACTATCTCCCCTCCAAGCCAGTCTACGTAAAACTGTGCCCGAGGAGAGCTGGAAAAACCCAAACCGTAAGGTAGAGGAGGTTAATGAAGCCCTGTAAACCAGGATAACACAAATCAAACCTGGAACAGAACCTAACAAACAACCGGCTAGCCCGAACTCAACAAGCAGTCTTATGGTGATCTGCAAACCGTTAAGCAAAAAACAAGGAGGAACAGCGCTGGGCGGGCGTCCAGTGGCCCCTGTGGAATTGGAGAAAGGGATTTATCGGTAAGTACCAAAATCCTAATTTCTCCTTCATCCACTAGGGGCCACTGGAGCGTAGTTACAATGGGGACGTCCCAGAGCTCCCAAAAACGGGTGGGAGAGCGCTGAGAGTCCTGTAAAATCGCTCGGCCAAACTGTGATGCAGAGGCCGCAAAAGTGTCAAACTTGTAGAATTTGACAAAACGAATGTCGTTCTGACCAAGTAGCCGCCCAACATAAAGTATTCATGGAGACCCCACTGGCAGCTGACCACTAAGGTCCCATAACGCGCGTAAAGTGCGCTGAAATGGAAAACGGAGGCTCCCGAGCCACCGCTAAGAAGCCTGTGTGATGGTCAGATGTATCCAACAGCCCAGCATATGCTGGGACCCCGGCTATTTAGTACGGGAGCATCGTACAGAACAAAGAAGAAAACCCCTTTGTCGAATAGCCTAAGACCTCTGTAGAGAGAGACGGCGAGCCTTGACAACAGTCAACTAGTAACTGAAAAAAAAAAAAAACACTAGTGTCAGATTTATATGAAAAACGGACATCCCCTTTGTAAGAAACGACCTCTGAGGCCGAAGCTCAGCCGGGGGAGTTGCCAATAGAGTACTCCCTAAAAGAGAGCCCAAACTTACGGCCGCCAGGCTAATCTCTTTTGGAAGAAAACCGAAAAAGGCAGAGACCTAAAATTCAGGTCAATGTGGTTTTAAGCACAGCGGAGCAAAACCTCCCATAGAAACCAAAGATGACGGCCGAATGGTAACTGAAAGAAGGGGAAAACCCCCTTTTATCCTTACTATGTACCATACAGTTTTCCAAAGGTGGCAAAAGCGAGAAGAGGTAACAGACTTCTGAAATCGGGGCCCAGTAGGCCTAACCGAACTAGGGAACTCCTCTCTTCAGAGGTCTCGTGAACAGTCACACGGTTAAATGAAACCAGTGTAAGATTGAACAAAGAAAAGGACCCTGTTGAAGTAGACCGTCCAGTCGAGGTAGGAGCCAAGGCTCCTCTACCGACAACAGTTGTAGCCGTATCTTCAAGTCATGGGTGGCCCAACCAGAGCCACCGAGAGGACTAGCACGCATACTCTCCTCCTGTGTTACCGAAAGTGAGGTAGAAATAGAAAAGGAGGCAGGATAGAATAACCAGAAACTCCCAGGAGCCCCGAAGGCATCCTCCGCTACTGCCACCAGAGCTCACGTCCGTGAGTAGTAAAGGGTTAAAGAGTCAGTCAGAACGCCCGGAGGTCGATTCGAAATCTCCGCCCACAGCAGACCAGCTGACAAAACTCCGGGGAATGTTCCCTCACCCAGGAGTCTGACCTGGTGGCCTGACCTGGAAAGAAGATTGTTGTCCCCCGCTCAGAGGGGAATGTAGGCGACCACTCATTGCGTCGCAACTTGACTGAAGAAATAGAGTACCTGGTGCCGAGGAAGAAAAAATCCTCTGACGGACCGTGTTGAGAAAACGTCTACGAGGAGCATAAATTGGATCTGTGTCGAACCAAAAGCTCCTGGATCCTCGGGATATTCAGAAGCCACCTAATGTACAGAGTGGGATAGTAGCAGTAGATTGTCCCAAAAGGGAACCAACGTCACCTCTTGCCTTTGAAAAAGTTATTCTGCGAACTTCCTGAACCCTGTGGGATTGGAAGAGAGACCGAAAGGAAAGGACTGACAGTGAAAATGAGAATCCTGTAATGCGAATCTGAGAAAAGCCTGATGAGGAAACCCAACCGAAATCAGTAAACAGGCATCTCTGAAGACAAGGGACACATAAAACTCCCTTTCTTGTTCAAACTAGTAATCACAGACTGAAAGGATTCTAAGGCCAGAATATGCCTAGCCAAGCCCACTGGCTTCGGAACGTGAAAAGAAGACAAAGACCTGAGAACTGTCCCGATTCAAATGATATGTGAAAAACAGGGATCAACACCCTTTGCGGTTAGGAGCATATAGAGCGCCGCCTGCAGTATGACTCTTGTCATCGTAAATCGTCCGACCCATGCCGAGGGACTCCTGAGACGGTTGTACTCTAAAATCCAGTCTGTAACCGCCCAAGCCTTCTCCCACTGACATGCGCCTATCCTGGGACCCTCCAGGTGGTAGGAAGGTCTGACCTGTAGTGGGTGTATAGGATGATCAAACATCAGACTGGACCGAGGCTGTTGAACCTCTGCTTCAGCCTTTTACCTGAGATCCCCTGGCGACGGAGATATCGCCCGTGTGGAGTCGAAAGCTTGAAAGGGCACGGAAAAATCTAAAGGAAAGACCGGTAAAGGTCTGTCTTGGAGCTGGGGCAGTAGTAGGCTAAAGCAAAGTGGACTTACCTCCAATGGCTCAAGAAATCCTGCAGCAAGTTCCTTCCTCTGAACCATCTGCCCCGTAGGATTTCATGTTCACCTGTCACTGTCGCAGCCCCAGAGGTCGTCGGGTTAAGACAGCCCAAATGAAAATGCAGGTTCCGAGTCTGCAGACGTGGAGACCTCCAAAGAACATAAAGCAGAATCGTGATTCTGATCTATACCAAAGTATCAAATGATCCTGATGCGAAACATCCTGTAACCTAGAGGATAATTGTTCCACAACCTACCTGCTCCGGACAAGGTAGGACCCAGCTGCCACATATGTGTCTTCGATGGATCCCTGAGCAAGGTTGCCTCAGGAAAACGGCAGCTTGGTGGACCGGCGATACATCGAGGGGTATACCCTGGAGAGGTCCTGATACCATTTCCTGCCGTCTGCGGGTAAAGGATAGGAAAACAAACATTGTTTGATACCTGAAATTGTGTATTCGGGTGTCTGCCGGCCGCCCACCGGAGCCTACCCAGCTCATCCGAAACTGGACCAGTCGCTGTCCTTTCGTCATCGGCGTCGACCCTGATGTACTTGACGTGCCCGCCTCCTTTACCTGCAGTATCAGCCGAACTGCTGTATAATGCACCTGGAATTTCTGAGACACTGGTTCAGACTCTGGACATCTTTCTCCACCTCCCGGAGAGGCCTTTCCACTGCTGAGTTGTGTAACATGGAAGGTTATCAAGGCTCTTTTAGAAACCTGGAGAGGTGAAATGACGTACAAGGTCTCTGGTTAACAGCGACATTACCTGCATAATCTGAGCTTGTCAAACAGGAGTGTCCTGCAGGTGCGTGGAGGGCTAAGCAGATGGCTCCACCGCATACTTCACACCTAAGAGGGAATTCCTTGACTATCCCAGTTGAGACAAACGAAAGGAGAAAAGGTGGGTTAAATAAACACAGCCCTCTGCAAGGTCTGCACTATAATGTGTAGTGACAAACACGTTCAAATAAACTTTCTGGAGCAGCGGAGACCTGAACCATTAGGTCTGCGCTGTGGGACATGAGTCTTAGCCACTAGACTATAGGTCCCTTCAGATACCCACTACAGCAACTGTCTGATGCCACACACATTCCCCAAATTACTACCAGTATTATTATTATTATTATTAAGTGAAACAAAGGAATAATACAGGGAAGGTAACACCCCCCCTGTATGTAAAGTACTGCTAAATTAGGAAGACGCAATACATGTTTCTCGGAGGCTCCGCTGGTTTCCCAGAATGGCGTGCAGTCTGCGAGAAAGGCCGGGGGGAAAAGTTATGTGGCAAGGCGGAGCTAATGTGAAACCAGTCTTATAATAAAAACATTGCTACTATATATGGTAGTGTAACAGCATACACATATATATACATATATACATACATATATATATACACACACACCCATACATAACCCCATACATATATATATATATATATACCCACATATTTACATATATATATACATAATTAAGCCAATTGGGTAGAGGGTGATATGTGAACCTGGGTTCCTAATCAGCTCCACTATTATGCCAATGCATTCATGAGCCCCTGATATAGAGCAGGCTCTAATCCATGTGTGTGTGTGCTGGGGAGTGGGGAGCCCGCTGAGCAAAGCGGGATTAAGCTCCTTTGAAATCTTAAATGAAGCGGTAAACTCCCTGACTCTCCCTCCAGCAATGTGTGAAATGAGGCAGGGAGCCCGCTGTGCAGAGCGGAATTAGGTCCAAAATTTAACTAACCCGCTTCAGTTCCACGATGAGCGCCCTGTATCCCCCTCCGGCAATGCGTGCGGGGAGCAGGGAGCCCGCTGTACAGAGCGGGAAATGCAGTGGATGGAGAGCGGGGCGCTGAGTGCAGCGCGGGAGCCTGTAGCTTACCCGGAGCGGTGAGCGCCCAGTATCCCCTGCCGGCAAAGCGTGAGCAGGGAGCCCGCTGTACAGAGCGGGAAATGCAGTGGCTGGGGAGCGGGGTGCTGAGCCTGCAGCACGGAAGCCTGTAGCTTACCCGGAGCGGTGAGCGCCCTGTATCCCCTGCCGGGGAGCCCGCTGTACAGAGCGGGAAATACAGTGGCTGGGGAGCGGGGCGCTGAGCCCGCTGTGCAGCGCGTGAGTATCCTGGCCGGGTCGCGGGGAGCGCTCGCTGTACCGAGCAGGAGTTAGCTCCGCCCCCCGCTCTGGTGCAAAATTTAAACAAACCCGTCGGTGAGTGCCCTGCATCCCCCGCCGGCAATGTGTGTCGCGGGCGGGGAGCAGGGAGCGCTGAGCCGCAGTACAGAGCGGGCGCTGTGCATAGCGCACTGAAGCTCCGCCCACCCCTTAAAGGCGCCAAATTTGAATCAGAAAAGGCGCCTTGATCATACAGTGGCACACTGAAGGAATAAACCTATTACTTAGAGCACATTGCACCAGTAAATGTGTAATGTGATATATAAATCATACATCAATGTGAAGGGGGGGTGTTTACTCACCACTGCTTGCAGATGATGGAGTGGCCCCGACACGCGCCGCACGCAGCGGTGTCCGGCCTCTGTTAACGGAGTGTGCGCCGCACGCAGCGGACAGAGTGGCCCCAACACGCGCCGCACGCAGCGGTGTTCGGCCACGGTTACTTACCACTGCCGTGCTGCCGGAATCTTCTGCTGGATGGAGTGGCCGCGACACGCGCCGCACGCAGCGGTGTCCGCCAACTCAGGAGAGCTCAGTGTCTCCCTCAGCCGGGGCCCATCCCGAGCCGCACGCAGCTGCGATGGGACCCCGCCGGCAGCTCCCACGGTGCAGACTGGCAGTGGCAGAGCTGCCAGTCTGTGCGTGTATGTAAGAAAAAAGAAAATAATAAAGAAAAAAGAAAAATTCTTCAGCTAAACCCAAGTGAACCAGCTACCTCGGGCACTAAACTAAGACTGGCTTGGAGGGGAGATAGTAGGGGAGGAGCTAGCCACAGTGTGAAGAATTTTAAAGTGCCAGCTCCCAATTACTGCCTACTATTCCCCATTGTAACTACGCTCCAGTGGCCCCTAGTGGATGAAGGAGAAACATGCAGGTTCCCCAGCAGTCATATTGAACACCATAGAGTGGGGGGAATGGGATGGTTCAGTAGTGTGAACCTAATTATTCTGCATTGGTCTCTACAGGTAATGACTTCAAAATGCAGTGTGTCTGTCTGCCAGATTTACCGTCAGCCTCATTACTTTGTCACCTGGCAACACTGTAAAGCTTGTACCCTTAAAAACCTGTGTTCCCAAATTTGGAAGAATTTGCAATTTTCCATGGTGTGGGGCTACATTAGTATCATGGGCACCTCTATGGTAACGGTGGCAGTTTGCCCTTTGATGAAATATAGTAAGGATGGAATCTCTAGGCATAGTTGTGGTTGCAGAGCTGTTCTATTGCATTTTCTATACAGGTTGTATTGCTCACTGTGGAGTCTTTGTACCTTGTAGAAGCCATGTTTTCTCTCCAGATTTTATCAACATTTATTTCTACAGCACCAGCGTACTCTGCAGTGCTTTACAACAGGGACAAACCATAATAAAGCAAGACTGAGTATTTCCATGCAGATGAAGCTGTAAGAGGGTTTCGCTTTTACAAGCTGTAGAGATCAGCATACAAAGACATGTTTGCAGGTGCACAATTCAAACACTACCATCTCATTAATAATAATCATTGCAATAAAATGTAGCATTCTGAGCGAGGTTCTTTGCATAGTTATGGCCATAAATAACGGCTTGCCCACCGTTTCTAGGTGACCTCAGATGGGGGGTAGATTTCTGGGGCGTGGGTCCCCCTGGACTGCTGTGGCTGGTTGGCCTCAGGACCAACACAGGTTAACACTTCTTTTTGTATTTCCTTTCATCCCTATTGTGTGTGTTGTTTACCTCGTTATTTTCCCACTGCTGTTTTTCAGCAGCCTCTCTCACTAACCGAACTAGCTTCACTTTTCCCACTATGTATTTTTTCACTCTAGTGTCGCCCTGGGGTCACTCGGCTGCTTGGGTTTGGGGTGTCCTGCGCCCCAGACTTGTACTCCCCAATATGTTAGGGACTGATTAATGCTTTCACCTGAACTCGGTGGGCAAGCCGTTATTTGTGGACATAACTATGTGACGAACCTCGCTCAAAATGCCAAATTTTATTGCAATGATTATTATTAATGAGATGGTCGTGTTTGAATTGTGCACCTGCAACCTTGTCTTTGTATGCAGTACTGAAAGGTCTCTCATTACCAGTGTGCACCCCAGGATCCTCCCCTGTGTACCTAATGCTGTAGAGATAACCCTGGAGAGCCAGATGAACTGGTAACAGAACAGGTGGTCAGTGTAATGTGAATACAGTAATCCTCCCCTGACACTGATGATGAAGACCCAGGGCCTAATTCATGTTTGCAGGAAATGTCGATGTTCACGCGACTGATTATCGTAATACTGCGCATGTGGCTGCAATAGCGTTACACACACACCAAGGTGGTCTTGTAATGCTGCTCGTAGTGAGATTTTTAACACAGAATGATTGACAGGAAGGGACTGTCTGACGAGGTAGCAGGGAATGGTGGCAAAAATGCAGGTGTGTCACAACCGTTCCCGGGGACTGAATCTGCCTTCAGCTGCGTTCATGTAGGCAGAAAAACATAGTGCCAGCGTTGCTATCCCCTGCGGCTGTCTGCCTGACCATAGGCTCATTTGAGGAGTCAATGTTCCTGGTTATTGCATCGGTGCTGTGTATGTGTACGCAGATGCTGTGGTCTAGGCGATGGTTCCGGTGGGCGTCTATATTCCACTCTGGACAGCAGCTTCACTTGCAGTGTTTCTCAATTCCATAGCTGGAAAAATGGCAGCTGTGTAGGCATGTGCGTACAGACATGAATTAGGCCCCCAGTACCATTACTAGGGAACAGGTTCACTTGTTTACGACACACCATCATCTTCATACATAGTAACAGAGGACGTGGAGATCTTCCCTTCTCATTACTATACAGATACAATTACTTCCAGTTGACCACTGCTTTACTTTGGTAGATAGGAAAGCGCTCAGATCATACAATAGGAGGACGACATTCCAATGAAATGTAATGGATTTGCAGAAAGATACAACTTTACTGGAGGGGCAGTACCGGTACAGCTCCACTGGGAGGGTGGCAGGGGCAGTACAGATACCTCTCCACTGGAAGGGAGGGGCAGTACCGGTAAATCTCCACTGGGGTGGGAAGGTTTGGGGGTGAGTACCGGCATGTCTCCACAAGGGGATGACAGTATCTGTCCCTGTAGGCCGGGCATGCGCACACACGGCAATTGAAAGTGCAGACAGATCGATCCATCTGATGACAGAACACTTTTTCCTTGAAATCTGCTTTGGGCGGCTGCAGCACAGAACTGACCCCGTGTGAGAGTGCCATGGGAGTGTCATGGCCATATAGGCCAACTTCCGTGATTGATTGTGTCATGTGAACGGACGCCTGTTTCAGATGGGTCACTTGCATCCAGCGTGGGATGGTTGTAAGTCCCAATACTAATGACGATGACTGTGGATGGAAAAACAGTGTGCTGGTTGGCCATCTGTATGAAGACAGATGGATAGCTGGCACCGATGGGCAGATACTCGTGTTGGCATAAGGAAGTAAGCAGACTTCAGTCAAACTCAGGTTGGGCTTGTTTCTGGGCCTTTTCTTTTTCCCACCCCTGTTTGGACATGTTGGAACGGAACTGTATAAAGTTACGTGCTTTAGTCGGAAATCAACAAATTATCTTTCAACCCATCTGCCCTACGCATCATCCATGTAAGTTTATATGTCTTAGAATGTAGAATGTTTGCCTTGTCCCTAATTGCACATGGATGTTTCGTCTGTTGCAGAGAAGCCATTGTTGTGGCTAAATCTCGTCTGCTCCCAGATGACCCCGTTCTCCAGGAGCTGTACACCAGCTGGGCCACCATACTGGAGCAGGACGGCCACTTCTCCATGGCTGCTAAGTGGTAAGTACCTGCAGGGGGACCTCAGCGAGGAGGAGCCAGGTTTAGGTGGCTCTAGGGAAAATGCAATGTTTAAGTGGGATGTCATTGTCTTCTGCACATACTGTTTTGGAATAGTAATATAATTTCATCAATTATTGCTTTTGGAGCTCAAAGAGGAAATCAAGAATGTAAAATTCATTTAGATTTGACCCTAATGTTTTCCAGTATTTATATATACTGTATATTAACGTGGACCTGTCCCTTATTCACGACAAAGGTATCCATAGTATGTGCCGGACTCATATTGCTGAGAATGCAATCTATCAGGAATAGTAGTCAGGCGGTGCCTTACATGGGGGATCTTGGAGAGAGATAAAGTCCCAACCGCTTCTGTCATTTTTCAAACACCTGTAACAATTTAGTTAGCATACCCTCCAACTGTACCTTTTTGGCAGGTACAGTACCTTTTTTCCATGGTCTGTAACGATTTTTGACTCTCCATTTTTCCATTGAAAGTATAGGAAAAGGGGCGTGACCATGCCCCCTTTACCCATGACCACGCCCCTTTTCCTAATTTGTACCGATTTTTATGTGTAAAATGTTGGAGGATATGAGTTAGTAGCTGATTGGCTGGTACTTTATATCTTTCTCTACTTTGTCAAAGATTCGATAGATCTCCCCCTTAGTGAGATACCTGGTTTCTCGGAATTCTAGAACTGCATACTGGCTCGTACCACCTTTTACTGTATGTAGGACTGCTCTGTAATCGGATGTGCTGCTGATTATATGTAATATTTTATGATTATTGTAATTATTTGACGATTACTTCCATTCCCAGTTAAAGGCCGTTTTTGAAGGGTTGTATGTACTATGTGGACTTCCCACCCTCATACAACTATACTTTTCCCATAGCCTCCAAACCCATAAGTGTTGCCTAAACCTAACCTCTTCAGGCAAGCGATCAAATTCCCTGAATCATCTTCTTAACCTCCTTATGCTAAACTAGCCAATTACCGCATTACTACTGCTTCTATAATTAAATTACCATCTGATCCCTGATCCAGCATTGCTGTGTGGCTAGATCACATAGCCCCACAAAGTACGTTTGGCGTGCCACTATACACTCTATAGCCTTTAACTTTCTGTTTTCCTATAGAGTCTATGTTTCTGAGCCGAACCCTCTCTTTATCATTGCATTTGGTAATACCCAGTCGTTATTTAATACTGTTGTTTTTTTCCTATTGCAAAGTGCTGAAGAGTATGTTGGAGCTATATAAATGATACTGTAAGCTACCTTCTCTTCTTTATCTCAGTTACTTGGGAGCATCATCTCCGTACGACGCAGCTAAAGTCCTTGCCAAGAAAGGGGACCTGCTGTCTCTGAGCACTGCAGCTGAACTTGCGCTAATTGCAGGAGAGAAGAGCCTGGCGTCTTCGTTTGCGTTACGATGTGCACAGGAGCACGTTGCTGCTAAGAACTGGGTCGGGGCCCAGCAGTCTCTGCAGCAGCACCCTAGCCTTCTGGTAAACAATGCTAATGAGCTGTAACATACAATGCAGGTCACTACCAAAGTAGAGGAAACAATATATATGTGTTCTCTAACGTCCTAGGGGATACTGGGATGGTCTTAGTACCATAGGGGTATAGATGGGGTCCATTGGAGCCTGGCACTTTAAAATTTCTTCAGTGTGTGCTGGCTCCTGCCCTATATGCCCCTCCTGCAGACTCTGTTTAGAAAAATGTGCCCAAGGAAACGGGTGCATTCTCTGGCGCTCCAGTGTGTTTTCTTCAAAAACTTTATTTCTCCTTCATCCACTAGGGGCCACTGGAGCGTAGTTACAATGGGGATATAGTAGGCAGTAATTGGGAGCTGGCACTTTAAAATTCTCAACCTGTGGCTAGCTCCTCCCCTACTATCTCCCCTCCAAGCCAGTCTTAGTATGTGCCCGATGTGAGCTGGTTCACTTGGGTTTAGCTGAAGAAATTTTTCTTTTTTCTTTATTATTTTATTTTTCTTTCTTACAGACTGGCAGCTCTGCCACTGCCAGTCTGCACCGTGGGAGCTGCCGGCGGGGTCCCATCGCAGCTGCGTGCGGCTAGGGATGGGCCCCGGCTGAGGGAGACACTGAGCTCTCCTGAGTCGGCGGACACCGCTGCGTGCGGCGCGTGTCGCGGCCACTCCATCCAGCAGAAGATTCCGGCAGCATGGCAGCGGTGAGTATCAAAAATGGCCGGACACCGCTGCGTGCGGCTCGTGTCGGGGCCACTCCATCAGAAGATGAGTACAAAAGGGACCGGACACCGCTGCGTGCGGCGTGTGTCGGAGCCTCGGGGTCGAGTTGGAGTACGCCTAAAGTGTGGTGAGTACAAACATCCCCCCTTGTCACTGATGTATGTTTTATCATGTGTTTGAAGTGCTTGCTTCGGCAGCACTAAATTGGAACGATATAGAGAAGTTTAGCAAAGCCCCTGCGCAGCATGAGCCCTGTGCAAGGATGACATGCAAATTCTTGAAGCGTTCCATATAATCCTGACCAGAATTAAACAGTTTCAGTTTTCAACATAGGTATGGTCCCCTATACTCCAGTCATAGAAGGCTGGAGTGCATCAAAGGCGCTTAATAATTTGAACTTGGCGCCATTATATGGGGGGCGGAGCTTCAGCCCGCTCTGTAAGCGGGCTCAGCGCTCTTCACTACCCGGCTGCAGAAGGCAGCCGGGGGATACACAGTGAGAATAGAAGCTGTATGCCAGAGTCTAAGGAGCATACTTAGCACATTATTATTTGCAAAAGTGAGTCATTATTGCTCACACAGCTAGGCTCCAGACTCTGGCACACAAGGTCACATGGGACTCGGTGCATGAAACGCTCCCCGGCCACAGCTTACAAGCGGCCGGGGAGATACAGGGCGCTTCCCGCTTATGGTAGAGCAGGTTTAAATTTGGCGCCGAAGCGGAGGGGGCGGAGCTAACTCCCGCTCTGTTCGGCGGGCTAAGCGCACTCCGTCCCCCGGCCGCTACAGGACACGCCGCTGCACTGTCACACCGCTCCCCGGCCGCTGCAAGCTCCCTTCCCTCTCCGGGCTGTTCAGGGAGGATAAAGGTAGGATGTGGGGGTGAAGGCTATTCCCGCTTTGCTCAGCGGGCTCCCGGCGGCGGATCGCAGCGTTCACTGCCTCTAGACACAAATCCTGTCTCAGGGGGGGTTTTTAAATTTTCTGTGCAGGGAGTTGCTGACATTCCTCCCTGCAGGAGAGTCCTCTGACAGGCATTTCATACAGGAGCCTGCTCTATTACAGGAGCTGGGGCTCATCTCATAATGATTCAAAAATGTGCACAATTTATTTACCATACATATACTACAGTATTTATCTACCCTAATGGGTTCACATACAGGGTTGGATTCACTGTGGGTGTGTATATATATATATATATATAGATGTGTATGTATGAATATATATATATATAGATGTGTGGAGGTATGTATATAGATATATGCATACAATGCCGTATATAGGGCAGTGCGGATGGTGTGGTGGTTGGCGTTGCTGCCTTGCGGCATGGAGGGCGTGGGTCTGGTTCCTACCAGTGCCCTACTTTTGTGTAGTTTGTACAGAGGTGTCCACATACATCTTTAAGATAAAACAAACCACTTCCGCAATGTTTTCTAATAACAAAATACCTCCTTGCCACATAACAATTTCCCCCATCTTTTCTCACAGTCTGGTCACCATTTTGAAAAGCCAGCGGAACCTCCGAGAAACATCTGGTGCACCTAAATTTAGCGGTACACTACATACAGTGTGGTCTTCCCTTTATTATTCCTTGGCTAGTTACTAATGCTATTTGTAATTTGGGGAATGCGTGTAAGGCATCAGACAAATAGCGCTGCGGCTCAGTACGCTAGTAGCGGGTATCTGTACAGGGGGACCAGGGTTTGAAAATAAAGAAACTTTAAGGGGAGCCCCTATAGCCTAGGGCTAAGACTCCTGTCCCACAGCGCAGCGCTACTGGTTCAGGTCTCCGCTGCTCCAGAAAGTTTATTTGATGTCGGTCACTATATATTATAGTGCAGACTTTACATATGGCTGTGTTTCTTTAACCCACCTTTTCTCCTCTCACCTGGGATAGTTAAAGAATTCCCTCTTAGGTGTGAAGTATGCGGTGGAGCCATCTGCAGAGCCCTCCACGCGCCTGCAGGACACTCCTGTTGAACAGCTCAGATTATACAGGTAATGTCACTATTAACCAGAGATCTTGTACGTCATTTCACCTCTCCAGGTTTCTAAAGGAACCTTGCTAACCTTCCAGGTTACAATACTAATGATGTCTGTTTTCTGTGGAGTCTGAACCAGTGTCTCAGAATATCCAGGTGCATTATACAGCAGTTCGTCTGGTACTGCAGGTAAAGGAGGCGGACACGTCAAGTCCATCAGGGTTCGACGCCAATGACGAAATGACAGCGACTGGCCCAGTCTCGGATGAGCTGGGCAGGCTCCGGTAGGCGGCCGTCAGACACCCGAACACACAAAATCAGGTATCAAACAATGTTTGTTTTCCCTACCCTCTTCCCACAGTCGTCAGGAGATGGTATCAGAACCTTTCTAGGATATACCCCTCGATGTACCGCCGGTCCAACAAGCTGCCGTTTTCCTGAGCAACCTTGTTCAGGGACCCATCGAAGACATATACGGCAGCATGTTTCTACCTTGTCCGGAACAGGTAGGTTGTGGAACAATTGTCCTCTAGGTTACAGGATGTTTCACATCAGGATCAATTGATACTTTGGTACAGGTCCGAATCACGATTCTGCTCTATGATCTTTGAAGGTCACCACGTCTGCAGACTCGGACCCTGCATTTTCGCTTGGGCTGTCTTAAACCGTCGACCTCTGGGGCTGCGACTGTGACAGGTGAACATGTAATCCTACGGGGCAGATGGTTCAGGGGAAGGAACTTTCTGCAGGATTTCTTGAACCATTGGAGGTAAGTCCACTTTGCTTTCTCCTAATACTGCCCCAGCTCCAAGACAGACCGTTACCGGTCTTTCCTTTAGATTTTTCCGTGACCCTTCGGAAACTTTCGACTCCACACGGGCGATATTTCAGTCGCCAGGGGATCTCAAAAAAAAAAAAAAAAAAAAAAAAAAGAGCTGAAGCAGAGGTTCAGCATCATCCTTATAAACCCACTACAGGTCAGACTTTCCTACCACCTGGAGGGTCCCAGGGTAGGCGCAGGTCGGTGGTCCTATGGGAAGAACTGAGAAGGCTGGGGCAAACTAGATTTCGGAACAACCATCTCAGGAGTCCCTCGGCAGGGGGCGGCCGATTTACGATGACAAGAGTCATACTGCAGGCGGCGCTCCATATGCTTCTAACCGCAAAGAGTGTTGATCCCTGTTTTTCACATATCATTTGAATCGGGACAGTTCTCAGGCCTTTGTTTTCTTCTCACGTTCCGAAGCCAGTTGGCTCGGCCAGACCTATTCTGGCCTTACAATCCTTTCAGTCTGTGATTGCTTTTTTTTTTGAACAAGAAAGGGAGTTTTTACGTGTCCCTTGTCTTCAGAGATGCCTGTTTACTGATTTCAGTTGGACGGGCTTTTCTCAGATTCACATTACAGGATTCTCATTTTCACTGTCAGTCCTTTCCTCTCGGTATCTCTTCCGCTCCCACAGAGTTCAGGAAGATCACAGAATAACTCTTTCAAGGGCAGAAGGTGACGTTGGTTCCCTAAATGGACAATCTACTGCTGCTTTCCCACTCTGTACATTAGGTGGCTTCTGAATATCCGGAGGATCCAGGAGCTTATGGTTCAACACAGATCCAATTTATGCTCCTCATAGACGTTTCTCAACTTGGTCCGTCAGAGGATTTTTCCTTCCTCGGCACCAGGTACTCTATTCCTTCAGTCAAGTTGCGACGCAAGGAGTGGTCGCCTCCATTCCTCTCTGAGCGGGGGACAACATTCCTCTCTGAACGGGGGACAACATCCCTCTCTGAGCGGGGGACAACAATCTTCTTTCCGGGTCAAGCCACCAGGTCAGACTCCCGGGGGAGAAAACATTCCCCGGAGTTTTGTCAGCTGGTCCGCTGTGGGCGGAGATTTCGGATCGACCTCAGGGCGTTCTGACTGACTTTTTAACCCTTTACTACTCTCGGGCGTGAGCTCGGGCAGTAGCCGAGGAGGCCCTCAGGGCTCCGGGGAGTTTTCTGGTTATTCTATCCGGCCTCCCTTTTTAATTTCTACCTCCGGTTCGGTAACACAGGAGGGGATTATGCGTGCTAGTCCTCTCGGTGGCTCTGGTTGGGCCACAGATGTCTTGAAGATACAGATACACCTGTTGTCAGTAGAGGAGCCTATGCTACTACCTCGACTGGACTGTCCACTTCAACAACTTTTCCTTGTTCAATCTTACACTGGTTCCGTGTAACCGTGTGACTGTTCACGAGACCTCAGAAGGGAGTAGTTCCCTAGGTTGGTTAGGCCTACCGGGCCCCGATTTCAGAAGTCTGTTACCTCTTCTCGCTTTTGCCACTTTTGGAAAACTGTATCGGACATAATAAGCATAAAAGGGGTTTTCCCCTTCTTTCAGTTACCATTCAGCCGTCATCTTTGGTTTCTCTGGGAGGTTTTGCTCCGCTGCGCTTCATACCACACTGACCTGAATTTTAGGTCTCTGTTTTTTTTTTCGGTTTTCTTCCAAAAGAGATTAGCCTAGCGGCCGTAGGTTCGGCCTCTTTTTCAGGGAGTGCTCTATGGCATCTCCCCCGGCTGAGTTTCGGTCTCAGCGGTCGTTTCTTCCTGAGGGGATGTCCATTTTTCCGACAAATCTGACACTAGTGTTTTTTGGTCCTCTTTGAATGTTGTCATGGCTCGCCGACTCTCCCTACAGAGGTCTTCGGCTATTCGACAAAGTGTTTTCTTCTTGGTGCTGTACAATGCTCCCGTGCTAAATAGCCGGGGTCCCAACATACGCTGGGCCGTTGGATACATCTAACCATCAGACAGTCTTCTTGGAGGTTGCTAGGGAGCCTCCGTATTCCATTTCAGCGCACTTAACGCGCGTGGTAAGACCTTTGTGGGCGGCTGCCCGTGGGGTCTCCATAAATAGTTTGTCGGGCGGCTACTTGGTCGGACTGACATTCCTATTGTCAAATTCTACAAGTTTGACACTTTTGCGGCCTCTGCATCACAATTTGGCCGAGCAGTTTTTACAGGACTCGCAGCGCTCTCCCGCCCGTTTTTGGGAGCTCTGGGACGTCCCCATTGTAACTACGCTCCAGTGGCCCCTAGTGGATGAAGGAGAAAACAGGATTTTGGTACTTACCGATAAATCCCTTTCTCCGATTCCACAGGGGCCACTGGACGCCCGCCCAGCGCTGTTCCTCCTTGTTTTTTGCTTAACGGTTTGCAGATCACCATATGACTGCTTGTTGAGTTCAGGCTAGCCTGGTTTTTTGTCAGGTTCTGTTCCAGGTTTAGTTTGGGTTATCCTGGTTTACAGGGCGTCATTAACCTCCTCTACCTTAAGGTTTGTTTATTCCATCTCTCATCGGGCACAGTTTTACGTAGACTGGCTTGGAGGGGAGATAGTAGGGGAGGAGCTAGCCACAGGTTGAGAATTTTAAAGTGCCAGCTCCCAATTACTGCCTACTATATCCCCATTGTAACTACGCTCCAGTGGCCCCTGTGGAATCGGAGAAAGGGATTTATCGGTAAGTACCAAAATCCTGTTTTTGGTTTGATATTTCTCTTTCATCCACTAGGGGACACTGGAGCGTTCTTATACAGTAAGGGTGTGAAGCTTGCAACCGGAGGTGTGGCACAATCTAAAAATTAGCATTGTCTGCACAGCCGGCTCCTCCCCCTTCACGTCCCTCCTCCCTCAGTTTTGAAAATTGTGCTGGAGATACAGCACGTGGGAGCACAGAGCTTCTGACTAAGACTAAAGAGAGACTTTGGAGAATTGGCTGCGTCACCCTAATGAAAAGGGTGACAAAGACCATTGTATTCTGAGAGACAAAGATCCCTTTTAAAGGGACCTGCATCTCAACAGGAGATCCTCGGCAGGTACAGTGAGTACTGGTTGTAGTAAGAGGACCCTAGTGTAGGATAGCATAGTTAAAGCTCTGCTGCACTCTGCTCCCAAAGCCCCCCTCCCCCACCCTCCCCGCGACTCAGTTTTACCAGTCTCCGGTGTTGTCAGCGGAAGACGCGCCGCGGCGGGACCGGATGAGCAGGGTCCCGGAGCACGCGTAGGCGGAGAGAGAGTGAAACGACTGAACTGATGAGGGAAGGCGCCGCTGTGGGACCGGGTAAGAGTGGTCCCGTAGCGCGAGCGCTGGCGGGGTTAAGACACCGCTTTTGTAATCAGCGCGGTTAAGGCTACAGGCGCAGTGTGGGGGACAGCTCACAGCGCATCATGGTATGATGCGCCGCTGTGGGACCGGGTGAGAGCGGTCCCAGAGCGCGCACGATGAAGGACAAGATACCACAGTAAGATAGTTACAGCATGGCTGAGGAGATGCCTCAGCCGCGTGTATAGCAAGGGAGTTAAAGTGTTCAGACGAGCTTCCAGTGTGTAGAGAGGCTCTAAGGGAGTTAGATTGTTTAAGTAATACTTAGTAGATGTGATTAAAAAAAAATAAAAAAAATTCAGTGGCGGCCATCTTATTTTTTCCATATATGCGCCAATCTGAGGGGCAGGGATCAGGCCCCCCCCCCTCTTATATGTTATCCTATGAGAGAAACCCACAAGGAAATATATGGTTACGGCTCCCTCTGCTGGTGAAACTTTAGATAGAATAGAATTATATATAGATGAGGATCTCCTGAAGTATAATTCTTGTTTACTATTTATATTTTCAAGGGAATTCTATACAAAAGATCCTGAAGAAAATACTGGGAAGCACGTGGACAACCTACCATCTCAGCTGAATTACAGTTGGGTCTGTGAGTGTTGCAAACCGGCTGGTGTTAATTTAATTTTTATTTTTTGCTATTAATTAATTATTTATTTTTGCCCTCTTCCCTTTCTATATAAAGAAAGGGAAAAGTTTTTCCAGCTGGATCCATTACCTTCGCTTCCGTCACTTATTACAGTCTTCCTCTTCCTAGTTTAAAGGGTGAAAGCGCTACGTTATACCCCGGCAAGGGGTTCAAACAACCTCTAAGACCTATAATGTTTGTAAGAAGTGTAACAAGAAGAGCACGCGGGTTGGCAGCTCCAGGGTGTGCGACTCCTGCTTAGACAAGGACGTTCCACCTGGGAGCAGTGCTCAGTCTAGGTCATGGGAGGATACCCTTGCAGACAGAATCTCCAAGGAAATGGCGGAATCAGACAAGCAGCAATCGGAGTGGGCTGCGGGATTCTCAAAGACGATGGAACAATTTCTCATTAAGTCAACGCCGCCCGCACAAGCAGAAGCGAATGTGCGCAAGGCAGTCGAAAGATCTCTTCCTGTTGTACCAGTATCAGAGGAGGAGGACGGTCTTATTATGGATATGAGGAAGGTGAGTTGATTGAATCTAATCTAGACGCCGATTATCCAGAAGAGGACACGGCAATCTCAGGTCTTGATTCATTAATTGACGCAGTGAAAGAGATCCTGAACTTTAAGGGAGAAGAAGTTAAGGAGCCTGAGAAATTCTAATTATTTGAATCACAAAAACCGCGTTCAGCAGTTTTTCCCATTCCTAAATCTCTCCAAGCTCAAATGGAGGAGGCTTGGAAGCAACCTGATAAATGCATTCAATTTCCGAAGCGATTTCAAGTAACTTACCCTTTACCTAAGGGTGTAATGGATAAGTGGGAGACTCCACCGGTAGTGGATGCTTCCCTAGGAAGGTTGTCAAAAAAGACAGTCTTACCAATACCTAATGTAATGACTTTAAAGGATGCATCAGATCGTAAGGTTGACACGGCTTTAAAATCGATTTTTGTAGCAGCAGGTGCAGCACAGAGAGCCGCGCCCATCTGTGCTTGGGTTAACAAGGCCATGGGAGCATGGGCTGGCCGTATTGTACAGGCTATTAAGGAGGATTATAGCTTGGTAGAAATTACCCAACTGGCTGAACACAATCGAGAATCTGCTTCATACTTGTGTCAAGCCTCCAAGGATATTAGCAGGATAGCATCGCACATCTCCGCATCAGCCATATCAGCTAGACGGAATTTATGGCTCAGAGAATGGCAAGGAGACTCTGACACCAAGAAGGCGGTGGAATACATCCCCTTTGGGGGTGAAATGCTTTTCGGTCCAGAGTTGGACAAGTGGATTGCACAGGCTACGGCAGGGAAGTCCACATTCCTACCTACTCCTTATACGCTCAACCAGTTAAGAGAGGTTCGATGTTTAATTCTTCTAGATCTCAGTCCTTTCGAGCCCGAGGAAGAGGGTTCGATACACAGACGCGCGGGGGCAGAGGTAGAGGCCGCTCACAGGCAACGGCCAGAAGGCAGGATAAACCTGCTGACAAGACCGTGGCATGACGGTCTCCCAGCTCACCTGGGGTCCCCCCTGGTGGGCGCCCCATCTGGAAGGTTTTCGGGACATATGGACCAAAACCTCCACAGAACTTTGGATAAACAACATAATCTCCCAGGGGTACAAGATGGATTTTCAACAGAGACCTCACAGTCAGTTTTTTACAACGGGATTGCCTCGGTGCCCTCAGAAGGCAAAAGCACTACTGACAGCAATTCAAAAATTACTACGGTCAGAGGTCATTACTCCAGTTCCTGTCTCTCAGAGAGGAACGGGTTTCTATTCCAATCTTTTTGTCGTGCCAAAGCCGGACGGGCGGTCAGACCGATACTCAATTTAAAAGTTTTAAACCAGTTTCTAAAGGTCTACAAATTCAAAATGGAATCAATCCAGTCGGACATTGCAGGTTTGGAACAAAGCGAGTTCATGGTGTCCATGGACATAAAGGATGCATACCTGCATATCCCAATTTGGACTCCCCACCAGGCTTACCTGAGGTTTGCACGGGTGGAGGATCATTACTAATTCAGAGCACTACCATTCGGTTTATCGTCAGCCCCAAGAATCTTCACGAAGATCATGGCAATCATGGTGGCAGGATTGAGGCTATTAGGGGTCACGTTAATACCTTATCTAGACGATCTACTAATCAAGGCCTCCTCTCAAGCAGAGCTGATAAAGGATGCTCAGACATCTCACCGATTTCTCATTCAACATGGGTGGATTGTGAACTTCCAGAAATCCAACCTCATTCCAACTCAACGGATTCAATTCCTCGGTCTCATCTTGGACACGGTACAATTGAGAGTTTTCCTACCAGAGTCCAAAATCCAGACCATACAGAAGTTAGTGGCTCAAGTACTAAGGACACAGACGGTTTCTCTGTACCTCTGTGTACAACTTCTCGGGAAAATGGTGGCGTCGTTCGAAGCTCTCCAGTACGGCAGACTTCATTCCCGACCATTCCAGATGAACCTCATTGCTCAGGGAGCAGGTTCGCACTGGCTTCTTTATCGGAGAATCCGACTTCCACCGCACGTACGAGTCTCCTTGATTTGGTGGTCGTTACACAAAAATCTCGTAGCAGGGAGGAGATTCGGCATTTGGGATTGGAGGATCCTGACCACAGACGCCAGTTTCAGAGGTTGGGGTGCCGTCTTAGAGGACCATCAGTTTCAGGGAAGATGGACGTTACAGAAGAGCAGATTACCCATAAACATTCTCGAACTAAGAGCAGTCTGCAATGCGCTTCTAGCCGAAGACCTAGTCATGGGTAAATACGTAAGGATACAGTCGGACAATGTCACGACGACGGCTAACATAAACTGTCAAGAAGGAACAAAGAGGAAGCCTCAAAGATCTTGTGGGCAGAAAGGCGAAACATCATCCTCTCGGCAGTGTTCATTCCAGGTGTGGAGAACTGGGAGGCAGATTATCTCAGTCAACATGACATGCATCCGGGAGAGTGGTGCCTACATCCATGGATTTTCGACATGGTGGTGAGGAGATGGGGTCTTCCTCATGTGGATCTAATGGTGTCTCGGCAGAACCACCAGCTGCCCAGATATGTGTCCAGGACAAGGGATCCAGCAGCAGAAGGAGTGGACGCGTTGACACTTCCTTGGTGTTACAAGAAGGTTTACGTCTTCCCACCTTTCCCACTCATACCCAGGGTTCTGAAGAGATTGAAAAGAGTGTGGGTGATTCTAATCGCACCAGATTGGCCCCGCAGGAGTTGGTACTCAGACCTACGAGGGTTACTAGCAGACGATCCTTGGCGGTTACCTCAGAGAAAGGACCTGCTATTTCAGGGACTGTTCCACTATCCAGACCTGAACAGGCTGCGTTTAACGGCGTGGCTATTGAGGCCTGGATCTTAAGAAGCAGAGGGATACCGAGAACGGACATTCCTACGATGATTGCCGCTAGGAAGCCGGTCACAGCCATGCACTACTACAGAATTTGGAAGAAGTACATGGACTGGTGTCAGGAACTTGGGTGGAACTCGACGACCTTCCACTTATCCAGACTTTTACTTTTCCTTCAGGCCGGTCTAGAGGTAGGTCTGCGGCTGGGCTCTCTGAAGGTTCAGGTTTCGATTCTTTCCATCCTTTTTCAACAGCGGTTGACATCCTTGCCAGAAGTTCAAACCTTTTTACAGGGGGTTCTGAGGATACAGACCCCTTTTTCATCCTATTGCGCCATGGGATTTAAATTTGGTGTTGGAATTTTTAAAATCACCACTCTTTGAGCCATTAGCAAGAACGGACCTAAAATATTTCTCTAGGAAGGTCACGTTGTTGCTTGCCTTGGCTTCGGCCAGGCGGGTTTCTGAGTTTAGAGCCTTATCGTGTAAGAGTCCTTTTTTGATTTTTCATGAGGATCGGGCAGAACTCCGTACAAGAGCGGATTTCCTTCCTAAGGATGTTTCGGGGTTTCACGTAAACCAACCAATCGTGGTCCCATCTTTCCAGGGTATCGCAGATGGGGACGTGTCTTTGGATGTTGTCCGAGCTTTACGGGTGTACGTACAAGCTACGTCGTCCTTCAGACAGTCGGACCATTTGTTTGTTCTTTATGATGGGCCAAAGAAAGTTTGGCCGGCTTCTAAGCAGTCTCTGTCTCGATGGATTAGACTTGCCATTCGGCAGGCTTATGTTTCCTGTGGCAGACAGATTCCAGTTCAGACGGGTGCTCATACCACCCGATCGGTGGGGGCCTCATGGGCGGCTGCCTGAGGTGTTTCCACTACTCAACTTTGCAGAGCGGCGACGTGGTCCTCAGCCCACACGTTCACGAAATTTTACAAGTTTGATACTTTTGCGTCCGAAGGGTCTAAGTTCGGACGTTTAGTGTTGCAGGCCACCGACAGCACTCCCTCCCTGGGGGATATCTTTGGGACGTCCCCTACTGTATAAGAACGCTCCAGTGTCCCCTAGTGGATGAAAGAGAAAAGAGGATTTTGGTACTTACCGATAAATCCATTTCTCTGAATCCTCTAGGGGACACTGGACGCCCGCCTCGGTGCTGTCTATCCTGCTGTGTTCAAAGTTCTTGTTCAAACAGTTCGTGCAAGCAGCGTTTGGTTTTTCTGTTCAGAGTTTCTTGGATGCTGTTTGGTATGTTGTACGGTTCGGTTCCTCGCCATGTGCTATAGTGTCATGTCCTATTCTCTCAGTCAAATTTTCAAAACTGAGGGAGGAGGGATGTGAAGGGGGAGGAGCCGGCTGTGCAGACAATGCTAATTTTTAGATTGTGCCACACCTCCGGTTGCAAGCTTCACACCCCTACTATATAAGAACGCTCCAGTGTCCCCTATTGGATTCAGAGAAATGGATTTATCGGTAAGTACCAAAATCCTCTTTTTCAGGCAGCACTGGTGGCATCAGTCTGCCTGCATCGTGGGACTTACGGGGGGACCAGACCGGACCAACCTCTTGAAGGGTTAATGGTCCGGATCCCCGCTGACAGGACATAGCTCCTGAGGTGTTTGTCTCGCCCCCAGGGTGTGCGCGCACTCCAACAGTATGCCGCCACCCCTAACAGAGCTGAAGATGCTGGTGGGGTGAGTACAGGAATCGGGGTCCCGGTTAGCGGGTCCCTGATTCACATGGCAGCATAAGGGCGCGGTGGGCACTCGGCGCTGTGGTGGCCGCTGCATATACCCACACTGGCGCTAACACAGCAAAGGGGTTTAACCCCGTTACCTGTAGAATGGAGAGACTTGCCAGTATAATAAATTACAGGGTCTGCGCGCCATTAAGGGGGCGGGGCTTCATGAAGAGTGGTACCAGTGGCTCAGAGGCGCCATTTCCTGCTGCATCACACTACAGGCTGCATACAGGGAAGAAATAGCAGCGCTGATAAACTTGCTAATACATACGGATTGAGTGAAAAATATTCAATTTAATATAGACGGCAATCATTAGCCTATTAAAACCAACATACACAACTCATAAAAATAATTAAAATGGGTCTCAATTATAATTGCCTCTAATAAACAGTCCGTTCCTATTTAATGAACTGGATAAGCAGATGTATAATGCATAGAAAGAGAGACTGACTGCGCAGTCTACCATCCAACTTTACCAATACCGCTAGAGGTGAAGTCCCTTGGTAGTTTGTTTGTAAGTGTCCAAGCGGATTCCTCAATGCTTTGCGGTGTCCTTTTCCTTAGGTTGGAAGTTGTAGGATGTAAAGAAATCTTTCCTTATTTTATCTGAAAAAGCTGTAGCTTGTACAGCGAAACGCGTCAGGAACTGTCATCCTTGGGTCATCACTTGCCAAATTTATTGCCTATATCCGGACCAGAACTGGACTTCCACCCTTGCAGATGAAATAAGGAAAGATTTCTTTACATCCTACAACTTCCAACCTAAGGAAAAGGACACCGCAAAGCATTGAGGAATCCGCTTGGACACTTACAAACAAACTACCAAGGGACTTCACCTCTAGCGGTATTGGTAAAGTTGGATGGTAGACTGCGCAGTCAGTCTCTCTTTCTATGCATTATACATCTGCTTATCCAGTTCATTAAATAGGAACGGACTGTTTATTAGAGGCAATTATAATTGAGACCCATTTTAATTATTTTTATGAGTTGTGTATGTTGGTTTTAATAGGCTAATGATTGCCGTCTATATTAAATTGAATATTTTTCACTCAATCCGTATGTATTAGCAAGTTTATCAGCGCTGCTATTTGTTTGTTTGTGTTTTGATTTAATTGGGTGTGACTACCCCACTATAATTAGCAGCAGCATTAGAGGTGCAGCAACCTTAAGCGCCCGATCTATTACCTGTTGGTATACAATTTTTTGCATACAGGGAAGCGCTGCTCCTCCAAGGACCCTCTAAAACACCTTACACTGGTACCAGGGGGTTTTGAGAGCAATATATTGTCAAAACCAGTTACCTTCTCTAAGGTTCTAGTTTCTGCCCGGCAAAGCACTGCTTTAGCTGATTAAGGCAGGCGTGTGCTGGTTTTCTCGCTCTCTCTGACTCACTCCATCCAGGCGGTTACTGTGTATATTTTACTGCTCCTGTGTGTGTGTTCTGTTGTATAAACATGTCTGGCAAGAAAGTTATATGTCAGTCCTGTAGCCCAAAGTTTTCCCCCACTCCAGGAGGGTCTCTGTTGTGTACTCAGTGCAGTCTCCCTTCACAGGGAAGCAGCACACAGGAACCAGAATGGCTGGATTCAATTAAAGGGATGATGCCTAACATATCATCTGAACTGGCTACTGCCAGGCAGGAAAGACAAGTGTTTAAAAAAATCCATAGATGATTTTCTGTTTCATACTTCTGATCTCAGACCTGCCTCTCAACCCCCTCTGCTAGTTTCCCAGAAACGCACGCTGCCCCATGTGCTCCATTCTCACTCTGATAATGAGATGCCAGATTAGGAGGAAGGGGAAGTAGAGGTTGATAAAGGAGACTGTACCTCTGTCTCAGTGTGTGGAATCACTTATTTATTCTATTAGGGAGGTCCTGAATATCCCTGATAAAGAGGCAGAACCTGATGAGTCGTCGTTTTTTTATGTAAAACAAAAGTCTACTGCCACCTTTCCTGTCTCTAAGGAATTAAACACACTTTTTAAAGAGACGTAGGTTAATCTTGACAAGCGGTTGCTAACCTCCTTCCCTTTTCTTCCCTGAGGATAGGAAGGTGTCGGAGAAGCCTCCAGCTGTGAATACATCAGTGTCCAGGCTGTCATGTAACATTGTACTGCCTGTACCTAGTGCTATCTCCTTAAAAGACCCTGCTGATCGTAAGATGGAGGCTACACTCAAATCCATATACACTGCAGTGGGGGTCATACAAAGACCCACCATTGCTTTTAGTTGGATCTCAAGGGCATTGTTAAATGGAGTGGTAATGTAATAGAGGGTTTTGACATTATGCCTCAGGACGAGCTTCTGACACTCATGCAACATATTCAGGATTTTGCTAACTTCATGAGCGAGGCAGTCAAGGTGATTGGCCTAATCTATTCACGCGCCACGGCTATGGCTGTCTTCTTGCAGGGCGCTATGGTTGTGACAGTGGATAGCAGATGCTGAGTCCAAAAGGGGCATTGAAAATCTTCTCTTCACGGGGGAGGCTCTGTTTGGTGAAGAACTAAACAAGTGGATTTCACAAGCAACGGCTGGTAAGTCCACCTATCTGCCGTCTGCGGCTTATCCCGGCCCCTCTCTACAGTCCTTTTTGTGTGGCCATATTCAGAGGCAGGGCCAGGGGTGCCTCAAATGCAGCTACAGGAAATTGAGGTAAACCTCGCATACCAGCGGCCGCTGGATCACTTTAGCAGAATTAAGGTTCTTCCTCAATGAAGCCCTCCGCGTGATGGTTGGCCCCAGCTGCAGGGGGACTTTCAGGTGGGTTCTCGACTTCAGTATTTCCAACAGGTTTTGGCGGAGTCTTGCCGGGATCCTTGGTTGAGAGACCTAATCTCACAAGGATACCGGTTAGAGCAAGGGTTACCAATCAGTCGGATACAAAGAGCAAAAAAATCTAGTTAGGTACATTAAAGATCCGCCATCAAGCCAAAGGTACGCGTGCAAAAAAGGGGTGTGGCCTTGTGCCTGCTAGACCATGCCCCTGGTATAAAATATATTGAAAAAGCCACTTCCACATAAAATAATTTAAAAAGCCAGATTCACATAATACACTTCAGCTCCCCTATGTGTCCCTCCAGCCAGCACCCTGCTGCATCACTCCAGCCAGCTCTCCCATTTGTCACTATTGCTAGCACCCTCCTATGTCACTCCAGCCAGTTCCCCGTGAGTCACTCCTGCTAACACCCTGCTGCCTCACTCCAGTCAGCTCTCCCATGTCACGCCTGCTAGCACCCTCCTATGTCACTCCAGCCAGCTCCCAATGAGTCACTCCAGCCAGCTCTCCCATGTGTCACTACTCCCAGCACCCTACTGTGTCACTTCAGCCAGTTACTCCATGTGCCACTCCTGCTACCAACTTCCTATGTCACTTTAGCCAGCACCCCATGAGTCACTCCTGCCAGCACCCTACTGTGTCACTCCAGCCAGCTCCCCCTTGTGTCACTCAAGCCCACCCTCGTGTCACCACAGCCTCTACAACTCATGCCATTGCAGCAGCCCCTTATGTGTCCTCTGTTTGCCAGTGGGTGTCTCACTTCTAGTATCTGGCTCCCTCAATTCTCTGTGCCCGTAGTGCTGCTGTGTGTCTGGCTTGAGTGCAGCAGTTTCCGTCTCTATTGTGGTCACGTGATTTTGAGTGTTGGGGAGCCACATTTGAATAAAGAAAGCGCCCCATGCGGCTCAAGAGCCACTGGTTGGCCACTGCTGGGTTAGTGTTTCAGACACTCCCTCCTTACAGAGTGTTCAAGTCTGGCTTACCAGTTTCACCTGTGGCAGGAGTTACCTTGCAAAAGACGCCATAGAAAAACTACTATTAACGCAGGTTATTGTCCCAGTCCCTCCTCTACTTCGAAACAAGGGATTTTATTCCAGCCTGTTTGTGGTACCGAAGCCGGACGGTTCGGTGCAACAGATGTTGAACCTCAAATCTCTGAACCTGTACCTACGGGTGTTCAAGTTCAAAATGGAATCTCTGAGAGCGGTGGTTTCTGGCCTAGAAGAAGGGGAGTTGATGGTATCCCTGGATATCAAGGATGCATACCTTCACATCCCAATCTGGCCACCTCATCAGGCTTACCTCAGGTTTGCGCTGCAGGACAGCCACTTCCAGTTTTGGCCCTTGTTTTTGGTGTTCACGAAGGGTATGACGGAAATTATGTTGCAACTCTGCGTGTTGCGGGTGAACATCGTCCCCTACTTGGACAATCTCTTCATAAAAGCTGTGTCCAGGGCTCGGTTGTTGGAAAGCATCGACCTGACTACACGACTTCTCACAAATCACGGGTGGATTCTCAATCTACAAAAATCACACCTGGAACCTTTGCAGAGACTTCAGTTCCTGAGGATGATACTGGACACGGTGTCTCAGAAACTGTTCCTTCCTATGGACAAAGCCTTGACAATCCAGTCTATGGTCCGCTCCAATCTGAAACCACACAAGATCTCGGTGTATCTTTACATTCGCCTACTAGGCAAGATGGTGGCCACCTAAGAGGCTATTCAGTACTGAAGATTCCATACTTGTCCGTTCCAGTTGGATCTGCTGGACAGATGGTCAGGGACACATCTCCACATGCACCAGTGGATATCCCTTTCACCAAAAGTAATGATCTCCCTGCTATGGTGGTTGCAGATCACCCACCTAGTGGAGGGCCGACGGTGGCAGACTGTTCGGAATTCAGGCATGGATTCTGTTGACAACGGATGCGAGCCTCCGCGGCTGGGGGGGCTGTGACCCAAGGGGCTCAGTTTTAGGGAACGTGGTCACCCCAAGAGTCTTCCCTTCCGATAAACATTCTGGAACTCCGTGCGATTTACAATGCCCTTCTGCATGCCTCTTACCTCCTTCAACATCAGGCCATACAGGTCCAGTTGGCCAATGCCACGGCGAGAAGTGTCCAGGATACTCCTCTGAGCGGAACGCAACGCCAGGGCCATGTTGGCCATATTTATTCCGGGAGTGGATAACTGGGAAGCGGACTTCCCCAGCAAACACGATCTGCACCAGAGGGAATGGGACCTTCACCCACAGGTGTTTCAGCTGTTGGTTCAACGGTGGGGTTGCCTGCTGATCGACATGATGGCTTCTTTCCTCATCAAAACGCTGCGTCCCTACTGCTCCAGGACGAGGGATCTACAGGCTGCAGCGGCAGATGCTCTGATGGCGCAATGGATTTACCAGTTCGTCTATCTGTTCCCTCCACTTCCTCTCATTCCCAGAGTTCTCAAAAGTCTAAAACTGGAAAGCGTTCAGGCAATTCTGATTGCCCCGGATTGGCCTTGCAAGGCCTGGTATGCTGACCGCCTGGCCATGTCCCCCGAGGAGCCCTGGCCTCTGCTGCTTCAGGAAGATCCTACGTTTAGGATCCAGTAGAGTTCAGGTCTCAGCCTGGTCTATCTTCTTCCAAAGGCAGTTGGCTGTGATTCCTGAAGTCCACACGTTTTTGAAGGGTGTCCTTCGTATTCAACCGTCCTTTGTGCCTCCCACGGCTCCGTGGGATCTCAATTTGGTCCTCACCTTTCTTCAATCGCATTGGCTTGAACCATTACACAGGGTGGACCTGAAGTATTTGACTTGGAAGACTGTCATATTATTGGCATTGGCCTCTGCATGGCGTGTTTCGGAATTAGGGGCTCTTACAGGATAATGCCCCAATCTCTTTTTTCACGAGGATAGGGTGAAGATCAGGACTCGCCCGCAGTTTTTGTCTAAGGTGGTATCGGTGTTTAACTTCAGTCAGCCGATAGTAGTTCCAGTGGTGTCAGACACGTCGGTTACGCAAAAGTCCCTGGATGTGGTTCGGGCTTTGAAGATTTATGTTAAGAGGACGGCTTGTCACAGAAAATCTGACTTGCTTTTTGTCCTCTACGGTGCTACCAAGGTTGGATGTCCTGTGTCTAAGAAGTCCATTGCTCATTGGATCCAACAATCCAACAGGCTTACTTTTCGGCGTCCTTGCCGTTACCGAGGTCTGTTCAGGCCCACTCCACTAGGTCGGTGGGTTCTTCCTGGGCGGCTGCCCAGGGCGTTTCGGCTTTGCAGTTATGCCGAGCAGCTACTTGGTCTGGTTCGAACACGTTTCTAAAGTTTTACAAGTTCGATACCTTGGCTACTGAGGACCTCCAGTTTGGTCACTCTGTCTTGCAGGGGTCTCGGCACTCTCCCACCCGGTCTGGGAGCTTTGGGACTTCTCCATGGTACGAAGACAATCCCAGTATCCCCTAGTATGTTAGAGAAAATAGGAATTTAATACCTACCGGTAATTCCTTTTCTCGTAGTCCGTAGGAGATACTGGGCTTCGTTTGTTTTTCTGCAAGCTTTGTTCTTGTGTTTCTTGGTTGGATCTGCTGTTGCTGTCCCTAGTTTCAAGTTGTGGTTAGCGTGGCTATCCTCTTGTTGTGTTGTGTGTTGGTTAGTTTCTCACCACTTTCTTGTCTATTTTCCTTCTCTCAAAGTATGTCAGTCTCCTCAGGCACAGTTTTCCTAGACTGAGTCTGCAGGAGGGGCATAGAGGGGAGGAGCCAGCACACTGAAGAATTTTTAAAGTGCCAGGCTCCAATGAACCCCATCTATACCCCATGGTACTAAGACCATCCCAGTATCCCCTACGGACTACGAAAAAAGGAATTACCGGTAGGTATTAAATTCCTATTTTCATTGTGAGCTTGGGCCACTAGAACAGTGATGGCTAACCTTGACACTCCAGCTGTTGTTGAACTATACATCCCAGCATGCCCTGCATCAGTTTTGCTATTTGGCCATGCTAAAACTGATGCAGGGCATGCTGGGATGTGTAGTTCAACAACAGCTGGAGTGTCAAGGTTAGCCATCACTGCACTAGAACATCTTACCTGACTTGCAGTATACATAGTTCCTGCTGTAGTCACCCATGCTTTTGCCAGTTAATGGTCCATTACCGGTTATTGAGATTGCATGTTCTGATTGTTCTAAATACACCTGTATTGTTGGCTGTACTCATTACTGGAGAACTGATCATTAGCCGACCATTGTGGGGGTGAGTTCAGCAGGGTTCTTATACACTTGAACCCCACAGTTATGTTAGTCAAGGGAAGGTAGGTTATTTTATACAGACTTCAAAGTTTTAGTGTGTCACAGTTTAAATAATACTGTATATGACTGTGACAAGTGAAACCCTTGTTTTACAGGGACAGAGGCTGGTTTTCTGCACTAGTGAACTACTGTTTAATCACCTAGAGGAGAAGACTCCGGTAGATTGGAAGACACAGTCGGCACCATGTTTTCATGACTGGATGGTGAACGGCAACAGGGAACCTTTCATTAGTAAACTTGCTGGCCTCTGGCAGAAAGAGTATGGGGTCTGCACAGCTGACCAGTATACGGAGGCCTATCAGCAGCTTTGTGCATCGGAGGCCCCTCCAACCACTGCCAACACCAGCCCCAAGCAGGTAATGGCTTGCGTCCTTCACCTTCCCTTAATATGTTCTTCACTGTGGCAAATTCTTGACTCTCACTCAATTTTGTAGTCCAGACGTTTTTTGCAGTGTGTACTGCATGAACAATCTACCTTTGTGGCAGCTTTGTAGAATAGTAATTTGGGCTTGAATGCCTTACAGTATCGTCCGTTTGAGCCGTTACATTTAGTTGAGTTAAAACTGGACTCTTCATTTTAACTATATCATCCACTAGGAGATTTTTCCATGAGAATCGGGCTTACCTGTGGACCAAGTCTTCTGTTTCAGACTCTGTGATTCTAGCTTTGGACCATTGTAGGTCTTCAGAAGAAGATGGCTTTCTACATTCATTGTATAGTTCAGGCTGTGCAGGCTTGCTTTTGGGAGACAAAGTGATTCTCTTAGAACGTATGATTTCTCTATCCACTATGATAATCAGAAAAGGTGTTGGCTGGTCATCAAGGAAGTTCACTGCTACAGTGGCTACAGTGGGATGTAGTTATGTGACCGGCGGTCAGGAGACCGCCGGTCACATTACCTCCCCCTACATCCCGCCCCCACACAATCCCAACGGTTGTCATGCTGACCAGCAGGGACTATTCCCACTCGTGGGTGCCCACGCAAGGGGCTTGCTGCACTCGCCCCCTCCCCGCCGGCATTCTGTGGCCGGGATCCCGAATGCCGGCAACACGAAAAATAGCCGCTACAGTAGGTGGATTACTTCCACCATTCCCCAGACTTACGGTGGGACTGGGCAGCCTCTTCCTGAAAATCTCAGATCCGTGATTGCCTCCTGGGCAGCCTGATGAAGCGCTGACCTTAGGCTGAGAAGCTGTGTAGGCCCGCTACCTGGTCGTCTTGTCATACATTGTTAGGGTCTCCTGCTCTGTGCTGCCACGTCGTCATGGCACCGGGAGACAAGTGCTAGCGGAGTAACCTGAGCGTAGCTGATACTCCGGTTCGGGTCTTTTGCTGTGCAGTGGTTACAGGCTCCTGCAGTGGTTACAGGCAGGGGATCCGGTGCTGGTTTTTGTGCTCACAGTCTGTGAGGTCTGAGTGGGGCGTGGACAGCACCTGCTATATAAACCCTCTTCTCAGGTTAGGCAGATGCTGCTGAATCTTTGTTGGTTAGTCAGTTCCTGAAAGCTAGCTAGTACTGTGTAAACTTTGTATTTGTTTGTTGCTTACTGCAAATAGGCCTTGGGATTTGGTATTACACTCTGCCAATCCAGACCTAGCAGTAAGACTGGAGTCAGTCGTTTAACCTGCTGGGGTTCTTTTGCTACTCTGTGAACCTAGCAAGTTTGCGGCTGTATTCTCAGACTTGCCTGCCGAAATCCTTTCTCACTGTGCAAGGTGTTCAGGTGTCAGTTTAGTGGCAGTAAGCTGAACCAGTGCACTGCAAGTGAGGACTAGGATTGTGGAGACTCTCCTTGTGTCTATTATTCCATCTCTGACCAAGGAGTTTACTGCCACACCCGTTGGTAACCGTTTAGGGTTTTGCTGTTGCCCTTAGCAACAGCATTTCGGGTTCTCTACGTAATAAATCACAACATCTCGCTTCTTTCCATCTGAGCATTCCTAATACTAGGGAGACACCCCGTTTCTTAGCCTTTGGGCTTCTCTGTTCACTTTGTGTTTATTTTGTTACCCTATCACCTTCTATGTATGTAATGTCATATTCCCCGGTCTGTCTGTGAGTTCATTTGTTTTGCATCCCTCTCCGTTCAGACACCAGTACATTCCTGCTGGCACTGGTGTGCATAACATATTCAGCAGCCTAATACTCCTGTTGAAATTTTGTGGGAATATGGAGCATACCCCTCAAAATACTTTGCAACAGGTGGTCGATCAGGTGCAGGTCCTGACTCGACAATTTAATGATTTGTCCATTAAAATGCACACCTCGCAGGCCGCTGGCGGAGCTCCCGCAGCAGCAGTGCCTTCAGGGGTTAAGGAGCCGAAAGTAAATCTTCCGGATCGTTTTTCTGGAGATCGCTCGCAGTTCTTTTGTTTCAAGGAGAGCTGCAAGCTATATTTCCAGCTTAGGCCTTCTGGGTCGGAGATTCAGCAGGTGGGCATAGTGATTTCCTTGCTACAAGGAGACCCACAGGTCTGGGCATATGGGTTGCAGCCTGACTGTCCGTCGCTTAAAAGTGTTGATGCTTTTTTTACGGCACTGGGCATGTTGTATGATGACCCTGACAAGACTGCCTCAGCCGAGGCTCAGATTTCGATCCTTAAGCGAGGGCGAAGGCCAGTTGAGGTTTATTGTACGGAGTTTCGGGGGTTGGCCCATGATACCCAGTGGAATGACCCAGCCCTGAGACACCAGTACCGAAGAGGTCTTTCTAACCAGTTAAAAGACCAACTGGTACAATATCCCTTGCCTGATAGCTTGGATCAGCTCATGCAGTTATCCATTCGGGTGGATAGACGGCTGAGAGAGCGCAGGCTTGAAAGGGAGGCCGAGGTTTCCTTCTTTCCCAAGGGAACCTCAGACTCTGAGGAATTTTCAGAGGAGCCTATGCAGATTGGGGCTACCCGCCTCTCCTCGCGTGAGAAGACGCGGAGGAGACAGCAGGGGTTATGTTTGTACTGTGGGAATAAAGGTCATGTGGTAGTATCATGCCCAGAAAAGCCGGAAAACTTCAGGGCCTGAGGGTGATGGGAAATATCCTGTCAGGCCAGAAGTCAGAATTTCCCAAGAAGACTTTTATCATTCCGGTGACCTTGAAGATCCTCGGTCAAACTGTCAAGACTGAGGCCTTTGTGGACAGTGGGGCCGACTGGGTTTTTATGGACCGCCAATTCGCCCTGAAACACTCTGTTCCCTTAGTACCCTTGGCATCAGAAATTGAGATTTGTGGGTTAAACGGGGAACCATTATCCCAGAGTAAAATTACCTCTTGCACTAGCCAGATTTCTTTGTTTATTGGAGCCACACACTCTGAAAAATTGTCCTTTTATGTGACTGTCTGTACTTTTGCCCCATTGGTGTTGGGGTTACTCTGGTTAAGGGCCCACAATCCTCAATTTGACTGGGTCTCTGGGGAGATTCTTAGTTGGGGTACTGATTGTTTCAGGAGTTGCTTGAGCCTTCCAGTCAGGCTTTCGCAGCTAAGTTTGCCAGGATTGCCAGGATGTTATGCAGATTTTGCGGACGTGTTCTCCAAAAGAGTTGCAGAGGTACTACCTCCCCATCGCCCCTATGACTGTGCCATTGATTTGTTGCCGAATGCTAAGCTTCCCAAGAGCAGGTTGTACTCCCTGTCACGTCCTGAGACTCAGGCTATGGCAGAGTACATTCAGGAGAACTTGGCTAAGGGATTTATCAGACCTTCACAGTCTCCAGTTGGGTCGGGGTTCTTCTTCGTGGGTAAAAAGGACGGTTCGTTGCGACCCTGCATCGACTTCAGGGAATTGAACCGTATCACGATTAAAAACTCCTACCCACTGCCTCTCATTTCGGTCTTGTTTGACCAGCTTCGTACTGCCACCATTTTTTCTAAGATTGACCTACGCGGTGCGTACAATCTAATCCGAATAAGAGAGGGGGATGAATGGAAGACTGCCTTTAATACCCACTCAGGGCATTATGAATATTTGGTGATGCCTTTTGGGCTCTGTAATGCCCCGGCAGTCTTCCAGGACTTCATGAACGATGTGCTCAGGGAATATTTGGATAGATTCTTAGTTGTATACTTAGATGGCATCCTAATCTTCTCCCATTCCCTGGAGGAACATCGGAAGCATGTACGCTTAGTCCTCCAGAAACTCAGAGACCACCGGCTTGGGGCGAAGCTGGAGAAGTGCGAATTTGAAGTTCAGCAAATCGCATTTCTAGGATATATTATCTCCCCAGAAGGTTTCCAAATGGAGGTTTCCAAGGTACAGGCAGTCCTGAATTGGGTGCAGCCCACTAGTTTGAAGGCGCTTAAGCGTTTTCTGGGCTTTGCGAATTTTTATAGACGATTTATCGCTGGATTTTCGTCTATAGTGGTGCCCTTGGTGGCACTCACTAAGAAAGGGGCGGATGTTGCTCACTGGTCTTGTGAGGCCAAAGCGGCTTTTGCCCGTCTCAAAAGGCCATTTGTCTCGGCCAAGGTGCTGCGACACCCAGATCCAGAGCGTCCTTTTGTGGTGGAGGTGGATGCCTCTGAGATGGGTATTGGGGCAGTGCTCTCTCAGATGGGTGTGTCTGATAATCGCCTTCATCCCTGTGCTTACTTTTCCCGTAAATTTTCGCCTGCCGAGATGAATTATGATGTGGGTAACCGGGAATTGTTGGCTATTAAGGATGCACTCGAGGAGTGGAGACACTGGCTTGAGGGGGCTAAGTTTGTGGTCTCAATTCTCACCGACCATAAGAATTTGGCATATTTAGAGTCAGCGAAGCGCCTCAATGCCAGGCAGGCACGATGGGCTTTGTTTTTTGCTCGCTTTAATTTTTTGATAACATATCGCCCTGGGTCAAAAAACATCAAGGCTGATGCGCTCTCGCTGAGTTTTGCTCCAATCCAGGAGACCACCGAGGAGCCATTGCCCATTGTGTCCCCATCATGTATTAAAGTGGGCATTACCCAGGACCTCTTGTCATTAGTCCTTAGAGCACAGGAGCAGGCTCCTCCAGACCTTCCGGTAGGTCTTTTGTTTGTGCCTCCTAGGTTAAGACAGCGAGTGTTCCTGGAATTCTATGCCAAGAAGTCGGCAGGTCACCCGGGTATTGCCAGAACTCGGGAGTTGCTATCTAGGGCGGTGTGGTGGCCCTCGGTGGCTAGGGATGTGGATCAGTGGGTTCGGGCATGTGACATCTGTGCCCTAAATAAGACTCCTAGAGGGGTTCCTGTTGGCCCATTACATCCACTCTCTATTCCATCTAAGCCATGGACCCACATTTCAATGGATTTTGTGGTGGACTTGCCCAAATCCTCGGGGATGACAGCCATCTGTGTTGTCGTTGACAGGTTTTCGAAGATGGCGCACTTCGTTCCATTGGTTGGGCTGCCATCGGCCAGACGCCTGTCTGAATTACTTATGCTGCATGTTGTGCGCCTCCACGGGTTGCCACTTGATGTGGTCTCTGACCGCGGATCCCAGTTTGTGGCCAAATTCTGGAGGGCATTTTGTTCCGATCTCCAGATTTCTGTCAGCTTGTCGTCAGGCTACCATCCGCAGTCTAATGGGCAGACTGAAAGGGTGAACCAGTCCTTGGAGCAGTTCCTCAGGTGTTATGTCTCCAAGTGTCAGACTGACTGGGTTGCTCATCTGTCCATGGCGGAGTTTGCCTATAACAACGCGGCTCACTCTGCTACAGGGATCTCTCCCTTCCTTTGTGTGTATGGGCATCATCCTAAGGCCAATTCTTTTGACCCCCAGGACTCCACGCCTGGTGGTTCCTCTGTGGTTTCGGTCCTTAGAGGTATTTGGAGGAAAGTGAAGAAAGCCCTTGTGTCTGTGTCATTAGTGACCAAAAGGGTTTTTGATAAGCGGAAAAGACCCTGCAGCTTCAAATTAGGAGACTTCGTCTGGTTGTCTACCAAGAATTTGAAGTTGAGACAGCCATCTCATAAGTTAGGCCCCCGGTTCATCGGTCCTTATAAGATCACTAGGGTTATCAATCCGGTGGCATTTCAGTTAGATCTACCCCGTTCTTTGGGTATCAATAAAACATTTCATTGTTCCCTTTTAAAACGGGCGATTAGTAATCCTTCTTCCAGTGGAAGACCTTCCCCTCTTCTGATACGTGGCCAGAGGGAGTTTGTTGTTGAAAGGATTCTTGACTCCAAGATGGTTCGGGGTCGCTGTCATTTTTGGTGCACTGGAAGGGGTATGGCCCGGAGGAGCGGTCGTGGGTGCGCAGTTGTGATCTTCATGCCCCCAGACTGTTACTCTCTTTCTTCTCGCAGTTCCCCGATAAACCCGGTGGTAGGGGTTCTTTGACCCCTCGTCAGAGGGGGGGTACTGTTAGGGTCTCCTGCTCTGTGCTGCCACGTCGTCATGGCAACCGGGAGACAAGTGCTAGCGGAGTAACCTGAGCGTAGCTGATACTCCAGTTCGGGTCTTTTGCTGTGCAGTGGTTACAGGCTCTGTGCACGGCAGGGGATCCGGTGCTGGTTTTTGTGCTCACAGTCTGTGAGGTCTGAGTGGGGCGTGGACAGCACCTGCTATATAAACCCTCTTCTCAGGTTAGGCAGATGCTGCTGAATCTTTGTTGGTTAGTCAGTTCCTGAAAGCTAGCTAGTACTGTGTAAACTTTGTATTTGTTTGTTGCTTACGGCAAATAGGCCTTGGGATTTGGTATTATACTCTGCCAATCCAGACCTAGCAGTAAGACTGGAGTCAGTCGTTTAACCTGCTGGGGTTCTTTTGCTACTCTGTGAACCTAGCAAGTTTGCGGCTGTATTCTCAGACTTGCCTGCCAAAATCCTTTCTCACTGTGCAAGGTGTTCAGGTGTCAGTTTAGTGGCAGTAAGCTGAACCAGTGCACTGCAAGTGAGGACTAGGATTGTGGAGACTCTCCTTGTGTATTATTCCATCTCTGACCAAGGAGTTTACTGCCACACCCGTTGGTAACCCTTTAGGGTTTTGCTGTTGCCCTTAGCAACAGCATTTCGGGTTCTCTACGTATTAAATCACAACATCTCGCTTCTTTCCATCTGAGCATTCCTAATACTAGGGAGACACCCCGTTTCTTAGCCTTTGGGCTTCTCTGTTCACTTTGTGTTTATTTTGTTACCCTATCACCTTCTATGTATGTAATGTCATATTCCCCAGTCTGTCTGTGAGTTCATTTGTTTTGCATCCCTCTCCGTTCAGACACCAGTACATTCCTGCTGGCACTGGTGTGCATAACATACATTCACCAGATTCTACAGGATTCATGTATTTGTATCTAATTGTGCTTATTTTCTTTTCTTTGTCCATTTGGGGAAACTGGGTGCCGCCATTTACTATCTTCTCATTATTTGCGTTTGATATTTTAGATGGACATTGTGCGTTCCTCCTCATTTGTTCCCGTCTCTACGGTGTGCTTTGATTAAACATAACTGATGAGCACGGAATATTGTGGGGAGGAGATACAGATGTTTCCTTTAACATCTTTGCTCGCGCTGCAGCATGTATGCCATGAAAAAGATGCCTGCCGCAGCATGTATGCCATGAAAAAGATGCCTGCCGGTGGGCGTGTGTGCTGCATTCATACCCACAATCCCAGTGGATTGCATGGTGCAAACAGTGCTGACGTGTTGAGTATTATGTTGGGCACAAGCATGGAAATTGGCATGATGCAGTGCGCTGCAAGGAACAATGTAAGTTTACACATCTGTATGGATAAGTGTGTACAATTTAATTCCCTGCACTCCACCAGCACCCACTATATTTCCCAGTGTACCCACTGGGCTCAAAGCAAATATTTAATACAAGTACAATAACAACTATAATAAGGAGGACTCCATTGCAGTAACGCCCTACTCCTAACACACACAACATTAACGCTCTTTTACATATTACAAGTACACCCTTCTTTATACATACCACATTAATATGTACTGTAATAGATCCTCGCCCATTACATTAACACCTTCATCAACTCGTATCAAACATATATAGTGGCAGATGCTCAATTACCTTAGTGACATCATTCAGGTGCTTGAAAGGGAGGGGTATTTCTAAGCAAGAGAAAAATGCATTTTGCTTCCCTGAATGATAACGGTAACCAGATTTAAATCCCACGCAATATTGATATTCTGAGATCTCAGTTACATATATTTGCGCAAATGTATGAATAAGCCCCAAAGCCGCGTCAAGGCCTCTCTGTATATTTGGGGTCCCTAGCGCTATATCTAGGTGCAGGGTGTGGCACCCCAAAAAATCAGCATAAGCCAGAAAGCCCAGTGCAGCATACCAGTGAAAAAACTATATTGTTAATAAATTAGTGTTAGGAAGCCGAAGCTATAAAGGAAGTGATACAAAAATGAGATTAAAATGGAGAAATAGTGTTAAAAAAAAAAATTAGTACGTGATAAGTGTTAATAGAATGTAAAGGTATGCCATACTAAAGCCATCCAGCTCAGCCAGTCCAGAGGCACCACACCCCACACCTCAACTCGTACCAAGTAACCCCCCCCCCCCCCCCCCTCCCAATACATTTTATATATAAAATTGCACCACCTGCTTACCCAGTATTTACCATCTCACACAGTGATGGGTGTGACATACACTACGGCCTACGTAGTCTTATTTGTACTTGTGCCTACTGCAAAATGCTGTGCCTAAAAATCTCTATGCGACTTAAGTGTGTACTATGAGCCTTTCACATGGTTTACATTTGCAACTGCACAGAGTAATTTGTGCTTAAGCAAAAGTCTCCGTTTTACCTGTGCAACGAGCATTGTGAGCTTCTAGGTTACAGATTCGGTGAGTTTGTCTCTCTATGGAAATCTCTGTGTGAGGCAAGTGCACATATACCTGAGTCCTGAAGCTTGCGATTTAGAGCACTCTATAAACACACTTCATGGTTGGCGTGGAACGGAGGTCTGTTCTCCTTATGATTCACCAGAACACCTTACACTCCAGTCACCTCGGGTTTGTGGTTGCGAGACACTGAATGCTACCAAAGCTGTCCTGCCTCTTGCTTCACAGCTTTAACTAGACATTTTAGCACCCTGGGTGAGAAAGCAGTGGCGCTCCTCCCCAGTATACTCCCTAGTATATATGTGAGAGCCTGAATTTCCGTCCTTATCTTCATGATGGGCTAATAAATGAGCGAGAGTTTTGTACACTGTGTGCTGTGACACACTAAGACAGTACTACTAGCCACAGAATCTTATTCAAGGGAAGCTGCTTATCAAGGGTTATGTGGAAGGGTCTTATGGCTTTGCAGGGGGATGTGGAGGGGTCTTGTGACATAGAAGGGGCATGTGGTGGGGTCTGATGGCATAGCAGGGGCATATGGAGGTGTCTTTTGGCTTAGAAGAGGCATGTGGAGGGATCTGATGGCATTGAAGGGGTCTGATTACATAGAAGGAGCATGTGAAAGAGTGAATTCTAATGAGTCCCGAAAAAGGTAGGACCTTACATTTTTTTAAATGATGGGCTCCTGGGAACCACAGATTGCCCTTGGTATTGAGACCTGACACATGCTGTCAACCCCCCCCCCCCCCTCGCTCCTGCCCTGCTCATAAAATGTGCACCTCTGGAGCATCTGATCCCGGCACATGTGTCCCCCACCAGCTTGGGGAACCCCTACTAGTGAGGCGCTAAGTTGAACCCACTATATGCTCTTCCCACTGACTGATGTGACTGGCACTGTCTCCCTCTCATCACTTGTAAAGAGGCTGATGATGACTTTTCTTTCACAGGGGTACCACAGACCTTCCACACAGCTGACTCGTTATTTATATCCTCTGTCTCGCGATTCGCTTCTTCCCGCCAGCATCTGGAGTAATTTCTAGTCTCGTCAGCAGTTTGTAACCGCTGCCTCTGTCCCTTAGTTGTACTGTGTATCCTGTCCCAGATAGCGGAAGCTGCTAGGATTGCTAGGGTTTCTTTGCCGCTGTTGCCAGCAGAAGCTGGCTCACCTCCACCAACCCTCACTGCTGAGCCTACATAAGGCAGTGGGAGTTACAGCAGTAATGTGGCTATTGATGCAGTGTTAAGAATATGTATTTAAGTTCATACAAATGCTTTCAATGGTAAAAATAATGTCTAATTATTTTTAATATATTAGTGGGGAGTATATTTTTTTAATGGTGTATTTAAAGTGGTTGGTATCCCGATAATTCATATTTCTTTCCATACACACAGCTGCTGCTCTACATAGCTCAGGAGGTGGCGCTGTCCGCTCTAAGTTACCTCTTAAAGAATTGGGATGAGGCGGCACCTGCTTTACTTCGAGCCCTCTCCTGCTGTCATCAGGCCGGACAATTTACATTAATGCAGGAAATTTCCCAGCTGCTGCTTCCAGATGGTAAGTACAGGATTCTATGTCTGCAGCATGGACCTTCGTAAGAAATAGAAATTGTATTCCACAAGCATTATTTGGTAAAAAGCTTATAATGGACCTTAGCATCAGTTGTGATAATTCAGGAAAACGGCAACTGCTTGCGATCACATTGCTGAATTAGGGATGCCCTCCTGGCTCCAAAGGCAGGCTTAGGGCGGCCATGTTTTCCTTTGCAGCAGCTGCGTGTGAGGTCGTGCGGCCGCCTCCGAAAATGGTTTTGGCCCACACCTGTTTTTGCCGCACAACCCTCGAAATGCCACATCACTGCTCCCGACCGACCTGCGAGCGCCTCTGCTTGTGAATAAAGCAGAGGCATTCACATCAGTGAGATGCGATCGCATCTCCCTGGCCCATGCACATTCAGTGCGGGTACTGCGCCTCCTCATACTCAGGATCTACTTCACCTTCCTCCAGAGGGGGAACTACGGAATCTAACTCCTCACCTGGGAAAGTGATAGCGGGCAGTGGCTTAGTAGCAGTGGAACCCGAAGCAGTCACTATCTTGTCAAAGACTGTGCTAAGTCAGAAAGACATTTCCACGGTGGCTCCTCAGCAGACTGTCCTGAGTCAGTACCCGATTGGGATTGACGCAAGGCAGCAATAGCATCGGCCATGTTCCCGGCCCACCCACACAGAATGAGGTGGGCGGCATAATAATAACCCTCCGAGCAGGAAGAGTAAGGCGAAAAGCGCTATTTCCCCTTCTGTATTACTGCCACGGCTGACCATTACCTTCAGCAAAGGGACCTGTCTACAGTGAAAGCACGGCGTCAGACAGAGACGGAAGCGGTATCTAGGGCTTACATCCCCCTCGGTACCGCACCGCCGGAGGAAGATCCCGCTGCCTCACCGCTGCCCAAAACAGCGTGTACAGCAGAGGACAGAGCACCAGCGCGTGCCCATACAATCGGTCCCTGTCAGACCGCACCACACAAAACTCCACAGTGTGCGCCCATACAACAATCCTGTCAGACACCACAGCGCCAGTGAGTCAGTTTACCGGAGCACAGCACACACTGAAGCACACACTAAATTAAATTATGAAAGGGGAGTAACAGCCCAACACTGCCCAGGCAGGTTGTGGCTGTCCTACCTGAAGGTTGCCTCCTCAGATCTCTTGTCCGGATAGAAGAAAGCCCCAGTGACCTCAGTATGGTGGCTTCCCCATAGGCTATATTGGTCCATATTTATCAACAAAAACTTTTTCTTATGCGAATTAACGTTACCGCTCACCGCGCTTTTTTAGTTGTATTCAGCATTGAAGCTGTCGCTGGCGGCGGTAATGTTAAAACACTCGGCAGCGCTGTTTGTCACATCCAAACAGCGCTGACGAATTAAGTTTTCTTTTAAGTCATGCAGTCTGCGCATGCACCGTCTGTTTCTCCTTTTCCGGCACAAGCGCGGGAGCGAGATGACAGAAAGGCCGTGGCAGCCATCCTCCCTCCTCCAATACCCTCGCATATACCACAACCAAGATCGGCACCAGTGACCAGCATCTGTGCTGGTCTGCCTCCCACCACCTTCACTCCAGCGTCCAACCTCCTCTCCACCATCGGTCCTCGACCCCTAGTGTGTGTTGTTGTATGTGTGTGTGTGTGCGCGCATCCTGTGTCCCGTGTGTGTGTGTTATGTGCCATATGTGTTGCGTGCCGTGTGTGTGTGGCGGGACAGAGGGAGTGAGCTGGTGTGAGGCAGCAGATGAGCCGGCTGAGTCCTCTCTCTCCTTTCACTTCCTCTCTGTAACTCTCCCGTCTCCCCGCTGCTTCAGGGACAAACAGCGCAGGTGAGCGCTAATTAACAGACAGGAGCAGCTGGCGAGTTTGTAATAGTGCAACGAGCGGTATTTGGGGAATACCGCTCGTTGTTAAATAAACTTCAACATGTAAAGTCAATGAAGGGGGTAAAAAAAAAATAGCGCTGACATGAAACAGCACTGTGGGGGCTTCTTAAATACATAAAGCTGTTATTTATCACTAATATCGTGTTTTTAACAGCAAAACCCGTTGATAAATGAGGGTCATTGAGTGGTAAAAAAAGGAAGGAGGCTGCGCTTTGAGAGGAAATGAACAATATCCACTATAATGTGTAAAATTAATAACAATTTATTAAAAACACTACCTACTTAAATTAAAAAAACAGTATTATTATGTGCAATTATATTATACCATATGCATGCTTTGGAAATGTAAATTTTTACCCAAAATGTTAATTCCGGACATGTGTCATATGAGCTCTGGAGGATCCGTTCCAAATATTGCCCATGGATGGTATATATCCAGTGGTTTTCCACTATATGAGTCCCATTTAGATGGTACCAGGAGAGTCCTTTATAATTTCCATAGACCGCTAGAGGGTTTTGGATGGAATAAATGTCCCAAAAGTTTGTGGGTACCTCATGCAATGCGGTGGTTGGATGGTGCCTCTCTGGGATTCCTCTGGGTAGCTGGAAAATATTGTGGGCTGGTTCAGATCCAATTGGAGAGAGTCGTGCTCAGAGCATGCAGAAACCTGACGCGTTTCGATGCGTATGCCTTGCAGCTTTTTCAAAGGTATACAATAATGCCTGGGTTTGGGCTTTATATACCCTAGACAAAATGGTGGCTTAATTGGCACCTGGATGCACATTTCCTGTTAATCATACATAACTCTGTTTACAATAACAAAAACAATTAAAATAGGTAAAGGAGACAGACCCACTTGTGGATAAAAACTTCTAGTAGTATTATACTTTTATTTCTAGTCCTAATAAATGTTTATTATACATCTAACTCATACTTAGAGATATGTTTTGTCCAATCAATACTTTTGTTTACTAATATGTAGTCATGGAAACTGTCAACAGAAGGCTTTCATAGGTGGAATGGAAAGTCATGTGATTAGTATTGGTCATGTGATTAGTGTCACATGATCTAGTTAGGAACAGCCTGTTATTATATACTTAACTTTATAGAAGCAATCAGACCCATATTGATCTACTATTTCAGGGTGACCATTACTGGTGTCTTATTCCAGACCTTCTTATTCTTATGAGCCGCTATATATATTCATTTATTTGCGGAGGCTTTACATTCGCTCCCGGGCCGTTACCTAGGTAACGGAAACCGGAAGTGACGTGTCGTTATTAGATAGCCTGTAAGAATTCCCCGGCCGTCGTCATAGGGACGGGGCTCAGGTGAAGCAATCCCCTTGTAGCGCCTCCCCCGGATATATCGGACGGAAGGGGTGTAACCATCAGTGCCTCCGTCGTCATAGTAACAGTACAACTCCGGCAAGGGGCGTAATTACGTATGCGGAAATGTACGTGTCGCTCCCAGTCCGGTAACCATGACAACCACATACAGATTGATCGGGCAATATGTTAACCCCATTTCTGCGGGTGTGATCTCGCTATGTATTTTTACTTGGGCTGTAGACAACCAGCAGATATTTATGATTGTTATAGGGAGAAAGAATATATTTAATCTTGTTAAGTTGGTTCATAGAAGTTTGGAAACCCCGTTCCTATGGGTTTTCTCTATTACTAATATACAAAGAACAAACGGATAGAGCTAAAAGATTAGGAATAAAGGGAGAAGGACAGAAAAAAACATATTAATAAGTGTATATAAGCTAATGCTTAGGCTTTAACAATCGTTTAAATAATGATTGGAGGAGATGTTGCAAAACCTGTTGTAAACGTATGTTGAATTGCTGAGAGGAACCGGATCTATAATTTAATGGGTAAGTGTATTAAATAACCATATTCAGCTCTACTGCTTCATTGAGGCCATCTGGATGGATAGACCCCATTCTAAACATCCAGTAAACCTCTTGTTGGCATAATTTCTTGAAGCGGTCCCCTCCCCTGTTGGTCTTGGGGATGTGTTCAATCCCTATTATTCTAAGGCTTTTTGGGTCCCCATTGTGATGGTCATTAAAATGTTGAGAAACACTATGTGTGGAGACTCTGTTAATAATGTTTCTGCGATGCTCAAGAAACCTAATTCGAAGTTTTCTAGTGGTGCGGCCCACATAATATAGGCCACACCCACATTGGAGTATATATATATAACGTATGTGGAATTACAATTGATATGACTTCTGATTTTATATTGTTTTTCCCCCTTATCGGTATTTACATATTGTGTTTTTTCTATATATTTGCACGTGGTGCACCTAGTATTTCCACATTTGTAAAATCCCATTATCGGTGAAAGCCAGGATTCTGAAGCAGTGTTGGTTTTCTTCTCAGGTCTTAAATAGCTGGGTGCTAGAGTATTCTTTAAGGATTTCCCCTTACGAAAGACAAAAACTGGTTTATTGGGAAGAGCATCTCTTAGTAGATTATCTTGTTTTAATATGTGGTAATTTTTCTTTATGATAGATTTAATTTTAGGACAGTTATCATTGTAGGTGGTGATGAAAGCTAGTTGGTATTCTTTATCTGTCTCAGAGTTGTTGGTTATTCCTTTCTTTTTGGACAACAAGGTTTCTCTATTTATCCCCCTTACTTCTGCCAATGTTTTGTCTAATAAGGATGTGGGGTATCCACGTTGTTCTAATGAGTCTACCATGATCTTTGCTTGTAACTCAAAGGATTGAAGATCAGAGCAATTTCGTCTGAGTCGTATAAGTTGACTCCGGGGTATGCTTTTTTTCCATGGTAGGTAATGTGCACTGGAGTAGTGGAGGTAGGCATTTGATCCTACCTCCTTGGTGTGGTTGGTGGTATGTATTCGTCCATTGCGTGCCTCTAAGTTCAAATCCAAAAAGTTAATGTGATAGGGGTGATATTGGTGAGTAAATTTTAAATTATACGTATTGTGATTGAGGGAGTTGACAAATGCCTGTGCTGAAAGTGCATCCCCATCCCAAATAATAAATAAATCATCTATGTACCTGCCATAGAGGACCAGGGACGCGCCATGCCCGCCTCCCCACACATGTTGGTCCTCAAATTGACCCATGTACAGGTTGGCGTAGCTAGGCGCGAACCTGGTCCCCATGGCGGTGCCCAGTGTTTGTAAATAATGTGAATCTAGAAACAAAAAATAGTTGTGACGTAATATGAATGAAATAGAGTCTATAATGAATTTTTGATGGTTGACCGTGAGGTCCCCTTCTTGCTTTAGACAGTTTGAAATAGCTGAAAGCCCTTTTTGATGGGGAATATTTGAGTATAGGCTCTGTACATCCATAGTAAGAAACGCATATGTGTCTTTCCATTCTATATCTGAAATTAGTGACATAAAGTGAGTGGTGTCTTTAACATGGGATTTAAGAAGGGAGACTCGTGGCTGCAAATGTGAATCAACATAAAAGGAGAGATTGGAAGTGAGGGAGTGAATACCGGAAATTATAGGACGTACTGGGGGTGAAGTGAGGGATTTCTGTATTTTGGGGAGGTGGTAGTAGATGGGGGTGACTGGATGTTCAAGATAAAGAAACCTGAGTTCCTCTTTGGAGATGATCTCAGAGGCTACCGCGCTTTCGAGTAGATCGAGTAGTTCTGATTGAAATTCCTTAGTGGGGTCTCTTTGTAGTTGGATATAGGTTGAGGGGTCATCTAGCTGCCTTTTTGCCTCAGTTATGTAATCTGATCTGTTCTGGATCACAAGACCCCCACCCTTGTCCGCCTCTTTGATAATTATAGAAGTATCCTTGGTCAGTTTAGTTATGGCTTTTCTTTCCTGTTTACTGAGGTTGTGTTTAGGTTTCTGAGACTGGGAATCTGTGCAGAGTTTTTTGAAGTCTTCCAGTGTGGTCTTGTAGAACATGTCCACACTGGAGCCCTTGGCTTTGATTGGATAAAATTCTGATTTCTGTCTAAATTGAGTTTTAGATATATCAAATATTTTTTGAGGGGATTTTGGTGGACTGGTGTTAGTATCAAGTTCTTCCAAGATCTTAAGAGCTATGTCATCTCCTTGATCTAGGACGATAGGCATTGCTACTTTGTCGTTCCTTTTTAAATAATTTTTAGCAAAATGTCTTTTGCGACATAGAGTTCGTATAAATCGGTTTAATTCCACAAAGAGGTTAAATATATTGGGAGAGGATGAGGGGGAGAATTTTAAACCCTTATTCAGTAATGCGATTTCTGCATCTGTTAGTACTTTTGATGAGAGATTAAATATGGGGGATTTAAATTTATCTCTATTTTTATTTTTATTGTATCTTAGTTTTTTGAGTTTTTCTTTTTTTCCCCCTCTTCTTCCTCTGAGTCTATACTTCCTCTTCCTCGTTTTTGTTTTAAATGGTAGGGGGTTCTGTTCTGGAATGATCTGCGGGGTGGTGGTTCTAAAAAAACCTCTGTTTCTACCTCATGTGGTCTTTGTGTATGGTCCACAATTTTGGGCCTTGCCCCCATATCTTGTTTCTGGGTGTGATCTTTTCTTTGTTTATAATCTGTGTATGTATTTTGGTGATTGGAATACACTCTTTGTCTATCCATGTAACCCCGTTGTCTTTCTGTAGGGGAGGATCTATTTTGTAAATAGTCATCATTTACCCTAGGTCTATAATTCAAGTTATTGGTTCTCTGAGAATTTCTCCTATTTTGTATTACCCTATCTCCTGAGTATGTGGACATCCTTTCTTTATATGTATCCCTGTTTTGCTCATTTCTTCTCTCCCTTTTTATTGTTTTATAAGATCTAACTGTTCCACTTTGGTAGTCCTGTTCCACTTTGGTAGTCTTCCATATCACGTTTGAACTTCTTGCATTTTGTGTCTAATAACAGGTGTTCGAATCTGTCCAATTTTTCCATAATAATCCTATCTTTCTCTCTAAACTCATTAGTGTTATTATAGGGTTCTAATTTCTTTTTCAGGACCTCAATTTCCTGTTCAATATGTTTTGTTTTTTCTGTACGGTATTTAATAGCCAACTTCATAAGGGAGTATGAACATTTGTCTAGGATACTTTCCCATTCAGCTTGGAATTCGGGGTTGTTCTGAAATATAGAAGGCTTGAAAAGTCTGAGACCTCTTGGTATCATATTTTTGTCTATATATTTCCGCAAATTGGTGCTGTCCAACCAATGCTTCATTTCAGATTTGAGGAGGTCTTCCAATTTATGAAAGTCTTCCACCAAATTGGACTGTGGTTCAGACTTATCGCTTCTAATTTCAGTACCCGTATCCCATCTGGCAAGATAGGTCTGTCTCCTGTTTGCTCTTTCCTCAAAATTAGCAAAGCAGCTCATCTCTGCGGCCCAAATGGAACTATGTGTTGATGCAAAAGAAAGGTAAAAAATACCCTGGGGTATTCGGGCGCTGTGAGATGAGGAGCTCAGCTAAGCGGCAGCCAATGTTTAAGAGGGAAGTCACTCCCAATATATACAATTACAAAAAAAAGGAAGGAGGCTGCGCTTTGAGAGGAAATGAACAATATCCACTATAATGTGTAAAATTAATAACAATTTATTAAAAACACTACCTACTTAAAAAAACAGTATTATTATGTGCAATTATATTATACCATATGCATGCTTTGGAAATGTAAATTTTTACCCAAAATGTTAATTCCGGACATGTGTCATATGAGCTCTGGAGGATCCGTTCCAAATATTGCCCATGGATGGTATATATCCAGTGGTTTTCCACTATATGAGTCCCATTTAGATGGTACCAGGAGAGTCCTTTATAATTTCCATAGACCGCTAGAGAGTTTTGGATGGAATAAATGTCCCAAAAGTTTGTGGGTACCTCATGCAATGCGGTGGTTGGATGGTGCCTCTCTGGGATTCCTCTGGGTAGCTGGAAAATATTGTGGGCTGGTTCAGATCCAATTGGAGAGAGTCGTGCTCAGAGCATGCAGAAACTGACGCGTTTCGCTGCGTATGCCTTGCAGCTTTTTCAAAGGTATACAATAATGCCTGGGTTTGGGCTTTATATACCCTAGACAAAATGGTGGCTTAATTGAGTTCATTGAGTGGTAAATCTGCTCTATCTATCTAGCCCCACTCTAAATATACTTTGTGGGCTGTGTGACGGTTGGACTCGGGTATACCATACTGGTGCTTTTATTGGTCATATATCAAAACTGGAAAGTGGAATGGCACAAATTTTACACTCATTGGTTTGTTATTATGATAATTTGTATTCTAATCAAACTTTCAAATTAGGAATTCCCCTGTTCTGATCTCCTGTGATTGCCTTTTCTTTTTCATCCACTAGGGGTCACTGGAGTACTCTTGGGATATGGACGGCGTAGCAGAACAAAGGCACTGAATATTTAAATTTAGAACTCTCCACCCCTCCATATCCCAGAGTACCTCAGTGTACGAACCCAGTGTTTTTTCTGTGCTCAAAGCACTAACATCGGCTTGTGGGATTCCCACACTTGTTGGAAGATTTTATTAATTTTTCATTTTTATTTTTAATTTTTTTTTAATAGCACATCCCTTCCCAGTTTCAAGAAAGACATGGGTCCGGGATAGTGCCGCTGCACGGACAGCACATGGCGTGTCGGTCCTCACAAAGAGCACCCTCACAGCCACAGACAGCCCACTGCTCCTGCAAAGAGCAGCCAGGACTAGAGAGCTGGACGGAGCTTACACAGAAGAAGCCCCGTCGCAGCCATAGATCACTGGAAAGCTGACTGAAAGCTGGACGGAGCTTACACATAGAAGCCCCGTCGCAGCCAGGACTACAGAGCTGGACGGAGCTTACACATAGAAGCCCCGTCGCAGCCAGGACTACAGAGCTGGACGGAGCTTACACAGAAGAAGCCCCGTCACAGCCATGAGTTACATCACTGAAGCTGGACGGAGCTTACACATAAGAAGCCCCGTCGCAGCCATGATCAGGAGCAAGCAAGGTAGGCTGGGGAACGGGGCGGTCAGCGCAGGCTGCCGCCCCGCTATGTTGGGGTTAATATGTTGCTTCGCCGCTCATACGCCCGCCAAGCCCCAGCCGCTACGTCTGCAAGCCGCCCGTCCCAGCGCTCCGTTCGGCCGCCCAGCTCCGTCCGGCCGCCCAGCAGGGGGGAAGCCATACTCAGTCTCAGTATGACCGCCGCTCCGTCCGGCCGCCCAGCACCATCCACCCACAAGTGCCAGTGCAGGCTTCCCGCAGAGAGTTCGGCCGCCCAGCTCCGTCCGGCCGCCCAGCGCCATACGGCCGCAGACGCTCCCTCAGTCTCAGTACAGAGACGGTGACATGCCAGTGCAGGCTTCCCGCAGACACACAGCGTTACAGGGGGGAAGAGGCACGGTGGAAGCTGGCGGATCAAATATATGAACAGCAGTGTATATATATATATATATATATATATATATATATATATGTCACAGGTATTTATAATGTATTGTTACCTGTCCTGGCAGTAATAGGCTATTGAATCTATATTACTGTCTGTGATTTTCACGGTATAATAGGCTATTGAGCCTATATTAATGGCTGTTATTAACACTGTAAATAGGCTATGGAGCCTATATTAAGACTGTGGTTATCACTGTATAATAGGCTATTGAGCCTATATTAATGCTGTATAAATATATTAATGTCTGTAATTATCATAGGCTATGAGCTTATATATATTTATTCATAGAGCATGTGTTGTACCTGGCCTGTGATTATACTGTATAATAGGCTATATTAACACGGAAACATTTGTAATTTGTTCTGTGATTATCAGGGTCAGCATGGCAAAGGGGCCATTTTAACCATGCTTCCTGTTGTTTTCCAGTTTGTAATTCTGGAACATTCCTGCCCTACATCTCTAAGCCACCAGAGGCGCAGGGGTGTTAGTGGGAATTTGGTTCGGGTTTCACATGCCCATGTGAACTGATTTTCACATAAACAATACTCTGGTTTCTCTTCAGATCGAATAAATCTTTCGCCTTTTACTAAAGATTTCCGTAGAGAGGAACAACCATGAGTTTCATATACAATAAAATATATATATGACACATAATAACTTCAATAAGTCGTGCAAGTGTCTGTCCGTTGCCTATTGTGGTGTCTGTCTGCATAGCGAGTAAGGCTCTAGCGCAGACTAAAAATAATTTTAAAAATCCTATAAGCATGGGCAATTCAAATTAAAAGAGCGGTAACATCGGAGTCTCGGAGGTTACTCCGCCAGCTCTAACAAAAGACAGTCTTTCCAAAGGGCCAATTTCCCTTTGGGTACCAGAGTGTTTATTTAACTGGTCTTATAATTTAATGCACGATTCTATGTCAAATCTCACACCGATAACTACGAGTGAGAAGGGTACATTAGTCCAGCACTCAGATAGTGCGGGGTTTTTGACAACATACATTGCTAAATCCCAGTGAGTCAATGTCTCTATTTTTACAGAGACTGAGTAGACTCTAACCACTATTTAATCGTTTCCAAAATGACGCGATCCGCCATTGGTAAATGCGTCTGTGTCAAACATTATAAAGACCCAAGATACATTTGGGTCACGAGACTCTATGTATGGAAACAATGAGATCACTGTTAAAAGAAGCTGCAGAGTATATCTGTAAAGCTTCTGCTAACGCCGGTTACTTTGATTCTCACTTTTCATCGTCGCTAGTTTCAGCACGACAAGGCCAGAGCTTGTTTGGTCCTAAATTTGATATTCAGCCATTACCGCATCCAGTATCAAAACGGAAATACTTGTGCCGGCGTTTAATCCCTTTAGACTTCAGTTTTTTCAAGGCGGTGGTACAAAACAGTCACGCCTTGTAACGACAGGACGCTACAGTCAGCAAGCCAGTGGCTTGATGACCTCTTTTCCAATTGTGGAAGCGCGTCTTTACATGTTACATTTGCGGGGTTTCCAGATGTCTCAGCTATTTACAGATTAAAGGACAAGACTGCCTCTGTCGAACGGTTTGGCAGGTTGCCATTTAGTCTCTGCTGGTTTTCAGCTGTCTTTATAACCAGGCAGTAGTACACCAACAGAGTCAGGGTTACTTATTCCCCTCTGTTTGAGGTAACAAAACCAGACAGCTCCGTCGCAATCTCAATCAGCAAGTCACTTACTGCAGTTTGAAAATGGATTTTCTGCGGTTAGTATTTGCTTATTGGAGCCACAAAATTGCATAATTGCACTTGATCTTCACAATGCGTATTTACCCATTCCGGTTTGGTCATCACAGGTTCTAGCGTTTGCAAAACGCCACAACCATTAACCATTTCAGGTCTACCGTTTCTTGTCAACGCCTCGGGTATTTACCAAAGTGATGTTGGTGATGATAGCTCATCTCGGAGTCCTGACAGTGACAATCGTTCCATACTTAGACGATCTGCTCATAAGAACTCTGTCTCAACAGAGTTCCTCTATCTTAGACGATCTGCTCATAAGAACTCTGTCTCAACAAAGTTCCTCTAACTTGCGCTACTAATGTATACTGCGGTGGCAGATCAAGTTAAAAAACAATCGCATCTAATTCCGTCTGAACGACGTCAATTCCTAGGTAAGATTATAAATACGGTAAATCAAAGACATTTACCTACTACACCAGAAAGAACAAATGTACATCTAGTAATTAGTGCAAAACACGCACACTAGCGGTACATTGGTGTATTCGCCTGTTAAGAATAATGATGTGTTTCAAAGCAATTTAGTTCGCCGGCCTTCACTCGCGTTTCCCACAGAGGGGCGAGGGTGTATATACTCTGGACGAGAGTCTCAGAGGTTCAGGAGTTGTAGTTAAAAAAGATCAGCGACAGAGGTTCTAAAACGGATCACGACAGATTGCTGTCGATAAATGTCCTGGAACTCCGTGCAATTTACAATGCACTACATGCTTCGCTTTCAGTCTGACCAAGGGCAGTCAGACAACGCAACGGGAGTTGCATACTCAACAACCAGGGAGAACCAAGAAGCCGCATGGCAATGCGGCAGGTAACTCGAATCCTCAATTGCCCAGAACACCATTATGTGATAATGTCAACGGGGTTCATTCCGTGAGTGGACATCTGTTAGACAGATGATCTCACCCGTCAGGATTTATATCCTGAAAACTGGACATTAAATCCAGAGGTGTTCATATGCGAGTCCACAGAAGGGGGTTACCCTCAGGTATACATGATGGCATCTCGCCACAATTACAAAAGCTCAGTATGTGTACAAAACAACAGATCACAAGGGCAGTGGCGGTGGAGTCTCTCACATTCGTGTGGTCATTCAGCATCGTGTATCTGGCTCCACCATTTTCCGCTGCTCTCTCCGTTGCCAAAACGGATCATAAGACAGTTCGTCACAGTCATACTAGTGATATCTCATGGGTTTCGGAGAGCTTGCTTCTCGAATCTCCAAGGAATACTTGCACACGATCTTGGCCCGCTCATAATACGTCCAACCTGTTACAACAGGGAACGTTCTTTTACCCATAGTTACCTATGTACCTATTACCTATGTACCGCAGCTGCGGTTGACGGGGTGAGGGTTCAGACCGCCCTCTTAAGAAAAGAAATAGGGCATTACAGTATCGGTTATACCAACCATGTTACGAGCTAGTAAGCCGCTTAAGGCAGCTCATTATTACAAAATTTGGTGTGCTTACATAGGTGGTAAAGCTCGGAAGTTTCCGACATTATCCTTCAAGTTACCCGTATTCTGTTAAACGGGGTGGGATGGAAAACTGCGTTTATCTGCACTGAGGGTGCAGGTATCTGTGTGGTCAACTTATTTTCAAAGACGTTTGACTCTATTGCGTCTGTACACACCTTTCTACAAGGTGTCATCAAAGTGCAGCCTCCATTTATCCCACCTACAGCGCCAGGTGACTTGAGGTTGGGTTCAGATTTCTTACAGTTTTCATATTTTGAACTCTTACAACAAATGGGGATTAAGTTTCTCACTTGGGAAAACATTTTTCTTCTAGCCTTAGCTTCGGCAAGGGTTTTGTTTTCATATTTGGGTGCCTTGTATTCCAAGCCACCGTATTTGAGTTTTCTCATGACAAAGCAGATCTTCGGACGAATTCCGCTTTCTTATTCTTCACATCAATATACCAATAGTGGTTCCTGTGTTGACAGCACATTCTAGAATTCTGAATGTGGTACACGCATTACGCGTTTATATATGTCCCGAACGTCTACAGTACGTGATACGGATACGTTGTTTGTTCTCTAGGATGCTGCCAACTGGAGTTAGCCAGTTTCTCAGCAGACATTATCCAGTTGGATAATAATGACTACAAGTCAGGCTTACTTTAAGGCTAAGTTACAATCGCCTACGTCAGTAATAGCTCATCCCACAGGTTCTGTGGGAATGTCAGACCCAGCGGGTCGTGGAGCGTCTACGACGCGGCTACATAGCCTTCAGTGCACCACGTTTGTGCACGTTTACACGTTATGAATGGTTGCGGCATCAGCATCTAGCTTTGGCTGCCTACTGTTACAAGTGTCAAACAGCTCTCCCGCCCACGAGGGAAGCTTTGGTACGTCCCAAGAGTACTCCAGTGACCCCTAGTGGATGAAAAAGAAAATAGGATTTTGGTACTTACCAGGTAAATCCTTTTCTTTGAATCCATAGGGGGCACTGGACGCCCACCCAGAGCAGTTTTACCTGGGTTGTTTTAAGCTCAGAGGAGCTTAGGGTAACACGTTTTACCTGGTTTGTATTAAGCTCAAAGGAGCTTATGGTAACACATTTTCACCGATTGGTTCAAACTATAAAGATCTATCGGTTATGCTGTCAACTGTTTAGTTGACATTAACGTTATGGGTCAACTTTGTTGTTGTCCGTTATGTTATAGGAATTCTCCATTGTCAACCTCTCTATAGTAGTTCGCTCAGTAAAAACACTGGGTTCGTACACTGAGGTACTCTGGGATATGGAGGGGTGGAGAGTTCTAAATTTAAATATTCAGTGCCTTTGTTCTGCTACGCCGTCCATATCCCAAGAGTACTCCAGTGCCCCCTATGGATTCAAAGAAAAGGATTTACCTGGTAAGTACCAAAATCCTATTTTTTAAGGCTAGTTCCCCAATTCCTGGGTATCATTTAATCAGTGTTTTCTTCATGGATATAAAAAAAATTCTGTAGATGTTAGGTACAAAGTTATTTAAGAACCCCCTTATAAGACATACAAATCATACTGTGTATTTTGTTATGAATGTGAATAATGTTCTGTTGTCTTTTGTTATCAGGCTGCGATGAGCTGAAAACTAACCTCAACCCAGACAACAAACACAGTTCTGCTGCCTGTGACAGTCTGCAGGCCTTCATAGCCTATCTACACCTGTATGAGGTATGGTGGGGTGAGCAACGCAGTCATCCTGTGCTGGAGCTAGAGACCTCGGCTGGTGGAGATGCAGCCCTCCCTGCACCAGCAGAGGAGTGCACTATGAGAATACTGCCTGACTTCCAGGTGCTGTTATCAGAGCTACATGTAGGCTTCCAGAATGCTCAGCGGGATATTGCAGATGTACAGCAAGCTCTCAGAGAGATGATACAGCAACATCAGAGGGCCAGGCAGACCCAGGATAATTCTCTGGAGCTAGAGCAAGACTCCAGCCCAAACCCAACTCCATCTCCAGAGGAACAGCCTGACAGCAAGAACCAGGCGTGAGTAGAGCCCCTGAGAGAGTAACTATTGCAGGTCTGTCCTAAATGGTGATTATTTCACTGCCCCCTCTCTGTTTCTGTAGTTACAGCCTAAGTCCAATCTCCCTGACCGAGCTGATGAAGAAGCTTTCCACCGCTAACCATAAACTAGCGGAGTTTCCTGAATATTTAAAGGTAAGAGCCCCAGTGTTACAGTGTGAAGCAAATTGTAGCACAACAGTGTGTGGTGAGACACATTCATAGTGCAAGGAAAGCAGCTCCTCGCTGTAGTGTTCTTATGATGTAAGTTACATTTAAAGATGAAAGTAACAAGTGTAAACAATGGCATATAGACAGAGATATGATTGGCTGCACTGAATCCCATTAGTGTGACATCATTGTTGTATTAAACTGAGGGATCCTGTAATTGCAGTCCCGCAAATTATCACATCCATCCATCCATTCACTTCTTACTTACGCAGTTATACAAGGGGGCAGGTCATAATTGCTGGACGTACCATATATTACATAGGCGAGGAACTGGCAAAGAGAGACGGGGAAAGACTTATCGAATTGCTCATAACCACCGAGGACTTACAGTGATCTATTTAATGTTTGCCAATATACGGCTAGGTTGTTTTATACCCCATTCTAAAATACAGACATTTAGGTTTTTATTTACAAATCTTTAATTACATTGCTTATTAACTAATATTTGATTTTCATCCATATATTTGTATCTTCTAATAAATATTTTCACGCATTTTTAAAATATGACAAGTAACTGACTTTTTTTAAAATCCTTTGCATCGGTCTTTCTTTTTCCTCTCTAAGCCCTGATTTCAGCTGTGTTTCCCAGCTACAGTGCTGATACATTGCCACTAATACATACAGTATGTGCCTTCTGCTGTCCATGCATGCTGCTATCCCTGTGAGCAGAAGTTACATAGGACCTGTGATGTATGAATCAGGCGGTGGCTTGTGTGGTGTCCACTGTTCTTCAGCACAAAGTGTGACCAGTGCCATCTCTCCCAGAAAGTTGCATATAGAGAATAGTAATTACTCTTAATTAACGGAAACGTTTTATGGGGATGTCAACGAGAATGTGTTCTGTGGCAGCTGTTTCTGCATATATGTGCGTCTAAATGATACATGTCCATGAAACAAGGGTTTAGGACCATCGTGTTCCGTTTTGATTTTTATGACAGGCTTATACCTTACAGTTAATTAAATTGCTGACACCTGCGGCTACATCCATCAATTTACCTTATGGTGTTACCATGCATTACCATGGGGGAACCCTCTGGCTGCAAATGCGGTGAGCATCCCACAGGCTACGGGGGCCAGTACCGGCAATGCTTCACATTCTGGATATTGGTAAATCAGGCAGAATTACATCCCGCATAGAAACCTGTGGGTGATGCGACTGCCGGCGGGAATGGAGAAATCACAAGTCGACTCCAGCATGTACTATGAGTGGGGGGGTGCTGACTGTGTTGTGAGGGCTAATGGATGCTGCTGGGAGAGGAGTGATGGGTGCAGCTGATGTGATCTGTGCTGGGTGAATGGTGCTGTGCTGGGAGAGGAGTGATGGGTGCTGCTGCTGTGATCTGTGCTGCTGGGTGAGGGGTACTGTGCTGGGAGAGGAGTGATGGGTGCTGCTGCTGTGATCTGTGCTGCTGGGTGAGTTGTGCTGTGCTGGGAGAGGAGTGATGGGTGCTGCGGTCACCTGTGCTGGCTGAGTGAGGGGTGCTGTGCTGGGGGAGGAGCGATGGGTGCTGCTGCTGTGATCTGTGCTGCTGAGTGAGGGGTGTTGGGCTGGGAGTGGAGTGATGGGTGCTGCTGCTGTGATCTGTGCTGCTGGGAGAGGAGTGATAGGTGCTGCTGGGTGAGTGTTGCTGTGATGGGTGCTGCTGATGTGATCTGTGCTGGGTGATGTGATCTATGCTGGCTGAGTGAGGGGTGCTGTGCTTGGAGAGGAGTGATGAGTGCTGCTGCTGTGAGGGGTGCTGTGCTGGGAGAAGAGTGATGGGTGCTGCTGATGTGATCTGTTCTGTGCTGCTGGGTGAGGGTTGCTGTGATGGGTGCTGCTGTCATCTGTGCTGGTTGAGTGAGGGGTGCTGGGAGAGGAGTGATGGGTGCTGCTACTGTGATCTGTGCTGCTGGGTGAGTGGTGCTGTGCTTGGAGAGGAGTGATGGGTGCTGCTGTGATCTGTGGTGGCTGAGTGAGGGGTGCTGTGCTGGGAGAGGAGTGAAGGGTGCTGCTGATGTGATCTGTGCTGCTTGGTGAGGGTTGCTGTGATGGGTGCTGCTGATGTGATCTGTGAGGGGTGCTGGGAGAGGAGTGATGGGTGCTGCTGTGATCTGTGCTGGCTGAGTGAGGGGTGCTGTACTGGGAGAGGGGTGATGGGTGCTGATGCTGTGATCTGTGCTGGCTGGGTGCTGTGCAGTGAGGGGGGAAGGCATGTTGTAAGGAGAGAGCCTGTAGTTGTATATTTTGTGTTTAGCACTAAAAAGTAAGTCATAAACCAATGTGTTATTTCTCCTTCATCCACTAGGGGCCACTGGAGCGCAGTTACAATGGGGAAATAGTATGCAGTAATTGGGAGCTGGCACTTTAAAATTCTAATACTGTGGCTAGCTCCTCCCCTTCTATCTCCCCTCCAAGCCAGTCTTAGTTAGTGCCCGAGGGAGCTGGTTCACTTGGGTTTTAGCTGAAGAATTTTTTTTTTTTCTGTATTTTTCTTTCTTACACACACAGACTGGCAGCTGTGCCACTGCCAGTCTGCACCGCGGGAGCTGCCGGCGGGGTCCCATCGCAGCTGCGTGCGGCTCGGGATGGGCCCCGGCTGAGGGAGACACTGAGCTCTCCTGAGCTGGCCGGACACCGCTGCGTGCGGCGCGTGTCGGGGCCACTCCACCAGCAGAAGATTCCGGCAGCATGGCAGCGGTGAGAATCAGTGGCCGGACACCGCTGCGTGGGTCGGGGCCACTCCACCACAGAAAAGGTGAGTGTGTGCTTCCTCACCCTACCCCCCCCCCCCCCCCCCTCTTCCCCCCAGGCTCTCTGCAGGGTTGAGATCACAGGGTGGCAGGGGGGTTTGAATAAAGTTACAGTGAATTATTTTATTATTTATTTATTGTAGATGCTCTGCCTAAGCTTTTGTTACCACACGCGCCCGCCCCCCCGCTCTCCGATCGGATCCCCGCCAGCGCGGCTCACAGAGCCGCTATGGGGATCCGGCAAAAGGCGCAAAGCAGACTTTGAATCTGGTGCCTTTGCGGAGGGGGGCGGAGCTTACTCCCGCTCTGCACCGCCGGAAGTAGCGCGCGCGCGGGCGGCCATTCCCTTTCAGCAGCGCGGGACGGAGGAGCGCCACGGACACAGTGAGGCTGTTACAGTGGGGAAGGGGGGCACTGGGGGACACCTAAATCGTCCTGCAAGCCTGTCACTGCACAGTATCGTGCAGGATAGATCAGGCTGCTGTGGCTGCTTTTTTCCCTGCTTTCCCCCCTCCCTCCCTCCCCTTCTGCCTAGTGCTGTTTTCCTGTGGGGAAGGGTCAGAAGTGTTAGGTGCTGCCATGGCCAATAAAGGCTCCAAGGCAACACAAAAACAGGGTCAGATTTTATGTGAGGAGTCACAGCCATCGGCTCACCCCTCCTCAGAACCCCAGAGCGCCCCGACATGGACGACACAACTCACAGAGGTTATGTCCCTGCTGCCTGGGGAACTGAAGGCCTCTCGGGAAAGATAGGGAGTCGGCCCGGTTCCGACAGCTCGTCCAGGTACCGGAGCCAGAACCTACATGGGCTGTCTCATTGGCAAAGTCAGTGGAAGGGCTTTCTAGTGCTGTGATCCCTTCCCAAGCCCCGTCCTTTAGCCCCCCTCAACAGGCTTCTAAAAAGAGATCACTAGCCTCTGTGTTGCAGGACTTTGACGATGATATGCCTCAATTAGATGAGGCGGGGTTAGATCTACAGGATATACAGGATGTTGATATACAGGATACTGATGAGGATCAGGTATACGGGGACTCTGAACCAGTAGCTCAGGGTATAGAGGCTGTTATTACTGCTATTCGCTCAGTATTACAGGTGGAGGAGACGGGGCAGGATGCCTTACGCCCTTCAAGGTTTGGCACCAACCAATGCCTGCCGGTGACCTTTCCAGTTTAGGAGGAGCTGGATGCGCTCATAACGGCAGCCTGGAAACATCCAGACGCAAAATTTCAGGTATCAAGAAAACTGTTGTCTTCTTATCCTTTTCCCGCAGATAGCAGGACACGTTATGAGACCTCTCCGATGGTTGATCCTTCGGTATCTCATCTGTCCAAAAAGACGGTCCTACCGGTTCCGGGTGCAACTTCGCTTAAGGAGGCGTCAGATAGGAAGTTGGAATCTACCTTAAAGAATATTTACTCTGCGGCAGGGGTATTACATCGCCCGGCGCAGGTAGGTTGTTGGGTCAACAAGGCGATCGAAGCTTGGGCGGAGCATTTGTCCTCTGGAATTCGTGACGAATTGCCGGCGGATCAATTGATAGAGTTGGCGGAACACATCCGTGAATCAGCCCTTTATCTTTGCGAAGCGTCCAAGGACATAGGTATTCTCGGAGCTAGAATTTCTGCTTTAGCAATTGCGGCCCGCAGAGCTCTCTGGCTCCGGCAGTGGCAGGCGGATACGGAATCCAAAAGGGCGGCAGAAGCGTTGCCCTTTACAGGTGAGTTTCTGTTTGGTAAGGATCTGGATGCCTGGATCTCTCAGGCCACCGAAGGTAAGTCGACTTATCTTCCTTCTGCTGCTACAGCCAGTCGCAGGCCATATGGGGGTCCCTCTTTTCGATCCTTTCATGCCCCTTCCAGGTTTCGAGGCCAGGGGTGGAGCTTCTACCTTCCGTGGCCATAGAGGTAGAGGCGGCAGGGGTAGAGGTTCCGCAGCCTCAGCCCAGTCAGAGGTTAAGTCCTCCACCACTACCACCGCATGACGGGCTTCCCTCCCACCTGGGAGATCACAGGGTGGGAGCTCGTCTGTGGGATTTCAAGGAGGTCTGGATACAGTCCTGCCCAGACGCTTGGGTCCGGGATCTAATCACTTGCGGTTACAAGCTCGATTTTCAGGAACAACCGCCCCAGCATTTTTTTTACCACGGGTTTGCCAGTTCACGACAACCGAGGAGTTGCCTTACAGGCAGCGGTCCAGAAGCTTCTATCCGCAAGGGTGGTGATCCCTGTTCCCTCTCATCATCGGAAACAGGGCTATTACTCAAGCCTGTTTCTGGTACCGAAGCCGGACGGCTCGGTCAGGCCAATCCTGAACTTGAAAGATCTCAATCCATATTTGAAGGTATTCAAGATCGAGTTCCTCCAGTCTGTTATTGGGGGGTTGGAAAAAAACGAGTTTCTGGCATCCTTAGACATCAAGGATGCATACTTACATGTTCCCATTTGGCCTCATCAGGCTTTTCTCCGGTTCGCAATACAGGACGCTCATTTACAGTTCCAGGCCCTTCCTTTCGGTCTCTCTTCTGCTCCCAGAGTGTTCACAAAGGTCATGGCGGTCATGATGGCCCTACTTCGGAAGCAGGGTGTGACAATTGTTCCCTATCTGGACGATCTGCTAATAAAAGCAAGCTCAGCAGAACGGTTACTTCAGAATATCCGGATGACACAGGACCTTCTGATTCGACACGGGTGGATCCTGAATTTCCCAAAGTCTCACTTATGCCCCTCACAACGGCTGTTGTTTCTGGGGATGATTCTCGACACAGTCCGTCAGAGGGTTTTCCTTCCGCAGGACAAGATACTGTCTCTGCAGACACTGGTAAGATTGGTGTCAGTGTATCTGTGCATTCGCCTTCTGGGAAAGATGGTAGCAGCGTTCAAAGCTCTTCCGTACGGTCGCTTCCACTCTCGACCGTTTTAGCTGTGTCTTCTACATCAGTGGTCAGGATCTCATCTGTTCCTTCATCAGCGGGTGACGCTATCTCCAAAGGCACGGTCGTCGCTGCTCTGGTGGCTCCAGTCGACACATCTGTTGGAAGGAAGACGGTTCGGTATATGGGATTGGACTCTCCTCACCACGGACGCCAGTCTGCGAGGTTGGGGGGCAGTGACCCTGGAATATCGGTTTCAGGGGCGCTGGTCAATCCACGAATCCGCTCTCCCCATAAACATTCTCGAACTAAGGGCGGTGTACAACGCCCTGCCTCAGGCACATCACCTACAGCGCGGTCGAGCGGTCAGAGTTCAGTCCGACAACGCCACGACGGTAGCGTACATCAACCGTCAGGGCGGCACTCGCAGCCGCGCGGCGATGAGGGAGGTCACCAACATCCTTCTCTGGGCGGAGAAGTATGCACTGTCCTTCTCGGCAATATTCATTCCGGGAGTGGACAATTGGGAAGCCGATTATCTAAGCCGCCAGGACATGCACCCGGGAGAGTGGTCACTACATCCCCAGGTGTTTTGGCAACTGGTACGCCGGTGGGGAAAACCACAGATCGACCTCATGGCGTCCCGCCGGAACTATCAGTTGCCTCTTTATTACTCTCGGACAAGGGACCCGGCGGCGGCGGGCGTGGATGCCCTCACGGCTCCTTGGAATTTCTGGTTCGTTTACCTCTTTCCTCCTTTCCCGCTGTTGCCGAGGGTTCTGCAACGCATCAAGAGAGAAGACGCTCTGGTCCTCCTGGTGGCTCCGGATTGGCCACGCAGGGTTTGGTACACCACCCTACACCTGTTGTCAGTGGCCGAGCCTTGGCCCCTGCCTCTATGAGACGATCTTCTACAACAGGGTCCTTTTCTTTATCCAGACTTACGCAGGCTACGTTTGACGGCGTGGCTGTTGAGAAAGCCATCTTGAAAAGGAAAGGGATTCCTCGTACAGTTATCCCTACTATGCTTCGGGCTAGAAAGTCAGTCACATCTTCTCACTACTAACGCATTTGGAAGGCTTATGTAGCCTGGTGTGAACGTCGAAAATTTTCTCCTTCCGTGTATAGCTTAGCCAGTCTTCTCCGTTTTTTGCAGGCGGGTTTTTCAGCAGGCCTAAGACTGGGTTCACTAAAGGTGCAGGTCTCTGCTCTTTCGGTTTTCTTCCAGAAAAAGTTAGCTTTGCTGCCTGAGGTTCAGACTTTCTTTCAAGGGGTTCTTCGAATACAGCCTCCCTTCCGTCCTCCGACAGCGCCATGGGACCTCAGTCTGGTCCTGTATTTTCTGCAGTCTTCATTGTTTGAGCCCCTGGAATCAGTAGAGATAAAATATCTCACCTGGAAGGTGGTTCTTCTCCTGGCGCTGGCTTCAGCTAGACGGGTGTCGGAACTTGGGGCTCTCTTGTAGGTCTCCTTACCTGGTGTTTCATGCGGATAGGGCCGAGCTTCGTACTCGTATGTCCTTTCTACCTAAGGTGGTGTCTGATTTTCACATCAATCAGCCGCTTGTGGTCCCGGCCCTCTCGGGGGACTCTCCAGATTCGAGATCATTGGACGTAGTCAGGGCGCTCAAGACCTATGTGGATAGGACTTCAGCTATTCGGAAGTCAGATTCATTATTTGTTCTCTACGATGCTGCTCGCCGTGGTTGGCCGGCTTCTAAGCAGACCTTGTCTCTATGGATTCGACTGACCATCAGACAAGCTTATTTGGCAGCTTCTCGGGAACCTCCATCTTCCATTTCAGCGCTCTCTGGGACCGTCGTGGGCGGCTGCCCGTGGAGTCTCCATGACTACTTTGTCGGGCCGACATACGTTTGTCAAATTCTACAAGTTTGACACTTTTGCGGCCTCGGCATCTGTTTGGCCGAGCGGTTTTACAGAACTCTCAGCGCTCTCCCACCCGTTTTGGGAGCTCTGGGACGTCCCCATTGTAACTGCGCTCCAGTGGCCCCTAGTGGATGAAGGAGAAATCAGGATTTTGGTACTTACCGATAAATTCCTTTCTCCGATTCCACAGGGGCCACTGGACGCCCGCCCAGCGCTGTTTCCTCCTTGTTTTTTGCTTAACGGTTTGCAGATCAATATATGACTGCTTGTTGAGTTCAGGTTAGCCTGTTTTTTGTTAGGTTCTGTTCCAGGTTTGGTTTGTGTTATCCTGGTTTACAGGGCGTCATTAACCTCCTCTACCTTAAGGTTTGTTTATTACAGCTTTCCTCGGGCACAGTTTTACGTAGACTGGCTTGGAGGGGAGATAGTAGGGGAGGAGCTAGCCACAGTATTAGAATTTTAAAGTGCCAGCTCCCAATTAATGCCTACTATTTCCCCATTGTAACTGCGCTCCAGTGGCCCCTGTGGAATCGGAGAAAGGGATTTATCGGTAAGTACCAAAATCCTGATTTTGTGTCTGTGTATAAACACTAAGCTTGGTGGTAGGATTTTCTGCTAGGGGGCACCAGATTGATTAAGGGGGACATGTACTAAGCAGTGATAAAAGTGGAGAAGCGAGTCAGTGGAGAAGTTGCCCAGGGCAACCAATCATCTGCTCTGTATATTTTTATAGTATGCAAATTATAAATATTATGCCAATGCTGATTGGTTGCCATGGGCAACTTTTCCACTGGCACACTTCTCCACATTTATCACTACTTAGTACATGTCCCCCTAAGACTGACTCTAGCCCTACCTCTCCACATACTGTAGTTCCTGGCTCCAGTATGCTCAGTGACCCGCTTTTCAGAGCATGAGGTTGTCTGGAGTACTGCAGATATTGAAGGTTCCTGTGCCAGCCTCCAGGAGGTGCTTTTGCTCTGTGTATGAGGAGTATGTGCATGTACATTGGCACGTCATTGCTGAATCCACTCTGGCCACAGCCGCCATGTGCCCTCATTAGCTCAGTATGGTAACCGGCTCATAGAAATTGCAGGATTACAGCACTGGCACTGAACGTCTGTGCAACTATTCACATTCACCTGAGGCTACACCCTTCCATCTAGATAGGACTTGAACCTAATGCAGGCAGCTTGTTAATGTCATGTCTTAGTATATGTACCATGTGTTTTTCTATTCAGATCATGATTGATTATCTCTTACTATTCCTGTACTTGTTCTTTTCCCTTCTAGGTGTTGCCATTTCCTGACGTGCTGGAGAGCTGCCTGGTGCTACTGTATCTCTCCCCTTCAAAGCTGACCTCTGATGTACGGGCACGGGCAATGGACCTGCTGCAGAGGCACAGCTCCGGCTCCCCCGATCACCAGAAAGCAGCCTGCAAGTTTCTGCCATCATCAGAAAGTGCAGTGCCCACAGCCTAGCCAGAGTTGGCCTCAATCACTGCTTCCGGCTCTTCAGTAGCCACTGCACTAATGGTGCCCAACACCTGCCTTCTCTTCTACCAGACACTGCAAACCACAATCCGCATTCATTCATCCATTCAGAACAGTCCAAGAAAGAAACATTGCTGTACAGTGAGGTCACAGGGGGCATGGAACATGCTGTACAAAAAATGTACAGGTGGCTCCTTTGTGATAACCGGAATAGTCTTTACCTTATTGCTGGGTACTAGGCACGGCCTGTAAATCATACTAACCATACATGTTACTTATGATGCAATATAATGCCAAGGAACCTTTTTGTTATTCTTAATTTCAGCGTTTTTCTGTATTATGTTCTGTGCGGAGGCTGTGCTTTAATTCTGCACTTACACAGTGACGGCAGCCGTTGTGTGGGCTGAACCAGCGTCCCTATAAAACCAGCTTACCAATTCCTTGGGAATTACTATGTGCCTCTGTGATGTCTCCGGTACCAGTTGAACGGAGTGGCTGCAGTTTAATGAATACTGGATCACCCATAAAATGGCTGCCCAAGAGTGTAGGAGATGGATGATGGGAAATGTGACTGCTTATAAATATGCACATATATCAGTCCTCTAAAAGTCAGATCATTTAAAACTTTTTTTTTTTAAATAGGAAGATGAACCCCCAAATGTAGATTGCTCCTGTATGAAAAGTTACATTGTACCATTCAACAAGAGGTTACATTGTCTCCATACACTGACAGAAACTAGATGTATGCAACCTCTCACTATAGTCCTCAGGTGACTGTTGTCCCCTTCGCTAGAGTTACAGACAGGAAGTCTGGCGTCCACGGCAGTAATGTTTCCCCACAATGTTATCAGCCCACACTCTATGTGAACTAGCACTTCAGGTTTTGCTGTACATTAGTCACCATTATTCCCAGTACACAGGGTAATTTAATCTGACATTAAATCTCTTAATAACTCAGATCTCTGTTGTTCTGTGGCAATGTGCCCTAATGCATTCATTTGTCATTTGATTACAATGTGATCTGGAGATAATAAAAAGATGTGTCCCAGTCACCTATACTCATCCTTTAATGTAGGAGTCCTTTATAAAGTGTATCAATTTCTGATGACTTGTGATACCTTGTTTATTTAATTTACTATGGTTATAATGTTTTGTCTTTTGCTTACCTGATTTTTTTTTTTTTACTTAAACATTTAAAAGCATTCTGTTGCATTTGTAGTTTTTCTGCTGCTTTGACATATATAATGCACCTAGATATTTCTGGGAGTACCCAGCAGGCTTCAGATTAGCTAGGAAAAATAAGAATTTACTTACCGATAATTCTATTTCTCATAGTCCGTAGTGGATGCTGGGGACTCCGTAAGGACCATGGGGAATAGCGGCTCCGCAGGAGACTGGGCACATCTAAAGAAAGCTTTAGGACTATCTGGTGTGCACTGGCTCCTCCCCCTATGACCCTCCTCCAAGCCTCAGTTAGGATACTGTGCCCGGACGAGCATACACAATAAGGAAGGATTTTGAATCCCGGGTAAGACTCATACCAGCCACACCAATCACACCGTATAACCTGTGATCTGAACCCAGTTAACAGCATGATAACAGAGGAGCCTCTGAAAGATGGCTCACAACGATAATAACCCGATTTTTGTAACAATAACTATGTACAAGTATTGCAGACAATCCGCACTTGGGATGGGCGCCCAGCATCCACTACGGACTATGAGAAATAGAATTATCGGTAAGTAAATTCTTATTTTCTCTAACGTCCTAAGTGGATGCTGGGGACTCCGTAAGGACCATGGGGATTATACCAAAGCTCCCAAACGGGCGGGAGAGTGCGGATGACTCTGCAGCACCAAATGAGAGAACTCCAGGTCCTCCTCAGCCAGGATATCAATTTTGTAGAATTTTACAAACGTATTTGCTCCTGACCAAGTAGCTGCTCGGCAAAGTTGTAAAGCCGAGACCCCTCGGGCAGCCGCCCAAGATGAGCCCACCTTCCTTGTGGAGTGGGCATTTACAGATTTTTGGCTGTGGCAGGCCTGCCACAGAATGTGCAAGCTGAATTGTACTACAAATCCAACGAGCAATAGTCTGCTTAGAAGCAGGAGCACCCAGCTTGTTGGGTGCATACAGGATAAACAGCGAGGCAGATTTCCTGACTCCAGCCGTCCTGGAAACATATATTTTCAGGGTACTGACAACGTCTAGCAACTTGGAGGCCTCCAAGTCCCTAGTAGCCGCAGGCACCACCAATAGGTTGGTTCAGGTGAGACGCTGAAACCACCTTGGGGAGAAACTGAGGACGAGTCCTCAATTCCGCCCTGTCCGAATGGAAAATCAGATAAGGGCTTTTTCAGGATAAAGCCGCCAATTCTGACACGCGCCAGGGCCAACAGCATGACCACTTTCCATGTGAGATATTTTAACTCCACAGATTTAAGTGGTTCAAACCAATGTGACTTTTGGAACCCAAAACTACATTGAGATCCCAAAGTGCCACTGGAGGCACAAAAGGAGGCTGCATATGCAGTACCCCTTTTACAAACGTCTGAACTTCAGGGACTGAAGCTAGTTCTTTTTGGAAGAAAATTGACAGGGCCGCAAATTTGAACCTTAATGGACCCCAATTTCAGGCCCATAGACACTCCTGTTTGCAGGAAATGTAGGAATCGACCCAGTTGAATTTCCTCCGTCGGGCCTTACTGGCCTCGCACCACGCAACATATTTTCGCCAATTGCGGTGATAATGTTTTTGCGGTTACATCCTTCCTGGCTTTGATCAGGATAGGGATGACTTCATCCGGAATGCCTTTTTTCCTTCAGGATCCGGCGTTCAACCGCCATGCCGTCAAACGCAGCCGCGGTAAGTCTTGGAACAGACAGGGTCCTTGCTGGAGCAGGTCCCTTCTTAGAGGTAGAGGCCACGGATCCTCCGTGAGCATCTCTTGAAGTTCCGGTTACCAAGTTCTTCTTGGCCAATCCGGAACCACGAATATAGTGTTTACTCCTCTCCATCTTATCAATCTCAGTACCTTGGGTATGAGAGGCAGAGGAGGGAACACATACCCTGACTGGTACACCCACGGTGTTACCAGAGCGTCTACAGCTTATTGCCTGAGGGTCCCTGGACCTGGCGCAATACCTGTCGAGTTTTTAATCATGTGGAAGACTTCTGGGTGAAGTCCCCACTCTCCCGGATGGAGGTCGTGCTGAGGAAGTCTGCTTCCCAGTTGTCCACTCCCGGAATGAATATTGCTGACAGTGCTATCACATGATTTTCCGCCCAGCGAAGAATCCTTGCAGCTTCTGCCATTGCCCTCCTGCTTCTTGTGCCACCCTGTCTGTTTACGTGGGTGACTGCCGTGATGTTGTCCGACTGGATCAACACCGGCTGACCTTGAAGCAGAGGTCTTGCTAAGCTTAGAGCATTGTAAATGTCCCTTAGCTTCAGGATATTTATGTGAAGTGATGTCTCCAGGCTTGACCATAAGCCCTGGATATTCCTTCCCTGTGTGACTGCTCCCCAGCCTCGCAGGCTGTCATCCGTGGTCACCAGGACCCAGTCCTGAATGCCTAATCTGCGGCCCTCTAGAAGATGAGCACTCTGCAACCACCACAGGAGGGACACCCTTGTCCTTGGTGACAGGGTTATCCGCTGATGCATCTGAAGATGCGACCCGGACCAATTGTCCAGCAGGTCCCACTGGAAAGTTCTTGCGTGGAATCTGCCTAATGGGATTGCTTCGTAGGAAGCCACCATTTTACTCAGAACCCTTGTGCATTGATGCACTGAGACTTGGCTCGGTTTTAGGAGGTTCCTGACTAGCTCGGATAACTCCCTGGCTTTCTCCTCCGGGAAAAACACCTTTTTCTGGACTGTGTCCAGGATCATCCCTAGGAACAGAAGACACGTCGTCGGAACCAGGTGCGATTTTGGAATATTGAGAATCCAATCGTGCTGCCGCAACACTACCTGAGATAGTGCTACACCGACCTCCAACTGTTCCCTGGATCTTACCCTTATCAGGGAATTGTCCAAGTAAGGGATAACTAAAATTCACTTCCTTCGAAGGAATATCCTTATTTCGGCCATTACCTTGGTAAAGACCCGGGGTGCCGTGGACCATCCATACGGCAGCGTCTGAACTGATAGTGACAGTTCTGTACCATAAACCTGAGGTACCCTTGGTGAGAAGGGTAAATTATTGACATGAAGGTAAGCATCCTTGATGTCCCGAGACATCATGTAGTCCCCTTCTTCCAGGTTCGCAATCACTGCTCTGAGTGACTCAATCTTGAATTTGAACCTCTGTATGTAAGTGTTCAAAGATTTTAGATTTAGAATCGGTCTCACCGAGCCGTCTGGCTTCGGTACCACAACAGTGTGGAATAATACCCCGTTCCCTGTTGCAGGAGGGGTATCTTGATTATCACCTGCTGGGAATACAGCTTGTGAATGGCTTCCAAAACTGTCTCCCTGTCAGAAGGAGACATCGGTAAAGCCGACTTTAGGAAACGGCGAGGGGGAGACGTCTCGAATTCTAATTTGTACCCCTGAGATATCACCTGAAGGATCCAGGGGTCTACTTGCGAGTGAGCCCACTGCGCGCTGAAATTCATTGAGACGGGCCCCCCACCGTGCCTGATTCTGCTTGTAAAGCCCCAGCGTATACTGAGGGCTTGGCAGAGGCGGGAGAGGGTTTCTGTTCCTGGGAACTGGCTGATTTCTGCAGCCTTTTTCCTCTCCCTCTGTCACGGGGCAGAAATGAGGAACCTTTTGCCCACTTGTCCACGAAAAGACTGCGCCTGATAATACGGCGTCTTCTCATGTTGAGAGGCGACCTGGGGTACAAACGTGGAATTCCCAGCTGTTGCCGTGGCCACCAGGTCTGAAAGACCGACCCCAAATAACTCCTCTTAATAAAGCAATACTTCCAAATGCCGTTTGGAATACGCATCACCTGACCACTGACGTGTCCATAACCCTCTACTGGTAGAAATGGACAACGCGTTTAGACTTGATGCCAGTCGGCAATTATTCCGCTGTGCATCACGCATATATAGAAATGCATCTTTTAAATGCTCTATAGGCAAAAATATACTGTCCCTATCTAGGGTATCAATATTTTCAGTCAGGGAATCCGACCACGCCAACCCAGCACTGCACATCCAGGCTGAGGCGATTGCTGGTCGCAGTATAACACCAGTATGTGTGTAAATACCTTTTAGGATACCCTCCTGCTTTCTATCAGCAGGATCCTTAAGGGCGGCCATCTCAGGCGAAGGTAGAGCCCTTACAAGCGTGTGAGCGCTTTATCCACCCTAGGGGGTGTTTCCCAACGCACCCTAACCTCTGGCGGGAAAGGATATAATGCCAATAACATTTAGAAATTATCAGTTGTTATCGGGGGAAACCCACGCATCATCACACACCTCATTTAATTTCCACAGGGAATGCTCTGATAGAGGACAGGACCCCACTAGACCTTTGGGGAGACAGAGGGAGAGTTTGCCAGCACACACCAGAGCGCTATATATATATACAGGGATAACCTTATATAAGTGTTTTTCCCCTTATAGCTGCTGTATAGTTAATACTGCGCCTAATTAGTGCCCCCCTCTCTTTTTTAACCCTTTCTGTAGTGTAGTGACTGCAGGGGAGAGACAGGGAGCTTCCCTCCAACGGAGCTGTGAGGGAAAATGGCGCCAGTGTGCTGAGGAGATAGGCTCCGCCCCCTTATCGGCGGCCTTATCCCCCGTTTTTCTATGTATTTTGGCAGGGGTTAAATGCATCCATATAGCCCAGGAGCTATATGTGATGCATTTTTTTGCCATCCAAGGTGTTTTTATTGCGTCTCAGGGCGCCCCCACCCAGCGCCCTGCACCCTCAGTGACCGAAGTGTGCTGAGAGCAATGGCGCACAGCTGCAGTGCTGTGCGCTACCTTGTTGAAGACAGGACGTCTTCTGCCGCCGATTTTCCGGACCTCTTCTGGCTCAGGGGGCCGGCGGCGCGGCTCTGGGACCCATCCAAGCTGGGCCTGTGATCGTCCCTCTGGAGCTAATGTCCAGTAGCCTAAGAAGCCCAATCCACTCTGCACGCAGGTGAGTTCGCTTCTTCTCCCCTTAGTCCCTCGATGCAGTGAGCCTGTTGCCAGCAGGTCTCACTGAAAATAAAAAACCTAAACTAAAACTTTCACTAAGAAGCTCAGGAGAGCCCCTAGTGTGCACCCTTCTCGTTCGGGCACAGAGATCTAACGGAGGCTTGGAGGAGGGTCATAGGGGGAGGAGCCAGTGCACACCAGATAGTCCTAAAGCTTTCTTTAGATGTGCCCAGTCTCCTGCGGAGCCGCTATTCCCCATGGTCCTTACGGAGTCCCCAGCATCCACTTAGGACGTTAGAGAAAAAACAATAGTCCTTGTTGATGTAGCGTAATATGATCATTTACTGTCCTCCCCAAAACATAGCATGTGTAGAGTATGTATAGCATCAGGTGCATTAACGCTGAGAATGACGCCGTGCCCTGTATTGTTATACTCCATTCTGGTATCTAGTTGCTGATTATGCCCAACTAGAACCTTTTAACACTTTACTAAAGAGAAGGTACAGACATGGACAGCAACAAACAACTATGATGAGATGTGTTGTTGCCGCTGTACGAGCGACAAGCTTTCTCCCAGCTCTGATCAGCAAAAATGATTCCTTTGATCTTACTGTGATTGCCACTGTACGACACTTATAAAAAAAAAATATGACAGCTTGGCTTCTTAAGAACAGCAGTCTGAGGAGAAAATAGGTTCACTGTACAGACTTATCCAATTTCCATTCTGCATGCTAAGATGCACTGAGAGTAGCAATATCTTACATGCTACACGTGTAACGCTTCAACAAACACCACAGCTAATAGATTTTAACATAGGAGACTGGAGGCAGCTCCCGAACCACTGTTTTACCATCCTGTAAGTATAATCCTAACCCCCACTGGATCAATACTTGGGACGTGGTCCTTGATTTGTCGCTGTGTTTATCTACAGCGAAGGAATGCAGTTATGTGAGACCCCAATCAGAACAAGGCAAAAGAACAGAACACATTTAGTGACTGTTATTATGCGTGCAAACGAGAGGAATTAGTGAATAGTGTGCAAATGCAATACTCAAACTAATGCAATCATGACATAAACTTGTCAATTAAAATGATGCAATAAATGACTTTCATTTGTGACCATTTAAATCACATTATAGGATACACTCCATGTTTCACCTTCTCTAACTTCCAGGTTAGATTTGCTACCCCATATGTAAAAATAACCAATTTCAATCCATATTACATAGACTAAAATTAGGTTTCTAGCCAGTGGCGTAACCAGAACTTTGTGGGCCCCATAACAACATATTGAAGGGGCCCCTGGATCTAGCTGATTGGTTGGTGCTTTATCGCTCTCCAAGATTCAATAAATCTCCCCCGCTACAATTCTGGAAGTAGAACTCAGAAGATGACTACTTTTATTTCTGCAGAGACCCATCTCTGACGTTAGCACTGTTTACTATTATTCAGTAGTGACCTTTGTTACATCTGGTCATGTAACAATTATCTCATTTAAGCCAATACATGTAAAATATGATGGAATGTTTGCACTTTTAGGGAGTGTGAGGTCATAAAGGAACTTGGGTTGGAATGAGAGCTATATGAAGACCACCTTATCTACATGGAACACTAGGTACTGAGGCCTAGACACGATAAAACAAGAAAAATAATCACACAACAGAATGAAGCAGCGAAAGCTGGTGCTGAAACAGCGCAGATATGGCAGAAACATGCACTGCAAGAGTAAGGGATGCAAAACAGCTGGTATGGAAATCAGGAGTGGATCATTTGGTCGTCCACTTTTGGTCGCCACACCAAAAAAAGGTTTACATGAGTTTATTTTAACTTTTTTGGGGGTCTTACATTCGTAGAAGCAGCAGAAACCCCAATTAGTGCACTGCGTCCCATCGGAACCTCGCCCTGCTTTGGGCAAGGTTACTATTCCCAATCATAGTCCATATGGATCGTAAAATATTAAAGTTTAAAAAAAAAATGGGAAAAAAGTGAAGACCGCATGTCGACCAATAGTGGTTGACCTATTGACTGTCGACCTAAGTGTGTTCAACCTAACAACTGCATACCATAGAAATCTTTGTTCCTTGCACTAGTCTAGGTAGGATATAATCTAGGTGACTTAATTAGTATCTTAGTAAATTTGATTTCTCTGACGTCCTAGTGGATGCTGGGAACTCCGTAAGGACCATGGGGAATAGCGGCTCCGCAGGAGACTGGGCACAACTAAAAGAAAGCTTTTAGACTACCTGGTGTGCACTGGCTCCTCCCACTATGACCCTCCTCCAAGCCTCAGTTAGATTTCTGTGCCCGGCCGAGCTGGATGCACACTAGGGGCTCTCCTGAGCTCCTAGAAAGAAAGTTTATTTTAGGTTTTTTATTTTACAGTGAGACCTGCTGGCAACAGGCTCACTGCATCGAGGGACTAAGGGGAGAAGAAGCGAACCTACCTGCTTGCAGCTAGCTTGGGCTTCTTAGGCTACTGGACACCATTAGCTCCAGAGGGATCGACCGCATGGAACTGGCCTTGGTGTTCGTTCCCGGAGCCGCGCCGCCGTCCCCCTTACAGAGCCAGAAGCAAGAAGAGGTCCGGAAAATCGGCAGCTGTGCGCCATTGCTCCTCATACACACTTCACACTCCGGTCACTGAGGGTGCAGGGCGCTGGGGGGGGGGGCGCCCTGAGCAGCAATAAAAACACCTTGGCTGGCAAATATATCACAATATATAGCCCCAGAGGCTATATATGTGATAAATACCCCTGCCAGAATCCATAAAAAAGCGGGAGAAAAGTCAGCGAAAAAGGGGCGGAGCTATCTCCCTCAGCACACTGGGCGCCATTTTCTCTTCACAGTGCAGCTGGAAGACAGCTCCCCAGGCTCTCCCCTGTAGTTTTCAGGCTCAAAGGGTTAAAAAGAGAGGGGGGGCACTAAATTTAGGCGCAATATTGTATATACAAGCAGCTATTGGGAAAAATTCACTCAATATAGTATTAATCCCTAAATTATATAGCGCTCTGGTGTGTGCTGGCATACTCTCTCGCTGTCTCCCCAAAGGGCTGTGTGGGGTCCTGTCCTCAGTCAGAGCATTCCCTGTGTGTGTGCGGTGTGTCGGTACGGCTGTGTCGACACGTTTGATGAGGAGGCTTATGTGGTGGCAGAGCAGATGCCGATAAATGTGATGTCGCCCCCTGGGGGCCGACACCAGAGTGGATGGATTGGTGGAAGGTATAAACCGACAGTGTCAACTCCTTACATAAAAGGCTGGATGACGTAACAGCTGTGGGACAGCCGGCTTCTCAGCCCGCGCCTGCCCAGGCGTCTCAAAGGCCATCAGGGGCTCAAAAACGCCCGCTCCCTCAGATGGCAGACACAGATGTCGACACGGAGTCTGACTCCAGTGTCGATGAGGTTGAGACATATACACAATCCACTAGGAACATCCGTTACATGATCCCGGCAATAAAAAATGTGTTACACATTTCTGACATTAACCCCAGTACCACTAAAAAAGGGTTTTATGTGTGGGGAGAAAAAGCAGGCAGTGTTTTGTTCCCTCATCAAATGAGTGAATGAAGTGTGAAAAAGCGTGGGTTCCCCCGATAAGAAACTGGTAATTTCTAAAAAGTTACTGATGGCGTACCCTTTCCCGCCAGAGGATAAGTAACGCTGGGAGATATCCCCTAGGGTGGATAAGGCGCTCACACGTTTGTCAAAAAAGGTGGCACTGCCGTCTTAGGATACGGCCACTTTGAAGGTACCTGCTGATAAAAAGCAGGAGGCTATCCTGAAGTCTGTATTTACACACTCAGGTACTAGACTGAGACCTGCAGATAGTGCTGCTGCAGCGTGGTCTGTGACCCTGTCAAACAGGGATACTATTTTGCGAACATAAGAGCATATTAAAGACGTCATCTTATATATGAGGGATGCACAGAGGGATATTTTGCCGGCTGGCATCCAGAATTAATGCAATGTCCATTCTGTCAGGAGGGTATTAGAGACCCGACACTGGACAGGTGATGCTGACTTTAAAAGGCACATAGAGCCTTATAAGGGTGAGGAATTGTTTGGGGATGGTCTCTGGGACCTCGTATCCACAGCAACAGCTGGGAAGAAAATTTTTTACCTCAGGTTTCCTCACAGCCTAAGAAAGCACTGTATTATCAGGTACAGTCCTTTCGGCTTCAGAAAAGCAAGCGGGTCAAAGGCGCTTCCTTTCTGCACAGAGACGAGGGAAGAGGGAAAAAGCTGCACCAGTCAGCCAGTTCCCAGAATCAAAATTCTTCCCCCGCTTCCTCTGAGTCCACCGCAAGACGCGGGGGCTCCACAGGCGTAGCCAGTTACGGTGGGGGGCCGCCTCAAAAATTTCAGCGATCAGTGGGCTCGCTCACAGGTGGATCCCTGGATCCTTCAAGTAGTATCTCAGGGGTACAAGCTGGAATTCGAGGAGTCTCCCCCCCCGCCGTTTCCTAAAATCTGCCTTGCCGACAACTCCCTCAGGCAGGGAGGCTGTGCTAGAGGCAATTCACAAGCTGTATTCCCAGCAGGTGATAGTCAAGGTGCCCCTACTTCAACAAGGACGGGGTTACTATTCCACACTGTTTGTGGTACCGAAACCGGACGGTTCGGTGAGACCCATGTTAAATTTGAAATCCTTGAACACATACATAAAAAAATTCAAGTTCAAGATGGAATCGCTCAGGGCGGTTATTGCAAGCCTGGAGGAGGGGGATTATATGGTATCCCTGGACATCAAGGATGCTTACCTATATGTCCCCATTTACCATCCTCACCAGGAGTACCTCAGATTTGTGGTACAGGATTGCCATTACCAATTCCAAACACTGCCGTTTGGACTGTCCACGGCACCGAGGGTCTTTACCAAGGTAATGGCAGAAATGATGATATTCCTTCGAAAAAAGGGAGTTTTAATTATCCCGTACTTGGACAATCTCCTTATAAAGGCGAGGTCCAAGGAGCAGTTGTTGGTCGGAGTAGCACTATCTCGGGAAGTGCTACAACAGCACGGATGGATTCTATACATTCCAAAGTCACAGCTGGTTCCTACCACACGCCTACTGTTCCTGGGGATGGTTCTGGACACAGAACAGAAAAAAGTATTTCTCCCGCAGGAGAAAGCCAAGGAGCTGTCATCTCTAGTCAGAGACCTCCTGAAACCAAAACAGGTATCGGTGCATCACTGTACACGAGTCCTGGGAAAAATGATAGCTTCTTACGAAGCAGCATTCCATTCGGCAGGTTCCATGCAAGAACCTTTCAGTGGGACCTCTTGGACAAGTGGTCGGGATCGCATCTTCAGATGCATCGGCTGATAACCCTGTCTCCAAGGACCAGGGTATCTCTACTGTGGTGGCTGCAGAGTGCTCATCTTCAAGAGGGCCGCAGATTCGGCATACAGGACTGGGTCCTGGTAACCACGGATGCCAGCCTTCGAGGCTGGGGGGCAGTCACACAGGGAAGAAATTTCCAAGGACTTTGGTCAAGTCAGGAGTCGTCCCTACACATAAATGTTCTGGAACTGAGGGCCATTTACAATGCCCTAAGTCTGGCAAGGCCTCTGCTTCAAAACCAGCCGGTACTGATCCGATCAGACAACATCACGGCGGTCGCCCATGTAAACCGACAGGGCGGCACAAGAAGCAGGATGGCGATGGCAGAAGCCACAAGGATTCTCCGATGGGCGGAAAATCACGTCTTAGCACTGTCAGCAGTGTTCATTCCGGGAGTGGACAACTGGGAAGCAGACTTCCTCAGCATACACGAACTACACCCGGGAGAGTGGGGACTTCATCCAGAAGTCTTCCAACTGTTGGTAAACCGTTGGGAAAGGCCACAGGTGGACATGATGGCGTCCCCCCTAAACAAAAAACTAGATATTGCGCCAGGTCATGGGACCCTCAGGCAATAGCTGTGGACGCTCTAGTGACACCGTGGGTGTACCAGTCGGTTTATGTATTCCCTCCTCTGCCTCTCATACCAAAGGTACTGAGAATAATAAGAAAACAAGGAGTAAGAACGATACTCGTGGTTCAGGATGGGCCAAGAAGAGCTTGGTACCCAGAACTTCAAGAAATGATATGTGAGGACCCATGGCCTCTACCGCTCAGACAGGATCTGCTACAGCAGGGGCCCTGTCTGTTCCAAGGCTTACCGCGGCTGCGTTTGACGGCATGGCGGTTGAATTCCGGATCCTAAAGGAAAAGGGCATTCCGGAGGAAGTCATTCCTACGCTGATAAAAGCCAGGAAAGAAGTAACCGCAAACCATTCTCACCGTATTTGGCGAAAATATGTTGCGTGGTGTGAGGCCAGGAAGGCCCCAACGGAGGAATTTCAGCTGGGTCGTTTTCTGCACTTCCTACAGTCAGGAGTGACTATGGGCCTAAACTTGGGTTCCATTAAGGTCCAGATTTCGGCTCTGTCGATTTTCTTCCAGAAAGAACTGGCTTCACTGCCTGGAGTTCAGACATTTGTAAAGGGAGTGCTACATATTCAGCCCCCTTTCTCTGACGTCCTAGTGGATGCTGGGGACTCCATCAGGACCATGGGGATTAGCGGCTCCGCAGGAGACAGGGCACAAAAATAAAGCTTTAGGATCAGGTGGTGTGCACTGGCTCCTCCCCCTATGACCCTCCTCCAAGCCTCAGTTAGGTTTTTGTGCCTGTCCGAGCAGGGTGCAATCTAGGTGGCTCTCCTAAAGAGCTGCTTAGAAAAAGTTTTTAGGTTTTTTATTTTACAGTGAGTCCTGCTGGCAACAGGCTCACTGCAACGAGGGACTTAGGGGAGAAGAAGTGAACTCACCTGCGTGCAGGATGGATTGGCTTCTTAGGCTACTGGACACCATTAGCTCCAGAGGGATCGAACACAGGCCCAGCCATGGAGTCCGGTCCCGGAGCCGCGCCGCCGACCCCCTTGCAGATGCCGAAAAGTGAAGAGGTCCAGAAACCGGCGGCAGAAGACTTTTTAGTCTTCATGAGGTAGCGCACAGCACTGCAGCTGTGCGCCATTGTTGTCACACACTTCACACCAGCGGTCACTGAGGGTGCAGGGCGCTGTGGGGGGCGCCCTGGGCAGCAATGAAATACCTATACTGGCTAAAAGATACATCACATATAGCCCCTGGGGCTCTATGGATGTATTTAACCCCTGCCAGGTCTCAGAAAAACGGGAGAAGAAGCCCGCCGAAAAGGGGGCGGGGCCTATTCTCCTCAGCACACAGCGCCATTTTCCCTCACAGAAATGCTGGTGGGAAGGCTCCCAGGCTCTCCCCTGCACTGCACTACAGAAACAGGGTTAAAACAGAGAGGGGGGGCACTTATTTGGCGATATGATTATATATATTAAGATGCTATAAGGGAAAAACACTTATATAAAGGTTGTCCCTGTATAATTATAGCGTTTTGGTGTGTGCTGGCAAACTCTCCCTCTGTCTCTCCAAAGGGCTAGTGTGGTCCTGTCCTCTATCAGAGCATTCCCTGTGTGTGTGCTGTGTGTCGGTACGTGTGTGTCGACATGTATGAGGACGATGTTGGTGAGGAGGCGGAGCAATTGCCTGTAATGGTGATGTCACTCTCTAGGGAGTCGACACCGAAATGGATGGCTTATTTAAGGAATTACGTGATAATGTCAACACGCTGCAGGTCGGTTGACGACATGAGACGGCCGGCAAACCTATTAGTACCTGTCCAGGCGTCTCAAACACCGTCAGGGGCGTTAAAACGTCTTTTTACCTCAGTCGGTCGACACAGACACGGACACTGACTCCAGTGTCGACGGTGAAGAAACAAACGTATTTTTCTTTTAGGGCCACACGTTACTTGTTAAGGGCAATGAAGGAGGTGTTACATATTTCTGATACTACAAGTACCACAAAAAAGGGTATTTTGTGGAGTGTGAAAAAACTACCTGTAGTTTTTCCTGAATCAGATAAATTAAATGAAGTGTGTGATGATGCGTGGGTTTCCCCCGATAGAAAATTATTGGCGGTATACCCTTTCCCGCCAGAAGTTAGGGCGCGTTGGGGAACACCCCTTAGGGTGGATAAGGCGCTCACACGCTTATCAAAACAAGTGGCGGTACCGTCTCCAGATAGGGCCGCCCTCAAGGAGCCAGCTGATAGGAGGCTGGAAAATATCCTAAAAAGTATATACACACATACTGGTGTTATACTGCGACCAGCGATCGCCTCAGCCTGGATGTGCAGCGCTGGGGTGGCTTGGTCGGATTCCCTGACTGAAAATATTGATACCCTTGACAGGGACAGTATTTTATTGACTATAGAGCATTTAAAGGATGCATTTCTATATATGCGAGATGCACAGAGGGATATTTGCACTCTGGCATCAAGAGTAAGTGCGATGTCCATATCTGCCAGAAGTTGTTTATGGACACGACAGTGGTCAGGTGATGCAGATTCCAAACGGCACATGGAAGTATTGCCGTATAAAGGAGAAAAAGACAACGTCTTTTCAGCCTCAGTCCTTTCGTCCCCATAAGGGCAAGCGGGCAAAAGGCCAGTCATATCTGCCATGGGATAGAGGAAAGGGAAGAAGACTGCAGCAGGCAGCCCATTCTCAGGAACAGAAGCCCTCCACCGCTTCTGCCAAGTCCTCAGCATGACGCTGGGGCCGTACAAGCGGACTCAGGTGCGGTGGGGGGTCGTCTCAAGAGTTTCAGCACGCAGTGGGCTCACTCGCAAGTGGACCCCTGGATCCTACAAGTAGTATCCCAGGGGTACAGATTGGAAATTCGAGACGTCTCCCCCTCGCAGGTTCCTGAAGTCTGCGTTACCAACGTCTCCCTCCGACAGGGAGGCAGTAGTGGAAACAATTCACAAGCTGTATTCCCAGCAGGTGATAATCAAAGTACCCCTCCTACAACAAGGAAAGGGGTATTATTCCACACTATATTGTGGTACTGAAGCCAGACGGCTCGGTGAGACCTATTCTAAATCTGAAATATTTGAACACTTACATACAAAGGTTCAAATCAAGATGGAGTCACTCAGAGCAGTGATAGCGAACCAGGAAAAAGGGGACTATATGGTGTCCCGGGACAGATGCTTACCTCCATGTCCCAATTTGCCCTTCTCACCAAGGGTACCTCAGGTTCGTGGTACAGAACTGTCACTATCAGTTTTAGACGCTGCCGGTTGGATTGTCCACGGCACCCCGGGTCCTTACCAAGGTAATGGCCGAAATGATGATTCTTCTTCAAAGAAAATGGACGATCTCCTGATAAGGGCAAGGTCCAGAGAACAGTTGGAGGTCGGAGTAGCACTATCTCAAGTAGTTCTACGACAGCACGGGTGGATTCTAAATATTCCAAAACCGCAGCTGTTTCCGACGACACGTCTGCTGTTCCTAGGGATGATTCTGGACACAGTCCAGAAAAAGGTGTTTCTCCCGGAGAAGAAAGCCAGGGAGTTATCCGAGCTAGTCAGGAACCTCCTAAAACCAGGAAAAGTGTCAGTGCATCATTGCACAAGGGTCCTGGGAAAAATGGTGGCTTCTTACGAAGCGATTCCATTCGGCAGATTTCACGCAAGAACTTTTCAGTGGGATCTGCTGGACAAATGGTCCGGATCGCATCTGCAGATGCATCAGCGGATAACCTTATCGCCACGGACAAGGGTGTCTCTTCTGTGGTGGTTGCAGAGTGCTCATCTGTTAGAGGGCCGCAGATTCGGCATACAGGACTGGGTCCTGGTGACCACGGATGCCAGTCTGAGAGGCTGGGGAGCGGTCACACAGGGAAGAAACTTCCAGGGAGTATGGTCAAGCCTGGAGATGTCTCTTCACATAAATATACTGAAGCTAAGAGCGATTTACAATGCTCTAAGCCTGGCAAAACCCCTGCTTCAGGGTCAGCCGGTGTTGATCCAGTCGGACAACATCACGGCAGTCGCCCACGTAAACAGACAGGGCGGCACAAGAAGCAGGAGAGCAATGGCAGAAGCTGCAAGGATTCTTCGCTGGGCGGAAGATCATGTGATAGCACTGTCAGCAGTGTTCATTCCGGGAGTGGACAACTGGGAAGCAGACTTCCTCAGCAGACGATCTACACCCGGGAGAGTGGGGACTTCATCCAGAAGTCTTCCACATGATTGTGAACCGTTGGGAAAAACCAAAGGTGGATATGATGGCGTCTCGCCTCAACAAAAAACTGGACAGGTATTGCGCCAGGTCAAGAGACCCTCAGGCAATAGCTGTGGACGCTCTGGTAACACCGTGGGTGTTCCAGTCAGTGTATGTGTTTCCTCCTCTGCCTTTCATACCAAAAGTACTGAGAATTATACGGCAAAGGGGAGTAAGAACGATACTCGTGGCTCCGGATTGGCCAAGAAGAACTTGGTACCCGGAACTTCAGGAGATGCTCACGGAAGATCCGTGGCCTCTACCTCTAAGACGGGACCTGCTTCAGCAGGGACCGTGTCTATTCCAAGACTTACCGCGGCTGCGTTTGACGGCATGGCGGTTGAACGCCGAATTCTAAGGGAAAAAGGCATTCCGGAAGAGGTCATTCCTACACTGGTAAAAGCCAGGAAGGAGGTGACTGCACAACATTATCACCGCATTTGGAGAAAATATGTTGCGTGGTGTGAGGCCAGGAAGGCCCCCACGGAGGAATTTCAATTGGGTCGATTCCTACATTTCCTGCAAACAGGATTGTCTATGGGCCTCAAATTGGGGTCCATTAAGGTTCAAATTTCGGCCCTGTCGATTTTCTTCCAGAAAGAATTGGCTTCAGTTCCTGAAGTCCAGACTTTTGTAAAAGGAGTACTACATATACAGCCCCCGGTTGTGCCCCCAGTGGCTCCGTGGGACCTTAATGTAGTTTTGGATTTTCTCAAATCCCATTGGTTTGAGCCACTCAAATCGGTGGATTTGAAATATCTTACATGGAAAGTAACCATGCTACTGGCCCTGGCTTCAGCCAGGAGAGTGTCAGAATTGGCGGCTTTATCGTATAAAAGCCCATATCTGATTTTCCATTCGGACAGGGCAGAACTGCGGACGCGTCCTCAGTTTCTGCCTAAGGTGGTGTCAGCGTTTCACCTGAACCGGCCTATTGTGGTGCCTGCGGCTAATAGCGATTTGGAGGATTCCAAGTTGCTGGACGTTGTCAGGGCATTGAAAATATATATTTCAAGGACGGCTGGAGTCAGAAAATCTGACTCGCTGTTTATACTGTATGCACCCAACAAGCTGGGTGCTCCTGCTTCTAAGCAGACGATTGCTCGTTGGATTTGTAGCACAATTCAACTTGCACATTCTGTGGCAGGCCTGCCACAGCCTAAATCTGTCAAGGCCCATTCCACAAGGAAGGTGGGCTCATCCTGGGCGGCTGCCCGAGGGGTCTCGGCATTACAACTCTGCCGAGCAGCTACGTGGTCGGCGGAGAACACGTTTGTAAAATTCTACAAATTTGATACCCTGGCTAAAGAGGACCTGGAGTTCTCTCATTCGGTGCTGCAGAGTCATCCGCACTCTCCCGCCCGTTTGGGAGCTTTGGTATAATCCCCATGGTCCTGACGGAGTCCCCAGCATCCACTAGGACGTCAGAGAAAATAAGATTTTACTTACCGATAAATCTATTTCTCGTAGTCCGTAGTGGATGCTGGGCGCCCATCCCAAGTGCGGATTGTCTGCAATACTTGTACATAGTTATTGTTACAAAAAAAAAAAAAATCGGGTTGTTATTGTTGTGAGCCGTCTGTTCAGAGGCTCCTACGTTTGTCATACTGTTAACTGGGTTCAGATCACAAGTTGTACGGTGTGATTGGTGTGGCTGGTATGAGTCTTACCCGGGATTCAAAATCCTTCCTTATTGTGTACGCTCGTCCGGGCACAGTATCCTAACTGAGGCTTGGAGGAGGGTCATAGGGGGAGGAGCCAGTGCACACCACCTGATCCTAAAGCTTTATTTTTGTGCCCTGTCTCCTGCGGAGCCGCTAATCCCCATGGTCCTGACGGAGTCCCCAGCATCCACTACGGACTACGAGAAATAGATTTATCGGTAAGTAAAATCTTATTTTTTGTGCCTCCTGTGGCACCTTGGGATCTCACTGTGGTGTTGAGTTTCCTAAAATCACATTGGTTTGAGCCACTTAAAACTGTGGATTTGAAATATCTCACGTGGAAAGTGGTCATGTTATTGGCCTTGGCTTCGGCCAGGCGTGTGTCAGAATTGGCGGCTTTGTCATGTAAAAGCCCTTATCTGATTTTCCATATGGATAGGGCAGAATTGAGGACTCGTCCCCAGTTTCTCCCTAAGGTGGTATCAGCTTTTCACTTGAACCAACCTATTGTAGTGCCTGCGGCTACTAGGGACTTGGAAGATTCCAAGTTACTGGACGTAGTCAGGGCCTTAAAAATTTATATTTCCAGGACGGCTGGAGTCAGGAAAACTGACTCGCTTTTTATCCTGTAGGCACCCAACAAAATAGGTGCTCCTGCTTCTAAGCAGACTATTGCTCGCTGAATTTGTAGCACAATTCAGCTGGAGCATTCTGCGGCTGGATTGCCGCATGCTAAATCAGTAAAAGCCCATTCCACGAGGAAAGTGGGCTCATCTTGGGCGGCTGCCTGAGGGGTCTCGGCTTTACAACTTTGCTGAGCTGCAACTTGGTCAGGGGCAAACACGTTTGCAAAATTCTACAAATTTGATACCCTGGCTGAGGAGGACCTGGAGTTCTCTCATTCGGTGCTGCAGAGTCATCCGCACTCTCCCGCCCGTTTGGGAGCTTTGGTATAATCCCCATGGTCCTTACGGAGTTCCCCGCATCCACTAGGACGTCAGAGAAAATAAGATTTTACTCACCAGTAAATCTATTTCTCGTAGTCCGTAGTGGATGCTGGGCGCCCATCCCAAGTGCGGATTGTCTGCAATACTTGTATGTAGTTATTGCCTAACTAAGGGTTATTGTTGAGCCATCTGTTGAGAGGCTCAGTTATATTTCATACTGTTAACTGGGTATAGTATCACAAGTTATACGGTGTGATTGGTGTGGCTGGTATGAGTCTTACCCGGGATTCAAAATCCTTCCTTATTGTGTCAGCTCTTCCGGGCACAGTATCCTAACTGAGGCTTGGAGGAGGGTCATAGTGGGAGGAGCCAGTGCACACCAGGTAGTCTAAAAGCTTTCTTTTAGTTGTGCCCAGTCTCCTGTGGAGCCGCTATTCCCCATGGTCCTTACGGAGTTCCCAGCATCCACTACGGACTACGAGAAATAGATTTACCGGTGAGTAAAATCTTATTTTAACCATCTGGACTGTAAGGGCTTCAGTCCCTCCATGTGCTAAAACAACATGTTCAGCAAGGCCCATTGGTATAATTACGGTTTCAAAAGCCATTCAGTTAAAGAAGGGGGTTCTCAACTCCAGTCCTCAAGTACCTCTAACAGGTCTTGCTGGGTAAACTTGAGGGATGAGAACCACTGAGTTAAAGCATGTTCTGTTTTTATTTCTAAATAAGGGGTCTGAGACACAAAGTTTGGTATAGGTATCAGAACTACATCCCAGGCCCAACTAAGCAAATTATGAGCTATTGATAATAGGATTTTAATTACCTACAGGTAAATCCTTTTCTCGTAGTCCATAGAGGATGCTGGGGTCCATATTGGTACCATGGGGTATAGACGGATCCACCAGGAGCCATTGGCACTTTAAGAGTTTAATAGGGTGGGCTGGCTCCTCCCTCTATGCCCCTCCTACCAGACTCAGTCTAGAAACTGTGCCCGAGGAGACGACATACTTAGAGAGAAGGAAATACACAGATAGTGGCGAGATTCATACCAGCTCACACAACGGGCAAATCCGGCCAACATGCCGGTAAACTCAGCAACAGCTGAAACCGCAAATAACGCAGAACTTACCTAGGAACCAGGCAAGAAAATAGGATTTTAATTACCTACAGGTAAATCCTTTTCTCGTAGGCCGTAGAGGATGCTGGGCGCCCGCCCAGCGCTTTGTTTTCCTGCATTGGTTATATAGTTCAGTACTGCCTGGTTCTCTTACATCTTAGAGGATGCTGTGGTACACATTAGTACCATGGGGATGTACCAAAGCTCCCAGAACGGGAGGGAGAGCGCGGAGGCTCCTGCAAAACTGCTTGACCAAACTTGAGGTCATCAGAGACTAAAGTATCGAACTTGTAAAACTTAGCAAACATGTTCGACCCAGCCCAAGTAGCTACTCGGCAAAGCTGTATAGCCGAGACACCCCAGGCAGCCGCCCAGGAAGAGCTCACCTTACGAGTAGAGTGGACCTTTACAGATTTTGGACACGGCAATCCTGCCGTAGAATAAGCGTGCTGGTTGGTGAACCTGATCCAACGTGAAATGGACTGCTTAGAAGCAGGACACACAATTTTCTTGGGATCACAGAGGACAATAGTCAGTTTTTCTATGACGAGCTGTCCTCTTCACATAAATCTTCAAAGCACTCACAACATGCAAGGCCTTTGAAGCAACTGAGGAGTCAGTAGCCACTGGCACCACAATAGGTTGGTTGATATGAAAAGCTGATACAACCTTAGGCAGAAACTGCGGACGAGTCCTGAGTTCCGCCCTATCTTCATGGAAGACCAGATAGGGACTTTCACAGGACAAAGCCCCCAATTCCGATACGCGTCGAGCAGAAGCTAAGGCCAACAAAGTGACCGCCTTCCACGTAAGAAATTTGATTTCAGTCTCCTGTAGAGGCTCAAACCCATCCGATTGTAGGAACTGTAATACCACATCAAGATCCCAGGGTGCCGTTGGCGCCACAAAGGGAGGCTGGATGTGCAGAACCCCTTTCAAAAAGGTCTGAACCTCAGGGAGGACAGCCAATTGTTTTTGAAAGAAAATGGACAAAGCTAAGATCTGGACCTTGATGGAGCCCAATCTCAGGCCCATATCCACACCTGCTTGCAGGAAAAGGAGAAAACGTCCAAGTTGAAACTCCACCGCAGGAAATTTCTTGGATTCACACCAAGACACATCGTTTCCAAATTCGATGGTAATGTTTATTTATTTATTATTTATTACCAGTTACTTATATAGCGCACACATATTCCACAGCGCTGTACAGAGAATATTTTCCCATTCACATCAGTCCCTGCCCCAGTGGAGCTTACAATCTATATTCCCTAACACATATACACACACAGACACATTCACGCTAGGGTTAATTTTGTTGGGAGTCAATTAACCTACCAGTATATTTTTGGATTGTGGGAGGAAACCGGAGTACCTGGAGGAAACACACGCAAGTACGGGGAGAATATACAAACTCCGCACAGTTAGTGTCATGGTGGGAGTCGAACCCATGACCTCAGTGCTGTGAGGCCGTAATGTTAACCATTACACCATCCGTACTGCCCCAATGTTTACACGTTACCCCCTTCCTAGCCTGTATCAGGGTAGGAATAACCTCGCTTGGAATACTCTTTCGAGCTAAGATCTGGTGCGCAGCCGTCAAACGTAGCCGTGGTATGTCTTGATAAGCGAACGGCCCCTGCAACAGCAGATCCTCATGAAGAGGTAAGGGCCTTGGATCTTCCAGCAGAAAATCCAGCAGATCTGCGGACCAAGCACTCCTTGGCCAGTCCGGAGTAATGAGGATTGCCAGAACCTCTGTTCTTTTAACAAGTTGAAGAATTTTTGGAATCAGAGGAAGTGGAGGGAACACATACACCGACGTGAACACCCACGGTGTTACCAGTGCATCCACCGCCACTGCCTGCGGGTCTCTCGACCTGGAACAGTACCGCCGCAGCTTCTTGTTGAGGCGGGAGGCCATCATGTCTATGTGAGGAACCCCCCCACCAACCGGTTACCTCCTCGAACACCTCCGGATGGAGACCCCACTCTCCTGGATGGAGATCGTGTCTGCTGAGGAAGTCTGCTTCCCAGTTGTCTTCTCCCGGAATGAAGATTGCTGACATCGCCACTGCGTGTCTTTCTGCCCAGAGGAGGATTCTTGACACCTCTGACATTGCAGCCCTGCTCTTCGTTCCGTAAGAAAGGGTTGGTATGTCCTAATGTGCGCAGATAATAGCCACCCATAAAAAAAAAAAAAAGCTAATAGGAGAATTTCTCCAAAACTCCTAAAATGTAGATATGTGTATGTAGATGATAAGCAATTTCTACACAGGCGCTAACTACATAGGGTGGAGGGTAGATACATTCCTTAACTTCTATATATCAAGGCTATAAAAATGACACTCATGGGGCGGCGTGGGTGACAATAGAATTCAATCAATTACCAGAAATGCAGCGTAAGTATGCATGAATATTCTGAGAGTGTGGGAAGTGATGTACTACCAGTCGGCGCTCCGGAATCGCTCCCTGGACCTCTCACCTCTCCTTATAGCTGAAGAACGCTCTGTCACAGTTGCTGCCCCTCTACCGACGTGTTTCAACCCGTACCCAGGTCTTTTTCAAGGTAATGCATTTTTAAAGAAGGATTCTTGTTTTTATTCACTTGATTGCCAATTGCCATCTGGTAATTGTTTTGGTTTTACCATTTAGGATTCCAGAGGGGATCATTGTGTTTGTTTTTAACCCTAGTGTGAGATCATTAAAACGTATTATGCTATGTGGTTTCTATATTTTCTTTCATAAACTCACGATACACCTGGCTACATCCATCTGAAGGGCGAAATATAACGACAACTGTGAGGAGGGAAGATTTATGTTGATTGACTCCTTATTCTGGTAATTGATTTACTTCTACCATTTCCTGCACCGCTATATGAGTGTCACTATTTGGAGGAGGTGTGGTGCACTGAAATTCATTAGCTGCTAATTTCGATCTGGTAATTGTTTAGGATTTCCTATTTAGGACTCCAGAGGGGATCATTTTATTATCCCATTGTTCTTCACTTTAGTGCATGATATTTTAAAACATATTACGCTATATGGTCTCTCCATTTATCTTCTATAATTCACGATACACCGGGGATTTATCCATTTGAAGAGCCTTGCATGACGACCATTGGGAGGAGGGAGAAAAAGAACCACAGGATTTGACATCGCGCTGATATATAGAGGTTAAGGAACGTATCTACCGTATATAGTTAGCGCCTGTGTAGAAATTGCTTATCTACATACACATATCTGCTCTTTGTTCCGCCTTGTCGGTTTATGTAGGCCACTGTGGTCATGTTGTCCGACTGCACCTGAACAGCCCGATCCTGTAGAAGGTGTGCTGCTTGAATAAGGCCGTTGTATACGGCCCTTAGCTCCAGGATGTTTATTGGGAGAAGGGATTCTTGATTCAACCACCTTCCTTGGAAGGTTTCCCCCTGAGCGACTGCTCCCCAACCTCTTAGACTTGCATCCGTGGTTAGAAGGACCCAGTCCTGAACTCCGAACCTTCGGCCTTCCAGAAGGTGTGGTAGTTGTAGCCACCAGAGGAGCGAAATCCTGGCTTTCTGAGACAGACGTATCCTCTGATGCATATGTAGGTAAGATCCCGACCACTGGTCCAAGAGATCCAGCTGAAAGGATCGAGCATGAAACCTTCCGTACTGCAGAGCCTCGTAGGAGGCAACCATCTTCCCCAGAAGGCGGATGCACTGATGAACCGATACCCAGGAAGGCTTCAAGACATCCCGGACCATTGTTTGAATCACCAACGCTTTCTCCACCGGTAGAAACACCCTCTGCACCTCCGTGTCGAGGATCATCCCCAGGAAAGACAGCCTCCTTGTCGGCTCCAGATGAGACTTTGGAAGGTTCAGGATCCAACTGTGCTCCTTGAGCAGATGTGTCGTGAAAGCAATGGATCTTAACAACTTCTCCCTGGACGACGCCTTGATCAGAAGATCGTCCAGATATGGAATTATGTTCACCCCTTGCTTGCGGAGGAGAACCATCATCTCTACTATCACCTTGGTGAAGATCCTCGGTGCCATGGAAAGACCGAACGGCAATGCCTGAAACTGATAGTGATCGTCTAACAGTGCAAACCTGAGATATGCCTGATGCGGCGACCAAATGGGAATGTGGAGGTACGCATCCTTGATGTCCAGGGACACCAGGAACTCCCCCTCCGTCAGTCCTGAGATGACAGCTCTCAGAGATTCCATCTTGGATTTGAACTCCCTGAGATAAGGGTTCAAAGATTATGTTCAGAATCGGCCGTACCGAACCATCCGGCTTCGGTACCACAAAAAGGTTCGAATAGTAACCTTTGTTCCACTGATGAGGCGGAACTGGAACAATGACCTCGGACACTACCAATTTTCGGATAGCTTCCAGAAGAATTGCTCTGTCTGCCGGCAAAGCTGGCAAACCTGACTTGAAGAAACAGTGAGGTGGGAGAGCTTGAAACTCCAGCCTGTACCCCCTGGACACTATATCTTTTATCCAAGGGTCCAGGCCTTGCTCCCACCTGACCTTCCTCCAGGCTATGCAGTCCACCGTCATGCGGAGGAATTTGAGGCACCAGAAGCAGGCTTCTGGTCTTGGGAACCTGCGGGAGCATGCTTTTTTTTCCTTTAGCAAGACCACCTCTGAAGGTGTGAGAAGGCTTGTTCGTTCTAGGCCTCGCAGGCCCGAAAGGACTGTGACGTGGCTGGTGTAAAAGGCTTCTTCGTAGCCGGTGCAGCTGAGGGGAGAAAAGGAGACTTACCCGCGGTAGCCGTGGCAATCCACGCATCCAGCGCCTCCCCAAACAGCGCCTGACCTGTATAAGGTAGGCCCGCCACACTTTTCCTGGATTCCGCGTCCGCAGACCATTGGCGCAGCCAGAGACCCCTGCGAGCCGAGACAGACATGGAGATCCCCACAGCCATGGAACCCAGGTCCTTATTGGAATCTACCAGGAACCCTGCAGAATCCTGAATGTTACGTAAAAATAAATCAACTTCACCTCTATCCATCGTAGTCAAGTCCACCTGCAGAGTGATTGACCACCTGGCTATAGCTTTAGAAATCTATGCACAGGCAGTAGTAGGCCGCAGTATAGCCCCTGAAGCCGTGTATATGGATTTGAGCGTAGCATCCACCTTGCGATCTGCCGGGTCCTTCAACACGGTAGATCCCGGGACTGGTAAAACCACCGGTTTTGACAGCCTGGAGACAGAGGCGTCAACTATAGGCGGGCCCTCCCATTTTTTTTCTATCGTCTTCTGGGAAGGGAAAAGCAACCAGGACCCTTTTAGGGATCTGGAATTTTTTCTCCGGATTTTCCCAGGCTTTTTCAAATATAGCATTTAATTTCTTAGATGCTGGGAAGGTGAGAGGGGCCTTCTTAATGTCCGTGAAAAAGGCCTCCTGAACCTGCTCAGGAGATGTCAGAAATATGCAACACATCCCGTACGGCCTCAATCATCAATTGCACCCCCTTAGCAAGTGATGCTGTCCCCCTCGACACATCTCAGTCACCGTCTGCAGTGTCAGAATCGGTGTCCGTGTCATCCTGCATAATCTTGGCAAGTACACGTTTGTGAGAACGTAACGCAGGGGACCCCGAGGGAGCAGTATCAGCCCATACAGCCATAGAGGATTGCAATACCTGAGTTGCATGCTCAGTTCTTGTAACCCTCTCAGAAATCTGAGAAATAGTCCCCCGAAGAGAGGCTAACCACTCCGGTTCTCTAGCTGGGATCTGAGCTACAACAGTGCAATACTGATTACATGGTATGGGATCTTCCTGAGAAGATAAATCCTCTGCAGCATCTGAAACAGAGGCTCCAGCCATGTTTGCTGATACACCCCACATACACACAGGGTACTGGGCAGAGTCCACCAACCCACGCCCCCAAGAATGGCAGAGAGACACAGAGATTGGAGCCAACCCACACACAGCGCTATTACAGGTATAGGGAGACCCTAACCAGCGCTGTGTCCCTTAATAGATGACACAGTCTGTACATAGCCTCCCCTCCCTTCTACAACCCCAAATGACCAAGAAGAGTTATCAATTGAAGTTAGGTGCATCAAGCTGGGAGCCCTGTAGATCTTATAGACCTCAAAGAAAAATAAATAGCGTTAACAAAGATAAGTTTTACCATAACTTTAAATTTTCTTCTTCAGGGTCCATAGGCATCCACCGGTATGACAGTGGGGATGTCCCAAAGCAGTTAAACTAGGGAGGGGACGTTCCTAAGTTGAGAGGAGAATGTTGCACCCAAATAAAGGGTCTTGAGTGGCAAATTTATAAAACGCATAGAAAGAAATGTTTTGACAAAAGACTGCGTGGCTGCCTTGCATAGCTGTTCAGCAGACGCGGCACGACGGCCTGAAGGAAGGTATGCAGATCCGGCAGCGGAGCAATCCGTTTCTGGAAGCAAGGGGACAGGGCAGAAACCTGTACTTTAGAGAAGCAAGGCGGAGTCCGACATCGAAAACCCACCTGGAGAAAGGCAAGGATTCAGTAAAGCCAAAAAAACTGTATGCTCATAGTGTCTCTAAGCAAAAAGAGACCACTCTCCAGCGTGCACATCTTGGCGACTGACAAAGTCTGCCTCTCAGTTGAGGACTCCCAGTATAATGACCGTGAAGATAGCGTTTTGCCCATGTGAGAATTTGTGCCACTTCCATCATTGCCAATACACTGCGAATGCCTCCCTGGTGATTGAGATACACCGTCTGACTGGGCTGACAATCATGAAAAATGTCCTGAGCCAGAGTGAGACCCCTGTAAACAGCTCGTCGCTCAAGAACGCTGATTGGTAAGCCCCTTTGGGCAGGAGTCAAATGGCCTTGAGGTGTGACTTCTGCTGACTGCTCCCCAACCGCAGACACTGGAAACCAGAATGGTCGACCCTTGTCCAGGTGGGAGGTTTGCAACCACAAGAGGGATATCCGAACGTCTGGAGAGAGGACCATCGTCTGGGATTTGATCTGCTTGGGTTGTCCATTCCGGAGATGTTGGAGAGCCCTGGAATGGAACTGAGCTTATTCCACAATGTCAAAGGTGGATACATGGATCCCAAAGACTGCATTGTGGAGGGAATAGATATTCTGCGACTGTGAAGCAACAAGCGCACCCGCAGTGACATAATCTTGTCTGCAGGTAGGCAGATTCTCTGTACGTGGGAATCCAGAAAAGCTCCCAGATGTACCATCCTCAGAGAGGGGATCAGGGAAGACTTTCTCCAATTGATTAGCCAACAGTGTCTTTGCAGGAAGGCTATGGATACCTAAAGATGGAGGTTGAGGACCTCTGGGAAGTGTGCCAGATCAGCAAGTCACCCAGGTAAGGGAGTATTCTGATATCCTGACAACGAAGCTGAGCTGCCATCACAGCCATACTGTAAGTTTGGTAAAGAACCTCAAAGTCGTAGAAAGTCTAAAAAGGCAGTGCCTGACATTGAAAATGCTGGTGTAAGAGAGCAAACTGAAGGTACTGCTGCTGAGGTGGCGCTATAGGCACATGTAGATAAGCGTCCTGGATTTCCAGAGAAACCATAAAGTCCCCAGGCTGCATAGCTAGGACAATGGAATGGATGGTTTCCATACGACACCTGGGCACTCTGAGATATTTGTTCAGTAACTTGAAATTGAGGATGGGCCAATGGGACCCTTTCGGTTTCTGTACTAAGAGTATTGAGTAAAAGCCCTTACCCCGCTGTGACAGAAATTATCACACCTGAATAAGTGAATGGCCATCCGGAGAGCCCGAGCTTTGCTGAGTTCTGCAAGAGGGCTTGTGTGAAAGCACTGTCGTTAGAGGTAGTCTAATAAAAGAGGGCATACCCGTGAGAGATGTTGTTACCAAATGCCAATAGTATGCAAACTGAAGAAGCGCTTGACCTCTGGCCTTGTCTTGGTGGCAAATGGACTGAAAGGAGTAAGTCTGAGGCCTGGAAGAGGAGGCTGAGGGCAGGAAAGATGTTTTAGAGGCCGCAAGAGTAGTGACAATCTTGTCCAGCTCAGGTCCAAAAAGAATCACCCCCATATAAGGGAGTTCTTCAAGGGGAATCTGTATCAGCTTTCCATGAGCAAAGCCAAATAATGTGGTGGGCCCCCACTGACAAAGCCTAAGCTTTGGAGGTTAGGAAGGCAGTATCCAGAGCCACTTCTGCAATATAAAAGGCTGCACATCAGCACCTCCGGTCTGTCTCCCAGAACAGGAAGTATGGACTGCCAAACGCGCGGGTCCCACATGCGGAAGCCCACTTTACCTGCCCCCCATGCTCCTGATGCAGTCCGGGGGCCATTGTGTGTGCCCCTGCTAGTATAAGGGCGCACGATGCCTCATCGAAAATTCCTCACAGTGGCTGGAGTTGCGGCCCCGGCAGGGGTGTTGAAGCAGCAGCGCTGGCATCAAGAGGACTGCCCTTCCCTGCGTACCCATTGTTAAAAAGAGAAAAATAGGATTTTAATTACCTACCGGTAAATCCTTTTCTCGTAGTCCGTAGAGCAGAGGTTCCCAAACGCGGTCCTCAAGGCACCCCAACGGTCCAGGTTTTAAATGTATCAATGCTTGGCCACAGATGACTTAATTAGCACCTAAATCAATTTGAATTAACTATCTGTGCTGAGCCATGGATATAACTAAATCCTGGACTGTCGGGGTGCATTGAGGACTGCGTTTGGGAACCTCTGCAGTAGAGGATACTGGGGTCCACATTAGTACCACGGGGTATAGATGGGTCCACTAGGAGCCATGGGCACTTTAAGAAATTGACAGTGTGGGTTGTCTCCTCCCTCTATGCCCCTCTTACCAGACTCCGTTTAGAAAATGTGCCCAAGGAAACGGACATACTTTGAGAGAAGATTCCGAACAAGCACACAAACTAGAGGAAAGCCAAGCTAACCAAACATAAAACCAGGAGCAGCAACCGCTGAACCAACAATAACTTAGCCAAGTAAGAGTGCAGGAAGAAACGAAGCACTGGGGGAGCGCGCCCAGTATCCTCTACGGCAGGCTTTCCCAACCACGGTCCTCAAGGCACACCAACAGTGCAGGTTTTAGTGATATCCAGGCTGCAGCACAGACGGTTAAATCAAAATAAGTGAGCTACTAATTAAGTCACCTGTGCTGAAGCCTGGATATCACTAAAACATGCACTGTTAGTGTGCCTTGAGGACCGTGGTTGGGAAAGCCTGCTCTACGGACTACGAGAAAAGGATTTACCGGTAGGTAATTAAAATCCTATTTTCTTACATCCTAGAGGATATCGGGGTCCACATTAATACCATGGGGATGTACCAAAGCTCCCAAAACGGGTGGGAGAGTGCTGAGGTTCCTGATGAGCAGATTGACCAAACTGAAGGTCCGCAGAGACCAAAGTATCAAACTTGTATAACTTGGCAAACGTGTTCGAACCTGACCAAGTAGCTGCTCGGCAGAGCTGTAAAGCCGAGACACCCCCGGGCAGCCACCCAGGAAAACCCCACCGACCTAGTAGAGTGGGCCTGTACAGATTTTGGACACGGCAAACCTGCCGTGGAATAAGCATGCTGGATAGTAAGCCTGCTTTGAAGCAGGACACCCAATTTTATTGGGATCAGAGAGAACAAACAGCGAGTCAGATTTCCTGTGACGAGCTGTCTGCTTCACATAGATCTTCAAAGCCCTCACAAAATCCAAGGACTTTGAAGTAGGAGAAGTTTCGGTAACCACAATAGGTTGGTTAATATGAAACGCAGATATCACCTTTGGAATAAATTGCTGACGAGTTCCGAGTTCAGTCCTATCTTCATGAAAAATCAAATAGGGGCTTTTGTGAGACAACACCCCCAGCTCCGACACATGCCTCGCAGAAGCCAAGGCCAACAGCGTGACGGCCTTCCACGTAAGAAACTTTACGTCAACGTCCTGTAAAGTCTCAAACCAATCCGATTGCAGGAACTGCAATACGAGATCCCAGGGTGCCGTAGGAGGCACAAAGGGCGGTTGGATGTGTAGAACCCCCTTCAAAAATGTCTGAACCTCAGGGAGAGAAGCCAATTGTTTCTGGAAGAAAATGGATAAGGCCGAAATCTGGACTTTTATGGAGCCTAAAAGTAGGCCCACATCCACACCTGACTGCTGAAAAAGGAGAAAACGTCCCAATTGAAATTCCACAGCAGGAAATTTCCTGTTCTCACACCAAGAGACGTATTTTTTCCCAAATACGGTGGTAATGTTTAGACGTTACCCCATTTCTGGCTTGCATTAGGGTTGGAATAACCCTATCCGGGATCCCTTTCTGGGATAGAATTTGACGCTCAACCTCCATGCTGTCAAACATAGCCGTGGCGAGTCTTGATAGACGAACGGCCCCTGTTGGAGAAGGTCCTCATGAAGAGGTAGAGGCCACGGGTCCTCTAGGAGCATCTCCAGTAGATCCGCATACTAGGCCCTTCTTGGCCAGTCCAGGAGCAATGAGAATTGCTTGAACCTTTTCCCTTTTTATTCTTTTGAGAATCTTTGGGATCAATGGGAGTGGTGGAAACACGTACACCATCTGGTAGACCCATGGAGTCACCAGAGCGTCCACCGCCACTGCTTGTGGGTCCCTCAACTTGGAACAATACCACTTGAGCTTCTTGTTGAGACGAGAGGCCATCATGTTGATTTGTGGTATTCCCCACCGACGTGTCAAGCACCCGAACACCTCCGGGTGAAGGACCCACTCTCCTGGGTGGAGGTCATGTCTGCTGAGGAAGTCTGCTTCCCAGTTGTCTACTCCCGGAATGAAGATCGCGGACAACGCCACAGCGTGTCTTTCTGCCCAGAGAAGAATCCTTGTTACCTCTGCCATTGCTGCCCTGCTCTTCATTCCGCCTTGTCGGTTTATGTACGTTAGTGCCGTCACATTGTCCGACTGAACCTGAATGGTTTGATCTTGAAGAAGATGCGATGCCTGTAGAAGAACGTTGTATATGGCCCTTAGTTCCAGAATGGTGATTGGAAGAATGGCTTCCTGACTTGTCAATTTTCCTTGGAACTGTTCCCCTTGGATGACTGCTCCCCAACCTCGGAGGCTTGCGTCTGTGGTTAGCAGAATCCAATTTTGAATCCCGAACCATCGGCCCTCGGTCAGGTTAGAAGTCTGAAGCCACAACAGAAGAGAAATCCTGGCTTTTGGCGAAAGACGGATCGTTTGGTGCATGTGAAGATGCGATCCGGACCATTTGTCGAAACAGATCCAGCTGGAAGGGCCTTGCGTGAAACCTTCCGTACTGCAGCGCCTCGTAAGCAGCCACCATCTTTCCCAGAAGGCGAATACATAGATGCACCAAAGTCCGGGTTTGTCTTAGAACATCCCGCACCATCGACTAGATCACCAATGCCTTTTCCAACGGAAGGAATACCTTCTACACCTCCATATCCAATATCATCCAAAGGAACGTAAGCCTCCGTGTTGGTTCAAGATGAGATTTTGGTAGGTTCAAAATCCACCCGTGATCCTAGAGTAGCCGGGATGAGAGGGCAATGTTGACTAACCTCCTCTCCCTGGATGGTGCCTTTATCAGCAGATCGTCCAGGTACGGTATTATGTTCACTCCCTGTTTGCGGAGAAGAAACATAATTTCTGCCATTACATCGGTGAACACCCTCAGTGCCGTATAGAGGCCAAATGTCCTCTAATGCAAACCTTAGATAAGCCTGATGAGGCAGCCAAATCGGAATATGAAGGTATGCATCCTTGAAATCCAAAGACACCAAGAATTCCCCTTCCTCCAGACCCAAGATCACCGCTCTCAGAGACTCCATCTTGAACTTGAACACCCGTAAGTATGGGTTCAACGACTTGAGGTTTAAAATGGGCCTTACCGAACCGTCCGGTTTCGGAATTACAAACAGGTTGTAATAATAACCCTGGTTTTGCAGCTGAAGTGGAACTGAAACAATTACCCGAGTCTGTACCAGTTTCAGAATTGCTTCCTGTAAAGTCATACTTGCTTCTTGAGAAGCTGGTAAGCCTGATTTGAAGAATCTATGAGGTTGTGAGTTCCTGAAACTCCAGTCTGCAGCCCTGGGCTATAAGATCTTTGACCCAGGGATCCCAGCATGACGTTTCCCATATGTGACAGAAGAATCTCAACCGGGCTCCCATCTGCCTATCCTCCAGGCAGTGCGGTCCACTGTCATGCTGAAGGCTTAGGAGGAAGCAGAACCGGGGTTCTGTTCCTGTGAACCTGCAGTTGCTGGTTTTCTGGGTTTACCTCTATTGCCTCTGAAAGCCATAGAAGAACCTTTGGTTTTGTTTTTAAATTTCGCTATCCGAAAGGACTGCCGAGTTGGAGCAGTGTAGGATTTTCTAGTCGGGTGGGGGGGGGGGGGGCACGGAAGGAAGGTATGTAGATTTACCCGCCGTAGCCTTGGATATCCACGTATCCAGTTCATCTCCAGAAAGGGCTTCCCCTGTGAAAGGAAGGTTTTCCACGCCTTTCCTGGAATCCGCGTCCGCAGTCCACTGGCGTAGCCACAAAACCCTGCGTGCTGACACTGCCATGGCAGTGGTGCGTGCATTGAGTAAACCAATTTCCTTTATGGCCTCCACCATTAAGTTAGCAGAATCCTGTATATGCTGTAGGAGTAAAATCATCTTCCCCCTGGATAAGGAATCTAACCCTTCAATTAGATTACCTGACCATTTTGCAATGGCCTTAGAGATCCATGCACAAGCTATAGTGGGTCTCTATGCCACACCCGCAGCTGTGCAGAGATTTGAGAGTGGTCTCAATCTTGCGGTCTGCAGCATCCCTCAAGGAAGCTGCCCCAGGAACAGGTAAAACTATCTTACGTGACAGCCTAGAAACCGATGCGTTAACTATCGTTGGTTTTCCCATTTTTTCCTATCATCCCAAGGAAACGGGAAGGATGTGAGCAACCGTTTCTGGGATCTGAAACTTCTTGTCAGGATTTACCCAAGTTGCTTCAAATAGGGAATTTAACTCCTCAGATGCAGGGAAAGTAGCTGAGGATTTTTTACATTAAAATAAGATTCCTCATCTTCCTCTGTCACTTTGTCAGGGCTGTGCAGGATGTCTCTAATAGCTTCTATCAGGGCCTGTATTCCCTGTGACAAAGCTACGTCCCACCCTCCCGAGTCCACCTCACCCTCCTTGGGTCTGATACATCATCATCGTCATCGGTATCAGCCTGCAAGATTTGGGCCAGAGTACGCTTCTGTGGACAAATGGCAGGGGTCTGAGACACTGGAATAACCACTGAATCCCTATTCATCAGGTCATCAACTGATTGCTTTAAGTATTGCGTCTCCTCATTTTGGGATAATTTATACGAAATATTTGAAATCATCCCTTTTAATTAGTCTAACCATACTGGTTCAGATCCACTAGCCTGAGAATGTGTACTATCCTGAGTACGTGGCAGTGATCCCCCAGATTGAGAAAAACACTCTGCTGTGCATGATACACACTCCTTTGACATAGTTAATGTGAAAGAAAACACGCACACAGACAGGAAAATGGGGTAAAACACAGTTAACCCACACAGAGCCCTCTAGGGAGACACAGAGTATAATGGAGCAAGCCACACAGCGCCCCTATAGCTAAAGTACAAGTTCAGCTGGGTCGCAAACCAAGTACCCTTAATAGGGTTTAGTACACCAAATATTGCTCCACCCGGGGGGCGTGGCTTGGACAGGCATGGAGTAGCAGTGGGAAGATTTGGCTCTCCATGAAAATCCTGTTTATCTATCCGTTTCTCCCCTAGCCCGTGGCTCCTGTGACCTGCCAGCTGGCACAGGAAGGTGTACTGCCCCTGTACATACCCGCACTGGTCCGGTGTGCGGCGTGGCTCCCTGCATCTGACACCTCCGGCGTGCCGCCCCGGCTCCCTCCCTGCTTCTCTGTCTGAGACGGCGCGTGACGGCGCTTGTAGCGGCGGACTTGCCGTGATCCTCCGGCCGGGGGACCGAGACGGGGAGGCTCTGACTGGCGGGCATATCGCGGCTGCACTTGCTTGGAAGCCCGCGGAGGTGCTGCGGACGGGTGAGTGCGGGCAGGAAAGCCCGCGAAAACCGCCATCTTGCAGGCTCGCATATTTCTCCCTGCACCTGACATCCTCTCCGTCCTGCGGTGCCGTACGGCGGAGTGAGCTACGGCTGGGGCTGCCCCTCTCTCTCCCTCCTGGGCTTAATAAACATTTACAGAGAGGTTCCCTGTACGTGGTTCCTCCCCACATATATTAAGAAATATATATAGCTACAGAGAGGGGAGGGGTGAAGAAGGAGAAAGGGAGAATACTCTCTGTGAACGCTTCCTGCATCTCTGCAATAGCCACACTTGTGCCCATGAATCAGCTTCCGTGCAGAAATACTCCTTGTACACAGAATACTCTGCAGTGTGCCCATAAGCCTGCTCTGCTCTGCTATATTATTGTTTATCATATCTGCCTGACCCAGGCGGCCCCCTGTGCTGACCCCATACTGATTGGAGACTTTTTTGCTGTAATATCCTCGGGGCCCTGACTCCGCGCCCAGTGCTGCAATGGTGAAAGGAGGTCATAACGCGGCTAACGCCGCTGCGAAACTAGAGAAATATGCTAGGTCGCAGCAGCCCTCTCATTCGACAAAGCAGGGTGACACTGACCCATCCTCGCCTGCGACAGAGGTTGCTGCCTCTGATCCCGCTGAGCAAGTTCACTCTACCCAGCAAATACTACAGGCCATTTCTGCGTCTGAACAGAGGGTCACAGACAGGATTGGGCAGGTGCAGGCGGACGTCTCTCTGCTTAGACAAGATCTACAGAAAATCCGGGAAAGAGTGGGTGAAACTGAACATCGGATATCGACTCTGGAAGATAATACGTCACCCCTACAGACGAAAGTGGCCGACTTGTCTACCCAAATGGTATCTATGCAGGCTAAAATTTCCGATATAGAGGGGAGACTGCGGCGCAACAACATTCGTTTTGTTGGGCTCCCTGAAAGAGCGGAAGGCACCTCCCCGGAATTATTTCTGGAAACCTGGCTTATTAGTTTATTGGGCAGGGAAGCATTTACCTCTCAATTTGCAGTGGAAAGAGCACACAGACTCCCGCCTAGAATGCCGCCACCCGGGGCTCCGTCTAGAACATTTATTGCCCGTTTCCTACATTTTAAGGACTGTGACGCTATACTCCGTATGGCCCGGACGCAGGGCCCTCTCCAACTGGATGGACTTAATATATCCGTTTTCCCTGATTTTGCCCTGGAGGTGCAAAAGAGTAGATCACAGTTTCTGCATATCAAACATCAACTCCGTGATCGTAATATACAGTACTCTATGCTGTTTCCGGCTAGGCTGCGAGTGGTGTTCGCTAACACCACTCACTTTTTTTCAACTCCTCAAGATGCTGCTGCATGGCTGGAACGACAGCCTCACCCTCCTTGATGACGTGTTGCTGCACAATTGCTGTTTTATTGCTCTCTTAATGCTAAGCCTAATTGTCTCATATTCTTATTATGCTAGTCACACTGTGGGTGCATATGCAATGCTTTGATGGGACACTGTCGGGCAGCCTAATATCGATGTTGGTTCTCGTGTTTTCCCCTTTTTTTTCTTTTTTTTTTTAATGTTGGGGTACGCTGCTAGATATGTTTTTTCAGGGTTAGGGCACTACTTCTATCGGTATTCTGTGGAGAGCCTATGCCGAAGATAGTGTAGGGGCTTTTCTTTGGGTTCTTGGTTAGGCCCCTATCCCTTAGTTTAGTTAATTTGGTGGGAGTTATGGGATCCAGGTATACCTTAAGTTTCCAAGGTGATACAGGGTGGGTGTGGGGGGGGGGGGTTAGTTTGTTTTTTTTCATGCCATCAATTTTTGCTTATGTGTGCGCTCTGTTATGCTGCGATGTTTGCGAACTATATTGCTTTGATTTCCTCTGTTTCCAGGGACATGGGGGGACTGGGTGTCCCTATTCACAGCCTACACTGCTCTGCGACCTGGAACGGCCGGGCTCAGATATTTGTCTCTCTTTTATATCCTGCCACCCTTTTCTCGCCTACTTTCTATGTCTGCTGTTTCTAAGGGGCTTCGTCTGCTCAGCTGGAATGTCAGGGGTTTGAACGAAAAGATTAAGAGATCGTTGATCTTGACTCAGGTTAAAAAATACCAGGCAGACATAATTTGTCTTTCTGAAACCCATTTGTTTGGAAGTAGGGTGTTGGCACTCAAGAAACCCTGGATTAGTCATGTTTACCACTCCACTTTCTCAGGTAGCGCTAGGGGTGTCTCTGTACTAATTAGAAAATCTATACAATTTCACCTAGACGTCTGTGAAACAGATCAATATGGCAGATACGTCTTTTTGCGCGCACATATTAATCGTAGACTATTCCACATTTTAGCTGTCTATGTCCCCCCGCCATATAACAATGAGGTTTTGCGTCATGCTGCACGATTTCTAGCCCAATCCCCTGCTACCCCAGTGATATGCTTGGGGGATTTTAACAATGTGATGGATCATGCCCTGGACAGATGGAGAGAGTCGGTTGCTTCTCCCTCCCCTTCTGTATCCCCTACTCCATTTGCACGACTGGTGGGGGAGCTGGGGGTGGTGGATGTATGGAGGAGTCGCAATCCCATGGCTAATCAGTTCTCCTGCCACTCCGCTACCTATCATGCCTTCTCTCGCATTGATTTGATCTTGATTTCTCCTGACTTGTCCCCTGATGTGTTGGCGGTGGACTATCTTCCTAGGGGTATATCGGATCACTCTCCTGTATCACTTACAGTTAGTGTTGGTTGGGAGCGCGGTGCAAAAATGTGGAAACTTAATCCCTTCTGGTTAACCTTATTAGGGGAGGGTGCGGATTTGGTTGATGCCTGGGAGGGGTTCCAGGTTTGTAATCTGTCTTGCACCGAACTGGCGGTCAAACATGACGCTTTCAAAGCGTTCCAGCGGGGCTCCTTTATAAAACGAATATCTGAGGTTAAATTATCTAGTAAAAAGGAGGAAATAAGCCTGGAGGCCCTATGTCAGCAATTGGAATCCCAATATATAGCTACCCATTTACGTTCTGATGAACTGTTGTGGCGAGACGCGCAGGGAGAGTGGTCCGATTGCTTATTTGAGAAGTCCAGGCGTAGACTCCTTTTTGCGGGACATGCACACTATTTTCAGGCGGAGATGAATGGCAGTTATTTAGCTTTTCTGGATCGGTCTGAATCTACTAGAACAATGATTCAATGTGTGAGGAATTCTGACGACCAAATGTGTTACTCTGGCTCGGCGGTGTCTGAGACATTTCGTAGTTACTATTCCTCGCTATATACATCCCGAGCCACTTACTCCAATGATCAATTGAGGGACTATTTGGCTCGGTTGGATTTGCCCTGTCTGTCCCGGGAAGACTCTGGGGCTTTAGATGCACCAATTACTCTGGAGGAGGTGAACGCTGCGATCCTGTCCCTTCCAGCGTCTAAGGCACCGGGTTGTGATGGACTTCCGAGTGAAGTCTATAAGAAATTTAGCAGCTTTTTTGCCCCCTATCTTTTACAATTATTTGACCTATTGTTGGAGGGCGGGACTCTCCCTCGCTCTATGGCCGAGGCAAATATAATTGTCTTGCTGAAACCGGGGAAAGACCCCCTACGCCCCGAATCTTACAGATTTATTTCCCTCCTCAATACGGATGTCAAGATACTGGCAAAGATCTTGGCATCTAGATTGAACTTAGTTATTACAACAATCATTCACCCGGACCAGACGGGATTTATGCCAGGTAAATCAACTGCCCAAAATTTACGTAGACTGTTTTGTCATCTGCAGAGGCGTGATCTGGGGGAGTTGGATGCGGTGGTGGTGTCTCTAGAAGCAGCCAAAGCATTCGACTCAGTGGAGTGGACATATTTGTGGGGGGTACTGGAGAAGTTTGCTTTTGGCCCTCGTTTTATTAAATTTCTCCAGTTATTGTATTTTTTGCCTGTGGCCCGTGTGACGGCCAATGGTTTCACGTCAGAGATGTTTGCGTTGGAGAGGGGCACTCGACAGGGTTGCCCCCTATCCCCTGCGCTGTTCGCAATTGCCGTGGAGCCGTTGGCCGCCTTGCTGCGATCTAATGACGAGATTAGGGGTATCAAGGTTGGGGGTCATGTGGATGTTGTGGCCCTGTATGCAGACGATATGCTCCTTTTCTTGCAGGACTCTGAGGGCTCCTTGCAGGCTATGCTGCGGGTAGTGGAGGAATTTGGAGTTTTTTCTGGTTTACTAATCAACTGGGATAAATCGCATATTTTTCCCTTGTCTGGTTTTCTCCCTGAAAATACCCAGGGGGTGTACCCCTTGCAGTGGACGCTGCGGTTTAAATACTTGGGTATCTGGATCACCCCTATGGCACGTAGTTATGTGGCCCAAAATATCGACCCCATTACGATGTCATTTAAAGAAAGGGCTCATAGCTGGAAAAAGCTACCACTGTCTATCCTGGGTCGGGTTAATTTATTCAAAATGATAATGCAGCCAAAGTTCCTATATGCCCTACATAACTCTCCGGTCTACCTCCCGAAAAAAGTCTTCACTGTAATTGAGGGCGTTATGTCCTCATTTATATGGGGTAATAAACCAGCAAGAGTCTCTATTAAAACGCTGAGTAGGTCACAACTCTCGGGGGGTGCGAGTCTTCCCAATTTGAGACTATATTACGTAGCAGCACAAATGTCCCATCTTGGTGAGTGGACTGGAGATTCCTTGGATCCAACAATGGGGGGTCTTCTGGCTGAGCGGGCGAGGTGCTCTCCTGCTTTCTCCTTTTCTTCTCTTCAACTCCTTCTTTCTGGCCGTGCGGCTTCTGGTTTGCCTCCCTTGTTACGCCAAGCCTTGCTAATCTGGCGCTATGCACATACTCTATATGATTGGGAGGGGCAAGATGCCAGTACTCCGCTATGGTTTAATAGTACGTATTCAGAGTTGTACAAGATATCTCCAGATAATATTTGGATAACTAAGGGTGTAATATCTCTAAAACAACTCTACCAAGATGGAGTGCTCAAGTCTTTCCAGCAATTAAAACTCGAATTTGATATACCTAACACTGCCTTGTTTCGGTACTTTCAACTTAGACATGCTGTGCAGACCCAGTTTCCTCATGGCCCACCTCCAATTGCAGATTCACCCGTTAAGTCGTTGCTCACTTCTCTTAGTCGAAGGGGAAAAATATCTGTCATATATACTGCTTTGAATAATAAATATGGTCATGATCATTTGAATACACTTCGCATCAAATGGGAGACTGATTTGGGACCTCTATCCCAGGAGCAGTGGATCCAGATCCTGGGCTCCATTAAATATACTACGCCATGTATACGATATAAACAAGTCTTTTTTTACATTCTGCACAGGGTGTATCGGACTCCTGTCACTATGCAGAGGGCTGGTCTTAGAGATAACTCTTGCTGCCCCAGATGCCGGGAGACCGATGCCGGATTCTGGCATTTGTTATGGGACTGCCCTGCAATTTCCCTTTTCTGGTGTAAGGTATGGGGTGATATAACCATGACTGCCCCATCCCTCCCCGTATTAGACCCCGGCCTATGTCTGTTTGGATTAGATCTTGAGGAAACACATTCTGTTGTACTGTACAAATATGTCCTGTGTCTCACTACGCTGGCGAGGGTTGTCATTGCCAGGGTTTGGTTCTCAGCTGACATGCCTAGGGTGGAGCAATGGAGGGCGTTAGTAAATTCAGTAATACGACACGAGAGATATATGTATAAGATAAGGGGTTCCTCCTCTCAATTTACAGAGAAGTGGGACCGCTGGTGCAGCACAAGGCTGGGCAGACCGATACTGGACACCTAGTCCTTCTTTACACAGATATCGTTTGATAAGAAACCTTAAGTGAATATAATTGACGCACACACTACATGTTGAATTTTAACATATATCATTTTATTGATGGCAATTGTTACAGTTAATAGAATGCTGATGTTTGTTTTGAGTTATGTATAAATGTCAAAAAACCAAATAAAAAAGTACTTGATTTAAAAAAAAAAATATTGCTCCACCCATTTGCTATGACCCCCTGGTATCGCTGAGGTGCTCTGTAGTCCTTGTGGAGGAGCTGCGCTTCCCTGCCAGTCTGTCTGTGTATAGCTGCAGAGGGAAAATGGCGCTGGTGAGCAGCTGGATCCGCTCATAGTGAAGCCCCGCCCCCTTAATGGCACGCGGTCTTCCCGTTTTTTTATACTGGCTGAGGTCATTTGTTCTACAGTGGGTTAAAACCCCTGTAGAATTGCTGCCTGTGTGGGGATATGTTTGTTGTGGCCTCAGCTCCACCCTCACAGCGGGACACACAGCACCCTGCATGCCTCTGAAGCCTGGAGCCGCAGCCTGCTTATCAGTGCTGCGCTCCTACCCCTTGTGCTGCCATTACAGCCGGCGACCCGCTAACCGGTACGCGGGCCACCTACTCACCACTCTTCTTACTTCTGGCTCTGTTAGCGGTGGCGGCGTGCTGCGGGTCTATACGCTCGCCGTGGTGGGGCTTGCGATTAGGACCCTCAGGAGCTCAGTGTCCTGTCAGCGGGGAACAGGACCATTAACCCTAGGGAAGCTGGGCCGTCACCCCCCCCTAAGTCCCACGAAGCAATAAAAAAGAAAATAAATGCAGAAAACTCTTCAGGAACTTCCCAAGCGTGACCGGCTCCTCCAGGCACATTTTCTAAACTGAGTCTGGTAGGACGGGCATAGAGGGAGGAGCCAGCCCACACTATCAATTTCTTAAAGTGCCCATGGCTCCTAGTGGACCCGTCTATACCATGGTACTAATGTGGACCCCAGTATCCTCTAGGATGTAAGAGAAATAAATTTAAACTCATAAGAGAAATCTTGGGCTGCTTAAAAGTAGCCCCACTGTTATAAAAGGTGACCAGCTTCTGCTGGCACCAAATGAAAACTGAGGCGCACAAGCTGTGGGGCGGGGTATTAAGGGAAAGGACCAGTGCATCTTGGGAGCTAAAAAGCTTAACTCTTTGGTGCCTGTTCCTGATCTCCACCATCATACTCCAATGTCATCCGTGTGGATGCCTATGGAGCCTGAAGAAAGAGTTTTGAAATTGTATTTAAAGCACTGATTTTATTTTTATTTTTTGTTCACTGTGTATTGCCTTAAAAATAAATACAAAAATTTGCACTTAAATCAAGGAGCAAAACAAAACAAAACACACACAAAAACAGTTTAGAAAATCTAAAGATTCTATATAATAAAAGACTGCTCCTCCTCCTCACCTCTATGGTGGAATGCACGTGTTTTCCGTGTCGGCGGCCGACGGAGCAATTGGAGCACTGCGCCCTCCAGGCGCAAACAGCCACTGGCCTGGACATTATTGTTGTGTTTTGTCATTTTGATTGGCTGGTAACTAGTTTACACATAAACCCCCATGTGGGGCCCGGGAGCCAACAGCTGTAGAATGCTGCTACTATGAAATCTTACCTCAGCGTGGCAGACAGTTGTTAGACAGAGAAAAAACAAACAAAAAACATTTGCTAATTCTTCCCGTATTGGGAGAAGATAAGAAATCAGGGTGATACCATCTAGTAGGCAGTGACACAGGCAAGGTCAAACACAAATCTCTTGACTAAAAAACCAAAACCAAAAGAAACATCTTTATTTTACAAATTTAAAAACATAAATAATATTTACACATGTTTTAAATTCCAGCTTACAACAATAGGACATAGATTACAAAATTTGCTGGGTAAAACTCAAGACTTACAGCAAATACTCTTTTTCCAATGCTTTCAGCAATTATTTAATTAACTTTTTTTTTTTATACATGAGAATTACTGGAACTGGGGGCTGTGTTTGTTCTCATTTTAGTGGCTTTGAATTCAATATAAATAGTAGAAGACACTTCACTTATTAAAAAGAACTGAAGCCATATTTTCAGGCCATAAAATGGAAGATGGGAGACAGGGCTTTTGCAAAAATCTCACCAATAAAACTGCGGATCTTGACAATATTGCTGATCGAGCTAGATCGAAGAAATATAATACATACAATTAATCTTATTCATCAACAGAAGTTTTCTTTTTTTTGTTTCTTTTTAAAGTCATTTGAAAAAGTAATCTGCACTTTGCTCAGAAAGTGAATTTATGACAGGCAGACACAGAAAGTACATTGTTTGGCTGTGGAAAGTGTACACGCAGAGGTGGCAGACATATTGTAGGCCATTACATATTGTAGGCCATTTCAAATTACATGCCAGTGCCATCTATCAATTCGCTAGGAACACCAATGTATGAGGGAGGCACTTTGTTCTCCATGCATCAGTGACGTCACTATGCTTAGTGGATTCTACCCAACATTGGTATAGCCCACGTTACTGCTGCCTCCACTGTGTTTAGTCAAGAGGCTAATATTAAGGCTCAATGAGAATTTACCAACAAGAAGGGGGTCACAAAAACCCGACCCAAAACAAATTAGCCTGACAAAATGCAAACTTTATGTTGATTCAGAAAAAAATTAGTTCATATCGGAAGTCTACTCGTAGACAGGTGGCTTATACGGAAAACACAAATATCTTAATTTCATGTTCTATCCATTGCCAATTGTAAAATAAGAGAAGATCTATTATCTTGGCTAAAAAAACAAAACCCAAAAAAAACAAACAAAACAAAACACTATAATCTTATAGTATTAGCCACGTCTACTCAGACTTGTCCAGCTCATTCCTCGTAGAGGCCATAATTGCTCCTTGGTCAGACAATATTAATGGCAGGAGCAGAAGCAATGAGGACAAACACCAGCCTGGGCCAGAACCGCTGCTAATCTCACAGTGCTGAGCGTAACACATCCACATTGAAAGCAAAGGAAAAGTCTGCAATTGCACAAGGACAATCTGAGTGCAAAGTTCCCACGTCATTGGTCAACTATGGAAGAGTGGTCAATCGTGGTCTGACAGATTCAGGGTTTGGTTTTTTTCTCTTTTCTTAAGATGCTGACATTTTGCAGTAAAAGTTTTAAAACAAAGAAAATGCAACATACTGGACAGAATGCTCATGCACGCAGTCACTCCCTTACGCTCTTTTACTTTACATATGGTTCCAAAAACGCTCTTTGTGGAAGCTGTGTGGCTGATCGGACCGGGTGATCTCTGCCTAGCGATTATTAGAAAGATGACATAGCGCATTGTCAGAGGTAGACTGATGACTCAAGGTCACCTCATTGCTGTCCGTTGTTGATGAGAGACATGATGCTGATTTTCTCCTCTGCTTCCTCGTTGGACTTTGGGGCCACTCCTGTTCCCAGCCCATAAAGGCGGCCACAATACTTGGCGTCGTCAATGTGGTCCTCGAAAAACAGCTGTTCAAAAAAAACCAGGACAACAGCATATCATCACACAACTGGGGAATCCAGAGGCTGTGACCCCTGAGCAATAGTTATAGACATATTATAATGGGAACCCATTGCCTCATGCTTACTAGACGTGAAGAGCCACAGACAGAGCTCAATGGTCCTTAGAGAATTAATGGGCTGTGTAAAATGAACAGCTTACCCAAAAAAGTAGCAAAACATATATATTTACCGATAATTTATTTTCTTTAAGATACTTCATGGCAGCCATTACTCTGGGATTGCATCCCATCCCCCTAGTTCTAGACAGGAAGTTTTTTCACACTAGGGACCGCCCACTTAGGGTATATAGGATCATACCTCCTCCTCAGTCTTTTGAGTGTCTCCTATATCCAATACTTGTAAAAAAAACACTCTAAGGGAGGGTAAATTATGGGCTGCCATGAAGTATCTTGAAGAAAATAAATTAATCGGTAAGTATATAATTTGCTACTTTCTTCCACGCTACTTCATGGCAGCCTTACTCTGGGATATACCAAGGCATAATCATGGGGAGGGTATTAATCAGCGCAACAACCAAAAACATCATGCTTAATCACTGACTTTTATTCGCTACAATGCTTCTTTCAAGACATGAGTCCCAAAGTGGGCGTCAGCCACATTCAACGCATAGTGACTGGAGAAAGTGAGAACAGATGACCAAGTAGCAGCCGCACATAGGGGGTCATTCCGACCCGATCACACGCTGCGCTTCTTCGCAGCCGTGCGATTGGGTCGTAACAGCGCATGAGCAGCGGCGGCCGCATTGCGCAGTTGACAGCAGTCGCCAGGCAGCGACACCGCTAGCTAAGTAAGTGGTCACAGCGGCGACTGCAACAAGATTGACAGGAGGAAGGCCAAACCGGGCAGTAACTCACTGTTTTTGGGGAGTGGCGAGTCCATCGCAGGAGTGTCCAGGCATTTGGAGGGCGGATGTCTAACGTCAATTCCGGGACCTGCATAGCTGGGTCCATCGTACAGGGTAAGTAACTCTTACCCTGGTCTTCTTTTACAGGAAACTTTTTTTGCATCGCAGGGCTGCACAAGCGTTCGCAGCCCTGCTATGCAGAAATACACTCCCCCATAGGCGGCGTTTAGTTGATCGCACGGGCAGCAAAAAGTTGCTACGTGCGATCAACTCAGAATGACCCCCATAATTCCTTCACCGACACCTGTGCCTTCTTAGCCCAAGATGTTGCACCTGCCCTTGTTGAGTGTGCCTTCGAATTCATTGCCACTTCTTGACCATCCTCTTTGTACACAAATATAATTCTGTAATCCATCTGGAAATAATCTGTTTTGTAAGTGTCTCACCCCTCCTTGCTCCTGAATGTAGAATAAATAAATGCTTAGACTTTCGAAGATCCTTCATCCTTTCCAAATAAATGGATATTGCTCAGTGCAGATCCAATGTATGTAACCTTTTCTCCTCCTCATTACTTGGATGCTGACAGAATAAGGGCAATATAATTTCCTGATTTATATGGAATGTCGACACCACTTTGACCTAACCCAAGGCCTAATCCTCCTTATTGCCTGAAAGAATCTCTTTATAAGTTCATCTTCCGATAGCTTCCTATCCAGCAATACACTTAGTGCCGATATTTGCACCTTAATGGTAGACACAGCCAGACCTTTATTAAATCCATCATGTAAAAAATTTAGAATCTGTGATGTCTAGGCTTTCAGTACATCAAATTTAGACTCTGCCCAAGGGGCGAACGTTTTTCGGATTCTATAATAGATTTCTGATGATACCTTCTTTCTTGCATGTACGAGAAGGGAAATTACTTGTCCGGATAACCCCTTCTTTCTTAACAATTCCCGTTCAACCTCCAAGCCGTCAAATGAAGATGCTGTATATTTGGGTGTACTACTGGACCCTGATGTAACAATCCTTCTTTGCTTGGTAAAGTCAAAGGACCTTCTACCGTCATCCTTGTCACCATGGGGAACCACACCCTTTTCGGCCAATAAGATAGGACTATTATGACTTCCACTTACTCCTCCCTGATCATCTTCAGTGTGCGGGCAATCATGGGCAAAGAAGGGAACACATACCCAAGCCTGAACTTCCATGACAGGGATAATGCATCCACACCGCTTGTTTGCGCAAGATGAGATCTTGAAAAGAATCAAGGAACCTTTGTGTTGTAATGGGTGGCCATCAGATCCACCTGAGGCTGTCCAAAGAGACTTACAATTTCCTGAAACACCCGGACATCTAACTCCCATTCTCCTGGTAGGATGTCGTGTCTGCTGAAGAAGTACGCAATGACATTGCCCTTTCCCGGAACATACAGGGCTGACACGGTTTCCAGATACCTTTCTGACCATTTTAATATTCTTGACACGTCTTGTAACAGTACCTGGCTTCTGGTTCCCCCTTGACGGTTCAAATAAGCCATAACTGCTACATTGTCCGAAAATATTTTTAAATGGCTTCCTTTTAGTTGATTCTGGAAAGCTTCTATTGCCCTCCATACGGCTCTTAACTCTCACTGATTTGAGGAACACTTTCTCTCCTGAACAGTCCAGAGACCCCGACAATTTTGTCTGGACAGGTGCGCTCCCCAACCTGTTAAACTTGCATCAGTTGTAAGCACTGTGTAATGCGGTTCTGACAATGACATTTGTCTGTAACTCAAATTGGGCTTTATCCACCATGAAAGACTTAATGTGTAGCTTGCTGTAACTTTATCTTGTGGCTTAATGGAATCCCTTTTCGAGTGAACTCTAACAGGTTCCACTGTAATTCTCTCATCCTCCACCTTGCCCAAGGAATTATGTCTATAGTGGAGGCCATCATTCCAAGAAGCCTCATTCCTAAACGAAGTATTATTTTCTGACATACTCGCACTATGACCGCCAGCTCCTGAATTCTCTTGCATCTTTCCTCTGAAAGGGAGATTACATAATTGAGGGTATCTACTTTTACACCCAGAAACTGTAAATGCTGAACCGGATCCAGTTGGCATTTCTCCCAATTCATCATCCAACTGTCGGCCTGGAGAGTCTGTAACGTAACCCCCACAGCCTGCTTTACTTATCCTTTGGAATGTCCACAAATCAGAAGATCGTCCAGATATGGCCAAATTGCTATGCCCTGTCTTCTTAACATGACTATAATTGCAGAGAGAACTTTCGTGAATGTCCTTGGAGACGTTGCCAAACCAAAACGGAAGACATGTAAAACTGAATGTGCCTCCCTTTTATGTGAAGTCTTAAGAACTTTCAAGACGCCCTGCATACTGGAATGTGAAAATAGGCGTCTTTTAGATCTATCGATGCCATGAAGTCTCCTCTCTTTACGTCAGTCAGGATAGATTTTACTCGTAATATCTCCATATGGAACTTTTTTACCCTCACAAACTTGTTCAGTTGTCTGAGACCCGGAATAGTCCTGAATCCCCCAGAGATCTTTTTTACAAGAAATATCCTGGAGTAAAACCTCCCCCATTTCTTTCGGGTAATGAAACAAGTTCCACAGCCTTTGACTCGATTAACTTTAACAAGGTGTCTTCCAGAGCCTTGACCTCCAATACAGTGCGTGGCATCTCTGACTCCACAAATTTGTCTCTTTTCGGGGCATTTAGAAATTCTGTTTGGTATCCATGAGTTATCACCTGCAGAACACACTTGTCTTGCACTGATCTTTGCCAAAGACTAGCAAATTCCATCAGTCTGCCCCCTACTGCCACAGATAGGTAACTGCTGGAATAGTCATCATCTTCGACCACCTCTTTCTTCCGGGTTGGCGAAAGGACATTCTTGATATCCCTGATGAATATTTATTCCCAAATTGACGTCCAGGTCTATAATTCCTAGCCTCTCTGAACTGTTGTCTGGAAGACGGAAGTGGATATCTATTCCCCTTTTCTTGAGGTAACCATGAAGATTTACCTGCTGTCATTCTCTTTATAATGGATTCTAATGTATTCACAAAAAGTAGGGATCCATCATATCGTAGGGAGACCAACCTATTTTTAGAATGCGTTATCTGCTGCCCACAACTACCGTCATGGACTTTGACGCAAATTCCACTACATCCAGAGAAGCTTCACACATATATTCTACGGCATTCATCATAATATTTACATTTATCTGTAAATACTGTTGTGCTATTCTTTCCTCTAAATCAGTACTCATTACAGAACCCCAAAATCTAAGTGCCCTAGCAACCGAGGATAAGGCCACCCCTGATTTTAGGGATACTGCTGAAGAACTGTGTAACTTCTTTAAAGAGTCCTTAACTCTCTTGTCCATATTATCTTTTAATACAGCACCGTCTTCAAGGAAGATAGTAGTTTTCGACACAACCTCTGCTACTGCAGCATCAATCTTGGGTATGGAACACCATTTCAAAAATTGCTCATCGTCAACAGGAAAACCCTAAACCTACAGCACCCAGAATTGCCAGGTGGTCTCCCATCCAAGTACTAACCAGGCCCAACATCAGTTTCCAAGATCAAATAAGTTTGGGCATGTACAGTGTAGTGTGGCTGTCTTGAAACTTCCTGAATGTTTATCGACATTCTGCCATTCCTTTTTCATAATATCCTTAAGAGCTTTATTAACTGGGAAATAACGATTTTTCTTGACTATCCTCAAACAAAGGATTCTGATTATCACAATCCTGCACAGGGTCTTTAGAATTCATAGACTTGTAAACATTCTTTAATAAGCTATCCACAAGGTCCAAATTAAACAGCCTGACATCATCGTGAATTTCACCAGACTCCGCACTGGAAATATCTTGATAATCATCCTCAAAGTTACCCACAGATAAAAAGGATTCATGCATAAAGAGTCCAAACTAGTTTGAGATCTAGATCGCTTATTCCCTTGTAACTCAATTAAATCCTCCTTAGTAACAAACAATTTCTTCATCCATTCCATCAAAGGCTGCAGCTGTTTAGACTGATTATCAACAAGTGTCTCTTTAGTTACACCCCTGCACCCCGATGTGAACCCCAAAGTGTTAGGGACTTGCTCAATAGAGGGGACCTCGTCGCTGTGGGCAAGCCCATATTATTGGCCAATTATATGCTAACAACCTCTTATTATATATTATATTTTGTAATTTACAGTAATGATTGCATAGTGCATCTGCACCTATTCCTTCTCTTGTAGTTACACATTCTTCACACAGATTGGCATCTCCAGAAAAGACTATCACATGCAGCCTATTCTTTAGATAAAGGTTTCTTCTTACAAGGCTTCTTCTTAGCTGGAGATGCACTAGAAAGGGGATAACCTTTGTCACTATAAACCCTAACTAAAACTTATACTGAGAACATGCCCTCTATGAGGACTTACCCTTTTAGGGAAATTGCAGGCTTACGGGGAGAAGGTTCTTTATCAATTTTGTCCTGAACACAGTACTAAAGCAGGAGACACCACAAATACAGATGCCACAGCGATCTCACTGTGCTATTTAATCAGCGCCATCTTTGAATATCCCCCAGAAAGCCAAATGGGCAGAGGTGCCTGCTCAGGGTAGTCCCGCACCGCCTCCTGGGATATGGACGTCACCAGCGCACATTCCCACAGGATGTCGCATCCGGGGCATCCTTCACCGCCCTATGAGACCTCCGGCGTCACCAGCGCCGCTCTCGCGTGCCGCGCATGCGCAACGACACGGTCTGAACTCACCCCACCCTGGGGACTCTGTCATATCCAGAGCACTCACACAGCCTCACGGGAACTTCCGGCCTCCTAGCGTTGTTAGCGCGGCCCGCGCATGAGCAAACAGGCCGGGACACCTGAACTCGGAAAAAATCCATTTGTAGTGAAATCCGGATACCTGCTGCAAGCCAGTCCACCAGAGGAATCAGTGGCCAAAATACATAGCTTCTCCCCTGGAAGCCACCCCTTCCAGCCATGGCTGAAAACAGGCATATTGCTGGCTAAATGACAAAGGTAAGCCTCTTACAAAAGGAGTGTTATGATAGACTTACCATTGGTCCCATAGAGGGCGTAAGGCATTCTACCAGAGTACCCAGTAGGTTAGTGAACGCAGCCCAGGGTGGCTCCTGAGAAGACCCAGGTGCTGCGGACTGACCAGTAGGTGTATGACACATAGTACACAGACCATCATACAAAACTTCCCCATCTGGCAAATCCCTGGAGCATGCTCTACATGATGCAGGAGCTTCCACTGATTTACTGCGCTCTCTGTTAAACATTTTGAAAAATTGCAACAGAGCGACTTGACTTAGTACGATAAAGCCAGACAAAGTACAAATACCTGCGAATAAATCCGGTATTATGTGACTGAGTACACAGTAGAATACGCGTATTGGATAAATACTGTGACGCAATATCACAGCGCTGTCCTAGACCGGAGGTATATATCAGAATACTCGTACAATACATTCTATAACAGGTACACTTTTCTTAACTAACGCTGTCTGTTTAAAGACATGTAGAATACTTAAGTGTTTGTAAAGTCACAGCACTGTATACAGACGGCTTACAAAGGAGATCTTGCCCACCAGTCCCGGAGACCAGCCACAGCTATGCGCAGCGTCTCAGTCAGGGTGTAAGGGATAGTGTGAGGCAGCACCAGGGCGGGAAAAACTGCTCAGAGATGGCGCCCTGAGCTGGAGGAGGGGCTACAGGTCAAGCGACAACTCCCCTATGCTGGACTTCCACCCCGGGTACTGTGAGTCTTATTAAATGGAGTGTTAGTACACCTGACCTGTACTCAGAATCCCCATTGGTCTAGTCAGATCCCTGCTCGGGGGCAGTGTCCACGCCAGTGCCGCAACCCGTCTCCCTAGGTCGCGGCCGGAACGCAATTTAATCCTGCCTGGGGAACCCTCTTAACTCCTCCACGTAGCAGGCACGCGAAGCAGTAGATAGTCTGCAACCACGCGCTTAAACCGGAGCGTCCCCGCCGCAAGTACCCAGGAACAGAGCCGCGGGAGTATGCAACGCCGCTTGGGAGGTGATGTAGCTGCACCGCTGAAGCGTCACCCTGACATACAGCGCTGACAGCCCAGAGAAGAAGTCTTCTTAGAAGCTTTTTCAGGGCTGCCTGGTGCAGCCCTCCTGTTAGGTGACCTGCTGCTGCAGGCACCAACTCGAAACTGAACTCCAGTGCCTGGAAGCGGGGTTTATAGAGGAGGCCCCAATGCATCCTGGGACAGCCTACAGCTTTAGCCTGTTAGTGCCTCTGGATCAAAATCCACTCTACACCCTGATGTTTTCCTGTGGAAACCAATGTATCCTGCTGCAGAAAATAACAAACCTCTACACTGTCCATCTGCCTAGGAGACATGAAAAAAAAACTGAGGAGGGAGGAGGTATGCCCCTAGATACCCTAAGTGGGCGGTCCCTAGTGTGAAAAAACTTCCTAGAAATAGGGGGATGGGATACAATCCCAGAGTAATGGCTGCCATGAAGTAGCGTGGAAGAAATGACAGTTAACTTTTGTAAAACATGGTCAAACATTTCCCTGTAGTTACAGTACCACTAGCATTACAGAATAGTTGCCAGGAAAGAGCAGATGGAGGAGACATTAAAACATGAACTTACAACAATGGATTCATTTTATGTGTTTGAACATATCTAATCATAAGTAACGGGCGAAATTCAATTGTTTTGCCGACAGGTGCGAGTGCCCATTATTTCTTCATGCACCCTCCTAAGGTGGCGAGCAGAAATCTGCCCAAAGTTGGGATTTTGGGCACTAACATGCAGCACACTGAGTACTGCATGGGTTTAGCTGCTTTACGCAGTGCAGTTGGGTGCAACATGCATGATAAGTAATTGGCGCCCGTTGCACTTGTGCCAGGACGCCCAAAAACAACTGAATTCCTGCCTGAGACATAATTCATCTTAGAATGATGTGCCTTTCGTACACAAAGCTCACCTCTTTCATTCGGAAGAAAGCCATCCCAGTCAGCAGAGAGTCAGAACCTGCTTGATGCTGCCTACCAATCCTTTGGAGGTCCAACTGATCAGCAACCTCCTGCAGACCACCCTGTACCATAAAGTATTTTGTTAAGGGGAGAAAAAGTAATAAAATAAAATAAAAAATGCTTATGAAGTAGGTGCCCAAAAATAGTGCAGAGATAGGGGGTGATGCTCTCATCTTCTTTACTGGAATCCCTCTGCATGCAGCTAGGCTTCAGAAGGGCTACGATTGCCTGATATATCTAAGCCAAGTTAAAAGGGGGGTGGGGGGAGTTGCTGGAATGTGAACATACACTTTAACCCAAGGGTAATTTATTGCTACATCATTACAGTATTCTACCGTTTAGCACTTGCAGCTGATAGAATATATTAAGTACAATCCTATTCCAGACATTGCCAACGCAACACATATGTGACTGAGTCTTTGAATTATATGAAATACATTTCCCACCTTAAGATTTTTGCAGCTCTTCATCAAATATTTGACATCGTAGATTGATGGGAAGAAAAGATTCAGAATATGGAAGAACTCATGTTCTTCCTCTGGGAGCCGCGAGTCTGTTAGAAGTTTCACCATATATCCAAAATCATAGCCACTGTATGAACCAAACACAAAACAGCATTCTTACATAGGATGGATTTCCGTGTTATAGGCCCTACACACTGGCCGATTTTTTGAAAGATATGAACGATCTCGTTCATAAATGAATGAGAACTCGTTCATATCTTTCAGTGTGGAGGCTCCGCGATGAACGATGCGCGGTCCCGTGCTCGTTCATCGCTGGTCCCCCGTCGGCTGTGCATGCAGGCCAATATGGACGATCTCGTCCATATTTGCCTGCAGTTCTATGGAGCCGCGTGACGGGGGGAGTGAAGAAACTTCACTCCCCCCGTCACTGCCCCCCGCCGTCGGGCAGCTCGGCGGCGGGTCGGCCAGTGTGTAGGGCCCCTTAGACACAGTCTCCATGTAATGGTTTTCCTGTAAGGTAACAAACCAATATAGACTTAAAATGTTTGACACCATTTTTTTTTTCTGTTCTGCAAATTTTATTTTTTAGACAAGACATGTGTAATCATAACACAAGATGTTGGTTCACAATAAGTAGAAGGGACAATAGGTTTGGAAAGATTAGTGGTCACTGGGCAGTGTGGCACATGATTTGGACTGCGGCACCAACCAGAAAGCCAGTGTGTTGGAAAGTAATGATACAGATGTAGTCTCTCATCATTGCCACGAAGCATACTGACAGGCTGCATTATATATGCCGTGCTGTGAGTAGTTGCAGCAGGCGTTCACACATAGGAATGGAGAGAAGCGTATGTACGTTCACATGCACACACTCACTCGCGGGCACGCTAGCCGCACCATCCATGCTGCAATGTGCATAGAGGAGGGTGGCTACATCTGTACATAAAACACTGCTGCCGTCACACCCAGCAATGCTGACGTCTATACAACTCACCTATGGAATGAGAGCCACTTCACATTGTCACACAGAACCACCCCAGAGGTCATCAGCAGTTCAGCAAAGGTCAGGGTATCAATACCCTCCTCTTCATGCTTCTGGAACTGAAGACCGGAGTTTGCCAAAAGATCAATGGAGTCTTGAGAATACATATCCTCCCTGCAAGAACATAAAATAGAGACAAATGAAAATCGCTTTATGTAGTGCAAAACTGAAATCTCTTCATACGGGAAGGCACTGGGGAGCATATAAGTCCGGTCACATACCAAACCTTAATATACTAATCTATATACATTGGTAGACTCTGCAGTATAGCACATTGTCCTAATGCAACCAGCATGTTGGGGAGATTGAAAGCCTTCAGATTATTAATAAATAGCAGAACCTAACATGTCCAGTGGAATAGTCAGAATTACATTTAATGCAGTCTTGCAGAGCTAGCAGAATACCGCATGACATCCTTACCCATATATCCGGTTCTTCAAAGAAAAAAAACTAACCAAAACTCGCATTTGGCTGGGCCAAGATTTCTGAAAGTAGTGATTGGTAGCGCTACCTGGTTACAAGATTTGTCACAATTTACTTGCAATAAATGGCTAGAGCATCCTCTGAAGTATTTTTGTTCCACTACAAGCCTGAAACCTCACCGCAAAGTGGTCCAAGTATGGATACAATTAAGAAATATATAATTTTTTGGTATTAACCGTTAATGCCGTTTCTCTGAATCCATCAGGGGGACCAAGGTTACCTTGGGGTGTAGAGGGTGTCTTTGAGAAGTAGGAATATCTTCAGACTTATCCCCTCTACACCTTACCTAGGCAATGCAACCAATAGGATCTCCATTAAACCTAACCAAGCACACAATAAAATCTTATTTTTTTGTTACATTCATGCTGGGGTCACTGCTACCTTAGGGATTTCCCAAGGCAGCCCGTTGAAAAGGGTATGCATCTATGTGAACATGTAGATAATTTATCATGACCTTTTCTATTTTTTGATGGATATTTATACGACAATACTACAGATTGTAATAAAATTCCTTATTCCATATATGTTTAGTGCAACCAACATTTAAGTGGAATCACAAATAAAAAGATTACAAATATCCGCAAACTATACCTCCACAAAAAAGAACTTATGTATATATTTTCTATTGTGTGATTTATTGTTAATTAATAACGCCTATACTTGTATCTATTTCATTGCAATTTTCTGAGGGTATGCTCACTAACATCTAAGCCCGTGATGGCTAACCTTGACACTCCAGCTGCTGTTGAACTACACATCCCAGCATGCCCTGCTACAGTTTTGCTATTTGGCCATGCTAAAACTGATGAAGGGCATGCTGGGATGTGTAGTTCAACAACAGCTGGAGTGTCAAGGTTAGCCATCACTGATCTAAGCGCAGAACATTGCTCTCAAAACTGGCATCCTTGGTCGCAAATGCATTGACCCTTTAACATTTTGTGACCGTATGAATGGAAACGCACAAGTGTTCCAGTGAAGACCATGCCACACCCCCAAGAGTCACCTACCGAACGGTTAGAATGCCCACCAAGGCACAGGAACACCCTCTGAAACCTACGCTTCACCCATCAGAACAATGGCTGCCACACACCTTTTTTGGATCATATAGATTTCCTAGAGACAGACATTTAACAAATTACGTTCAACAGCATCAGGCCATCTCTGCTACTCTGATTTGTATTACCCCGGATGTATCCTGTGACAGCTCATATACTATGCCTCAGTTTTTAATGCCTGGAATAGGTTGCGCTACCCAATGGAATATTTTGGCAGTTTCTGCCATTGTCAAGGGGATTCTGGTTTCACCTTGATGATTGATGTATGCCACAGCAATGGCATTGTGTGATTGAAGTGTTGCCCTGGTTGAAGAGTTCTGAGGACAGTGCAAAACTCTAGAATGTTGGTCTTCTTTCGTATATGGATCAGAGTTACTGCATGCGGAAATAAAGTGTAACCACCCCACAAGACTGGCATCTGTTATCACAATCACAAGAGACAGGTGGCCTTCACAGGACAGCTTGATAGCTGAATAACCAACCAACGATTTACCAGACTGACTGCCTCAAAGTAGGACACTTATCCTTTCAAGCATGGTCATGCACTGGAAAACAGACACCCCAGCTGCTGAGGCACAAGTGGCCTATCCCTGCCCTACCTACTGACCATGTGACAACTGTGAAAAGCAGTGTTTTTGCACAGTCAGCATCACCAGTTGTAAAAGTTCTGGGAAGATACTCCGATTTTATGTAAAAATTGTGGTGATTTGCAATGTTATCCATCAGGAGCAAAATAGCCTGGCCATCAAAATTATGACTTTTGTAAATATTTGTGGGGCTCTGGCAAGTACAAACAGAAGAGCCCTGAAATGTACACCTGAGAAGATAGTGTTTACACCTCCTCTCTGGCCACCTACAAAGTTCCTTACTGGGACACCACTTGTACGATCTGAGATCTGAAAGGGATGACACGACCAAAAAAAAAAAGAAGAAGAAGATTTTCCTCCTGTGGTATCCGAATCCATGGTATTTAAACCTGGTCCAGCACCGAACTAATGAGTAAGAGTGCCTACTGCACTTTTTAGGACTTAAGCACCTTTCAAAACTTAAGTCACATAGTGCGATTAACTGCGATAGCCAGAAGATGACATGATAAAAAGATTACACCTATGCAGTATCAGGTAACAGAGGTGGCTGGCGCTGTATCCAGTTACAGGCACGGATTATTGGCAGGCAGTCTTCGGGTTCAGCAGTGGTAGTTATTAAGTGGATGCCCCCAATGGCGTCTCTCAGAGATATCTATATATATATAGATATATATAGATATATATATATATATGTCTGGAAAAAATCAGGAGAATGCGCCCATAGTGCAGATAAATTTATTTCACACATAAATTAAAAACAGGACATTCCATGGATTATAAAAGACTCGTACCATAAAAGACCCACTCTTTGGGCCAGTTAAAACACATGAAACAATCCACCAGGCTATCCACCAAACCTGCTGCAGTCAAAGACCGGACCATGCACCGCGCCGGTAGAAGCCGAACTCGTCAGGTCACTCACAGTGAAGCAGCCGGGATGTGTGAGCCGGGTGGGAGAAGACGCACGTCTGGCAAGCCCCGCCTCTACGCGTTTCGTAGTTACTTCGTCAGGAGGCTGGCTTGTCAGACGTAATGGGAGCTATATATATCACAGCAAGATATTTTACAAGCTGTATCCACTAATTAGCAGCAGTTATATTGGTTCTCCTCAATTACAGCCTTAGCATGAAACAGTAATACACAGATAATTACACAGATAATTAAACATCTACCGGGCAAGCATATATCAATAAATACCCAGTAGCCCACATACTCAGAACATTTTAAGAATGGATTATACATTTTTTATCAGTAAAACACACTTATCTAGCCTCAATTGAACTCATTAATTTCCACATTGATGTTTAGTTTTTTAATCATTAGGTGTCTGCCAAATAAAGTGCTAGTGCAAACTTCATACAGGAATATGCTACCATCCATCTATGCTAATTATACAGTTTAATAATAATATCTACTTATGGTCTAGCCCTACATTTTTTAATTTCACATAATATCCGAATGACAGCCAGCCACAATCAAAAGCAATAAGCGGCTTAAGCAAACTGTGAAAAAACCTGCAATTATAGTTATAATAGACAGTATTGCAATAAATGTATCTATCAGTTTCAAATTGCTCACAATATGTTGTCAGATTATTCCCATTGATAAACAAAGCTATTCGCTTCTATTGCACAATCCTCCTGCATTTAAAAACCCATTTTCTCACATCAGAAAGATCAGAGTATGACAAAAAATATATATGTAACAAAAATGTCACTATCAGAGTACCATACATTGTTAATGAGAGTTACATATAGCAGCCAGAGGTTTATTCAGTTAAAGAATGACATTGATTCAAAAGTCAGTGCCATTGAGGAAAAAGTTAAAGAAACCAAATCCAGAAAGTTCCTAAGGGACAAAATGGATTATCAAAAGGGCCAAGTTAGAACCTGGAATGTATCTAGGGCCCCTAATAGGAATACAGGCTCTGTCCAGCCTTTCACACCAGTAAGAAGGAATGATCCCAGAAATTGGAACTCTGTAAGAACACCCTATAGGGATAAACAGAGACAGTTTACACAGCGAAACACTTTCCAACGTGACCAACAGTGGCTGATCCATAAAAAAACTGCACCCTATAAGAGAAATTTTGACAATCAGTCAGACTATACAAATTTTGCACATAAAAATAGATTTGATAATCTGCAACATTATAGGGAAAGACAGTTTTTTAGGACCAAGGGCCAGACAAAATTGGTCTGGCCAGGTGAAAGAACATTACGACAGGGAGCAGAATACACCCACAGGGAGAAAACGAAGACTAGGGGAAAGAGAGGAAAACGATCTTCCAGGCAGAGAACCAAAGTTGAGGAACCTTCACTAACTGAACCTAATAAGGGTATCTTTAACGTATCCAAATATAGGCTCAATCCAGTTGAGGAAAAAGTGTTATCGAAAGGTTTGTCTTATGCTCCCTCATCAGGTCTAAATAAGGTGAATACGTATATTGATCTAAATCTCTATGTAAGGAATCTTACTCTAAAGAGGCATTTTCTTAGAAAAACAGATGCACCAGTAAGGAACTGGGATCAAAACAAGGGGGAATCTGGTTTAAGATTAAAATCAACCTTTTATCCCTTGGAATCAAAGGGTCCTTACATAGAGATGTTCAGCCAAATGATGAAAAAGGATCTGGAAAGTCTTGATACTAATGTAAGGAAAACTAACAACTTGAGTAAATTAGAACATCAGGCCCTGAAGGGTCTAGCCACAAATAGGGACATAGTAATAAAAAATGCTGACAAGGGGGGTGGGATAGTGCTTATGGATAGGGAATATTATGTGGGAGAAGCACATAGGTTACTCAATGATTCTGAATCATATTTGAAGTTAAAGGATGACCCTACGACTGGATTTTTATCTATCCTGGAGGGTATCCTGAAGGATGGTCTATCCACTAATAGCATCTCACTTAGTGAATATAATTATTTATACAATCGGCATCCACGGATAGCCACATTTTATCATATTCCCAAAATCCATAAGAGTCTATCCCACCCCCCAGGAAGACCCATCATTAGTGGCATTGGGTCACTTACATCTAGAGTCTCTGAGTTTGTGGATTGTTATATTAAGAAATATGTTTCTAGTCTAGATTCTTATATTCAAGACACCACTGCGGTCTTGCACTTACTAAAGGGATTAAAATGGCAGGAATCTTATAAATGGTGTTCGATTGATGTTCAATCGCTCTACACGTCGATTCCACATGACAAGGGAATTCTGGCAGTAGAGGCCAAACTCAAGGAAGACCCTGAGATCAGTGATACAAAGTGTAAATTCATTTGCCAGTGTTTAGAATTTGTGCTTAAGTATAACTACTTTACATTTTTGGAAGAATGGTACCAACAGGTATGCGGGTCGGCCATGGGGAGCATTTGTGCCCCAAGCCTAGCTAACATCTACATGGGCCAATGGGAGGCTGAAACGTTGAAAGGTGAGATGAGATCCAAAATTGTCATGTATAAAAGATACATAGACGATTTGATTATTGTCTGGGATGGGAATGAAATGGAGTGGCTTGAATTTTTGGGAAAAATTAATGTGAATACATATAATTTGAGATTCACTGGTACGTTTGATCCAAATAGGCTAGAATTCTTGGATCTAGTCATATCCACTGAAGACTTTCTAAATACAGGTCAGATAGAGACCTTTACACATTTTAAAAAGGTAGATAGCAACAGCTATTTGGATTTTAAGAGTTGTCATCTTCCTCAGTGGAAGGAGAATATACCGTACTCCCAATATACTCGACTAAGAAGAAATTGCACCAACCTCTCCAAGTTTGATGAACAAGCAGAAATATATTCAGACAGATTCATGGAGAGGGGCTACCCTAAAGATCTTACACAGAAGGCTATGCTTAAAGCTAGGGATAGGAACAGAGATTTGTTATTGGTATATAAGAATAAAGATAAGGGAGAACGTAAGATTTTCTGCCCACTGGTTACACAATTTAGTACGGGTTTTAGGGATTTGGAGAGAATAGCCCAAAAAAATTGGAAGATTCCCAAATTGGACCCCGTATTGGGACCTGAGCTCCCCAAAAAACCTGACATTATCTATAGAAAGGCAAGATCCCTAAAAACTATGATGTCAAAAAGTAAACTTGAGAAGGTTCAGGTGGAAAAGGATGCTCATTTCCTTGCACCCGTGAAAGGCTTTTTTCAGTGTGGGGGGTGCAAAGTTTGTAATCTGGCTGATAAGGGGGCCAAAAAGATCATGGAGAAAAATTCCCTACGTCATAATCACATTATTCAATCTTTTATAAATTGTAATACTAGCTTCTGTATTTACGTTCTCATGTGCCCCTGCGGTCTTAGATATGTTGGAAAGACCAAAAGAGTACTGAAAACTAGAATACTTGAGCATAGTAGAAATATTAAGAATAGAGTTATGAATCACAGCGTTCCAAGGCATTTTCTAGAACGACATAACGCAGATCCGTCCCTTTTAAGATTTGCCGGTATCGAACATGTGGCACTCACTAAAGAGGGAGGAAATAGAGAGGAACGTTTACTTAAGAGGGAGACATTCTGGATATTAACACTTAATACGCTGATCCCTCATGGTCTCAATGAAAACTATGAGATCACTCCGTTCATTAGAGACAGATAATATACTCTGTCTGGACTTTATCTGTCTATAGATTTCCTCAAATAAGGGGAGCCACTAAACAGGGCTCCAGGAGAATGGCTGCTATATGTAACTCTCATTAACAATGTATGGTACTCTGATAGTGACATTTTTGTTACATATATATTTTTTGTCATACTCTGATCTTTCTGATGTGAGAAAATGGGTTTTTAAATGCAGGAGGATTGTGCAATAGAAGCGAATAGCTTTGTTTATCAATGGGAATAATCTGACAACATATTGTGAGCAATTTGAAACTGATAGATACATTTATTGCAATACTGTCTATTATAACTATAATTGCAGGTTTTTTCACAGTTTGCTTAAGCCGCTTATTGCTTTTGATTGTGGCTGGCTGTCATTCGGATATTATGTGAAATTAAAAAATGTAGGGCTAGACCATAAGTAGATATTATTATTAAACTGTATAATTAGCATAGATGGATGGTAGCATATTCCTGTATGAAGTTTGCACTAGCACTTTATTTGGCAGACACCTAATGATTAAAAAACTAAACATCAATGTGGAAATTAATGAGTTCAATTGAGGCTAGATAAGTGTGTTTTACTGATAAAAAATGTATAATCCATTCTTAAAATGTTCTGAGTATGTGGGCTACTGGGTATTTATTGATATATGCTTGCCCGGTAGATGTTTAATTATCTGTGTAATTATCTGTGTATTACTGTTTCATGCTAAGGCTGTAATTGAGGAGAACCAATATAACTGCTGCTAATTAGTGGATACAGCTTGTAAAATATCTTGCTGTGATATATATAGCTCCCATTACGTCTGACAAGCCAGCCTCCTGACGAAGTAACTACGAAACGCGTAGAGGCGGGGCTTGCCAGACGTGCGTCTTCTCCCACCCGGCTCACACATCCCGGCTGCTTCACTGTGAGTGACCTGACGAGTTCGGCTTCTACCGGCGCGGTGCATGGTCCGGTCTTTGACTGCAGCAGGTTTGGTGGATAGCCTGGTGGATTGTTTCATGTGTTTTAACTGGCCCAAAGAGTGGGTCTTTTATGGTACGAGTCTTTTATAATCCATGGAATGTCCTGTTTTTAATTTATGTGTGAAATAAATTTATCTGCACTATGGGCGCATTCTCCTGATTTTTTCCAGACACAATTTGCTCAAGGAGTTCTGAGCTTCATTTGGAGATTTGCAGCGGTGTTGGTTACACCAGTGCTACAGCCCAGGGATTCATTCACTGTGGACTGACAAACTCTCATTATAGGATCACCAGCGCACCTGTACCTTTTTCTCCATATATATATATATATATATATATATATATATATATATATGTTAATTTGTTCAGGACACTGGTTTGTAAGAAAATCTCAAGAACAACTCATTCACTTGTAGCCATGTAATCCTTTATTCTCACCAATTGGTTTTTTATTCTTTTCATAACCAGATTCAGTCATTCAGTTAGAAAGTATGATAATGTAGCCTAGACAGCAGAAGTAACAACAACGTTAATGTAAGGAACACAACACAGTAATGCCAGTTTTGCCCACATTCTACATTTGGGGTTATATTCATCAATGCAGGTCATACGTTTAGGTGGGTTTTTTTTTAAACATTAAACTAATTGGTGTCATGCAAACGATTGGACAAATTAAAACACAAAAATGGTGCATTCTTAACAGAATAATGCAATGTTTACCAAAGTGCAGTAACCTACAGCAACCTCATTCTGCTCCCCATCAATTTTTCCTTGCAAAGTTTAAGAAATGACAGCAGATGTCTTAGACTGTATTTAGGGACATAGCACTTAATAATTAAATAAGTCCGAGGTGAGCTCATATTTCAGAGTTTACAAACTTACGTGAGGTTAAACTTAAAGTTGAATTGCCACGTGTTTGTGCCAGGTGGGTATTCCCCCTTCTCATTCATGAAGGTGAGCCCCAGCTGTATAATCTTTAGCAGATCTACATTGCAGCGCAGCAGCTGGTACTGATAGTCTATAGTGCTTCGAAACTCCCCGATCGGCCTCACGACTACACCAGGGAACTCTGTGTCCTACAGAAACAAAGGAAACATAGATAGATAAGACATTCTATCTAGCAGGTGTATTATCTTCCTATGATTCAGATATGGGGGGGGGGGGGGAGAGGAGGTCTGAGGAAATCACTAATCTGTAATATTACCTTTCAGGGGTTATTGCAAAAAACAGGATTTTGGTACTTACCGATAAATCCCTTTCTCAGAGTCCATAGGGGATGCTGGAGTTAGTACCATGGGGGTATAGATAGACGATCAGTCGAGTCGGCACTTTAGAAATTATAAGTGTGTATGACTGGCTCATCCCCAGATCAGTTAAGAAACTGTGCCCGAGGAGAGACGGCAACACGACCAACAGAGGAGGAGGTAAGCAAGACAACCATAAAGATCTCCGTGAAACAGGAACCTCAGAAACACAAAGATAAATGTAACGTGTGTATACAGATATATACATAGGATTGTCACAATCGTAGATCACACAGGTCATAGCAGTCACACCCAGGATTAAAATCCTTGACCTGTTACACTGAAGGCATATACCCTACACAGATAGATCTATTTACGCTTGCAGAACCATGCAAAACGAAAAAGACAATAACAGCAACGCAAGGAAGCCTTGCAACCAGGTTCGAATGACACCTAGCCACCCGGAACCACCGGTACAACCAGTGGTATAACCACACTGCCAGAAGAGAGCAGCGCAGGGTGGGTGTCCAGCATCCTCTATGGGATTTATCTGTAAAACGGGCAGGAGCCAAGACTCAAGGCCACATCCGATAGACTTGTTGGAGTGTGACAAAGGTATGTTAGGCAACCTAATATGCAGAATGACCGAAAGGCAACTAAAAATAAATAAATAAAAAACACAGGAGGCAATAGACACCAGAAACGGCCGAGAAGTAGACAGGCTAGGATCGGTCAATAAAACAAGGTAACTGGGATACATATGTCGTACCGATAGCCCTGCCAGCAAGCCAAATAGCATGTCAAGGCAGGCCATGCAGTTATCGAAACAAAGGTGGTGCCAACATGGCTACACAGATATTGAAGTCACAATCGTGTCCTGGAAAAACATTGCAGAGGCTAGCACGAAAGACAGCAACCCTGCAATAGCAAGTGAGATCCACAGCACAAGGCGGAACGTTGAAGCCCAACAACTCCCTGAACAAACAGATCAATGTCAGGCAGGATGTGTTATAGAGAAGACCGACCCAGGAGTCTTCACTTTAACAGAAGAGCATACAGAGCCCTGCCGCCAACAAAACGTAAAAGTTGCCACCAACCACCAATAGTATGCTGCTTAGGCCACAAAAGCCGCCCGATATTATAGGAATGCCTGGACTAGAGGTGCATGCACCCACAGATATGGCATAGTAACCACTACGGAATGCTATATCACCCTCATGGGAAAGTACTCCAGTATGTCGCATAAAATGAGAGAACCAACATTCTGAGCCAAAAGAGTTTTCCACATGCCTACACCTCTGTAACAGCCAATCTGTCAAGCGTAGGTGCCAGAACAAGCCAGGACACAGAGGCAACATCCCGGGGTCATCCGCAAAAGAATCAGCAGATCTGTAGACAGAGACCTGCGAGTCTAGACAAGAGAATTAGAACGAAAACAGTCGTATATGGTCTACACTGCACGAGTAAACAGGGAAGGAGTACGAAAAAACAGTGAACTCCTACGCTAACTGGCAAGACCACAGAAATGACAAGGTCTCCACAGTTAGAGCCCTCCAACCAAAGCAGAAATTGTCTGTGCAGAAAACTCCTTCTAAGGTAGGATTTGTCTGTAGCAAGAACCACTGGTGATAAGTCGACCCGGGGAGAAAAACAGAATGGTGGTAGTAAAAACAGCCGACTTCTTACACTTATGGAGTATGTCACAGTAGAGGTGTAGAGCACAGGCGGTTCTTAGTCCGACCGGACATAGATAACCCACTGTTGAAAGGAGGAGCAAAGTGACCTAATGCCATTCTAGTATTCCTGGGTCCAGGGCATCAATGGGAGAACCCGGATGGGATACCCGGACTTGTACGGAGAGACTAAGTGTATTTTACAACCAATATTGGGGAGAAATCTGCAACTGAGTAATCTGGACCAGCTAGTAGAGGAGAAAATCCAGACCCTGTGAAAAATGAGATCCCATAGAGAAAACCTCCAGAATGGAAAGGTACGTACGGCAAAGGCCTCATAAAAGCCAACCCACTCATTTTAGAAGTAGAAAAACCAGCTGAGTTGAAAGACCCAGCAAGCCGAGCCCCTTTTGCTTAAGGAGATTAACCAAGAGAAGCTACGCGTATAGAACGAAGGTCTCCCTGTGTTTTAATAATCGAGGAAGCATCTCTCAGGTATGTGATGCTAACAGAAGCAGTTACCAAATATCTCTCCAGAAGAGACTTAAAGGAATAGGTCATCCAGATAAGGGATGAAACCTACAACTCTAAGTCACAGTTGCTGAACTTAGTGTGAACACATATAACACTCCCTTAGTAACGGGTCGTCAGAGGGAAAAAAAAAAGATTTTACTCACCGGTAAATCTATTTCTCGTAGTCCGTAGTGGATGCTGGGAACTCCGAAAGGACCATGGGGAATAGCGGGCTCCGAAGGAGGCTGGGCACTCTAGAAAGATTTATGACTACCTGGTGTGCACTGGCTCCTCCCACTATGACCCTCCTCCAAGCCTCAGTTAGGACACTGTGCCCGGACGAGCTGACATAATAAGGAAGGATTTTGAATCCCGGGTAAGACTCATACCAGCCACACCAATCACACCGTACAACTCGTGATATTATATCCAGTTTGACAGTATGAAAACAACAATAACCCTTTAGTTAGCAATAACTATTTACAAGTATTGCAGACAATCCGCACTTGGGATGGGCGCCCAGCATCCACTACAGACTACGAGAAATAGATTTACCAGTGAGTAAAATCTTATTTTCTCTGACGTCCTAGTGGATGCTGGGAACTCCGAAAGGACCATGGGGATTATACCAAAGCTCCCAAACGGGCGGGAGAGTGCGGATGACTCTGCAGCACCGAATGAGAGAACTCACGGTTCTCCTCAGCCAGGGTATCAAATTTGTAGAATTTTGCAAACGTGTTTGCCCCTGACCAAGTAACAGCTCGGCAAAGTTGTAAAGCCGAGACCCCTCGGGCAGCCGCCCAAGATGAGCCCACCTTCCCTGTGGAACGGCCTTTCACTGATTTAGGATGCGGCAGTCCAGCCGCAGAATGCGCCTGCTGAATCGTGTCACAGATCCAGCGAGCGATAGTCTGCTTAGCAGCAGGAACACCCAGCCTGTTGGGTGCATACAGGATAAATAGCGAGTCAATTTTCCTGACTCTAGCCGTCCTGGAAACACAATTTTTCAAGGCCCTGACTACGTCCAGTAACTTGGAATCCTCCAAGTCCCTAGTAGCCGCAGGCACCACAATAGGTTGGTTCAAGTGAAAAGCTGATACCACCTTAGGGAGAAACTGGGGACGAGTCCTCAATTCTGCCCTATCCATATGGAAAATCAGATAAGGACTTTTATATGACAAAGCCGCCAATTCTGATACACGCCTGGCCGAAACCAAGGCCAATAACATGACCACTTTCAACGTGAGATATTTTAGATCCACGGTTTTTAGTGGTTCAAACCAATGTGATTTTAAGAAACTCAACACCACGTTGAGATCCCAAGGTGCCACTAGAGGCACAACCGGGGGCTGAATATGCAGCACTCCTTTTACAATGTCTGAACTTCAGGTACTGAAGCTAATTCTTTCTGGAAGAAAATCGACAGAGCCGAGATCTGTATCTTAATGGAGCCTAATTTTAGGCCCATAGACACTCCTGCTTGTAGGAAATGCCGAAATCGACCTAGTTGAAATTTCTCTGTTGGGGCCTTTTTTGGCCTCACACCAAGCAACATATTTCCGCCATATGCGGTGATAATGTTTTGCAGTTACATCTTTCCTGGCTTGAATCAGCGTAGGAATGACTTCCTCCAGAATGCCCTTTTCCTTTAGGATCCGGCGTTCAACCGCCATGCCATCAAAACGTAGCCGCGGTAAGTCTTGGAACAGACAGGGCCCCTGCTGCAGCAGGTCCTGTCTGAGCGGCAGAGGCCTTGGGTCCTCTGATATAATTTCTTGAAGTTCTGGGTACCAGGCTCTTCTTGGCCAATCCGGAACCACGAGTATCGTTCTTACTCCTCGCCTTCTTATTATTCTCAGTACCTTTGGTATGAGAGGCAGAGGGGGGAACACATAAACCGACTGGTACACCCACGGTGTTACCAGAGCGTCCACAGCTATCGCCTGCAGGTCCCTTGACCTGGCGCAATATCTTTTATAGCTTTTTGTTGAGGCGGGACGCCTTCATGTCCACCTGTGGCCTTTCCCAATGGTGTACAATCCTTTGGAAGACTTCTGGATGAAGTCCCCACTCTCTCGGGTGGAAGTCGTGTCTGCTGAGAAGATCTGCTTCCCAGTTGTCCACTCCGGGAATGAACACTGCTGACAGTGCTAACACATGAATTTCCGCCCATCGGAGAATCCTTGTGGCTTCTGCCATCGCCATCCTGCTTCTTGTGCCGCCCTGTTGGTTTACATGGGCGACTGCCGTGATGTTGTCTGATTGGATCAGGACCGGCTGGTTTTGAAGCAGAGGCCTTGCCTGACTCAGGGCATTGTAAATGGCCCTCAGTTCCAGAATATTTATGTAGGGAAGTCACCTGACTTGACCAAAGTCCCTGGAAGTTTCTTCCCTGTGTGACTGCCCCCCAGCCTCAAAGGCTGGCATCCATGGTCACTAGGACCTAGTCCTGTATGTCGAACCTGCGGCCCTCTTGAAGATGGGCACTCTGCAGCCACTACAGTAGAGATACCATGGTCCTTGGAGACAGGGTTATCAGCCGATGCATCTGAAGATGCGACCCGGACCACTTGTCTAACAGGTCCCCCTGAAAAGTTCTTGCATGGAACCTGCCGAATGGGATTGCTTCGTAGGAAGCTATCATTTTTCCCAGGACTCGCGTGCAATGATGCACCGATAATTGTTTTGGCTTCAGGAGGTCTCTGACTAGAGATGACAGCTCCTTGGCTTTCTCCTCCGGGAGAAACACTTATTTCTGGTCTGCGTCCAGAACCAACCCCAGGAACAGTAGACGTGTCGTAGGAACCAGCTGTGACTTTGGACTGTTTAGAATCCAACCGTGCTGTTGTAGCACTTTCCAAATTAGTGCTACCCCGACTAGCAACTGCTCCTTGGACCTCGCCCTTATAAGGAGATTGTCCAAGTACGGGATAATTAAAAACTCCCCTTTTTCGAAGGAGTATCATCATTCCGGCCATTACCTTGGTAACACCCTCGGTGCCATGTACAGTCCAAACGGCAGAGTCTGGACTTGGTAATGGTAATCCTGTACCACAAAACTGAGGTACTCCTGGCGAGGATAGTAAATGGGGACATGCAGGTAAGCATCCTTGATGTCCCGGGATACCATGTAATCCCCCTCGTCCAGGCTTGCAATAACCGCCCTGAGCGATTCCATCTTGAACTTGAATTTTTTTATGTATGTGTTCAAGGATTTTAAATATAAAAAAGGGTCACACCGAACCATGCGGTTTCGGTACCCCAAACCGTGTGGAATAGTAACCCCGTCCTTGTTGAAGTAGGGGCACCTTAAGTATTACCCGATGGGAATACAGCTTATTAATTGCCTCTAGCACAGCCTCCCTGCCTGAGGGAGTTGTCGGCAAGGCATATTTGAGGAAACGGCGGGGGGAAGACATCTCGAATTCCAGCTTGTACCCCTGAAATACTACTTGAATGAAACAGGGATCCACCTGTGAGCGAGCCCACTGATCGCTGAAATTTTTGAGACGGCCCCCCACCGTACCTGGCTACACCTGTTGAGCCCCGGCGGCATGCTGTGGACTCAGAAGAAGCGAGAGAAGAATTAGGATTCTGGGAACAGGCTGACTGGTGCAGCTTTTTCCTTCTTCCCTTGTCTCTGTACAGAAAGGAAGAGCCTTTGACCCGCTTGCTTTTCTGAAGCCGAAAGGACTGTACCTGATAATACAGTGCTTTCTTAGTCTGTGAGGAAAACTGAGGTAAAAATATTTCTTCCCAGCTGTTGCTGCGGATACGAGGTCCCAGAGACCATCCCCAAATAATTCCTCACCCTTATAAGGCAGAATCTCTATGCGCCTTTTAAAGTCAGCATCACCTGTCCAGTGACAGGTCTCTAATACCCTCCTGACAGAATGGACATTACATTCATTTTGGATGCCAGCCGGCAAAATATCCCTCTGTGCATCCCTCATACATAAGACGACGTCTTTAATATGTTGTCATGTTAGCAAACTAGTATGTTTGACAGGGTCACCGACCACGCTGCAGCAGCACGCTCTGCAGGTTTCAGGCTAGTACCCGAGTGTGTAAATACAGACTTCAGGATAGCCTCCTGCTTTTTATCAACAGGTACCTTCAAAGTGGCCGTTCCTAAAACGGCAGTGCCACCTATTTTGACAACCGTGTGAGCGCCTTATCCACCCTAGGGGAGATCTCCCAGCGTAACTTATCCTCTGGCGGGAAAAGGTACGCCATCAGTAACCTTTTAGAAATTACCAGTTTCTTATCAGGGGGAACCCACGCTTTTCACACACTTCATTCATTCAACTGATGGGGGAACAAAACACTGCCTGCTTTTTCTCCCCAAACATAAAAACCCATTTTTAGAGGTTAATGTCAGAAATGTGTAACACATTTTTTATTGCCGGGATCAAGTCACGGATGTTCCTAGTGGATTGTGTATATGTCTCAACCTTGTCGACACTGGAGGCAGACTCCGTGTCGACATCTGTGTCTGCCATCTGAATGAGCGGGCGTTTTTGAGCCCCTGATGGCCTTTGAGACGCCTGGGCAGGCGCGGGCTGAGAAGCCGGCTGTCCCACAGCTGTTACGTCATCCACCCTTTTATGTAAGGAGTTGACACTGTCGGTTAATTTCACCTAACCATCCACTCTGGTGTCGGCCCCACAGGGGGCGACATCACATTTATCGGCATCTGCTCCGTCACTATATAAGCCTCCTCCTCAAACATGTCGACACAGCCGTACCGACACACCGCACACACACAGGGAATGCTCTGACTGAGGACAGGACCCCATAAAGCCCTTTGGGGAGACAGAGAGAGAGTATGCCAGCACACACCAGAGCGCTATATAATGTGGGGATTAACACTATAACTGAGTGAATTTTCCCCCATAGCTGCTTGCATATACAATATTGCGCCTAAATTTAGTGCCCCCCCTCTCTTTTTAACCCTTTGAGCCTGAAAACTACAGGGGAGAGCCTGGGGAGCTTTCTTTCAGCTGCACTGTGAAGAGAAAATGGCGCCAGTGTGTCTGAGGGAGATAGCTCCGCCCCTTTTCCGCGGCCTATTCTCCCGCTTTTTTCTGGATTCTGGCAGGGGTATTTACCACATATATAGCCTCTGGGGCTATATATTGTGGTATTTTTGCCAGCCAAGGTGTTTTTATTGCTGCTCAGGGCGCCCCCCCCAAGCGCCCTGCACCCTCAGTGACCGGAGTGTGAAGTGTGTATGAGGAGCAATGGCGCACAGCTGCAGTGCTGTGCGCTACCTTGGTGAAGACCGATGTCTTCTGCCGCCGCTTTTCCGGACCTCTTCTTGCTTCTGCCTCTGTAAGGGGGACGGCGGCGCGGCTCCGGGACCGAACACCAAGGACTGGGCCTGCGGTCGATCCATCTGGAGCTAATGGTGTCCAGTAGCCTAAGAAGCCCAATCCGGCTGCAAGCAGGCGAGTTCGCTTCTTCTCCCCTTAGTCCCTCGCTGCAGTGAGCCTGTTGCCAGCAGGTCTCACTGAAAATAAAAAAACCTAAATCTATACTTTCTTTCTAAGGGCTCAGGAGAGCCCCTAGTGTGCATCCAACCTCGGCCGGGCACAAGATCTAACTGAGGCTTGGAGGAGGGTCATAGTGGGAGGAGCCAGTGCACACCAGGTAGTCATAAATCTTTCTAGAGTGCCCAGCCTCCTTCGGAGCCCGCTATTCCCCATGGTCCTTTCGGAGTTCCCAGCATCCACTAGGACGTCAGAGGAAAAAAAAAATAATTATATATATATATATACATATACACACATATATACATATATATATATATATATACACACACACACACATATATATATTATATATATATATTATATATATATATATATATATATATATATATATATATATATATATATATATATATATATATATATACACACACACATACAAGGAAGATGCGGCACTCTAGGCTTGAATAATTCCACAAAACTCCGATATTTTGCAGCAACGTTTCAGTAGACACACCTACTGTCGTCAGGCTTTAATAAAGAATAAAACATAATGTACATACCTTTATAGTCACCCTGTGTGCATTCCCGCCGGCTCATGCTGGGACCACTCACCCGCCGAGCCGCATGGAAGATGACGTCATCGTCAACCGACGGCGCCGTGCAATTGACACCCATCACCATAACAACCAAACTCATATGCAGTAAACAAAATCGTTAGCTGTGAACATATAATAGATAATAGAAATAGCATCCTAAGCATATAATTGTACTTGTCTTTTACTCTATTGCATTAAGCACATGTATGCTAGGAATATTTTGCATTGTTTTGCCTTATATAAAATTATTTAAAACTATTTATACCTACTATTTATCACTGGCTACAAGTGAGTTACGGCACCTTTTTTATTTCAGGAAACATGAATAAGAAATCATTTCATTAAGGCCCCTGGGATATATTACCCCTAGCCGCATAATCCATTTTGTTTCCAATTGTATTAATTTCGCTCCTCTATTACCTCCTCTTAAATCACTCAGCACACAGTCTATCATCCTATATCTGATGCTATGTACTGGATGTTTGAACTGAGCAAAATGCCGAGCAACAGGCTGCTCACTATCACCTGTGTCCAAGGCATTGCGGATGGCTGACCTATGAGCTGCCATCCTTTCTTTAAATTTTCGCTCGGTCTTGCCTATGTAGCTCAAGCCACACGGGCAGATAATCTGATAAATAACAAACATCGAATTGCAAGTAAATTGATGTTGAATGGGGATTTTTTGCCCAGTGTGCGGATGATTAAAAAAGTTTCCTGCAAGAAGGAATTGACATGTTACACATGTGCATTTAATATTGCCTAGTTTTGTAACCTGTGGCAAAAAATATTTTTTGCCTTTATGTTCTCTCTTAAGTTTTGCGACATCAGTTTTCACTAGTAAATCACGCAGATTTTGACCTCGTGAATAACACGGCATTAATCTAGTTTTTCCCAGATGTAAATTATTATCTGAACTAATAATTGGCCAATATTTTTTGGAAATAGAATTAATTTGTGGTGATTTCACATTAAATTTATTCACCCATGGTAAGACCGATTGATCCCCCTTCATTTTCTTATTAGTAGTAAGTAATGTGTCTCTGTCTAAGGCCATTACTTTATTTTTTGATGTTTTTAATGCTTTTAAAGAATATCCTCTGTCAAGCAATTTATCAATTAAGGAATCAATTTGTTGCTCCGCTAATTTACTATTACTATTGATCCGTCTGATTCGAATCATCTGTGAATAAGGGAGTCCTCTTGTCATTGATTTTGGATGACAACTGGTGGCATGAAGAAGTTGCTGTTTATCCATAGGTTTTGTAAACACAGTAGTGGTCAGGACAGAGTTCTTGACTTGTATATTAACGTCTAAGAAGTCAATACTCTCTTGATTCATGCAAAACGTGAACTTGATAGGTCCCTCTGTGGCATTGTACGCTTCAATTATATTTTGCAATAATGTATGGTTGCCTTTCCATAATACAATTAAGTCATCTATGTATCTATTAAACAACAATACATGGGAGGGGAATAGAGGATTATTATAAAATAAATCCTCTTCTACCTCAAACATCACTATATTTGCGTACACTGGAGCCACAGAGGAACCCATCGCACACCCCCTTATTTGCATATAAAATTGCTTATCATAAAGAAAAAAATTCATCGTCAAGATTAATTCCAACAACTGTAATAATACATCAATTTTAGCTGGACTAAATGCCCCTTTCTTTGTTAAGAATTTTTTAACTGCGGCTAAACCAAATTGATGTGGTATAGAAGTGTATAAACTTATTACATCAATGGTCACCAACCAAGTGTCATTCGGAATTGATGTTAACCCCTTCAGATTATTGAGTAAACTAGTTGTATCAAGCAAAAAACTAGGTTCATTGCGAATTAGCGGCTGCAACAAAGAATCTAATAAACATGCTATCGGTTGCAGTAAAGATCCTCTGGCCGACACAATCCTCCGCCTGGCCATCCAGTTGTTGGAATTAATCTTGACGATGAATTTTTTTCTTTATGATAAGCAATTTTATATGCAAATAAGGGGGTGTGCGATGGGTTCCTCTGTGGCTCCAGTGTACGCAAATATAGTGATGTTTGAGGTAGAAGAGGATTTATTTTATAATAATCCTCTATTCCCCTCCCATGTATTGTTGTTTAATAGATACATAGATGACTTAATTGTATTATGGAAAGGCAACCATACATTATTGCAAAATATAATTGAAGCGTACAATGCCACAGAGGGACCTATCAAGTTCACGTTTTGCATGAATCAAGAGAGTATTGACTTCTTAGACGTTAATATACAAGTCAAGAACTCTGTCCTGACCACTACTGTGTTTACAAAACCTATGGATAAACAGCAACTTCTTCATGCCACCAGTTGTCATCCAAAATCAATGACAAGAGGACTCCCTTATTCACAGATGATTCGAATCAGACGGATCAATAGTAATAGTAAATTAGCGGAGCAACAAATTGATTCCTTAATTGATAAATTGCTTGACAGAGGATATTCTTTAAAAGCATTAAAAACATCAAAAAATAAAGTAATGGCCTTAGACAGAGACACATTACTTACTACTAATAAGAAAATGAAGGGGGATCAATCGGTCTTACCATGGGTGAATAAATTTAATGTGAAATCACCACAAATTAATTCTATTTCCAAAAAATATTGGCCAATTATTAGTTCAGATAATAATTTACATCTGGGAAAAACTAGATTAATGCCGTGTTATTCACGAGGTCAAAATCTGCGTGATTTACTAGTGAAAACTGATGTCGCAAAACTTAAGAGAGAACATAAAGGCAAAAAATATTTTTTGCCACAGGTTACAAAACTAGGCAATATTAAATGCACATGTGTAACATGTCAATTCCTTCTTGCAGGAAACTTTTTTAATCATCCGCACACTGGGCAAAAAATCCCCATTCAACATCAATTTACTTGCAATTCGATGTTTGTTATTTATCAGATTATCTGCCCGTGTGGCTTGAGCTACATAGGCAAGACCGAGCGAAAATTTAAAGAAAGGATGGCAGCTCATAGGTCAGCCATCCGCAATGCCTTGGACACAGGTGATAGTGAGCAGCCTGTTGCTCGGCATTTTGCTCAGTTCAAACATCCAGTACATAGCATCAGATATAGGATGATAGACTGTGTGCTGAGTGATTTAAGAGGAGGTAATAGAGGAGCGAAATTAATACAATTGGAAACAAAATGGATTATGCGGCTAGGGGTAATATATCCCAGGGGCCTTAATGAAATGATTTCTTATTCATGTTTCCTGAAATAAAAAAGGTGCCGTAACTCACTTGTAGCCAGTGATAAATAGTAGGTATAAATAGTTTTAAATAATTTTATATAAGGCAAAACAATGCAAAATATTCCTAGCATACATGTGCTTAATGCAATAGAGTAAAAGACAAGTACAATTATATGCTTAGGATGCTATTTCTATTATCTATTATATGTTCACAGCTAACGATTTTGTTTACTGCATATGAGTTTGGTTGTTATGGTGATGGGTGTCAATTGCACGGCGCCGTCGGTTGACGATGACGTCATCTTCCATGCGGCTCGGCGGGTGAGTGGTCCCAGCATGAGCCGGCGGGAATGCACACAGGGTGACTATAAAGGTATGTACATTATGTTTTATTCTTTATTAAAGCCTGACGACAGTAGGTGTGTCTACTGAAACGTTGCTGCAAAATATCGGAGTTTTGTGGAATTATTCAAGCCTAGAGTGCCGCATCTTCCTTGTATATATTTATCCTTTATGATGGCACCGGCTGCAGATAAGCATTTGTATTGGGAGTGCCAGACCTTGTATTGAATATAATAAGAATTTACTTACCGATAATTCTATTTCTCGGAGTCCGTAGTGGATGCTGGGGTTCCTGAAAGGACCATGGGGAATAGCGGCTCCGTAGGAGACAGGGCACAAAAAGTAAAGCTTTTCCAGATCAGGTGGTGTGCACTGGCTCCTCCCCCTATGACCCTCCTCCAGACTCCAGTTAGGTACTGTGCCCGGACGAGCGTACACAATAAGGGAGGATTTTGAATCCCGGGTAAGACTCATACCAGCCACACCAATCACACCGTACAACTTGTGATCTAAACCCAGTTAACAGTATGATAACAGAGGAGCCTCTGAAAGATGGCTCCCTAAACAATAACCCGAATTAGTTAACAATAACTATGTACAAGTATTGCAGATAATCCGCACTTGGGATGGGCGCCCAGCATCCACTACGGACTCAGAGAAATAGAATTATCGGTAAGTAAATTCTTATTTTCTCTATCGTCCTAGTGGATGCTGGGGTTCCTGAAAGGACCATGGGGATTATACCAAAGCTCCCAAATGGGCGGGAGAGTGCGGATGACTCTGCAGCACCGAATGAGAGAACTCCAGGTCCTCCTTTGCCAGGGTATCAAATTTGTAGAATTTTACAAACGTGTTCTCCCCTGACCACGTAGCTGCTCGGCAGAGTTGTAATGCCAAGACCCCTCGGGCAGCCGCCCAAGATGAGCCCACCTTCCTTGTGGAATGGGCCTTAACAGATTTAGGCTGTGGCAGGCCTGCCACAGAATGTGCAAGTTGAATTGTGTTACAAATCCAACGAGCAATCGACTGCTTAGAAGCAGGCGCACCCAACTTGTTGGGTGCATACAGTATAAACAGCGAGTCAGATTTTCTGACTCCAGCCGTCCTTGAAATGTATATTTTTAAAGCTCTGACAACGTCCAACAACTTGGAGTCCTCCAAGTCGCTTGTAGCCGCAGGCACTACAATAGGCTGGTTCAGGTGAAACGCTGATACCACCTTAGGGAGAAAATGCGGACGCGTCCGCAGCTCTGCCCTATCCGAATGGAAAATTAAATAAGGGCTTTTATAAGATAAAGCCGCCAGTTCAGATACTCTCCTGGCGGACGCCAGGGCCAGTAACATAGTCACTTTCCATGTGAGATATTTCAAATCCACATTTTTTAGTGGTTCAAACCAATGGGATTTGAGGAAATCTAAAACTACATTTAGATCCCACGGTGCCACCGAAGGCACCACAGGAGGCTGTATATGCAGTACTCCTTTGACAAAAGTCTGGACCTCAGGAACTGAGGCCAATTCTTTTTGGAAGAATATTGACAGGGCCGAAATTTGAACCTTAATAGATCCCAATTTGAGACCCATAGACAATCCTGATTGCAGGAAATGTAGGAAACGACCCAGTTGAAATTCCTCCGTCGGAGCACTCCGATCCTCGCACCACGCAACATATTTCCGCCAAATGCGGTGATAATGCTTCGCGGTGACTTCCTTTCTTGCCTTAATCAAGGTAGGAATGACTTCTTCTGGAATGCCTTTTCCTTTTAGGATCTGGCGTTCAACCGCCATGCCGTCAAACGCAGCCGCGGTAAGTCTTGGAATAGACACGGTCCCTGCTGAAGCAGGTCCTGTCTTAGGTAGAGGCCACGGATCGTCCGTGACCATCTCTTGAAGTTCCGGGTACCAAGACCTTCTTGGCCAATCCGGAGCCACTAGTATCGTTCTTACTCCGCTTTGCCGTATGATTCTCAATACCTTTGGTATGAGAGGCAGAGGAGGAAACACATACACCGACTGGTACACCCAAGGTGTTACCAGCGCGTCCACAGCTATTGCCTGCGGATCTCTTGACCTGGCGCAATACCTGTCCAGTTTTTTGTTGAGGCGAGACGCCATCATGTCCACCATTGGTCTTTCCCAACGGTTTATTAGCATGTGGAAAACTTCTGGATGAGGTCCCCACTCTCCCGGGTGAAGATCGTGTCTGCTGAGGAAGTCTGCTTCCCAGTTGTCCACTCCCGGGATGAACACTGCTGACAGTGCTATCACGTGATTCTCCGCCCAGCGAAGGATCCTGGCAGCTTCTGCCATTGCACTCCTGCTTCTTGTGCCGCCCTGTCTGTTTACATGGGCGACAGCCGTGATGTTGTCCGACTGGATCAACACCGGTCTTCCTTGAAGCAGAGGTTCCGCCTGGCTTAGAGCATTGTAGATTGCTCTTAGTTCCAGAATGTTTATGTGAAGAGACTTTTCCAGGCTCGACCACACTCCCTGGAAGTTTCTTCCTTGTGTGACTGCTCCCCAGCCTCTCAGGCTGGCGTCCGTGGTCACCAGGATCCAATCCTGTATGCCGAATCTGCGGCCCTCCAATAGATGAGCCCTCTGCAACCACCACAGAAGAGATACCCTTGTCCTTGGAGACAGGGTTATCCGCAGGTGCATCTGAAGATGCGTGCATTGATGTACAGACACCTTTCCTGGTTTTAGGAGATTCCTGACCAGGTCGGATAACTCCTTGGCTTTTTCCTCGGGAAGAAAAACCTTTTTCTGAACCGTGTCCAGAATCATCCCTAGGAACAGCAGACGAGTTGTCGGCATTAATTGGGATTTTGGAATATTCAGAATCCATCCGTGCTGCTTTAGCACCTCTTGAGATATTGCTAATCCCATCTCTAGCTGTTCTCTGGACCTTGCCCTTATTAGGAGATCGTCCAAGTATGGGATAATTAATACGCCTTTTCTTCGAAGAAGAATCATCATCTCGGCCATTACCTTTGTAAAGATCCGAGGTGCCGTGGACAAACCAAACGGCAGCGTCTGAAACTGATAGTGACAGTTTTGTACAACGAACCTGAGGTACCCCTGGTGTGAGGGGTAAATTGGAACGTGGAGATACGCATCCTTGATGTCCAAGGATACCATAAAGTCCCCTTCTTCCAGGTTCGCTATCACTGCTCTGAGTGACTCCATCTTGAACTTGAACTTCTTTATGTACAGGTTCAAGGACTTCAGATTTAGAATAGGCCTTACCGAGCCATCCGGCTTCGGTACCACAAATAGAGTGGAATAATACCCCTTCCCTTGTTGTAGAAGAGGTACCTTGACTATCACCTGCTGAGAGTACAGCTTGTGAATGGCTTCCAAAACCGTCTCCCTTTCGGAAGGGGACGTTGGTAAAGCAGACTTCAGGAAACGGCGAGGTGGATCTGTCTCTAATTCCAACCTGTACCCCTGAGATATTATCTGCAGGATCCAGGGATCTACCTGCGAGTGAGCCCACTGCGCGCTGTAATTTTTGAGACGACCTCCCACCGTCCCCGAGTCCGCTTGAGAAGCCCCAGCGTCATGCTGAGGCTTTTGTAGAAGCCGGGGAGGGCTTCTGTTCCTGGGAAGGAGCTGCCTGTTGCTGTTTCTTCCCTCGACCTCTGCCTCGTGGCAGATATGAATAGCCCTTTGCTCTCTTATTTTTAAAGGAACGAAAGGGCTGCGGTTGAAAAGTCGGTGCCTTTTTCTGTTGGGGAGTGACTTGAGGTAGAAAGGTGGATTTCCCGGCTGTAGCCGTGGCCACCAAATCTGATAGACCGACTCCAAATAACTCCTCCCCTTTATACGGCAAAACTTCCATATGCCGTTTTGAATCCGCATCGCCTGTCCACTGTCGCGTCCATAAAGCTCTTCTGGCCGAAATGGACATAGCACTTACCCGTGATGCCAGTGTGCAGATATCCCTCTGTGCATCACGCATATAAAGAAATGCATCCTTTATTTGTTCTAACGACAGTAAAATATTGTCCCTGTCCAGGGTATCAATATTTTCAATCAGGGACTCTGACCAAACTACCCCAGCACTGCACATCCAGGCAGACGCTATAGCTGGTCGTAGTATAACACCTGCATGTGTGTATATACTTTTTTGGATATTTTCCATCCTCCTATCTGATGGATCTTTAAGTGCGGCCGTCTCAGGAGAAGGTAACGCCACTTGTTTTGACAAGCGTGTTAGCGCCTTGTCCACCCTAGGAGGTGTTTCCCAGCGCTCCCTAACCTCTGGCGGGAAAGGGTATAATGCCAATAATTTCTTTGAAATTATCAGCTTTTTATCAGGGGCAACCCACGCTTCATCACACACGTCATTTAATTCTTCTGATTCAGGAAAAACTATAGGTAGTTTTTTCACACCCCACATAATACCCTGTTTAGTGGTACCTGTAGTATCAGCTAAATGTAACGCCTCCTTCATTGCCAAAATCATATAACGTGTGGCCCTACTGGAAAATACGGTTGATTGGTCACCGTCACCACTGGAATCAGTGCCTGTGTCTGGGTCTGTGTCGACCGACTGAGGCAAAGGGCGTTTTACAGCCCCTGACGGTGTTTGAGGCGCCTGGACAGGCACTAATTGATTGTCCGGCCGCCTCATGTCGTCAAACGACTGCTTTAGCGTGTTGACGCTATCCCGTAATTCCATAAATAAAGGCATCCATTCTGGTGTCGACCCCCTAGGAGGTGACATCCCCATATTTGGCAATTGCTCCGCCTCCACACCAATATCGTCCTCATACATGTCGACACACACGTACCGACACACAGCAGACACACAGGGAATGCTCTAAACGAAGACAGGACCCACTAGCCCTTTGGGGAGACAGAGGGAGAGTCTGCCAGCACACACCAAAAAGCGCTATATATGACAGGGATAGCCTTATAATAAGTGCTCCCTTATAGCTGCTTTATATATATCAAGATATTGCCATTAAATTTGCCCCCCCTCTCTGTTTTACCCTGTTTCTGTAGTGCAGTGCAGGGGAGAGACCTGGGAGCCGTCCTGACCAGCGGAGCTGTGAGAGGAAATGGCGCCGTGTGCTGAGGAGATAGGCCCCGCCCCTTTTTCGGCGGGCTCGTCTCCCGCTATTTTGTGAATACAGGCAGGGGTTAAATATCTCCATATAGCCTCTGGGGGCTATATGTGAGGTATTTTTAGCCTTTATATAGGTTTACATTTGCCTCCCAGGGCGCCCCCCCCCAGCGCCCTGCACCCTCAGTGACTGCGTGTGAAGTGTGCTGAGAGGAAAATGGCGCACAGCTGCAGTGCTGTGCGCTACCTTTAGAAGACTGCAGGAGTCTTCAGCCGCCGATTCTGGACCTCTTCTTACTTCAGCATCTGCAAGGGGGCCGGCGGCGCGGCTCCGGTGACCATCCAGGCTGTACCTGTGATCGTCCCTCTGGAGCTGATGTCCAGTAGCCAAGAAGCCAATCCATCCTGCACGCAGGTGAGTTCACTTCTTCTCCCCTCTGTCCCTCGTTGCAGTGATCCTGTTGCCAGCAGGAATCACTGTAAAATAAAAAACCTAAGCTAAACTTTCTCTAAGCAGCTCTTTATGAGAGCCACCTAGAATTGCACCCTTCTCGGCCGGGCACAAAAATCTAACTGGAGTCTGGAGGAGGGTCATAGGGGGAGGAGCCAGTGCACACCACCTGATCTGGAAAAGCTTTACTTTTTGTGCCCTGTCTCCTACGGAGCCGCTATTCCCCATGGTCCTTTCAGGAACCCCAGCATCCACTAGGACGATAGAGAAATATATATATATATATATATATATATATATATATATATATACACACACACATATATATACATATATATATATATATATACATATATATATATATATATATATATATATATATATATATCACAGAAGACGGTGGCACTCAGCCGGCTTGTAAACAAGAACTTTGTAGTTTAATTGCTCATGATGCCGACGTTTCGGGGCTGAACCTACCCCTTTCTCAAGGTGAGGAACAAGTGATATCAACAACATGCACAAATTGGACTTGCCTATATAGAAAAAAACATCCCGTGTGGCCCGAAGCGCGTGCGCCCACGTCCTTCCAGGAGCGCAGAATAATGACATCAGAGCCGCCAAGGAGACCGTTGCTATGGTAGCGGCGGACGCCCTCTCGGCACCCGTTCGGCATCCTCTGCGCTGCATCTGGAGGGGGGCAAATGACACTGCGCTTTAGGAATCAGATTAGAAATGAGTAAAGAAAGAAATAATGTAAAACATCCACAATAAAAAGTGTTATAACACAAACACCCAGTAGTGCACTCTAATAAGAGACATTTCCGTGGAGAATGAATGGCCATGAGTTCCGCTGAATAGAACAACAGTCCAGCAATCATCCTGTGACAGAGTAATGCTACTAAGTGACAAACTCACTGCCAGGGCTACATATACCCAAAAGGCTACTTTTTATGGACCAAGTATATTCAAAACTAGATGTATTACAAACTATACCAAAATTAGGGGAACGGCCTTCTCTAATAATGCATGTCTATGGCAGGTAGCGTTATTTAATTGTGGGGGTAAGGCTATAAGGTATGAACAAGAACTGGTATACACCTATAATTAGGAAGGGGATGCAGTCAGTTTACCTCCAATCAAAATCCCGACGTTCAAAATCCCGACACCAATTGACCGATGGTCAAAATCCCGACAAGGTCAAAATCCCGACATGGATAAAATACCGACATTTAAAATACCGACAATGTCAAAATACTGACATGTAAAATGCCGACAGGTCAAAATACAGACATGAGTTTTTCATGATTTTTTTCATTGAAACCGACTTGTTCATACTTTACCATCCCAGTGGACCTGGAGGGGGAATACAATAGTGTGCCGAGCGCAGCGAGGCACCGTGCCCGAAGCATGGCGAGCGCTGCGAGCCAAGCGAGGGGACGCGGTACACTTTATATGGTGTCCATGTTGACTTATGTCGACATTCACACAAAAAACAACAAAAAATTGCATGTCGGTATTTTGACCTGTCGGCATTTTACATGTCGGTATTTTGACCTGTCGGCATTTTACATGTCGGTATTTTGACCTTGTAGGTATTTTAAAATAAGAATTTACTTACCGATAATTCTATTTCTCGTAGTCCGTAGTGGATGCTGGGGACTCCGTCAGGACCATGGGGAATAGCGGCTCCGCAGGAGACAGGGCACAAAAGCAAGCTTTTAGGATCACATGGTGTGTACTGGCTCCTCCCCCTATGACCCTCCTCCAAGCCTCAGTTAGGTACTGTGCCCGGACGAGCGTACACAATAAGGAAGGATCTTGAATCCCGGGTAAGACTCATACCAGCCACACCAATCACACCGTACAACTTGTGATCTGAACCCAGTTAACAGTATGATAACAAAGAAGTAGCCTCTTAAAAAAGATGGCTCACAACAATAATAACCCGATTTTTGTAACAATAACTATGTACAAGTAATGCAGACAATCCGCACTTGGGATGGGCGCCCAGCATCCACTACGGACTACGAGAAATAGAATTATCGGTAAGTAAATTCTTATTTTCTCTAACGTCCTAGTGGATGCTGGGGACTCCGTCAGGACCATGGGGATTATACCAAAGCTCCCAAACGGGCGGGAGAGTGCGGATGACTCTGCAGCACCGAATGAGAGAACTCCAAGTCCTCTTTAGCCAGAGTATCAAATTTGTAAAATTTTACAAACGTGTTCTCCCCTGACCACGTAGCTGCTCGGCAAAGTTGTAATGCCGAGACCCCTCGGGCAGCCGCCCAAGATGAGCCCACCTTCCTTGTGGAGTGGGCTTTTACAGTTTTAGGCTGTGGCAGGCCTGCCACAGAATGTGCCAAGTTGAATTGTGCTACAGATCCAACGAGCAATCGTCTGCTTAGACGCAGGAGCACCCATCTTGTTGGGTGCATACAAGATAAACAACGAGTCAGATTTTCTGACTCCAGCTGTCCTTGAAATATATATTTTCAATGCTCTGACAACGTCCAGAAACTTGGAGTCCTCCAAGTCGCTAGTAGCCGCAGGCACCACAATAGGCTGGTTCAAGTGAAAAGCCGAAACCACCTTAGGGAGAAAATGAGGACGTGTCCGCAGTTCTGCCCTGTCCGAATGGAAAATCAGATATGGGCTTTTGTACGATAAAGCCGCCAACTCTGAAACTCTCCTGGCTGAAGCCAGGGCCAATAGCATGGTTACTTTCCATGTAAGATACTTCAAATCTACCGATTTGAGAGGCTCAAACCAATGAGATTTGAGAAATTCCAAAACTACGTTTAGATCCCACGGTGCCACTGGAGGCACAATTGGGGGTTGTATATGTAGTACACCCTTGACAAAAGTTTGTACTTCAGGCACTGAAGCCAATTCTTTCTGGAAGAAGATTGATAAGGCCGAAATTTGAACTTTAATAGACCCCAATTTGAGGCCCATAGACAATCCTGCCTGCAGGAAATGTAGGAATCGACCCAATTGAAATTCTTCCGTTGGGGCCTTCTTGGCCTCACACCACGCAACATATTTTCTCCAAATGCGGTGATAATGTTGTGCGGTCACTTCCTTCCTAGCTTTAATCAAGGTAGGAATAACTTCCTCTGGAATGCCCTTTTCTTTTAGAATCCGGCGTTCAACCGCCATGCCGTCAAACGCAGTCGCGGTAAGTCTTGGAACATACAAGGTCCCTGCTGAAGCAGATCCCTTCTTAGAGGTAGAGGCCACGGATCTTCCGTGAGCATCTCTTGAAGTTCCGGATACCAAGTTCTTCTTGGCCAATCCGGAGCCACTAGTATTGTTCTTACTCCCCTTTTCCGTATAATTCTCAGTACCTTTGGTATGAGAGGCAGAGGAGGAAACACATACACTGACTGGTACACCCACGGTGTTACCAGAGCGTCCACAGCTATTGCCTGAGGGTCTCTTGACCTGGCGCAATATCTGTCCAGTTTTTTGTTGAGGCGAGACGCCATCATGTCCACCTTTGGTTTTTCCCAATGGTTCACAATCATGTGGAAAACTTCCGGATGAAGTCCCCACTCTCCCGGGTGAAGGTCGTGTCTGCTGAGGAAGTCTGCTTCCCAGTTGTCCACTCCCGGGATGAACACTGCTGACAGTGCTATGACATGATTTTCCGCCCAGCGAAGAATCCTTGCAGCTTCTGTCATTGCTCTTCTGCTTCTCGTGCCGCCTTGTCTGTTTACGTGGGCGACTGCCGTGATGTTGTCCGACTGGATCAACACCGGCTGACCCTGAAGCAGCGGTTTCGCCAAGCTTAGAGCATTGTAGATTGCTCTTAGCTCTAGTATATTTATGTGAAGAGACGTCTCCAGGTTTGACCATACACCCTGGAAGTTTCTTCCCTGTGTGACTGCTCCCCAGCCCCGTAGGCTGGCATCCGTAGTCACCAGGACCCAGTCCTGTATGCCGAACCTGCGGCCCTCTAACAGATGGGCACTCTGCAACCACCACAGGAGAGACAACCTTGTCCTTGGTGACAGTGTTATCCGCTGATGCATGTGCAGATGCGATCCGGACCATTTGTCCAGCAGATCCCACTGAAATATTCGTGCATGGAATCTGCCGAATGGAATTGCTTCGTAAGAAGCCACCATCTTTCCCAGGACTCTTGTGCATTGATGTACTGACACATTTCCTGGTTTTAGGAGGTTCCTGACAAGTTCGGATAACTCCCTTGCTTTCTCCTCCGGGAGAAACACTTTTTTCTGAACCGTGTCCAGAATCATTCCCAGGAACAGCAGACGTGTTGTCGGGGACAATTGAGATTTTGGAAGATTCAGAATCCACCCGTGTTGTTGAAGCACTACTTGGGTTAGTGCTACACCGACTTCCAGCTGTTCTCTGGACTTTGCCCTTATCAGGAGATCGTCCAAGTAAGGGATAATTAATACGCCTTTTCTTCGTAGAAGAACCATCATTTCGGTCATTACCTTGGTAAAGACCCGAGGTGCCGTGGACAACCCAAACGGCAGCGTTTGAAACTGATAATGACAGTCTTGTATCACGAACCTGAGATACCCTTGGTGTGAGGGGTAAATTGGGACATGCAGATAAGCATCTTTTATGTCCAGGGACACCATGAAGTCCCCTTCTTCCAGATTCGCTATCACTGCTCTTAGTGACTCCATCTTGAACTTGAATTTCTGTATGTACAGGTTCAAGGATTTCAGATTTAGAATAGGTCTTACCGAACCGTCCGGCTTCGGTACCACAAATAGTGTGGAATAATACCCCTTTCCCTGTTGTAGGAGGGGTACCTTGACTATCACCTGCTGAGAATACAGCTTGTGAATGGCTTCCAATACCGTCGCCCTTTCTGAGGGAGACGTTGGTAAAGCAGACTTTAGGAAACGGCGAGGGGGAGATCTTTCGAATTCAAACATGTAACCCTGAGATACTATCTGCAGGATCCACGGGTCCACCTGTGAGCGAGCCCACTGATTGCTGAAAATCTTTAGTCGACCCCCCACCGCTCCTGAGTCCGCTTGTAAAGCCCCAGCGTCATGCTGATGGCTTTGTAGAACCCGGGGCGGGCTTCTGGTCCTGGGCAGGGGCTGCTTGCTGCCCTCTCTTACCCTTTCCTCTGCCTCGTGGCAGATAAGACTGTCCTTTTGCCCGCTTGTTTTTATAGGAGCGAAAGGACTGCGGCTGAAAAGACCGTGTCTTTTTCTGTTGGGAGGGGGTCTGAGGTAAAAAAGTGGATTTGCCGGCAGTTGCCGTGGCCACCAGATCCGATAGACCAACCCCAAATAATTCCTCTCCTTTATATGGCAATACTTCCATATGCCTTTTGGAATCCGCATCACCTGACCACTGTCGCGTCCATAAACTTCTTCTGGCAGATATGGACATCGCACTTACTCTCGATGCCAGAGTGCAAACATCCCTCTGAGCATCTCGCATATAAAGAAACGCATCCTTTAATTGCTCTAGAGTCAATAAAATACTGTCCCTATCCAGGGTATCAATATTTTCAGTCAGGGAATCCAACCACACTACCCCAGCACTGCACATCCAGGCTGAGGCTATTGCTGGTCGGAGTATAACACCAGTATGCGTGTATATACTCTTCAGGGTAGTTTCCAGCCTCCTATCTGCTGGATCCTTGAGGGCGGCCGTATCTGGAGACGGCAACGCCACTTGTTTTGATAAACGTGTGAGCGCTTTATCCACCCTAGGGGGTGTTTCCCAGCGCGCCCTAACCTCTGGTGGGAAAGGGTATAATGCCAATAACTTCTTAGAAATTAGCAGTTTTCTATCTGGGTTAACCCACGCTTCATCACACACGTCATTCAATTCCTCTGATTCTGGAAAAGCTACAGGTAGTTTTTTCACCCCCCACATAATACCCCTTTTTGAGGTACCTGCAGTATCAGAGATCTGCAAAGCCTCCTTCATTGCCGTGATCATATAACGTGTGGCCCTATTGGAAAATACGTTTGTTTCTTCACCGTCGACACTAGATTCATCTGTGTCGGTACCTGTGTCGACTGACTGAGGTAAGGGACGTTTTACAGCCCCTGACGGTGTCTGAGACGCCTGAGCAGGTACTAACTGGTTTTCCGGCCGTCTCATTTCGTCAACTGACTTTTGTAATGTACTAACATTATCACGTAATTCCATAATTAAAGCCATCCATTCCGGTGTCGACTCCCTAGGGGGTGACATCACCATTACCGGCAATTGCTCCGCCTCCACACCAACATCGTCCTCATACATGTCGACACACACGTACCGACACACAGCAGACACACAGGGAATGCTCTTATCGAAGACAGGACCCCACTAGCCCTTTGGGGAGACAGAGGGAGAGTTTGCCAGCACACACCAAAAGCGCTATAAAATGTATATAAACAACCCTAAAAGGTGTTGTTTTGTTATATGCGCTTTAAATATATAAATATCGCCAAAATATGCCCCCCTTCTCTTTGTTACCCTGTTTCTGTAGTGCAGTGCAGGGGAGAGTCCTGGGAGCCTTCCTCACAGCGGAGCTGAGCAGGAAAATGGCGCTGTGTGCTGAGGAGAATAAGCCCCGCCCCCTTTTCGGCGGGCTTTTCTCCCGGGTTTTGAGATATCTGGCCTGGGTTAAATACATACATATAGCCTCAATGGCTATATGTGATGTATTCTTTGCCATCAAAGGTATTAAATATTGCTGCCCAGGGAGCCCCCAGCAGCGCCCTGCACCCTCCGTGACCGTTCAGTGTGAAGTGTGTAGCAACAATGGCGCACAGCTGCAGTGCTGTGCGCTACCTTCATGAAGGCTGAAGAGCCTTCTGCCGCCTGTTTCCGGACCCTCGATCTTCAGCATCTGTAAGGGGGATCGGCGGCGCGGCTCCGGGACGAACCCCAGGGTGACCTGTGTTCCGACTCCCTCTGAAGCTATGTCCAGTAGCCTAAGACTCCAATCCATCCTGCACGCAGGTGAGTTGAAAATCTCTCCCCTAAGTCCCTCGATGCAGTGAGCCTGTTGCCAGCAGGACTCACTGAAAATAATAAACCTAAAAACTTTTTCTAAGCAGCTCTTTAGGAGAGCCACCTAGATTGCACCCTGCTCGGACGGGCACAAAAACCGAACTGAGGCTTGGAGGAGGGTCATATGGGGAGGAGCCAGTACACACCATGTGATCCTAAAAGCTTGCTTTTGTGCCCTGTCTCCTGCGGAGCCGCTATTCCCCATGGTCCTGACGGAGTCCCCAGCATCCACTAGGACGTTAGAGAAATGTCGGTATTTTGTCCATGTCGGGATTTTGACCTTGTCAATTGGTGTCGGGATTTTGATTGGAGGTATTTCATACCGATCCCTTAGGAAGTAATGTGGTGACTACAAAAAGTTGGGTAAGATGATATGATATAATATTCATACCAGGACATCATTATCCGCCCCGCTGATAAGGGGAGCTGTATTGTAATTATGGATCTCACATCTATCGGTCTGACTTTCTGGAACAACTCTCAGATCTGAATGTGTATGCCCCTTAAAATAAAGATCCGGGCACACTCTATAAAAGTGGACTGGATTCTTTATTATCCGGTGCAAAAAATTGACTCATTTCAGAAAAGCTACACAAAGTGTTACAACAGGAGTTCCCAATGGCACCTATTCTGTATTCGGTTCCCAAGATTCATAAGGATTTAACAAGGCCACCTGGGAGACCGATCATTTCTGCTCGTTAATCCTTATATCAGCCTATCTCGCAGTTCTTAGATGATATTCTCCAACCACTGGTTTTAAAACAAGAGTCTCTTATCAAAGATACAACCAGTTTTTTGATTAGTTTGAAAGAGTTTGGAACGGTGCCATCTGGCTCCATTATCTGCACTATGGACATTTGTAGCCTCTACACCAGCATCCCCCACCAAGATGGATTGGACGCGATGAGGGAATTCTTATTGGCTGAAAATATGCAAGATGTTGATCTTGAGCTGTTTATGCATTTACTAGAGCTGACCCTCAAGCGGAATTATTTCTTGTTTGATGGCAGGTTCTTCTTACAGCAGACAGGGTGTGCTATGGGAAGTAATGTGGCCCCTTCCTTTGCTAACGTAATCATGCTAAGAGAAGAAAAGTCAATGTTATTCCAAGATTCATCTATTAGGAGTAATATAGCTTTATACATGAGGTATATAGACGACCTATTTATCCTATAGACAGGTGGAGAGGACAGCTTAATCCAGTTTTGTGAATCCATCAATAACAGGTCATCACCAATTAAAATTACATTTCAGTACTCCACTGAGTCTCTGAATTATCTGGATGTCAAGATCATCATAGAGGGAAATAGAATATCCACAGAGGTGTATTCCAAACCAACGGATAAAAATACCCTCTAGAGGTCTAATAGTCATCACCCTAAGGCAGAGATTTTCAACCTTTTACAACTCACGGCACACTGAACAAGATTTCAATATTGCCAAGGCACACTCAAATATATTGGTCATGCATGGTGCAGTTGCGTGTCCTATGATGTCATGTCGCAAATTCTCCATGGGTAATGCCTTAGCCACATCAGAGAAAGCCAGAAGAGCCCAACACTGCCCAGCCCAAAATTAGAACTGGCTCTGCAACCACTAAACTCAACAGTATTGATCGTTCCAGGGCCTCAGTAGCGGCAAAACACTGACAGGCCTGGCTGTGCTTCTATGGCAGCACACCTGGAGACTGCTCAGGGCACAGTGGTTGAAAAACACTGCCCTAAGGCCTTAAAAGTAGGACTCCCTAAATCGCAGATGATTAGGGTTGTACGGATCAACAGCAATCATTCCAATCTGGAGAAAGAACTGGAAGTAGTAATCCAAGTTTGTTGCAAGAGGTTATGATTCTACAAGTCTTAAAAAGCAGAAAGCTTTGGTTATGGGGACCCCTAGGGATTCCCTGCTACAACCAAGATTGAAGAAACATGATGCAGTGATCCCTTGCACCACAGCATATAACACATCTAGTCCATTTCTTGCACAAGCCTCTAAGGTAGGGGTGGGCAACATGCGGCCCGCGGACCGATCCTGCCTGGCCCGCTGTGCCCCATCAGAATGCAATGACACGCGGCCCGACAGGCTGAGCCGCTTGTCATTGCGCTACCCTGCTCCCAGACGCGGCGCCGCTGAGGAAATCCCGGTCACGTCACAGGGTCAGCTGACCGGGATTTCCTCTGTTATGCGCTAGGCGGCACGGGGGGAACAGGCAGTGAGCAGGAGCGGCGGCCAGGCCCCAAGCCCCAACGGCGGCAGCAGCATGGCATAGATTTAAATAATTGTATAGGTCACGGCATTGCGCCAGCCGCGAACCGCCCACTGTGTAATTGAAAGCATTTAGTAGTATCTGCAGGCCCGTGGTCGCCCCTAACTTTCCCCAGCTGAGAGCTCAGCCTCAGGTCAGTGTGTGGAGGGGGTGTTGGATGCCGGCTGCTGTGTGTATAGGGGGGTGTCGGATGCCGGCTGCTGTGTGTGGAGTGGGGGAGGGGGTGTCGGATGCTGGCTGTTGTATGTGGAGTGGGAGAGGGGGCTGTCAAATGCAGTGGGTGGGGGGTCTCTCTGGCTGCATCTATACTGAAAGGGGGTATCTCTTTGGCCACTGTTATGTACTGGAGGGATGATGGACTGGGGTGCTGGATGCTGCCTGTTGTGTGCTGTGGGGGAGAGGAAGGGGGGTGTATTGTGATTGTGACTCCAGCCACTGCTCTGTACTGGAGGGGGAGGTAATGTTGGCCACTGCTGTGAGTTTGGAAGACGGGGGTTGTGTAGGACGGCTGCTGTGTGTGATGGTGGGGTGTGCTTACCGCTAAGGTTGGGGGTCAAGGGTAAGGGGGGGTATGACAAGGGGGGACCCCAGAGATATCAGTGTATCGGGCCCCAATATTTCTGTTGCCAGCCCTGGTGGCGGTCAGTGACTGAGGAGAAGAGCGCACGGGGGAGAAGGAGGAGGGAGGGGGAGGAGGGAGCCGCAGCAGCACTGTGTAATTGGTAGAGGCGCTGCTGCTGCTGTCCTTCTGCTTCACCATAGGCTGCCCTCCGCCGCTGTGAATGCTGGGAAGCGCATCCCAGCATTCGCAGCGGCGGAGAACAGCCTATGGTGAAGCAGAGGGACAGCAGCAGCAGCGCCTCCACCAATTACACAGCGCTGCTGCGGCTCCCTCCTCCCCTTCCCTCCTTGCCCGGGATCTCTGCAGAAGCTGCATCGAGGAGCCTGAGCCAGCGGAGAGAGTAAGTATAATTCTTTCTTTCTTTCTTGTCTGCCGTAATGTGTAAAAACGGGGGCGCTTTCTGCTGTAATGTGTAAAAAGGGGCACGCTGTCTGCCGTAATGTGTAAAAAGGGGGACGCTGCCTGCCGTAATGTGTAAAAAGGGGGACGCTGCCTGCCGTAATGTGTAAAAAGGGGGACGCTGCCTGCCGTAATGTGTAAAAAGGGGGACGCTGCCTGCCGTAATGTGTAAAAAGGGGGACGCTGCCTGTCGTAATGTGTAAAAAGGGGGACGCTGCCTGCCGTAATGTGTAAAAAGGGGGACGCTGCCTGCTGTAATGTGTAAAAAGGGGATTTTTTTTGTGTATTTTGTGTGTGGCCCTCGAATATTCGCTGGAAGTGTTAAGCGGCCCCCAGCTGAAATAATTGCCCACCCCTGCTCTAAGGCGTTGTGGACGATCATCTCGACTGATGAAAATCTTTCACGTTTCAAACATAAGCGACCCATGACCTGTTACCACCGGGTAACAGGTGATGGGTCATCAAAGAAACATTACACGACTGTACGAACAGATATCACAGGCTGGTCTGACCAAAGAGATAAATCAACATCTTTTCTTGGTAAAAATGCAGGATGCTATAAGTGCCTTGGCTGCACCACCTGTAAACATATGCTGACAGGTTCTACATTCAAGCATCCCCATCAGGATAGATACATAACCATTAAACATGTACTATTCTGCACCTCCAGCTATGTCATTTATTTCATTCAATGTCCTTGTAAGTTATACTATGTAGGCAAGACTACAAGAACTGTGAGGGAAAGGGTGGCCCTACATAGATCGGTCATCAAGGCAGCCCGGTGGCCTGCCACTTCAAGGAATTTGGCCATACAGTTCAATATTTAAAACATATGGTGATTGACCACATTCCAGCGACATTGAGAGGGGGTGATAGGTCAGGAAAACTACTCCGCCTAGAGGTAAAGTGTATATACTCCCTTAACACAATCTATCCCCTACGCATGAATGAGAAGCTTGTGTGGAGTATTTTTGGTTAAGAGCTTCTGCATTACTTAAAAATCATCGATTATATCATATCCTTTTACCCAACTTTTTGTAGTCACCACATTACTTCCTAATTACAGGTATATACCAGTTCTTGGTTATACCTTATAGCCTTACCCCCACAATTAAATAACGCTACCTGCTATAGACATGCATTATTAGAGGAGGCCGTTCCCCTAATTTTGGTATAGTTTGTAATACATCTAGTTTTGAATATACTTGGTCCATAAAAAGTAGCCTTTTGGGTATATGTAGCCCTGGCAGTGAGTTTGTCATTTAGTAGCATTACTCTGTCACAGGATGATTGCTGGATTGTTGTTCTATTCAGCGGAACTCATGGACATTCATTCGCCAAGGAAATGTCTCTGATTAGAGTACACTACTGGGTGTTTCTGTGTTATAAACACTTTTTATTGTGGATGTTTTACATTATTGTTTCTTTCTTTACTCATTTCTAATCTGATTCCTAAAGCGCAGTGTCATTTACCCCCCTCCAGGTGCAGCGCAGAGGATGCCGAACGGGTGCCGAGAGAGCGTCCGCCGCTACCATAGCAACGGTCTCCTTGGTGGCTCTGATGTCATCATTCTGCGCTCGTGGGCAGAAGCGCTTCGGGACACACGGGATGTTCTTTTCTATTTAGGTAAGTCCAATTTGTGCATGTTGTTGATATCACTTTTTCCTCACCTTGACAAAGAGGCAGGTTCAGCCCCGAAATGTCGGCATCATGAGCAATTAAACTACAAAGTTTTTGTTTACAAGCCGTCTCTGAGTGCCGCCGTCTTTCATGTTACATGTGTGTTCAGCATTGGAAGGCACCGGAGCATCAATTTTTAGACCAGGGAGTGCCGGTTCATTCATCCTGAATATCTATATAAAAACTGGAAGACAAGAGGACTACAAACACAAATTACTGAAGAATCTTTCAGAAGGGAACAAGGAGGAAAACGTCCAGCAATATTCAGGAAAATAAGAATTTACTCACCGGTAATTCTATTTCTCGTAGTCCGTAGTGGATGCTGGGGACTCCGTAAGGACCATGGGGGATAGACGGGCTCCGCAGGAGACTGGGCACTCTAAAGAAAGATTAGGTACTATCTGGTGTGCACTGGCTCCTCCCTCTATGCCCCTCCTCCAGACCTCAGTTAGGGAAACTGTGCCCGGAAGAGCTGACATTACAAGGAAAGGATTTTGGAATCCAGGGTAAGACTCATACCAGCCACACCAATCACACCGTACAACTCGTGATAACCTTACCCAGTTAACAGTATGAACAACAACTGAGCATCACTCAACGGATGGCTCATAACAATAACCCTTTATTAAGCAATAACTATATACACGTATTGCAGAAAGTCCGCACTTGGGACGGGCGCCCAGCATCCACTACGGACTACGAGAAATAGAATTACCGGTGAGTAAATTCTTATTTTCTCTAACGTCCTAGTGGATGCTGGGGACTCCGTAAGGACCATGGGGATTATACCAAAGCTCCCAAACGGGCGGGAGAGTGCGGATGACTCTGCAGCACCGAATGAGCAAACAAACACAAGGTCCTCCTCAGCCAGGGTATCAAACTTGTAGAACTTTGCAAAAGTGTTTGAACCCGACCAAGTAGCCGCTCGGCAAAGCTGTAAAGCCGAGACCCCTCGGGCAGCCGCCCAAGAAGAGCCCACCTTCCTTGTGGAATGGGCTTTCACTGATTTTGGATGCGGCAATCCAGCCGCAGAGTGAGCCAGCTGAATCGTGCTACAGATCCAGCGAGCAATAGTTTGCTTTGAAGCAGGAGCACCCAGCTTATTGGGTGCATACAGAATAAACAGCGAGTCAGACTTCCTGACTCCAGCCGTTCTGGAAACATATATTTTCAAAGCCCGGACTACGTCCAGCAACTTGGAAGCCTCCAAGTCCCGAGTAGCCGTAGGGACCACAATAGGTTGGTTCAAATGAAACGATGATACCACCTTTGGGAGAAATTGGGGACGAGTCCGCAATTCTGCCCTGTCCATATGGAAGATCAAATAAGGGCTTTTACATGACAAAGCCGCCAATTCTGATACACGCCTCGCCGATGCTAAGGCCAACAGCATGACCACTTTCCACGTGAGATACTTTAGTTCCACGGTCTTAAGTGGTTCAAACCAGTGGGATTTCAGGAAATCCAACACAACGTTAAGATCCCAAGGTGCCACTAGTGGCACAAAAGGGGGCTGCATATGCAGCACTCCCTTTTACAAACGTCTGAACCTCAGGCAGTGAAGCCAGTTCTTTTTGAAAGAAAATGGATAGGACCGAAATCTGGACCTTTATGGACCCTAATTTCAGGCCCATAGTCACACCTGACTGTAGGAAGTACAGAAATCGACCCAGCTGGAATTCCTCTGTAGGGGCCATCCAGGCCTCACACCAAGCAACATATCTTCGCCATATACGGTGATAATGCTTAGCTGTTACATCCTTCCTAGCTTTTATCAGCGTAGGAATCACTTCATCCGGGATGCACTTTTCCGTTAGGATCCGGCGTTCAACCGCCATGCCGTCAAACGCAGCCGCAGTAAGTCTTGGAACAGACAGGGCCCCTGTTGCAACAGGTCCTGTCTGAGAGGCAGAGGCCATGGGTCCTCTGTGATCATCTCTTGTAGTTCTGGGTACCAAGTCCTTCTTGGCCAATCCGGAACGATGAGCATTGTTCTCACTCCTCTTTTTCTTACTATTCTCAGTACCTTGGGTATGAGAGGAAGAGGAGGGAACACATATACCGACTGGAACACCCAGGGTGTAACTAGCGCGTCCACAGCTATCGCCTGAGGGTCCCTTGACCTGGCGCAATATCTTTTTAGCTTTTTGTTGAGGCGGGACGCCATCATGTCCACCTGTGGCAGTTCCCATCGATTTGCAATCTGTGTGAAGACTTCTTGATGAAGTCCCCACTCTCCCGGGTGGAGGTCGTGTCTGCTGAGGAAGTCTGCTTCCCAGTTGTCCACTCCCGGAATGAACACTGCTGACAGTGCTTGTACGTGAATCTCCGCCCAACGATAGAATCTTTGTGGCTTCTGCCATCGCCACCCTGCTTCTTGTGCCGCCCTGGCGGTTTACATGGGCGACCGCCGTGATGTTGTCTGACTGAATCAGCACTGGTTGGTCTCGAAGCAGGGGCTCCGCTTGACTCAGGGCGTTGTATATGGCCCTTAGTTCCAGTATATTTATGTGCAGACAAGTCTCCTGACTTGACCACAGCCCTTGGAAGTTTCTTCCCTGAGTGACTGCCCCCCATCCGCGGAGGCTTGCATCCGTGGTCACCAGAACCCAGTCCTGTATGCCGAACCTGCGGCCCTCGAGAAGATGAGCACTCTGCAGCCACCACAGAAGAGACACCCTGGCCCTCGGGGACAGGGTGATCAGCCGATGCATCTGAAGATGCGATCCGGACCACTTGTCCAACAGATCCCACTGAAAGATCCTCGCATGGAACCAGCCGAAGGAAATGGCTTCGTATGAGGCCACCATCTTTCCCAGGACTCGCGTGCAGTGATGCACCGACACCTGTTTTGGTTTTAGGAGGTCCCTGACCAGAGTCACTAACTCCTGGGCCTTCTCCTCCGGGAGAGACACCTTCTTCTGTTCTGTGTCCAGAATCATACCCAGGAAGGGCAGACGCGTCGTAGGAATCAGCTGCGCCTTTGGAATATTCAGAATCCAGCCGTGCTGTTGCAACACTTCCTGAGAGTGTGCTACGCTGATCAACAACTGCTCCCTGGACCTCGCCCTTATGAGGAGATCGTCCAAGTACGGGATAACCGTAACTCCTTGCTTCCGAAGGAGTACAATCATTTCGGCCATTACCTTGGTAAATACTCTCGGTGCCGTGGACAGACCAAACGGCAACGTCTGGAATTGGTAATGACAGTCCTGTACCACAAACCTGAGGTACTCCTGGTGAGGTGGATAAATAGGGACATGCAAGTAAGCATCCTTGATGTCCAGAGATACCATAAAATCCCCCTCTTCCAGGCTTGCAATGACCGCTCTGAGCGATTTCATTTTGAACTTGAATTTTTTCATATAACTGTTCAAGGATTTTAAATTCAGAATGGGTCTTACCGAACCGTCCGGTATCGGTACCACAAACAGTGTGGAATAGTAACCCCTTCCCTGTTGAAGGAGGGGGACCATTATTATCACTTGCTGGAGGTACAGCTTGTGAATTGCCGCCAGGACTACCTCCCTTTCCATGGGGGAAGCTGGCAAGGCTGATTTGAGGTAACGGTGAGGGGGAGTCACTTCGAACTCCAGCTTGTATCCCCGAGATACAATTTGTATAGCCCAAGGATCCACCTGTGAGCGAACCCACTGGTTGCTGAATTTTCGGAGACGCGCCCCCACCGCTCCTGGCTCCGCCTGTGGAGCCCCAGCGTCATGCGGTGGACTTAGTGGAAGCCGGGGAGGACTTCTGTTCCTGGGAACTAGCTGCATGGTGCAGCTTCTTTCCTCTACCCCTGCCTCTGGCAAGAAAGGATACACCTCTGACCTTCTTGCTTCTCTGAGAACGAAAGGACTGCATTTAATACGGTGCTTTCTTAGGCTGTGAGGAAACCTGAGGCAAGAAAGTCAACTTTCCAGCTGTCGCTGTGGACACAAGGTCCGAGAGGCCGTCCCCAAACAATTCCTCACCCTTATAAGGCAAAACCTCCATGTGTTTTTTAGAATTGGCATCCCCTGTCCATTGCAGAGTCCATAAGACCCTCCTGGCAGAAATGGACATTGCATTAATTCTAGAGCCCAGCAGGCAAATGTCCCTCTGGGCATCCCGCATATATAAGACGGCGTCTTTTATATGGCCCAGGGTTAGCAAGACAGTATCCTTGTCCAGGGCATCTATGTCCTCTGACAGAGTATCTGTCCATGCTGCTATAGCGCTACACATCCAGGCTGAAGCAATAGCTGGTCTCAGTAGAGTACCAAAGAGTGTATACACTGACTTCAAGATAGCTTCCTGCTTCCTATCCGCAGGATCCTTTAGGGCGGCCGTATCCTGAGACGGCAGGGCCACCTTCTTAGATAAGCGTGTCAGCGCCTTGTCTACCCTAGGGGAGGATTCCCAACGTAACCTGTCCGTTGGCGGGAAAGGGTACGCCAGCAGTAATTTTTTGGAAATCACCACTTTCTTATCAGGGGAACTCCACGCTTCTTCACATAACTCATTTAATTCATGTGACGGGGGAAAAGTCACTGCCTGCTTTTTCTCCCCAAACATATACACCCTCTTGTCAGGGACAGGGTTAACCTCTGAAATGTGCAATACATCTTTCATTGCAATAATCATGTAGCGGATGGCCTTGGTCATCTTAGGCTGTAATTGTGCCTCATCATCGTCGACACTGGAGTCGGACTCCGTGTCGGCATCTGTGTCAACCATCTGAGATAGTGGGCGTTTATGAGACCCTGACGGCCTCTGAGTCACCTGGGCAGGCCCGGGTTGAGACCCCGACTGTCCGAAGGCTGCAGCGTCATCAAACCTTTTATGCAAGGAGCTTACATTATCATTTAAGACCTTCCACATATCCATCCAATCAGGTGTCGGCCCCGACACCACATTTATCCGCACTTGCTCCGCCTCCACGTAACCCTCCTCATCAAACATGTCGACACAGCCGTACCGACACACAGCAGACACACAGGGAATGCTCTGACTGAGGACAGGACCCCACAAAGGCCTTTGGGGAGACAGAGAGAGAGTATGCCAGCACACACCACAGCGCTATATAACCCAGGGATATTCACTATAATAAGTGATTACCCAATAGCTGCCGATTTTATGTCTTTTGCGCCCCCCCCCCCTCTCTTTTTTTCCCTTCTTGTACCTGGATACTGCAGGGGAGAGCCTGGGGAGCGTCCTTCCAGCGGAGCTGTGAAGAGAAAATGGCGCTGGTGTGCTGAGGAAGAAGGCCCCGCCCCCTCAGCGGCGGGCTTCTGTCCCGCTTCTGTGTGAAAAAAATGGCGGGGGTTTTTACATATATACAGTGCCTGACTGTATATATGTATGTTATGCCAAAAAGGTACTTTAATTGCTGCCCAGGGCACCCCCCAGCGCCCTGCACCCTACAGTGACCGGAGTGTGAAAGTGTGCTGGGAGCAATGGCGCACAGCTGCGGTGCTGTGCGCTACCTTAAATGAAGACAGGAGTCTTCAGCCGCAGTTTTCGCCGTCTTCAAGCTTCTGTTCTTCTGGCTCTGCGAGGGGGACGGCGGCGCGGCTCCGGGAACGGACGATCGAGGACAGATGCCTGTGTTCGAACCCTCTGGAGCTAATGGTGTCCAGTAGCCTAAGAAGCGCAACCTAGCTGTAGACAGGTAGGTTTGCTTCTCTCCCCTCAGTCCCTCGTAGCAGTGAGTCTGTTGCCAGCAGAAGCTCACTGAAAATAAAAAACCTAACAAATACTTTCTTTTACTAGCAGGCTCAGGAGAGCCCACTAGGAGCACCCAGCTCTGGCCGGGCACAGATTCTAACTGAGGTCTGGAGGAGGGGCATAGAGGGAGGAGCCAGTGCACACCAGATAGTACCTAATCTTTCTTTAGAGTGCCCAGTCTCCTGCGGAGCCCGTCTATCCCCCATGGTCCTTACGGAGTCCCCAGCATCCACTAGGACGTTAGAGAAATCCCCCTACACCAAGTCTATACTTGGATGTAAGCCCTCAATTTTAGAAGGGACTGAGACCTTAACACAGCTCCCCATAAAACATGCAGTCTTGATATCAGAATATGTGCTCTAAGAATCAGGATCTGTGACGTCAACAGACTGGAATGGTGCTGACTATCCTTTACATCTAAAGTAATTGAGATATATGACACATGCTTGTGGGGGTCCTGATCCCAATCGTGAAAAGAAAAGGAGCCAGGAGACCCCTTCCACAATGCGATCTTCTAGATAAGATGGTAAGCATCGCTATTAGCCGAGGGAATCGCCTAGAGAACCCGAATGTACCCATAACCTGTACATGTATACTATATATATTATAGAGACTGTATATGTGTGAATACATAGACATGTATATAGATACATACATACATACTGTACCTCTAAACATATTAAATGTTAGTTTTGCAGTAAGGTTTGTACCCTGGCCGATTGTGTACATGTCCCCGCTGTTAGCTCATTGAGCCACAGGGCTCTTTTCATAGAAAAAGAGAGGACCAGACAAACCTCTATTCTGCACAGGAGACGGAATACTATGATAGCTTAGTCTTCCATCTATAAATAGGGGGGAGAACTGGAAAACATCAAATGATGGCATAGCGCTGTCAGACGTTTCTATCAACGTTCTCAGATGATACAGCAGTTCTCTGTATAAACTTGTATACACATAGACCATAGCGTAGTGTGCTCCATGAGTGGGTTGAGGAGTTTTACCAGCACCGTGGATCTGCTGTATAGCCGCCAGCTGTACAGGGGACCCCGCTAGTGGGGACACGGGCTATACTTACAGAGCTTCTCTCTTCAGTCATGCTGCCGGTGGCGGCGGGCTCCTTGGGCCTCCATGTCAGCAGTAAACTGCTGGATGCGAGACACCCAGGGCTGATGTCCCTGCAGCAGGAACTCGGGCTCCAAACACCGCAGGGTGGGACCGAGCTCCCCTGGCAGCTTCCCCGTAGCAGCCTGGCAGGGAAGAACTGCCAGACTGTTGCAGAAGTTTAAAAAGTTAGCAAAAAATTAAAAAAATGTAAGAAAAATATCTGGAGCTCCAGAGGAAGTGACCGGATCTCCCAGGCACATTTCTAAAACTGGTCTGGGGAGGGGTATAGAGAGGGAGGAGCCAGTCACACATATTTATAATTTTAAAGTGCCGGCTCGACTGACCACCCATCTATACCCCCCCATGGTACCAACTCCAGCGTCCCCTATGGATGAGAGAGAAATTGGAAACTAAAAACACAAAACAAACTAAAACCAATAATCTCTAGTGACCATGAGGAGCTACATGCATTCAGTGTTGTGGTCAAGTGCTTTAAATGATTCTAAAGTCTTTTTTTTCCCTGTTAGGTCTCCTCTACTATCCAACCAGGGAGTTATTTGCGCATTCAGAAACTCCCATCTCACCAATATAACACAACACATTTAGGAAGTTTACAGTACTAAACATGCATAGTGGAAACACTTTCTTAGCAAATGGAAGCAGCATATACAGACTAGTAATAGGTTGCGAGGAAGGGCCTGTCAAAGTCGAAAAATATTGTAATGCATGCCCCACGTACTAACCCCATGCACATGCCCGCTGCGCGTGCACTCAGTCTGCCGTGCGTGCACATATCCGCAATTTGCGTAAAGGAGCTTTCCACGGCCATGCGCCTTAGCGCGTGGTATGCGCATTTACGGTAGAGTTTGTGAAACGCATAGAGGGCTATCAAAACATTACATATTTAACCCAAATAGTGTACATTTTAGATATAGCTCCCCTAGACAGCATCAGCGAGTATCAACAGTTTAAACAGTTCCTGGACTAAGAGATTCGCCTTTGCATGATAGGAAGGGTCAGATAAAGGTTGGAAGGTGATGTCTAGTATCCAGCTGTAGGGTATTTTGAGGGTAACATTCCGGTGTTAGAGAAAGATCGCATGTTCCTGCGTATAGTTATGTATAAAAGTAGAATATGAACATTAACTGTATTTACTGTATATTATGTATGCGGCGGGAATCCAGAGGATACCACCCACAAGAGCAGTTGGGGAAAGACATCGCCCACCTATTCAAATCCACCTATGACCTCTTCTGTAATGTAAAGACACATCCCTGTGTCCAATGGACAATGAGATTACAGTGACCATTGTATTGTGTATGCATGTTGTGTATAAAAAGCCCATTGTTGCCTGGCCGGTCAGAAGACTCTGAACGCTATCTGTATGACCAGCGGAGGACCGGCCGGGTTGCGCTTGCGAACATTCTCACGTATGTACATTCTCTGTAGCCATTATTCGGTTTAGATTTATCTTGTTAGCCTGTAGTGTATGATTTGTACTGTTTTACCTTTTGGAATTAATCCACTGTGGCCTTAGAACCCTGTGGTTTCAACTACAAATCTGTGTTGTGTCTTCACTTTCCTGCAAGGGTTTTAAAGTGTATTTATCTGTAAAAGGTGTATAGGTATTGATAAGGTGTATGCACTGCGGGTACTTTATACCGTCAGCGCTACTTAAGGTTTAAGGTATAACATCGTTGCAGTACTTTGCTGCTAAGGGTTTAAAGTATAATCATATCACTGCATTGTATCATTAACAAGGTTTAAAGGTTATCAATTGTGTGTGCGCTCGCTCTCTGTACACTCAGCGCGGCGTGTGTACGCCAAGTGCGTACCACGTGCAGGACTCTGTACGCAAATAGCGTACAAAGTGCGTAGCACGTGTATTCAGTCTAGCGGCCATAGCGGCTCCACGGTAATAATGTATCTAGAGGTATAGCTTTTCGGTCTTAGATAATATCAGCATTATCAGGCCATATATCCATTCAGACAATGCAGTGGCAGATCTCAATCATCAAGGTGGCACCAGACGTTCCCTGGCCACAAGGAAAACCAGCCACACCTTGCAATGAGTGGAGTGAAATATTCCAGCCATGTTGTGGAGTTTATCCCAGGGGTGGGGAAGTGCATTTTCTCAGCAGGCAGTTGCATCACAATGAACTTCTTAAACAGTGCCATGTCAGTACCTTTTAGACTTCTGTCTGATTTACCTTTTCCTCTCCTGATTTAACCTATTGTTTTACAAAAAAAACCACAAAAAAAACCTGATATTGGAACTGAGCATTCGCTTTTAGGTCTCCATTTCTCATCTGTCATGAAGTCAGGCTTGTTTTGCATATTAAACTTTCCTTTCATCTCTGAGTGGTCTCCAAGTTTCATCTTAATCAAGACATTGTGATACCAAGCTTTAGACCATGGTAAGTCTCTGGAAGAAGCTCTCTTCACTCCATGAACGTGGTCATGGCTTTGGTGAACAATAAACCGAATGAGCACTGCTGAAGAAAAGCGCTACATAAATAAATTATAAATCTTGGTCCTCTATGATGCCCACAAGAGAGATTGGCTGGCATCTAAACACACCAATGCTTGGTACATTTGATAATTCATCAGTCTGACATTGGAGCAGGTAAGCATGTTCTGGAACAGGTGATGGCACATTCGACCAGTACAGAGAGTGCTTTCTGGGTGGTTTGGCATGGGGCCCCTGCTGAGCAGAGATTGCAGCCAGTCCCCGGATCTTGTTCACATTCACAGAGTTCAAAAGATTGAACATTTCTGTGTCCAAATATTTGATTATAGCTTCTCAGTGTACCCTCCTGTAATGGCAACTTTGTGACATCTCCAGTGGTTTAGCTTCCCCCATGTACAGATGTGTTCCCACACACCTTTCCTTTTCCAGCCAGGAAAATCAACAATTCGACAGACCTTGTGAGTGTAATATTCATCTGAATGACGCTAAACGTGAACTCTGCCATTCTGATATCTAGCAAATGCTTTCTAAGGGTTTTGAGATAACGGTCAACATTTGGATTTATGAACATTTAATATAACACTTCTTTTATAGGACTATAAAAGAATAATACCACTTTCATACAGAAATGTCCCTACAACCCGATTTTTACCTGGCATTTTAATGCCAGGTCGTGTTGCCGGTCCTCACTTTCACAAAGAAAATAAGAATTTACTTACCGATAATTCTATTTCTCGTAGTCCGTAGTGGATGCTGGGGACTCCGTCAGGACCATGGGGAATAGCGGCTCCGCAGGAGACAGGGCACAAAAGCAAGCTTTTAGGATCACATGGTGTGTACTGGCTCCTCCCCCTATGACCCTCCTCCAAGCCTCAGTTAGGTACTGTGCCCGGACGAGCGTACACAATAAGGAAGGATCTTGAATCCCGGGTAAGACTCATACCAGCCACACCAATCACACCGTACAACTTGTGATCTGAACCCAGTTAACAGTATGATAACAAAGAAGTAGCCTCTTAACAAAGATGGCTCACAACAATAATAACCCGATTTTTGTAACAATAACTATGTACAAGTAATGCAGACAATCCGCACTTGGGATGGGCGCCCAGCATCCACTACGGACTACGAGAAATAGAATTATCGGTAAGTAAATTCTTATTTTCTCTAACGTCCTAGTGGATGCTGGGGACTCCGTCAGGACCATGGGGATTATACCAAAGCTCCCAAACGGGCGGGAGAGTGCGGATGACTCTGCAGCACCGAATGAGAGAACTCCAAGTCCTCTTTAGCCAGAGTATCAAATTTGTAAAATTTTACAAACGTGTTCTCCCCTGACCACGTAGCTGCTCGGCAAAGTTGTAATGCCGAGACCCCTCGGGCAGCCGCCCAAGATGAGCCCACCTTCCTTGTGGAGTGGGCTTTTACAGTTTTAGGCTGTGGCAGGCCTGCCACAGAATGTGCAAGTTGAATTGTGCTACAGATCCAACGAGCAATCGTCTGCTTAGACGCAGGAGCACCCATCTTGTTGGGTGCATACAAGATAAACAACGAGTCAGATTTTCTGACTCCAGCTGTCCTTGAAATATATATTTTCAATGCTCTGACAACGTCCAGTAACCTGGAGTCCTCCAAGTCGCTAGTAGCCGCAGGCACCACAATAGGCTGGTTCAAGTGAAAAGCCGAAACCACCTTAGGGAGAAAATGAGGACGTGTCCGCAGTTCTGCCCTGTCCGAATGGAAAATCAGATATGGGCTTTTGTACGATAAAGCCGCCAACTCTGAAACTCTCCTGGCTGAAGCCAGGGCCAATAGCATGGTTACTTTCCATGTAAGATACTTCAAATCTACCGATTTGAGAGGCTCAAACCAATGAGATTTGAGAAAATCCAAAACTACGTTTAGATCCCACGGTGCCACTGGAGGCACAATTGGGGGTTGTATATGTAGTACACCCTTGACAAAAGTTTGTACTTCAGGCACTGAAGCCAATTCTTTCTGGAAGAAGATTGATAAGGCCGAAATTTGAACTTTAATAGACCCCAATTTGAGGCCCATAGACAATCCTGCCTGCAGGAAATGTAGGAATCGACCCAATTGAAATTCTTCCGTTGGGGCCTTCTTGGCCTCACACCACGCAACATATTTTCTCCAAATGCGGTGATAATGTTGTGCGGTCACTTCCTTCCTAGCTTTAATCAAGGTAGGAATAACTTCCTCTGGAATGCCCTTTTCTTTTAGAATCCGGCGTTCAACCGCCATGCCGTCAAACGCAGTCGCGGTAAGTCTTGGAACATACAAGGTCCCTGCTGAAGCAGATCCCTTCTTAGAGGTAGAGGCCACGGATCTTCCGTGAGCATCTCTTGAAGTTCCGGATACCAAGTTCTTCTTGGCCAATCCGGAGCCACTAGTATTGTTCTTACTCCCCTTTTCCGTATAATTCTCAGTACCTTTGGTATGAGAGGCAGAGGAGGAAACACATACACTGACTGGTACACCCACGGTGTTACCAGAGCGGCCACAGCTATTGCCTGAGGGTCTCTTGACCTGGCGCAATATCTGTCCAGTTTTTTGTTGAGGCGAGACGCCATCATATCCACCTTTGGTTTTTCCCAATGGTTCACAATCATGTGGAAAACTTCCGGATGAAGTCCCCACTCTCCCGGGTGAAGGTCGTGTCTGCTGAGGAAGTCTGCTTCCCAGTTGTCCACTCCCGGGATGAACACTGCTGACAGTGCTATGACATGATTTTCCGCCCAGCGAAGAATCCTTGCAGCTTCTGTCATTGCTCTTCTGCTTCTCGTGCCGCCTTGTCTGTTTACGTGGGCGACTGCCGTGATGTTGTCCGACTGGATCAACACCGGCTGACCCTGAAGCAGCGGTTTCGCCAAGCTTAGAGCATTGTAGATTGCTCTTAGCTCTAGTATATTTATGTGAAGAGACGTCTCCAGGTTTGACCATACACCCTGGAAGTTTCTTCCCTGTGTGACTGCTCCCCAGCCCAGTAGGCTGGCATCCGTAGTCACCAGGACCCAGTCCTGTATGCCGAACCTGCGGCCCTCTAACAGATGGGCACTCTGCAACCACCACAGGAGAGACAACCTTGTCCTTGGTGACAGTGTTATCCGCTGATGCATGTGCAGATGCGATCCGGACCATTTGTCCAGCAGATCCCAATGAAATATTCGTGCATGGAATCTGCCGAATGGAATTGCTTCGTAAAAAGCCACCATCTTTCCCAGGACTCTTGTGCATTGATGTACTGACACATTTCCTGGTTTTAGGAGGTTCCTGACAAGTTCGGATAACTCCCTTGCTTTCTCCTCCGGGAGAAACACCTTTTTCTGAACCGTGTCCAGAATCATTCCCAGGAACAGCAGACGTGTTGTCGGGGACAATTGAGATTTTGGAAGATTCAGAATCCACCCGTGTTGTTGAAGCACTACTTGGGTTAGTGCTACACCGACTTCCAGCTGTTCTCTGGACTTTGCCCTTATCAGGAGATCGTCCAAGTAAGGGATAATTAATACGCCTTTTCTTCGTAGAAGAACCATCATTTCGGTCATTACCTTGGTAAAGACCCGAGGTGCCGTGGACAACCCAAACGGCAGCGTTTGAAACTGATAATGACAGTCTTGTATCACGAACCTGAGATACCCTTGGTGTGAGGGGTAAATTGGGACATGCAGATAAGCATCTTTTATGTCCAGGGACACCATGAAGTCCCCTTCTTCCAGATTCGCTATCACTGCTCTTAGTGACTCCATCTTGAACTTGAATTTCTGTATGTACAGGTTCAAGGATTTCAGATTTAGAATAGGTCTTACCGAACCGTCCGGCTTCGGTACCACAAATAGTGTGGAATAATACCCCTTTCCCTGTTGTAGGAGGGGTACCTTGACTATCACCTGCTGAGAATACAGCTTGTGAATGGCTTCCAATACCGTCGCCCTTTCTGAGGGAGACGTTGGTAAAGCAGACTTTAGGAAACGGCGAGGGGGAGATCTTTCGAATTCAAACATGTAACCCTGAGATACTATCTGCAGGATCCACGGGTCCACCTGTGAGCGAGCCCACTGCTTGCTGAAAATCTTTAGTCGACCCCCCACCGCTCCCGAGTCCGCTTGTAAAGCCCCAGCGTCATGCTGATGGCTTTGTAGAACCCGGGGCGGGCTTCTGGTCCTGGGCAGGGGCTGCTTGCTGCCCTCTCTTACCCTTTCCTCTGCCTCGTGGCAGATAAGACTGTCCTTTTGCCCGCTTGTTTTTATAGGAGCGAAAGGACTGCGGCTGAAAAGACGGTGTCTTTTTCTGTTGGGAGAGGGTCTGAGGTAAAAAAGTGGATTTGCCGGCAGTTGCCGTGGCCACCAGATCCGATAGACCAACCCCAAATAATTCCTCTCCTTTATATGGCAATACTTCCATATGCCTTTTGGAATCCGCATCACCTGACCACTGTCGCGTCCATAAACTTCTTCTGGCAGATATGGACATCGCACTTACTCTCGATGCCAGAGTGCAAACATCCCTCTGAGCATCTCGCATATAAAGAAACGCATCCTTTAATTGCTCTAGAGTCAATAAAATACTGTCCCTATCCAGGGTATCAATATTTTCAGTCAGGGAATCCAACCACACTACCCCAGCACTGCACATCCAGGCTGAGGCTATTGCTGGTCGGAGTATAACACCAGTATGCGTGTATATACTCTTCAGGGTAGTTTCCAGCCTCCTATCTGCTGGATCCTTGAGGGCGGCCGTATCTGGAGACGGCAACGCCACTTGTTTTGATAAACGTGTGAGCGCTTTATCCACCCTAGGGGGTGTTTCCCAGCGCGCCCTAACCTCTGGTGGGAAAGGGTATAATGCCAATAACTTCTTAGAAATTAGCAGTTTTCTATCTGGGTTAACCCACGCTTCATCACACACGTCATTCAATTCCTCTGATTCTGGAAAAGCTACAGGTAGTTTTTTCACCCCCCACATAATACCCCTTTTTGAGGTACCTGCAGTATCAGAGATCTGCAAAGCCTCCTTCATTGCCGTGATCATATAACGTGTGGCCCTATTGGAAAATACGTTTGTTTCTTCACCGTCGACACTAGATTCATCTGTGTCGGTACCTGTGTCGACTGACTGAGGTAAGGGACGTTTTACAGCCCCTGACGGTGTCTGAGACGCCTGAGCAGGTACTAACTGGTTTTCCGGCCGTCTCATTTCGTCAACTGACTTTTGTAATGTACTAACATTATCACGTAATTCCATAATTAAAGCCATCCATTCCGGTGTCGACTCCCTAGGGGGTGACATCACCATTACCGGCAATTGCTCCGCCTCCACACCAACATCGTCCTCATACATGTCGACACACACGTACCGACACACAGCAGACACACAGGGAATGCTCTTATCGAAGACAGGACCCCACTAGCCCTTTGGGGAGACAGAGGGAGAGTTTGCCAGCACACACCAAAAGCGCTATAAAATGTATATAAACAACCCTAAAAGGTGTTGTTTTTGTTATATGCGCTTTAAATATATAAATATCGCCAAAATATGCCCCCCTTCTCTTTGTTACCCTGTTTCTGTAGTGCAGTGCAGGGGAGAGTCCTGGGAGCCTTCCTCACAGCGGAGCTGAGCAGGAAAATGGCGCTGTGTGCTGAGGAGAATAAGCCCCGCCCCCTTTTCGGCGGGCTTTTCTCCCGGGTTTTGAGATATCTGGCCTGGGTTAAATACATACATATAGCCTCAATGGCTATATGTGATGTATTCTTTGCCATCAAAGGTATTAAATATTGCTGCCCAGGGCGCCCCCAGCAGCGCCCTGCACCCTCCGTGACCGTTCAGTGTGAAGTGTGTAGCAACAATGGCGCACAGCTGCAGTGCTGTGCGCTACCTTCATGAAGGCTGAAGAGCCTTCTGCCGCCTGTTTCCGGACCCTCGATCTTCAGCATCTGTAAGGGGGATCGGCGGCGCGGCTCCGGGACGAACCCCAGGGTGACCTGTGTTCCGACTCCCTCTGAAGCTATGTCCAGTAGCCTAAGACTCCAATCCATCCTGCACGCAGGTGAGTTGAAAATCTCTCCCCTAAGTCCCTCGATGCAGTGAGCCTGTTGCCAGCAGGACTCACTGAAAATAATAAACCTGAAAACTTTTTCTAAGCAGCTCTTTAGGAGAGCCACCTAGATTGCACCCTGCTCGGACGGGCACAAAAACCTAACTGAGGCTTGGAGGAGGGTCATAGGGGGAGGAGCCAGTACACACCATGTGATCCTAAAAGCTTGCTTTTGTGCCCTGTCTCCTGCGGAGCCGCTATTCCCCATGGTCCTGACGGAGTCCCCAGCATCCACTAGGACGTTAGAGAAAAGCAAATTACCGGGTCAAGCACACTGACCAGGTAATTTACAGATGGGTTGAAACTGCCGGGTCTTCGCCCCTGGTATAAACCAGGGTCGAAGTCCCGGGAAGTTGGACCCAGGTTGACCCTTTCGCACAGAAGAAATACCAGTGTTGATCAGCAAATTACCTGGTCAATATGCTTGATCCGGTAATTTGCTTTTCTGTGTGAAAGTGGGGTCAGGCTAGGACCGGCAAAACGACCTTGCAAACAAATGCCAGGTAAAAGCCGGGTTGTAGGAACATTTCTGTCTGAATGTGATATTATTTAGCATATGTACTCAAAAGGTTTTTAAGATGAACATTTTATTTTTTTCAGCCTCACTTCACAAATGCACAATTAAAAAATTCCCCTGACTGAAATAACTTTTTTGTAATAAGGAATACAAATCATGCTAACAAAATGCAATTCAAGTAAAGATAGTCTGCTACATTAACCCTATCATGAAGATATTAAATATATTCACATTTCTATGTATTAAGCGGACTACAGATGCTGCAATATCAGCACGCCCTAAGCATAACGTGATGCCGATAACAATCGGCCGGAGCTTGGTAAACCAGGCCTGGCCAACCTGTGGCTCTCCAGATGTTGTGAAACTACACATTCCAGCATGCCCTGACAGTTTTAGCATCCCCTAATAGCAAAACTGTGGCAAAGCATGAGGGGACTTGTAGTTTTATAACAGCTGGAGAGCCACAGGTTGGCCAGGCCTGTGGTAAGCAGTCAGTAACTTTGGCACATGATCCATCAGATTGGCCTGTTCACTGCAGGGGTGGATCTTATGCAATTTTAGCCAAGTATACATCTAGCCAAATTGCACATAGATCCCATTGCTTGCATCGTAGTCTTCACAGCACAACATGAGCAATATGAAAATGTATCATTTATTATTGCATCAGTACGGAATGGTTGGAGAAGTTGCTCTTGGAAGATGTTTTGGTACTGTTGCCATATAGACCATTACATAACAATATAATTTAGTAGGTACCAAAGTTAGAACAAATTATGTAAATTAAATAATATGATTTATTACCCAATGTGATTTTAACCAGTTAAGAGTGTGTGTATATATATATTATTGTAAGGTATAACTTAAATAGGTTTGAATGTATTAGTCTTATGTTTTGAGAATTTAGTAGCATGTATTTCTGTGTGTTTTACTGCAAGATTATGGGTCATTATGTAAGAGACAGGTTTTCTCTGTGTAAGCCATATAGCCAGAATACACAATACATTGAGCATTACACAAATTCATCCCTTCCATGCCATTATTCATATCTGTATTAATCAAAGGATTAACGTCTGATCTGCGCTATACCAAGTACAATTAAATCAAAGTTTACATGATATGTAGATATATGTATACTGTATACTTGATTCACACACAGCAAATAAATAATCATAACTTGGTGGATAAAGTCAATAGGTCACCTAGCTCAGGTCTCATAATATGCAAACAGTTACTGGTATGAACAGGGTACATTGGAATTCACAATCAAAGATCTTCATACCTTTAGAGAGTACATCAACCAGCTGGCCTATTGTCCAGTTATACTGCTGGCCAGAGGCAATGATAATATAGGATCAAACGCACTATAAACAGGTCACAATCATTTATGCTAACACCCTAGGGCCTAGGCGAAATAGATCGTTTACACATCCATACAAAGGTAGATCTCTGATGGATAAAGGAATACCAAACTTTATGATCCCAAAATTCTCTACATGCTCACCACCGTGGGACGGAGTTAGCAGAGAACGTTTTATTACACTTTGGAATCTGTCAAAACCTATAATTATGTACTCCATTGGAAACTGTGGGCATATACTAGTTTTGAATTGGTAGAATATAGGATATAAGGGGCAGTCTGATAGATAGAGAGTTAGAAGGAGAGGAGGAAGGAACAAAGTCCAGAGGGAGTCAGGATCCTAAGACGGTAGCTATGAATTATGCCCTCACATATTCTTGCAAGTGTATAGTATGTGTATTAATTGTTTAAGTTTGTAAAACTGTTTGTGTTTTATGTATGTACCATGGTTAAGGAAGTTTAGATAAATTATAAGATTTATTATCATTGTGTTATCTTATCTTGTAATTTGTATCACCTATAATAAATGTACTAGACAAAATAGAGCTGGTATTCCAAGTCTTGAACTCATTTTCGGAATCACTAAAGTTATACATGAAATCTGCATATATTATATAAGGCTCTGCAAGTTGGGACAACTGACTTGTAGTCAAAGTATAGTACTTATATGTTCAATGAGCCAGGATTATATATCTCTGTAAAGTATATTTAGGCTTTGCCTGGAAATATTTCCTGGACAGTAGAGATATAGCTCCTTTAATCTGAGCCAATCACAGGTATGAAAATAGGAACGTCCACGCATTACATATTGTGTGATTGGACCAGTACTAAACATCACCCCTTTTGTTATGAGCCCACCTATTTGTAAGCCTATTATAATATATTTGCAGATATAAAATACATAAACCATTATATCAATATATGATATAATAAATATATGTTATATAAGATTCCATAAATCAACATTGGCGACCACGAATTGGACTTGTTATTACTGAATCTGATTATCTGATCTATAATATTTATGAGGAGTAGCAGATGCTATAAGCTGGCTACCAAATCTGCAGAATCACGGTGGGGATGTATCTATGAAAATTTATTACCATTGTGTAATGTCAATTTTGTATTCTGTATAACCTAGGATAAATGTGTTAGTGCAATATACGTTATTTTAACTAACATAATATCTATTAGGAAGCAGCACCAAAGGCTATAAGCCTGCTGGCAAAATACAAGATCACAGTGGAATAGGTTACAAATGAGAATAAAGAATTTAAAGGCCTAGAATAGAAAATGTGCACAGTGGAAAAGAGTATTTCCAAATAAATGTATAAATGTACCAGGTATTAGAGTTTAACCTTAAGACACCGGTCAATCTTAAGGAGAGGATACCTTCAGTACTAAAAACAAAGAATATATAAATTTAGCATTGAAATGTTAAAAATGCAAAAGTTTTCTGTAGCATTTAGAAAAATGCGCAGAACTGCGGCTCTAGAAGCCAAACAGAAATGTAAAGAAGAATCAGGTTCACGTCTTCGTAAGGCGTGCCTGACCATTAATGCAAAAATGCATTCGTTATTTAAGTCCCTTAAACAGAAAAATAAACAGAAAAAGTTTGGGGCAGAAGCGAAAAGCCTGACAGTTTGTAATCAAATTGTCAAGATCTCTGATGAAGAGATAACATCCAGCAAGCAAGCTGAGATAGAAACACCAAACAGGAATAGTGTTGAGGTATGTGAAACTCTGTACACAGAGTCTACAGGAGTCAGAAATGACTTAATCAGTCAAGATCCTAAAATTAAGGAAAGTTACATGTTGCAGGACTGCATCAATGTGCAGCGCATGGAGTCTGCTATGGTCACACAGACCACCAGCAGAACAGCCTCTGTGGTAAAGGAAGAAAGTAGCAATGTGCCGGATGTGTCTATCATCAGACAGCACATTAATGTAAAGGAGGTAGCAGCAATAGGAGATGTCCCCTATACTGTGTCTAGTAAGGGGGAAGATCATTGTAACTCAGATTATGAGTATTCTGCTGAATACACTCTCAGAGTTCCCAATGTAAATGAAGAATTTGTTATGCCCTTAGGCAAAGGTGAATTGTCAGCAGATTTAAACACTGATAGCAGCAGTACAGTGCACACAGGGGTGGGGAAGTTCCCCATGGTGAAAACTCCCATGGCAACCAGAGTTGCAAACCTTGAAATGTATTCACCTGGAAACATGTTTAAAGGGAAAATCCATGAAATTAATTCAGGAATGCATGTTTACAAACAAAGTTCCCAAACTTATGTAACCCCCACAGAGCACTCAGAGACTTCTAGTGATGGTGCAAATGTTTGCATGCTCTCAGAGAGACCACATGCAGAGTGTCATTCTGCAAACCACACACCAATTAACAATGACAAAAAGGATCACCAGGATGAAAATGTTTTTATGCCCTGGTGCCATAACCATTTTATTACAGGTGTGGAAAGACAGAAAGCCCTGGGACCTGCAATACATATTTGGCAAAGTTTAACAAGTTTCTCTCCCCACAAAAGTAGGTTTTTTCAGAAGCTCCAAGATTCTTCCAAACTAAGGAGCCACACCAAGCAGCAAACGCTATGGTTAAAGACAGTCTGGGACCAGGCTGCATCACAAGGGAGTATGGTCACAAGTGAATACGGTAGTATCATTCCTTTACTTGTTAGATCCAATGAAGCCATTGTTTGCTTTGATGTTCAAACAGCCACAGTTTCCAAATTAAACCTGCATCATATCTGCAGCGACAATTGTGCTGTCATTGACACACAATGTGACAGGAAAGATTGGCACAGGCCAGAAACAATTGTTTGTTTGTTATTCAATCGTTAAAAGACACATTTGTAAATTCTGTACCTGATAACATGCAGCAGATAGGACAGAATGCATAGCAAGCTATGTTAAATCACTGTATAAATATCTGTGATAGTCATTGTATGTATTTTTGTTTGATTCATAGTAATCCTGGCAACCTGTATACAGAATGGTGCAAGACTCCAAAAAGACTCCAATTTACAAGGGAAAAGGTCTTCATTAACCCTTTCATCGCTGCTATCCAGCAAAATCTACATAGCATCCCTAAAGACTGATATATGGACAAATCCTCAAGGAGTTTTCCAGTTTCACAAGAAAGGGGAAGGTTTTCATTAACCCTTTCATCACAAGTAATCATTACTTGTCTTTCAAACTACATGTACACTCCCACAACAGTGTACAGCACATCTCATCACTGTGATTATACAGAACTGTCTCATCCCTTCATATACCTTAATCACATATATGTAAACATTTGTCTGAGATATATTTTATATCATTGCATATATACCTTGTAAATATTTTATGTTTTTTTTATATATTACACAATAGATACTACCTATGCTTCCTTCGTAAAAGCTTCAAAAGTAATTAAATATCTAATACAGGATGGTATACCACGTTATAACAAATTGGGCCGAGATTATTAAGTGGGATGAATAATTCTCTTAATAAAGACTGTCACAAGTCTAAGATAATTATTTGTAGCATAACAGGGTCACTGTATATGCACATGGCTGCATATAAAATAATATTGGATGGAATTAGATATATTTAAAGCCATTCCTAAATGATATTTAATATCTGTTTGAAGCAAAATTATATTCATTTATTGTATTGATAGGATGTTACTATATACACATCAAAAGCATTTTAAATAATTATTAGTCAAAATATAGGTAGGATAGAAAACGCCTTTATATGGGTTAAACTGGTATAAGTTTATGTAAGATTGAGATGTATAAATAGGTACAAGGTAGAATAAGGAGATTTAAGACTGCATGGTAATTTATTCAGTGAGGAAATACAGAACAGAGTAGGTGTACTACTCACAGCCATTTGTGGTACTATTGCCCGAAGACAATTAAGACCTACTATTAACAAGCAAGGAAAGAAAGAAAGAAAGAAAAAAAAAAAGACTGTTTCATATATGCCTGTTCTATTCAAAATCACAACCTGTTTGTGCAAAAGCAATATGGACACTGGTCACAACTGCGGCATTGGATAAACGCAAAGGAAACAGAACTGCTAAAGACTGTATAAAGACTATTACTATTACTGAGGGTCGTCACAAGTACTGAATGTTCAAGACACAGCACTCGACGTACACAGCCCTCTGCCTCAAACAGCGAAATGGCAAGCAAAGGAGCAGCTGCTACGAAGAATTCTACTTCTAGTAATGGTGCAAATGTTGCAAACGCAAGGCCATAATGCAAACGCAAGGCATCTCCAATTGCAAGCAAACCACGCAGATGACAGTCTTATCCCAGTAAATTGCTACATACAAGAACAGCAAAAATGTCCAAACGTACTGATCCAGATACAGAAAAAAGGTCTACAATTGGGCTATGGTATTCCAAATGTCTGTAGAAATTAGTTTTCCTCATGAATACTGAATAAAAACCTCAGTTTTGTCTGCTTTAGTTAAAAAGTAGAATAAGGTTAGGTAAGCTAAGAATTTTTAGAGATTTTTAAAATCATAATGGTTATTATTATTACACTTATGGTATATATTATGGTTACAACGAAAGTTATGTTTGAAGGAATATTTTGAAATGTATTTGGAAGCAATTACGCTAGTTTAATGTGTGGCCAATCAAAAGAATTTCTCATGGCCACAAGGGGGCGACTGTTGCCTTATAGGTAATTGTCTGCACTTAGTATAATATTAGGGCAATGGATATTGTCTGAATCAAAATATAATTCATTATAAATAGGCGATGTTACCATAGTGGACAGTATACTGGATATATATAGTAAGGAATAGATATGAAATAAGTTTGAATGTATGAGGTAATGTTTAGCTGATTTAAGAGATTAGGTTTGTGTATGTGTTTATATAGATATACTGTATATTTGTGTTTTACAGCAAGATGGTAAAAAATAGTGTAGGGAACAGGTTTATTCTGCTCTAGTCATAAATAAGGCCAGAGAGGTTACAGTAAGATCAAGAGTCATTGTAGAGAAAAGGTATTAGGCCATAAATGATAATAGGTATGTGACAGAGCTCTGTTGGTCATTGGAATTCACAGGTGTGCTTACAGTAGATCAGAATCTACTGGTTTGTCTATTGTCCAGTGAAGGTTAAAAGCTAGGGAGTATAAATTAACTACTATGAAAAGAGATCACATCCATTGATAAAACATTGTGTAACCGACCCCAGGAAAACTTGTCAATACAACAGAACTTTGGATGAAAAGACATTCCAGATTTTACAATACTATACTTGCTTAAGGCAGTGTGGACACCACACTTTTATGACACCATGCCTCCGTGAACAGGACACGACAGCCCAGTTCAATGTTTGTTTTATTACACCTTGGAATCTGACAAACCTATAATTACCTATTCCATTGGAAACTATGAGAATATGATAGTTTGAATTGGTAAAATATGAGATAAAAGGACCAGACTTGTAGTTAGGAGTTAGAAGGAAGAGGGAGAGGGAGAAGAAGAAGGAGAAGGAAGGAAGTCAGTCAGGAGGAGAAGTCATGGAGAACATGCAGAAGGAATGATTCTTGGGATGGCAATCTTTAACTTGCAAGTATACATTTTATGTTAGCAATTGAAACTGTTTGTGAAACTTATGTCATGTTGTTTTATGTTATGTAACGAAGGAAGCATATATAATTATAATTAGTATATATATCACTACTGTGTATATCTTATTCTGTACGATTTGATCTGCCTGTAAATAAAGAATCATATAAAAAGAGCGGTAATATTCAAGCTTGAACTCTCTTTAAGGAATCTTAACTTAATAACTTCATAAGTCATATGTATAAGGACTGCATATATGTATCAGCCAATTAGTTTGTAAGCCTGACATAATATATTTGCAGATATATATGATAAATGCATATTAATTGAAATATATCCATATATTAAATACCATATATGATATATTAAATATTAATATTCATAAATATGATTTTAGGAATCTTATATAACATATATTTATTATATCATATATTGATATAATGGTTTATGTATTTTATATCTGCAAATATATTATAATAGGCTTACAAATAGGTGGGCTCATAACAAAAGGGGTGATGTTTAGTACTGGTCCAATCACACAATATGTAATGCGTGGACGTTCCTATTTTCATACCTGTGATTGGCTCAGATTAAAGGAGCTATATCTCTACTGTCCAGGAAATATTTCCAGGCAAAGCCTAAATATACTTTACAGAGATATATAATCCTGGCTCATTGAACATATAAGTACTATACTTTGACTACAAGTCAGTTGTCCCAACTTGCAGAGCCTTATATAATATATGCAGATTTCATGTATAACTTTAGTGATTCCGAAAATGAGTTCAAGACTTGGAATACCAGCTCTATTTTGTCTAGTACATTTATTATAGGTGATACAAATTACAAGATAAGATAACACAATGATAATAAATCTTATAATTTATCTAAACTTCCTTAACCATGGTACATACATAAAACACAAACAGTTTTACAAACTTAAACAATTAATACACATACTATACACTTGCAAGAATATGTGAGGGCATAATTCATAGCTACCGTCTTAGGATCCTGACTCCCTCTGGACTTTGTTCCTTCCTCCTCTCCTTCTAACTCTCTATCTATCAGACTGCCCCTTATATCCTATATTCTACCAATTCAAAACTAGTATATGCCCACAGTTTCCAATGGAGTACATAATTATAGGTTTTGACAGATTCCAAAGTGTAATAAAACGTTCTCTGCTAACTCCGTCCCACGGTGGTGAGCATGTAGAGAATTTTGGGATCATAAAGTTTGGTATTCCTTTATCCATCAGAGATCTACCTTTGTATGGATGTGTAAACGATCTATTTCGCCTAGGCCCTAGGGTGTTAGCATAAATGATTGTGACCTGTTTATAGTGCGTTTGATCCTATATTATCATTGCCTCTGGCCAGCAGTATAACTGGACAATAGGCCAGCTGGTTGATGTACTCTCTAAAGGTATGAAGATCTTTGATTGTGAATTCCAATGTACCCTGTTCATACCAGTAACTGTTTGCATATTATGAGACCTGAGCTAGGTGACCTATTGACTTTATCCACCAAGTTATGATTATTTATTTGCTGTGTGTGAATCAAGTATACAGTATACATATATCTACATATCATGTAAACTTTGATTTAATTGTACTTGGTATAGCGCAGATCAGACGTTAATCCTTTGATTAATACAGATATGAATAATGGCATGGAAGGGATGAATTTGTGTAATGCTCAATGTATTGTGTATTCTGGCTATATGGCTTACACAGAGAAAACCTGTCTCTTACATAATGACCCATAATCTTGCAGTAAAACACACAGAAATACATGCTACTAAATTCTCAAAACATAAGACTAATACATTCAAACCTATTTAAGTTATACCTTACAATAATATATATATACACACACTCTTAACTGGTTAAAATCACATTGGGTAATAAATCATATTATTTAATTTACATAATTTGTTCTAACTTTGGTACCTACTAAATTATATTGTTATGTAATGGTCTATATGGCAACAGTCGCCCCCTTGTGGCCGTGAGAATTGATGATGATGGCCACACATACATTAACATAATAATTGCTTATATCTTGCATCTACCAGTTTTTCTAGCTTACTGCGTTCCTGCCTTATAAGGCGCTTAAGCCACAATATCAGTGAAATTAAAATGATTAGCAAGATTGTTTGACCGATCAGCAAGCCCTTTAAACCAATCTCCAGCCAGGTGTTTGTCATGGTTATTTCAAAATCTCCATCATGCAGTAATTTATTTAGTGTGGCATCTGCCTTCTCAACCATGTTATTAATTTGAACTATGTGTGTGTCTTTCCTATCCAGGAGTTTCTGTAAATCTAAGGTTAAACTATCTATGTGTATGTTGAACACAGGTATATATTCTCCAAGGTTTGAGATTTCTGGTTCACTATCTATATTTATGTCCTCTTCATAAACGGGGATTGGGGTGATAACCGTCTGACCAATGGTGGTATACTCATGTGGGCTAAAGCAGAAATTTGGGTTTGGCACTGGACATGACTTTTCCCCATACAAGAACTCTCCGTGATTTGTGACTATGCAGTACTGTCCATTCATGTTGTATGTAACCTTCACCGCTGGAGTTCTCCATTTTGTTAGCTGCACTGGACAAGCAATGTCTCTGGCTGTATAGCTGGTTGATGTATTTGGCTTTGCACTGTGTTCAGGTCCTCCCATATCCATATCTTTGCTGGGAATGGTGGCAAGTTCATTTATATCTGTGATTAGGGTACTTGGTTTACTTGATTCTAGGCCGCAGATTGGCGTCTCAATTTCGAAAACATTGCAGCGACACAAGTATTGGTTTCCCTTGACTGCACAGCAAGCAGTATGTGGAACTTTCCAGATGTCGTCGACTCGGACCAGTAGTTCTGGTAGGTCCAGCCGCTCTTTGTAAATGTCCTTTTCCAAATATCCAATGGAGTGAACTGTAGACAGTTTGTCAAATAAAGACTTGCTTGGGTCGAACACAGGTAGAGAAATGGTAAAGGAGACATATAGGATATCGCTGACTGCACAAGGTTGCTGCTTGTTGTAACAACGGGGTGAACCTCTATTTGGGTGGGGGGTCACAGTGCCTAAATTCCTAATTGTGGAGATGGGCAGAGGTCTGCAACCATCTCTTGGGGTATTTTCCCCATGCCCAATGTCAGATTGCGAGCAATACCAATTGGTCAGGTCATTATCTCTTAAAATGTCAGGTATTCTACCAGATTGTAGGTCTCTAATTACATGTGTGATTGCGTTGAGGACATAATTACCATATGCAGTGCATATTATTTCTTTCCCCACCTGATTTTGTCTGGCTTCTCTATTGTTCAGTTCAATGATTTCGTTTATCTTGGCTTGGGTCTCTGAAAACAATCTTGCTATATCATGCATGTTATAAACAGTAAATTTTTCTTCACTGGCCAGACCCTCAATGCCCTGCAGGACAGGCTTCAAAACATATTGCCCCTCTTTCTGCTCAAAATTGCCTATGTGTCTGCGGATGACTTCCAAATCCGCCCTATTCCAAATTGACATCCCGGAACCAAACAGTCCAGGGATGGATCCAATGATCCCATCTAAGCTTTGTAATTTCCTGGATCTAAAAATACCTTTTTGGTTAGGGGTTGCCTGTCCTGTGTATGGGTCTTGAGTTCTGCTCTGGTGAGAAGCAACAATATCTACTAGTAATGAAGCATAGAATAAAGAAACATTACTATTTACACAATAACCAAATTCTGCCATATTCCATTTTGATAGATTTAGGACTACTGGTACATGTATATATTGTACATTGTTTATCAAGGAACCAGGAATGGAGGTGGCAGTAAGGCCACTTGTGGGTCCTTCACTTGTTGGTGGGCACTCAGCTGTTTTAGTAGATGGCAGTGATTTAGCCTTTGTTGTGGTACTTGGGGGAGTAGGGTCTCTTTTCTGGGACACATTCAGTGTGATGCTCCCAGGAACATAAGTCCTCTTTACTGTGGGTGGATTCCCATACATGGGAATGGGGATGATAAAACCATATATCCAGGTTCCTGTGTCTGTAGGGTTTGCATGGCTAAGCAATAGTGATCCATTTGGAAAAACATGTATTCTACCCATGTAATGTGGTGAGTTTCCTGCGTTTCCATTATTTTATCATAGCTATGCTTTACGGTATCTATCAAGTGTTCACACTTAGCTTTAATTGTGGGGTGCGAGTTATGCACCAACAAGTTTTTGAAATCTTTGCTGTTTTTCTGACTGTTGTCATTTTTGCTGTTTCCTGCACTATATGCTGCCCACAATCTATTTGCATATATTAATGGGTTCTCCTCACTTTGCTGTTTGATTTCATATGCAACCATTGTGCCTGCTACTGAAGGGTTAATTATCTTTTGTAGCTCCTCTACAGTTTCTTCATATGTACCTTTACCTTCTTTAATCAGATCTGGCAAAGCGCTCCAAGCAGCTAATGGAATTGTTAATTGCAGTACCTTAACCTGATCAGTGAGATTTCTAATTCCTAGAAGTTCACACCTCTGCTGAACATTAGCTGCATGGGAGGTGATGTGTTCTCCTGAACTCATTTTTCCAATCATATCTGCCACTCCCATAAGTGTTTTTATGGGTTGTGGGGGATGATTGGCACTAGGGGCCCTTGAGTGAATGGCCTCTCCTTCACTATTGAATCCCAATAGGGTGTTCCTACTCTCAGTGAGGAATGCTGGCTGTTTATGAGCCCTGTGTGCCTCAATTTCTGTCTGTACTTCTTCATCACTACTATCTGTGCCTATTAATATAGAGCACTCCCTATTCGCTGCTGATTCTGCAAACTCTCCCATTGCTATGGGTACCCTGAGGGTAGATTCAGTAGAATTCCCCTCTCCCCAGCAGTCCTCTCTGTCCTCATGATTTGTGTCCCATTGTTCTCTTTCATATGCATAGATAGGATATGGGGCAGTGGCTGCAGTTCCTATCCTAATGTTTGCAGCAATATGTCCTTTCAGAACAGATATCTCTTGCATAAGCTGCATCTCCCTGTCCACACAAGGGGTATGGTCAATTGCTTTCCCTTTCATACATTCTGTGAGCTGTCCCTGCATAACTTTATATGCACTTATTATCTCATCTCTCTCTGTTGTAACCTCTGTTAGAGCTCTCCTACATTCTGTGGATTCCCTCTGAGCATTTTTATGTTTCTGTAACACTTCATCCTGGGAGATTTTACCCATGTCATTAAGTGTTGTTAAAGTTTTAATTTGGATATTTAGCTGATCTATTTTTTCTTTATTCATGGCTGCGTTCTTAGGCAAAATTTTGAGTGAGCTCACTTCATTGGCTGAGAAGCAACCCCACACATGAATGGTCTCCAGATGCTTTACTGTTGGCATGATACAGGACTGATGGTAGCACTCATATTTCCATCTTCGGACAAGGGCAGCAAAGAAGCCACTTCTCTCCAGGAAAAACATCAGGGACAGACCGATAATCTGTAAAAGGCACAGGGATTAGACTGCTGGGGACTGGGGTAAAGCCATTTTCTCTGATGAATCCCCTTTCAGTTTGTATGAGGCATCTGGAAAAACGCTTGTCCGGAGAAGGAAAGGTGAGCGCTCCCATCAGTCCCATTTCATGCACACAGTAAAGCAACCAGAGACCATTCATGTGTGGGGTTGCTTCTCAGCGAAAGGAGTGGGCTCACTCACAATTTTGCCTAAGAACACAGCCATGAAAAAAGAATGGTACCAAAACATCCCCCAAGAACAGCTTCTCCCAACCAACCAAGAACAGTTTGGTGACGAACAATGCACTTTCAAGCACGATGAAGCACATTGCCATAAGGCAAAAGTGATTACTAAGTGTCTCTGGGAAACAATACATTAAAATGTGGGTCCATGGCCAGGAACCTCCCCAGACCTTAATCCCATTGAGAACTTGTGGCCAATCCTAAAGAGGCGGGTGGACAAACAAAAACTCACAAATTCTGATAAACGCCAAGCATTTATTAGGCAACAATGGGCGGCCATCAGTCAGTATGTGGCTCAGAAGTTAATCGATACCATGCCAGGGCGAATTGCAGAGGTCTCGAAAAAGAAGGGTCAACACTGTAAATATTGACTCTTTGCATAAACAAAGTAATTGTCAATAAAAGCGTTTGTTACTTATGAAATGCATGTAATTGCACTTCCGTATTCCATTATAATATCTTACAAAAAGGTCTAAAAACACTGAAGCAGCAAACTTTGTAAAAACCAATACTTGTGTCATTCTCAAAACTTTTGGCCACGGCTGTACATGACATTTAGTGAATGACATAAAAAGCCAGAGATAGCAATGTTGTGTGAGGTTAGATTTAGCCATTAATGTTACTTTAAAATACATTTAATATCTCTCTCAAATATATGACAATCAGGCCAAAAAACTTGCCAAACAAACTATACTTTAATGTGGCTCATATACAAGGGCACTTCATTATACTGCATGAGGGCTGTAAAGCAGTCAATATTTCAAAATCAAACTGTATAGGATTAGATCTGATCAGCTATGGAAGAAAATAAGATTTTAAACCTACAAGTAAATCTTTCTCCTAGTCCGTAGAGGATGCTGGGGACTCCGTAAGGACCATGGGGTATAGACGGGCTCCGCAGGAGACATGGGCACTCCAAAGACTTTAGAATGGGTGTGCACTGGCTCCTCCCTCTATGCCCCTCCTCCAGACCTCAGTTAGAGAAACTGTGCCCAGAGGAGACAGACAGTACGAGGAAAGGATTTTTGTTAATCTAAGGGCAAGATTCATACCAGCCCACACCGTACAACATGGAATATACGCAACCAGTTAACAGTATGAACAAAACAGCATCAGCCAAAGACTGATCTTAACTGTAACATAACCCTTATGTAAGCAATAACTATATACAAGCCTTGCAGAAATATGTCCGCACTGGCATGGGCGCCCAGCATCCTCTACGGACTAGGAGAAAAAGATTTACCGGTAGGTTTAAAATCTTATTTTCTCGAACGTCCTAGAGGATGCTGGGGACTCCATAAGGACCATGGGGATTATACCAAAGCTCCAGACCGGGCGGGAGAGTGCGGATGACTCTGCAGCACCGATTGAGCAAACATGAGGTCCTCATCAGCCAGGGTATCAAACTTGTAGAATTTTGCAAAAGTGTTTGAACCCGACCAAGTCGCCGCTCGGCAAAGCTGTAATGCCGAGACGCCTCGGGCAGCCGCCCAAGAAGAGCCCACCTTCCTAGTGGAATGGGCCTTTACGGAATTTGGTAACGGCAATCCAGCCGTAGAATGAGCCTGCTGAATCGTGTTACAGATCCAGCGAGCAATAGTCTGCTTAGAAGCAGGAGCGCCAACCTTGTTGGCTGCATTCAGGACAAACAGAGCCTCTGTTATCCTAACCCGAGCCGTTCTGGCTACATAAATTTTTAAGGCCCTGACTACATCAAGGTACTTGGAATCCTCCAAGTCACCCGTAGCCACAGGTACCACAATAGGTTGGTTCATATGAAACAATGAAACCACCTTGGGCAAAAATTGAGGACGAGTCCTCAACTCTGCTCTATCCATATGGAAAATCAGATAGGGGCTTTTGTGAGATAAAGCCGCCAATTCGGACACCCGTCTCGCAGATGCCAAGGCCAACAACATGACCATTTTCCAAGTGAGAAATTTCAACTCAACTGTTTGAAGAGGTTCAAACCAGTGTGACTTAAGGAACTGTAACACCACGTTAAGGTCCCATGGTGCCACTGGGGGCACAAAAGGGGGCTGGATGTGCAGCACTCCCTTTACAAAAGTCTGGACTTCTGGGAGAGAAGCCAATTCCTTCTGAAAGAATATAGAAAGGGCCGAAATCTGTACCTTAATGGAGCCTAACTTCAGGCCCATATCCACTCCTGTCTGTAAAAAGTGGAGAAAACGGCCCAGGTGGAAATCTTCCGTAGGAGCATTCTTGGCTTCACACCAAGAAACAAACATACTTCCTCCAGATACGGTGATAATGCTTCGCCGTCACCTCCTTCCTAGCCCTTATCAGAGTAGGGATGACTTCCTCCGGAATACCTTTTCCAGCTAGGATTCGGTGTTCAACCGCCATGCCGTCAAACGTAACCGCGGCAAGTCTTGGAACACGAAGGGCCCCTGCTGTAACAGATCCTCCCTGAGAGGAAGAGGCCATGGATCTTCTGTGAGCATCTCCTGAAGATCTGAATACCAGGCCCTTCGAGGCCAATCTGGAACAATGAGTATTGTCTGCACTCTTTTTCTTCTTATGATTCTCAATATTTTGGAGATGAGAGGAAGGAATACATAGACCGACTGAAACACCCATGGTGTCACCAGGGCGTCTACCGCTACTGCCTGAGGGTCCCTCGACCAGGCACAATACCTCCGAAGCTTCTTGTTGAGGCGTGACGCCATCATGTCTATTTGAGGAAGTCCCCAAAGATTTGTTATCTCTGCAAAAACTTCTTGATGAAGTCCCCACTCTCCTGGATGGAGATCGTGTCTGCTGAGGAAGTCTGCTTCCCAGTTGTCCACTCCCGGAATGAAGACTGCTGACAGAGCGCTTACGTGATTTTCCGCCCAGCGTAGAATCCGTGTGGCTTCCGCCATTGCCACTCTGCTCTTTGTCCCGCCTTGGCGGTTTACATGAGCCACGGCTGTGAAGTTGTCTGATTGAATCAGAACCAGTAGTTCGCGAAGAAGATTCTCCGCTTGTCGTAGGCCGTTGTATATGGCCCTTAATTCCAGTATGTTGATGTGTAGACAAACCTCCTGGCTTGACCATGTTCCCTGAAAATTTCTTCCGTGTGTGACTGCTCCCCATCCTCGGAGGCTCGCGTCCGTGGTCACCAGTACCCAGTCTTGAATGCCGAACCTGCAACCCTCTAGAAGATGAGCACTCTGCAGCCACCACAGGAGAGACACCCTGGCCCTGGGGGACAGGCTTATTTTCTGATGAATTTGAAGATGGGACCCGGACCACTTGTCCAGAAGGTCCCACTGAAATGTCCTCGCATGAAACCTGCCGAAGGGGATGGCCTCGTAGGTTGCCACCATTTTTCCCAGTACTCGAGTGCATTGATGGACTGACACTCTTTTCGGTTTTAACAGGTCTCTGACCATGTGTAGATTTACCCGCGGTAGCTGTGGAAACCAGGTCCGCGAGACCTTCCCCAAATAAAACCTCACCCTTGTAAGGCAAAACTTCCATATGCCTCTTTGGCATCGCCCGTCCATTGGCGGGTCCACAGGGCTCGCCTAGCAGAAATCGCCATGGCGTTGGCTCTTGAACCTAGCAGCCCAACGTCTCTCCGAGCATCTCTCATATATAAGACTGCGTCACTAATGCGAGCTAAGGTCAATAAAATGGTATCCCTATCTAGGATATCAATGTCAGCTGACAAGGTACCTACCCAAGCTGCTACAGCGCTACAAACCAAAGCCGACGCTATTGCCGGTCTGAGCAAGGCACCCGTATGTGTATAAATTGATTTTAAGGGAGTCTCCTGTCTGCGATCACCAGGATCCTTGAGGGCTGCCGTGTCCGGGGATGGTAGCGCCACTATTTTGGACAAGCGCGTTAAACCCTTGTCCACCTTGGGTGAGGATTCCCACCGTAACCTGTCCTGTGCCGGGAAAGGATACGCCATAAGAATTCTCTTGGGAATCTGCAGTTTCTTGTCTGGAGTTTCCCAAGCTTTTTCAAATAACTCATTCAGCTCATGAGATGGGGGAAAGGTTACCTCAGTTTCTTTTCCTTAAACATGCATACCATCGTGTCAGGGACAGAGGGGTCATCTGTGATATGCAAAACATCTTTTATTGCAATAATCATATAATGAATACTTTTGGCCACCTTGCATCATCGTAGTCGACACTGGAGTCAGAATCCGTGTCGGTATCAGTGTCTGCTACTTGGGACAGTGGACGTTTCTGAGACCCAGAAGGGCCCTGTGACACAGTCAAAGCCATGGATTGACTCCCTGTTTTATCCCTGGACTCTGCTTTGGCCAATCTCTTATGTAATAAAGACACATTTGCATTTAAAACATTCCACATATCCAACCAATCAGGTGTCGGCGTTGCCGACGGAGACCCCACAATCATCTGCTCCACCTCCTCCCTAGAATAGCCTTCCGCTTCAGACATGCCGACTCACACGTACCGACACCCCCACACACTCAGGGATATATCTATATGGAGACAGTCCCCCAATAAGGCCCTTTGGAGAGACAGAGAGAGAGTATGCCAGCAAACACCCAGCGCCACCGGACACTGGAATAAAATCCCAGCTAGTACAGCGCTTTTATAGAAATAATAAGATTTTACTCACTAGTAAATCTATTTCTCGTAGTCCGTAGTGGATGCTGGGAACTCCGTAAGGACCATGGGGAATAGCGGCTCCGCAAGAGACTGGGCACAAAAGTAAAGCTTTAGGACTACCTGGTGTGCACTGGCTCCTCCCCCCATGACCCTCCTCCAAGCCTCAGTTAGGATACTGTGCCCGGATGAGCGTACACAATAAGGAAGGATTTATGAATCCCGGGTAAGACTCATACCAGCCACACCGTACAACTTGTGATCTGAACCCAGTTAACAGTATGATAACAGAGGAGCCTCCCGAAAAGATGGCTCACTACAACAATAACCCGATTATTTTACAATAACTATGTACAAGTATTGCAGATAATCCGCACTTGGGATGGGCGCCCAGCATCCACTACGGACTACGAGAAATAGATTTACCGGTGAGTAAAATCTTATTTTCTCTGACGTCCTAGTGGATGCTGGGAACTCCGTAAGGACCATGGGGAATATACCAAAGCTCCCAAACGGGCGGGAGAGTGCGGATGACTCTGCAGCACCGAATGAGAGAACTCCAGGTCCTCCTCAGCCAGGGTATCAAATTTGTAAAGCCGAGACCCCTCGGGCAGTCGCCCAAGATGAGCCCACCTTCCTTGTGGAGTGGGCATTTACAGATTTTGTCTGTGGCAGGCCTGCCACAGAGTGTGCAAGCTGAATTTTACTACAAATCCAACGAGCAATAGTCTGCTTAGAAGCAGGAGCACCCAGCTTGTTGGGTGCATACAGGATAAACAGCGAGTCAGATTTTCTGACTCCAGCCGTCCTGGACACCTAAATGTTCAGGGCCCTGACAACGTCTAGCAACTTGGAGTCCTCCAAGTCCCTAGTAGCCGCAGGCACCACAATAGGTTGGTTCAGGTGAAACGCTGAAACCACCTTAGGGAGGAATTGAAGACGAGTCCTCAATTCCGCCCTGTCCGAATGGAAAATCAGATAAGGGCTTTTACAGGATAAAGCCGCCAACTCTGACACGCGCCTGGCCGAGGCCAGGGCCAATAGCATGACCACATTCCATGTGAGATATTTTAACTCCACAGATTTAAGTGGTTCAAACCAATGTGACTTTAGGAACCCCAAAACTACATTGAGATCCCAAGGTGCCACTGGAGGCACAAAAGGAGGCTGTACCTGTATATGCAGTACCCCTTTTACAAACGTCTGAACTTCAGGGACTGAAGCTAGTTCTTTCTGGAAGAAAATCGACAGGGCCGAAATTTGAACCTTAATGGACCCCAATTTCAGGCCCATAGACACTCCTGTTTGCAGGAAATGTAGGAATCAACCTAGTTGAAATTCCTCCGTCGGGGCCTTCCTGGCCTCGCACCACACAACATATTTTCGCCAAATGCGGTGATAATGTTTTGCGGTTACATCCTTCCTGGCTTTGATCAGGGTAGGGATGACTTCATCCGGAATGCCCTTTTCCTTCAGGATCCGGCGTTCAACCGCCATGCCGTCAAACGCAGCCGCGGTAAGTCTTGGAACAGACAGGGTCCTTGCTGGAGCAGGTCCCTTCTTAGAAGTAGAGGCCACGGATCCTCCGTGAGCATCTCTTGAAGTTCCGGGTACCAAGTCCTTCTTGGCCAATCCGGAACCACGAAAATAGTTCTTACTCCTCTCCGTCTTATAATTCTCAGTACCTTGGGTATGAGAGGCAGAGGAGGAACACATACACCGACTGGTACACCCACGGTGTTACCAGAGCGTCCCCAGCTATTGCCTGAGGGTCCCTTGACCTGGCGCAATACCTGTCCAGTTTTTTGTTGAGGCGTGACGCCAACATGTCCACCTTTGGTTTTTCCCAACGGTTTATAATCATGTGGAAGACTTCTGGATGAAGTCCCCACTCTCCCGGGTGGAGGTCATGCCTGCTGAGGAAGTCTGCTTCCCAGTTGTCCACTCCCGGAATGAACACTGCTGACAGTGCTATCACATGATTTTCCGCCCAGCGAAGAATCCTTGCAGCTTCTGCCATTGCCCTCCTGCTTCTTGTGCCGCCCTGTCTGTTTACGTGGGCGACTGCCGTGATGTTGTCCGACTTGATCAACACCGGCTGACCTTGAAGCAGAGGTCTTGCTAAGCTTAGAGCATTGTAAATGGCCCTTAGCTCCAAGATATTTATGTGAAGCGATGTCTCCAGGCTTGACCACAAGCCCTGAAAATTCCTTTCCTGTGTGACTGCTCCCCAGCCTCGCAGGCTGGCATCCGTGGTCACCAGGACCCAGTCCTGAATGCCGAATCTGCGGCCCTCTAGAAGATGAGCACTCTGCAACCACCACAGAAGAGACACCCTTGTCCTTGGTGACAGGGTTATCCGCTGATGCATCTGAAGATGCGACCCGGACCATTTGTCCAGCAGGTCCCACTGAAAAGTTCTTGCGTGGAATCTGCCGAATGGGATTGCTTCGTAGGAAGCCACCATTTTTCCCAGGACTCTTGTGCATTGATGCACTGAGACTTGGCTCGGTTTTAGGAGGTTCCTGACTAGCTCGGATAACTCCCTGGCTTTCTCCTCCGGGAGAAACACCTTTTTCTGGACTATGTCCAGGATCATCCCTAGGAACAGAAGACGAGTCGTCGGAATCAGCTGCGATTTTGGAATATTGAGAATCCAACCGTGCTGCCGCAGCACTACCTGAGATAGTGCTACACCGACCTCCAACTGTTCCCTGGATCTTGCCCTTATCAGGAGATCGTCCAAGTAAGGGATAACTAAAACTCCCTTCCTTCGAAGGAGTATCATCATTTCGGCCATTACCTTGGTAAAGACCCGGGGTGCCGTGGACCATCCAAACGGCAGCGCCTGAAACGGATAGTGACAGTTCTGTACCACAAACCTGAGGTACCCTTGGTAAGAAGGGTAAATTGGGACACGAAGGTAAGCATCCTTGATGTCCAGAGACACCATGTAGTCCCCTTCTTCCAGGTTCGCAATCACTGCTCTGAGTGACTCCATCTTGAATTTGAACCTCTGTATGTAAGTGTTCAAAGATTTTAGATTTAAAATTGGTCTCACCGAGCCGTCCGGCTTCGGTACCACAACAGTGTGGAATAATACCCCTTTCCCTGTTGCCGGAGGGGTACCTTGATTATCACCTGCTGGGAATACAGCTTGTGAATGGCTTCCAAAACTGCCTCCCTGTCGGAGGGAGACGTCGGTAAAGCCGACTTTAGGAAACGGCGAGGGGGAGACGTCTCGAATTCCAATTTGTACCCCTGAGATACCACCTGAAGGATCCAGGGGTCTACTTGCGAGTGAGCCCACTGCGCGCTGAAATTCTTGAGACGGGCCCCCACCGTGCCTGAGTCCGCTTGTAAAGCCCCAGCGTCATGCTGAGGGCTTGGCAGAGGCGGGAGAGGGCTTCTGTTCCTGGGAACTGGCTGATTGCTGCAGCCTTTTTCCTCTCCCTCTGTCACGGGCAGAAATGAGGAACCTTTTGCCCGCTTGCCCTTATGGGAACGAAAGGACTGCGCCTGATAATACGGCATCTTCTTATGTTGAGAGGCGACCTGGGGTAAAAACGTGGATTTCCCAGCTGTTGCCGTGGCCACCAGGTCTGAAAGACAGACCCCAAATAACTCCTCCCCTTTATAAGGCAATACTTCCATATGCCGTTTGGAATCCGCATCACCTGACCACTGTCGTGTCCATAACCCTCTTCTGGCAGAAATGGACAGCGCACTTACTCTTGATGCCAGTCGGCAAATATCCCGCTGTGCATCACGCATATATAGAAATGCATCTTTTAAATGCTCTATAGGCAATAATATACTGTCCCTATCTAGGGTATCAATATTTTCAGTCAGGGAATCCGACCACGCCAACCCAGCACTGCACATCCAGGCTGAGGCGATTGCTGGTCGCAGTATAACACCAGTATGTGTGTAAATACATTTTAGGATACCCTCCTGCTTTCTATCAGCAGGATCCTTAAGGGCGGCCGTCTCAGGAGAGGGTAGAGCCCCTTGTTTTGACAAGCGTGTGAGCGCTTTATCCACCCTAGGGGGTGTTTCCCAACGCACCCTAACCTCTGGCGGGAAAGGATATAATGCCAATAACTTTTTAGAAATTATCAGTTTTTATCGGGGGAAACCCACGCTTCATCACACACCTCATTTAATTCCTCAGATTCAGGAAAACTACAGGTAGTTTTTCCTCACCGAACATAATACCCCTTTTTTGGTGGTACTCCTATTATCAGAAATGTGTAAAACATTTTTCATTGCCTCAATCATGTAACGTGTGGCCCTACTGGAAGTCACATGTCTCTTCACCGTCGACACTGGAGTCAGTATCCGTGTCGGCGTCTGTATCTGCCATCTGAGGTAACGGGCGCTTTAGAGCCCCTGACGGCCTATGAGACGTCTGGCCAGGCACAAGCTGAGTAGTCTGGCTCTGTAAGGGGGCCGGCGGCGCGGCTCTGGGACCGGACTCCATGGCTGGGCCTGTGTTCGATCCCTCTGGAGCTAATGGTGTCCAGTAGCCTAAGAAGCCCAATCCACTCTGCAAGCAGGTGAGTTCGCTTCTTCTCCCCTTAGTCCCTCGATGCAGTGAGCCTGTTGCCAGCAGGTCTCACTGAAAATAAAAAACCTAAAACTAAACTTTTCACTAAGCAGCTCAGGAGAGCCCCTAGTGTGCACCCTTCTCGTTCGGGCACAAAAATCTAACTGAGGCTTGGAGGAGGGTCATGGGGAAAGGAGCCAGTGCACACCAGGTAGTCCTAAAGCTTTACTTTTGTGCCCAGTCTCCTGCGGAGCCGCTATTCCCCATGGTCCTTACGGAGTTCCCAGCATCCACTAGGACGTCAGAGAAATATATACAATTACAGTCACTGCGCCAATTTATGTGCCCCCCCCCCTCTGTTTTGCCCTCTGTAACCGTGTTCAGCAGGGAAGAGTCCGGGGAGCCAGCTTCGCTGCAGTGTGCTGTGAAGAAAATGGCGCTGGTTAGTGCTGGAGGATCAAGCCCCGCCCCCTCAGCGGCGGGCTTCGGTCCCCCTCAAATTATTTATACTGGCGGGGGTTTTTTAATATACCACCTCCGCAGTATATAATCCATCTGCCAGTGTCCTTGAGGTTTATATTGCTGCCCAGGGCGCCCCCCCTGCGTCCTGCACCCTTACAGTGCCCGCTGTGTGTGTGTATGTGTGGGAGCAATGGCTGCGCGTTACCTCAGTGAAGATCTGAAGTCTTCTGCCGCCTTTGAAGTCTTCTTTCTTCTTAGTACTCACTCGGCTTCTATATTCCGGCTCTGTGAGGACGGCGGCGGCGCGGCCCTGGGACGAACGGCGAGGGTGAGACCTGCGTTCCGACCCTCTGGAGCTAATGGTGTCCAGTAGTCTAAGAAGCAGAGCCTATCATTTAAGTAGGCTGCTTCTCTCCCTCAGTCCCACGATGCAGGGAGCCTGTTGCCAGCAGTGCTCCATGAAAATAAAAAACCTAACAAAAACGTATTTTTCAGAGAAACTCAGTAGAGCTCCCCTGCAGTGCACCCAGTCTCCTCTGGGCACAGGATCTAACTGAGGTCTGGAGGAGGGGCATAGAGGGAGGAGCCAGTGCACACCCATTCTAAAGTCTTTGGAGTGCCCATGTCTCCTGCGGAGCGCGTCTATACCCCATGGTCCTTACGGAGTCCCCAGCATCCTCTAGGACGTAAGAGAAAACTGGGTTGCGTTACGAGATTCACTGACCCCTGTATAAAATCATCACTCGAACAGGAAGAACAGACAGCAATACGGAGTGCTGCTACCTGATTCTGCGTGTAGGGTGCCTCACATTGGACATACAGATCTGAGGCTAAAGGGGGGTACACACGGAGAGATCCGTGCTTAAATTCTAAGCAATCTGACTAGTTTGCTCATAAGTTAAGCACAGATCTCTCCATGTGTGTGCCCCACAGCGATAGCGAGGCCATGCGCATCACTATTGCAGGTACTAGATTGGCCTGCATGCAGGCACAATCTAGCACATCGCTCATTTCACCGCTGGGTGAAATGAGCGGACCCCACGTCCCCCCTCACTCAGCACACATCGCGCTGTGCTGAGCGGGGAAGAGATGTGTGATGAGCGGTCTGTGCTAGATCCGTCAGCACACATCTCTCCCCGTGTGTACTGGCCTTAAAACTCCCACTGACCTGACAGTAGGTCACAATGTGTAGGGGTAATCTGAGCCGAAATAACTGTGAAAGTACCTTTTATGTATCTATACATATAGGGCCTAATTCATGTTTGTATGGAATTGCGCAATGCTGTGTCATTAAAATTCTAACAAAGCAGGGGGCATCTGTAGGAGATAGACGCTTCCTGTTTGCATTGGCGAGGATCACCACGCAAACCATTGGTCGCAGTTCTCAATGGTTTTAGGCACTGGCCAGTCTGCATAAGATGAAGCTTACTCAGGCTGACCGATGAATCTGGACACCTGGGTCCAGCAAGTCTGGGTCCGACTATGGAGATCCTGGACCAGTCACGCCTTCAAGACAGGGGCATCACGCCCCCATTTTGAAGGAAGGTGCAGAGTTATACCCCCGCTCCATCTCCCAAACGATGCTTGACATGCTGCAGCTGACATGGGACTGCCAGCAATATCGCAGAATGGGTCTTGCATCAGCATAGACCCCCAAACATCATATTTGTACCCTCTGATGAAACCGTTCCCATTTACATGGAGAAACATGTCAGGACAACTTTAAAGGGCTATCCACACCAGCTCCATCATTTAAGGACAGCGGTGATTGCTATATTTCCCCTGGAAAGAGACCTCAAGTGCCCACTCATATACTGCATCTACAGGATCGGACACAAGAGGCACCAAGGAGGAGGATAAGAGATATACGCTATTCTTCTCTCCCCACTGCTACAGCAGTGAAGTCGCTGGGGGCTCACCGGGGACAGAGGGGTTTCGCATAGCACTATGGCCAGAAAACATCAGCGGATAGCGCTCTCCTCCCACCCCTTATTGTGACATCAGTGTAAGGGTGGAGCACAGTGCAATGCGCAAAACAGGAGAACAGTCGATGCTCAACCCTTTGGAACACTATTACGGCAACACACTTGTACTAAAGGGACTGTTAATAAGGATCCTGATAAAGAGAGATTCTGTATAATTAATCTCTTTATCACCCAAGCAAGAATAATTAGTGCAAACACTGGTCATTACTGGAGCGGGATTTTTTATGGGATATTCCCTCGTTTCTTTGACAATATCGTTTAGGTTTATAACTGCCAATTGTAAAATGGTGAATTTATTAATGCCTATTGTGATGTTTTATATGATTTAGTGTATAAATACATTATATCATTTATTCTGACACTGTTAATTGTTTCATGAGCCCCCTTGGCGATATTTATTACTATCTCCATATTTTCCTCATTAAGGGGGTTATTCAGAGATGAAAGCAGATTGCTGAATATGCAGCCAGATCTGCATTAATCTCTGCAAATGCTGGGGGCCGCTCAGCACAGGGTAAGACCGCCCAGCATGTGTGAGGCCGCCTACCGATGCGTCCGCAATCTAATTGCGGAAGCATTGGAACTAAGGTTGACCTAGGCTGCACTGTCAGACGGTCAGCATCCATTTTTTTTTATCGGAGCGGCTGCCTGTCAATGCCCTTTGCAACGCCATAAATCTGCCACTCCAACGCCCGCCGCTGTCAATCACATTACGGTCGCATCCATTGGGGATGTGACCGCAATGTGGGTACATGATGCAGCCAGGTCTGAATGACTCCTACATAGGAATTAAGCCCATATGTTAGAGTACTGCACTGTAGCAGACTGCATGCATCTGTGGGTGGTTTTGAGCTGTGCACATCTCTGTTGCTACCCCACTCAAGAGGTATACCTGTATCTGGGGTGTTCGCGCGTATGCTAAGTGGTGCGACGGTGTGTGGATATAATTGCATGTAGCACTGAACGGAGCGCGCAGTCATCGGTCTGGTTTTAGATGCATCTCTTGCTCTAGGTGCAGTGGGCATGGATAATGAGGACTACTTCCACAAGCGGATGTATAGGTGAATATACACATTTCTGTGCACATTGGGGGTCATTCCGAGTTGTTCGCTCGTTGCCGAATTTTACTCACGGCATAACGAGGTTTTTTCATCGTTCTGGTGATCGTACTGTGATTGACAGGAAGTGGGTGTTTCTGGGCGGAAACTTGCCGTTTTCTGGGCGTGTGCGAAAAAACGCTGGCGTTTGAGAAAAACGCAGGAGTGTCTGAAGAAACGGGGGTGTGTCTGGGCGAACGCTGGGTGTGTTTGTGACGTCAAACCAGGAACGAAACTGTCTGAACTGATCGCAATGGCTGAGTAAGTCTTGAGCTACTCAGAAACTGCTAAGAAATTTCTATTCGCAATTCTGCTAATCTTTCGTTCGCAATTCTGCTAAGCTAAGATACACTCCCAGAGGGCGGTGGCTTAGCGTGTGCAATACTGCTAAAAGCAGCTAACGAGCAAACAACTCGGAATGAGGGCCATTATGCGACTGCAATTGTAATAAACTTGTAGGTGGCCTCATTGACTATCTTAACCGTTAAGAAACTGCAAGGAACACAGAAATCAGACAGCAGCCATTCTGTGTGTTGAAGTGCATTGTGCTGCAAATTCAAAAAATAAACATCCTCTTATTTTTATACAACTATTTTGAATGCTCCCAAAATGCATAAAAGTGCCAAAGGTTAGGCGTACAAAACTTCTCTTAAGTCTGCTGTACAGTGTGGCATAGAGATAACTAGTGTTCACGCTAGGCAGTTTTATCAGGGCGCCGCGCCCTGCCCGATTTTTTAAAGGCAGAACCCGCCCTGCCCTTTCTGCAGTGCCCTGCTAAAACAGCCGCCCGCTTCCTGCCCTCACAGCGTGTAAAGATGCCGCGCGCATGCACGCGGCATCCACTCACGCTGAGAGAGCGCTTGGGGGAAGTCCAGTACCTCCGTAGGTGCTGGGCACGCCCCCAACAGTAACGCCACCGGCCGCCCACGCCCCCTTTTTTTTTACGTCTGCGGGCTGAACCGCCCACTTTTATTGCGTGCAATGACCCCGCCCCCTATTTTGCATGGCCGCGTTTGTGCCACTCTAGGTCCGGCGCCCTGCCCAGATTCTAGAGTGAACACTAGATAACCATTGCTCAGCTGCCCCAGTCAGTTATGCGCAAATAAAATATAAAAGACACGTAAGAAGAGAACAGCCCTGCACTCACCATTGCAATGTATCCATAAGTGCGGACAAGCTCTCTGATATTGCACATCTCCTCCTCCAGGTTGATAGCCCAAACTTCACATATCACTTGACTATTGTCTACAACAGCGGCTGGCATCGTGAATGGATGCAGTTTAACTGCAGGTTGATCCGTTATAAGGATAGATGCAAGAAGAGGCTTACCCCGGACAGAGGCAGATTAGTACACCTGGGAATTTAAGAGAAAAACTTAATACAGGGAGTTTGAAGCTATGGGAAGATTAATGTATAAGCACATAACGCATTCTTTTTTATTTCATGTAAATAAAGTATTTAAAAAAATTATGTTGTCCCGTTACTTAGCACACATTCTCTGCGGGGAGATTTGCTTAGCATACAGTCACTGCGGAGGGACTTTTGGAACTCCCAGGGGTAAATTCAATTATTTTGAGCGTATTTGAATGGCCATGCATATTGCACATGTCGCACACAGGGTTTATCCATGTATAATGGCTAAACTCCTGCTTTTGGGCATCCAAACCAAAGCTTTGGGCATCCAAACCAAAGTGCACACATTTATTCTTGCTCCACAGGAGGCTGCAGCAAAAAAAAAAAATCAGGATTTTGGTACTTACCGATAAATCCCTTTCTCCGATTCCACAGGGGCCACTGGAGCGTAGTTACAATGGGGAAATAGTAGGCAGTAATTGGGAGCTGGCACTTTAAAATTCTCACACTGTGGCTAGCTCCTCCCCTACTATCTCCCCTCCAAGCCAGTCTACGTAAAACTGTGCCCGAGGAGAGCTGTAATAAACAAACCGTAAGGTAGAGGAGGTTAATGACGCCCTGTAACCCAGGATAACACAAACCCAACCTGGAACAGAACCTAACAAACAACCGGCTAGCCCGAACTCAACAAGCAGTCATATGGTGATCTGCAAACCGTTAAGCAAAAAACAAGGAGGAACAGCGCTGGGCGGGCGTCCAGTGGCCCCTGTGGAATCGGAGAAAGGGATTTATCGGTAAGTACCAAAATCCTGATTTCTCCTTCATCCACTAGGGGCCACTGGAGCGTAGTTACAATGGGGACGTCCCAGAGCTCCCAGAACGGGTGGGAGAGCGCTGAGAGTTCTGTAAAACCACTCGGCCAAACTGAGATGCAGAGGCCGCAAAAGTGTCAAACTTGTAGAATTTGACAAACGTATGACGGCCGGACCAAGTAGCCGCCCGACCTAAAGTATTCATGGAGACCCCACGGGCAGCTGCCCACGAAGGTCCCACCACGCACGTAAAGTGCGCTGAAATGGAAAACGGAGGATCCCGAGCTACCGCCAAGAATACTGTCTGATGGTCAGATGTATCCAACAGCCCAGCATATGCTGGGACCCTGGCTATTTAGTACGGGAGCATCGTACAGAATAAAGAAGAAAAAACCCTTCGTCGAATAGCCTAAGACCTCTGTAGAGAAAGTCAGCGAGCCCTGACAACAGTCAAAGAGGACTGAAAAACACTAGTGTCAGATTTATATGAAAAACGGACATGCCCTTTGGGAGAAACGACCGCTGAGGCCGAAGCTCAGCCGGGGGAGTTGCTAATAGAGTACTCCCTGAAAGAGAGCCCGAACTTACGGGCGCCAGGCTAATTTCTTTTGGAAGAAAACCGAAAAAGGCAGGGACCGAAAATTCAGGTCAATGTGGTTTGAAGCGCAGCGGAGCAAAACCTCCCAGAGAAACCAAAGTTTACGGCTGAATGGTAACTGAAAGAAGGGGAAAACCCCCTTTTATCCTTATTATGTCCCATACAGCTTTCCAAAAGTGGCAAAAGCGAGAAGAGGTAACAGACTTCTGAAATCGGGGCCTAGTAGGCCTAACCGAACTAGGGAACTCCTCCCTTCTGAGGGCTCGTGAACAGTCACACGGTTAAATGAAACCAGTGTAAGATTGAACAAAGAAAAGGACCCTGTTGAAGTAGACAGTCCAGTCGAGGTAGGAGCCAAGGCTCCTCTACCGACAACAGTTGTAGCCGTATCTTCAAGTCATGGGTGGCCCAACCAGAGCCACCGAGAGGACTAGCACGCATATTCTCCTCCTGTGTTACCGAAAGTGAGGTACAAATAGAAAAGGAGGCAGGATAGAATAACCAGAAACTCCCAGGAGCCCTGAGGGCATCCTCGGCTACTGCCACCAGAGCTCTCGTCGGTGAGTAGTAAAGGGTTAAAGAGTCAGTCAGAACGCCCTGAGGTCGATTCGAAATCTCCGCCCACAGCAGACCAGCTGACAAAACTCCGGGGAATGTTCCTTCACCCAGGAGTCTGACCTGGTGGCCTGATCTGGAAAGAAGATTGTTGTCCCCCGCTCAGAGGGGAATGTAGGCGACCACTCATTGCGTCGCAGCTTGACTGAAGAAATAGAGTACCTGGTACCGAGGAAGGAAAAATCCTCCGACGGACCCTGTTGAGAAAACGTTTATGAGGAGCATAAATCGGATCTTCAGAAGCCACGTAATGTACAGAGTGGGATAGTAGCAGTAGATTGTCCCATTAGGGAACCAACGTCAACCCCTTGAAAAAGAGTTATTCTGTGATCTTCCTGAACCCTGTGGGAGCGGAAGAGAGACCGAAAGAAAAGGACTTACAGTGAAAATGAGAATCCTGTAATGCGACTGAGTAAAGCCCGATGAGGAAACCCAACGGAAATCAGTAAACAGGCATCCCTGAAGACAAGGGACGCGTAAAACTCCCTTTCTTGTTCAACTAGCAATCACAGACTGAAAGGATTCTAAGGCCAGAATAGGCCTGGCCGAGCCAACTGGCTTCGGAACGTGAAAAGAAAACAAAGGCCTGAGAACTGTCCCGATTCAAATGATATGTAAAAAAATAAGAATTTACTTACCGATAATTCTATTTCTCATAGTCCGTAGTGGATGCTGGGGACTCCGTCAGGACCATGGGGAATAGCGGCTCCGCAGGAGACAGGGCACAAAAATAAAGCTTTAGGATCAGGTGGTGTGTACTGGCTCCTCCCCCTATGACCCTCCTTCAAGCCTCAGTTAGGATACTGTGCCCGGACGAGCGTACACAATAAGGAAGGATATTGAACCCCGGGTAAGACTCATACCAGCCACACCAATCACACCGTATAACTTGTGATCTGAACCCAGTTAACAGTATGACAAACGTAGGAGCCTCTGAACAGACGGCTCACAACAAATAACAACCCGATTTTTTTGTAACAATAACTATGTACAAGTATTGCAGACAATCCGCACTTGGGATGGGCGCCCAGCATCCACTACGGACTACGAGAAATAGAATTATCGGTAAGTAAATTCTTATTTTCTCTAACGTCCTAAGTGGATGCTGGGGTCTCCGTCGGGACCATGGGGATTATACCAAAGCTCCCAAACGGGCGGGAGAGTGCGGATGACTCTGCAGCACCGAATGAGAGAACTCAAGGTCCTCCTCAGCCAGGGTATCAAATTTGTAGAATTTTGCAAACGTATTTGCCCCTGACCAAGTAGCAGCTCGGCAGAGTTGTAATGCCGAGACTCCCCGGGCAGCCGCCCAGGATGAGCCCACTTTCCTTGTGGAATGGGCCTTGACAGATTTAGGTTGTGGCAAGCCTGCCACAGAATGTGCAAGTTGAATTGTGCTACAAATCCAACGAGCAATCGTCTGCTTAGAAGCAGGAGCACCCATCTTGTTGGGTGCATACAATATAAGCAGTGAGTCAGACTTTCTGACTCCCGCCGTTCTTGAAATATATATTTTCAATGCCCGGACCACGTCCAACAACTTGGAATCCTCCAACTCGTTAGTAGCCGCAGGCACCACAATAGGCTGGTTCAGGTGAAACGCTGACACCACCTTAGGCAGAAAATGAGGACGCGTCCGCAGTTCTGCCCTGTCCGTATGGAAAATCAGATATGGGCTCTTATATGATAAAGCCGCCAATTCTGATACTCTCCTGGCTGAAGCCAGGGCCAGTAGCATGGTTACTTTCCATGTGAGATACTTCAGCTCCACCGATTTGAGCGGCTCAAACCAATGGGATTTGAGAAAATCCAAGACTACATTAAGATCCCACGGTGCCACTGGGGGCACAACCGGGGGCTGTATATGTAGTACTCCTTTTACAAAAGTCTGGACTTCAGGAACTGAAACCAATTCTTTCTGGAAGAAAATCGACAGGGCCGAAATTTGAACCTTAATGGACCCCAATTTGAGGCCCATAGACAATCCTGTTTGCAGGAAATGTAGGAATCGACCCAGTTGAAATTCCTCCGTGGGGGCCTTCCTGGCCTCACACCACGCAACATATTTTCTCCAAATGCGGTGATAATGTTGTGCAGTCACCTCCTTCCTGGCTTTTACCAGTGTAGGAATGACCTCTTCCGGAATGCCTTTTTCCTTTAGAATTCGGCGTTCAACCGCCATGCCGTCAAACGCAGCCGCGGTAAGTCTTGGAATAGACACGGTCCCTGCTGAAGCAGGTCCCGTCTTAGAGGTAGAGGCCACGGATCCTCCGTGAGCATCTCTTGAAGTTCCGGGTACCAAGTTCTTCTTGGCCAATCCGGAGCCACTAGTATCGTTCTTACTCCCTTCTGCCGTATAATTCTCAGTACTTTTGGTATGAGAGGCAGAGGAGGGAACACATACACTGACTGGAACACCCACGGTGTTACCAGAGCATCCACAGCTATTGCCTGAGGATCTCTTGACCTGGCGCAATACCTGTCCAGTTTTTTGTTGAGGCGGGACGCCATCATATCCACCATTGGTTTTTCCCAATGGTTCACAATCATGTGGAAGACTTCTGGATGAAGTCCCCACTCTCCCGGGTGTAGATCGTGTCTGCTGAGGAAGTCTGCTTCCCAGTTGTCCACTCCCGGAATGAATACTGCTGACAGTGCTATCACATGATCTTCCGCCCAGCGAAGAATCCTTGCAGCTTCTGCCATTGCTGTCCTGCTTCTTGTGCCGCCCTGTCTGTTTACGTGGGCGACTGCCGTGATGTTGTCCGACTGGATCAACACCGGCTGACCCTGAAGCAGGGGTTTTGCCAGACTTAGAGCATTGTAAATCGCTCTTAGCTCCAGTATATTTATGTGAAGAGACATCTCCAGGCTTGACCATACTCCCTGGAAGTTTCTTCCCTGTGTGACCGCTCCCCAGCCTCTCAGACTGGCATCCGTGGTCACCAGGACCCAGTCCTGTATGCCGAATCTGCGGCCCTCTAACAGATGAGCACTCTGCAACCACCACAGAAGAGACACCCTTGTCCGTGGCGATAAGGTTATCCGCTGATGCATCTGCAGATGCGATCCGGACCATTTGTCCAGCAGATCCCACTGAAAAGTTTGTGCGTGGAATCTGCCGAATGGAATCGCTTCGTAAGAAGCCACCATCTTTCCCAGGACTCTTGTGCATTGATGTACAGACACTGTCCCTGGTTTTAGGAGGTTCCTGACAAGTTCGGATAACTCCCTGGCTTTCTCCTCCAGAAGAAACACCTTTTTCTGAACCGTGTCCAGAATCATTCCCAGGAACAGCAGACGTGTTGTCGGGGTCAACTGAGATTTTGGAAAATTCAGAATCCACCCGTGTTGTTGCAGCACTACTTGGGTTAGTGCTACTCCGTCCTCCAGCTGTTCTCTGGACCTTGCCCTTATCAGGAGATCGTCCAAGTAAGGGATAATTAATACGCCTCTTCTTCGCAGAAGAATCATCATTTCGGCCATTACTTTGGTAAAGACCCGAGGTGCCGTGGACAATCCAAACGGCAGCGTCTGAAACTGATAATGACAGTTTTGCACCACGAACCTGAGGTACCCTTGATGTGAAGGGCAAATTGGGACATGCAGGTAAGCATCCTTTATGTCCAGGGACACCATAAAGTCCCCTTCTTCCAGATTCGCTATCACTGCTCTGAGTGACTCCATCTTGAACTTGAATTTTTGTATGTACAGGTTCAAAGATTTCAGATTTAGAATAGGTCTTACCGAGCCGTCCGGCTTCGGTACCACAAATAGCGTGGAGTAATACCCCTTTCCCTGTTGTAGGAGGGGTACCTTGACTATCACCTGCTGAGCAAACAGCTTGTGAATGGCTTCCAATACCGTCTCCCTGTCTGAGGGAGACGTTGGCAAAGCAGACTTTAGGAACCGGCGAGGGGGAGACTTCTCGAATTCCAACCTGTAACCCTGAGATACTACCTGCAGAATCCAGGGGTCCACCTGTGAGCAAGCCCACTGTGCGCTGAAATTCTTGAGTCGACCCCCCACCGTTCCTGAGTCCGCTTGTAAGGCCCCAGCGTCATGCTGAGGGCTTTGCAGAACCCTGGGAGGGCTTCTGTTCCTGGGCAGGGGCTGCTTGCTGCCCTCTCTTACCCCTTCCTCTGCCCCTAGGCAGATATGACTGTCCTTTTGTCCGCTTGTTCTTATAGGACCGAAAGGACTGCGGCTGAAAAGACGGTGTCTTTTTCTGTTGGGAGGGGGTCTGAGGTAAAAAGGTGGATTTTCCGGCAGTTGCCGTGGCCACCAGATCCGATAGACCGACGCCAAATAATTCCTCCCCTTTATACGGCAATACTTCCATATGTCGTTTGGAATCCGCATCACCTGACCACTGTCGCGTCCATAAACTCCTTCTGGCAGATATGGACATCGCATTTACTCTCGATGCCAGAGTGCAAATAATAAGAATTTACTCACCGGTAATTCTATTTCTCGTAGTCCGTAGTGGATGCTGGGAACTCCGTAAGGACCATGGGGAATAGCGGGCTCCGAAGGAGGCTGGGCACTCTAGAAAGATCTTAGACTACCTGGTGTGCACTGGCTCCTCCCACTATGACCCTCCTCCAAGCCTCAGTTAGGTACTGTGCCCGGACGAGCGTACACAATAAGGAAGGATTTTGAATCCCGGGTAAGACTCATACCAGCCACACCAATCACACCGTACAACTCGTGATATGAAACACAGTTAACAGTATGAAACAATAGAGCCTCTCAACAGATGGCTCAACAATAACCCGATTTAGTTAACAATAACTATGTACAAGTAATGCAGATAAACCGCACTTGGGATGGGCGCCCAGCATCCACTACGGACTACGAGAAATAGAATTACCGGTGAGTAAATTCTTATTTTCTCTAACGTCCTAGTGGATGCTGGGAACTCCGTAAGGACCATGGGGATTATACCAAAGCTCCCAAACGGGCGGGAGAGTGCGGATGACTCTGCAGCACCGAATGAAAGAACTCCAGGTCCTCCTCAGCCAGGGTATCAAATTTGTAGAATTTTGCAAACGTGTTTGCCCCTGACCAAGTAGCTGCTCGGCAAAGTTGTAAAGCCGAGACCCCTCGGGCAGCCGCCCAAGATGAGCCCACCTTCCTTGTGGAATGGGCATTGACAGATTTTGGCTGTGGCAGGCCTGCCACAGTATGTGCAAGCTGAATTGTACTACAAATCCAACGAGCAATAGTCTGCTTAGAAGCAGGAGCACCCAGCTTGTTGGGTGCATATAGGATAAACAGCGAGTCAGATTTTCTGACTCCAGCCGTCCTGGAAACATATATTTTCAGGGCCCTGACAACGTCTAGCAACTTGGAGTCCTCCAAATCCTTAGTAGCCGCAGGCACCACAATAGGCTGGTTCAGGTGAAACGCTGACACCACCTTAGGGAGAAACTGGGGACGAGTCCTCAATTCTGCCCTATCCATATGGAAAATCAAATAAGGGCTTTTACAAGACAAAGCCGCCAATTCTGATACTCGCCTGGCAGAAGCCAAGGCCAATAACATAACCACCTTCCATGTGAGATATTTCAGATCCACGGTTTTTAGTGGTTCAAACCAAAGTGATTTTAAGAAAACTCAACACCACGTTGAGATCCCAAGGTGCCACAGGAGGCACAAACGGGGGCTGACTATGCAGCACTCCTTTTATAAATGTCTGAACTTCAGGTACTGAAGCTAGTTCTTTTTTGAAAGAAAATCAACAGAGCCGAGATCTGTACCTTAATGGAACCCAATTTAAGGCCCATAGTCACTCCTGCTTGCAGGAAATGCAGAAATCGACCTAGTTGAAATTCCTCTGTTGGGGCCCTTTCGGCCTCACACCATGCAACATATTTTCGCCATATGCGGTGATAATGAGTTGCTGTAACCTCTTTCCTGGCTTTAGTAAGCGTAGGAATTACTTCCTCCGGAATACCCTTTTCCTTCAGGATCCGGCGTTCAACCGCCATGCCGTCAAACGCAGCCGCGGTAAGTCTTGGAACAGACAGGGCCCCTGCTGCCGCAGGTCCTGACTGAGTGGCAGAGGCCATTGGTCCTCTGATATAAATTCTTGAAGTTCTGGGTACCAAGCTCTTCTTGGCCATCCACGAGTATCGTTCTTACTCCTCGCCTTCTTATTATTCTCAGTACCTTTGGTATGAGAGGCAGAGGGGAGAACACCTAAACCGACTGGTACACCCACGGTGTTACCAGAGCGTCCATAGCTATCGCCTGAGGGTCCCTTGACCTGGAGCAATATCTTTTATAGCTTTTTGTTAAGGCGGGACGCCATCATGTCCACCTGTGGCCTTTCCCAATGGTGTACAATCCTATTGGAAGACTTCTGGAGGAAGTCCCCATTCTCCCGGGTGGAGGTCGTGTCTGTTGAGAAGATCTGCTTCCCAGTTGTCCACTCCGGGAATGAACACTGCTGACAGTGCTAACACATGATTTTCCGCCTATCGGAGAATCCTTGTGGCTTCTGCCATCGCCATCCTGCTTTTTGTGCCGCCCTGTTGATTACATGGGCGACTGCCGTGATGTTGTCTGATTGGATCAGTACCGGCTGGTTTTGAAGCAGAGGCCTTGCTGGCCTCAGGGCATTGTAAATGGCCCTCAGATCCAGAATATTTATGTGTAGGGAAATAACCTGACTTGACCAAAGTCCCTGGAAGTTTCTTCCCTATGCGACTGCCCCCCAGCCTCAAAGGCTGGAATCCATGGTCACTAGGACCTAGTCCTGTATGCTGAACCTGCGGCCCTCTTGAAGATGGGCACTCTGCAGCCACCACAGTAGAGATACCCTGGTCCTTGGAGACAGGGTTATCAGCCTATGCATCGGAAGATGCGATCCGGACCACTTGTCCAACAGGTCCCTCTGAAAAGTTCTTGTATGGAACCTGCCTAATGGGATTGCTTCGTAAGAAGCTACCATTTTTCCCAGGACTCGCGTGCAATGATGCACCGCTACCTATTTTGGTTTCAGGAGGTCTCTGACTAGAGATGACAACTCCTTGGCTTTCTCCTCCGGGAGAAACACTATTTCTGGTTTATGTCCAGAACCATCCCCAGGAACAGTAGACGTGTCATAGGAACCAGCTGTGACTTTGGACTGTTTAGAATCCACCTATGCTGTTGTAGCACTTTCCAAAATAGTGCTACCCCGACTACCAACTGCTCCTTGGACCTCGCCCTTATAACGAGATTGTCCAATTACGGGATAATTACAACTCCCTTTTTTTTGAAGGAGTATCATCATTTCGGCCATTACCTTGATAAAACACCCTCGCTGCCATGTACAGTCCAAACGGCAGTGTCTGGACTTGGTAATGGTAATCCTGTACCACAAATCTGAGGTACTCCTGGCGAGGATGGTAAATGGGGACATGCAGGTAAGCATCCTTGATGTCCCGGGATACCATGTAATCCCCCTCGTCCAGGCTTGCAATAACCGCCCTGAGCGATTCCATCTTGAACTTGAATTTTTTTATGTTCAAGGATTTTAAATATAAAATGGGTCACACCGAACCATGCGGTTTCGGTACCCCAACCCGTGTGGAATAGTAACCCCGTCCTTGTTGAAGTAGGGGCACCTTGAGTATTACCTGCTGGGAATACCGCTTATTAATTGCCTCTAGCACAGCCTCCCTGCTTGAGGGAGTTGTCAGCAAGGCATATTTTAGGAAACGGCTGGGGGGAGACATCTCTAATTCCAGCTTGTACCCCTGAAATACTACTTGGAAGAAACAGGGATCCACCTATGAGCGAGCCCACTAATTGCTGAAATTTTTGAGGCGGCCCCCCACCGTACCTGGCTACACCTGTGGAGCACCCGCGTCATGGTGTGTACTCACAGGAGGCGGGGGAAGAATCTTGATTCTGGGAACAGGCTGACTGGTGCAGCTTTTTCCCTCTACCCTTGTCTCTGTACAGAAAGGAAGCGCCATTTGACCCGCTTGCTTTTCTGAAGCCGAAAGGACTGTACCTTTTTCTGTGAGGAAACCTGAGGTAAAATTATTTCTTCCCAGCAGTTGCTGTGGATACGAGGTCCCAGAGACCATCCCCAAATAATTCCTCACTCTTATAAGGCTCTCTATGCGCTTTTTAAGTCAGCATCACCTGTCCAGTGACAGGTCTCTAATACCCTCCTGACAGAATGGACATTACATTTATTTTGGATGCCAGCCGGCAAAATATCCCTCTGTGCATCCCCCATATATAAGACAACGTCTTTAATATGTTTTTATGTTTGCCAACTATTATCCCTGTTTGACAGGGTCACCAACCACGCTGCAGCAGCACTATCTGCAGGTCTCAGTCTAGTACCTGAGTGTGTAAATACAGACTTCAGGATAGCCTCCTGTTTTTTTTATCCACAGGTACCTATTAAAGTGGCCGTATCCTAAGACGGCAGTGCCACCTTTTTTGACAAACGTGTGAGCGCCTTATCCACCCTAGGGGATATCTCCCAGCGTAACTTATCCTCCTGGCGGGAAAGGGTACGCCATCAGTAACTTTTTATAAATTACCAGTTTCTTAACGGGGGAACCCACGCTTTTCACACACTTCATTTATTCATCTGATGGGGGAACAAAACACTGCCTGTTTTTTCTCCCCAAACCTAAAACCCATTTATAGAGGTTAAAGTCAGAAATGTATAACACATTTTTTATTGCCGGGATCAAGTCACGGATTGGATTGTGTATATGTCTCCACCTTGTCGACACTGGAATCAGACTCCGTGTCGACATCTGTGTCTGCCATCTGAGAGAGCGGGCGTTTTTGAGCCCCTGATGGCCTTTGAGACGCCTGGGCAGGCGCGGGCTGCGAAGCCGGCTGTCCCACAGCTGTTACGTCATCCACCCTTTTATGTAAGGAGTTGACACTGTCGGTTAATACCTTTTACCTCTCTATCCACTCTGGTGTCGGCCCCACAGGGGGCGACATCACATATATCGGCCTCTGTTCCGTCACCATATAAGCCTCCTCATTCAACATGTCGACACAGCCGTACCGACACACCGCAGACACACAGGGAATGCTCTAAACGAGGACAGGACCCACAAAAGCCCTTTGGGGGGACAGAGTGAGAGTATGCCAGCACACACCAGAGCGCTATATACTGCAGGGACTAACTGAGTTATGTCCCCTATAGCTTTATATCTATATATATAATGTATACTGCGCCTAAATTTAGTGCCCCCTCTCTCTTTTTTTAACCCTTGTAGACTGCAGGGGAGAGCCAGGGAGCTTCCCTCCAACGGAGCTGTGAGGGAAAATGGCGCCAGTGTGCTGAGGAGTTAGGCTCCGCCCCTTTTTCGCGGCCTATTCTCCCGTTTTTTATGGACTTCTGGCAGGGGTATTTACCTCATATATAGCCCCTGGGGCTATATATTGAGGTATTTTTGCCAGCCAAGGTGTTTTTATTGCTGCCTCAGGGCGCCCCCCCCCAGCGCCCTGCACCCTCAGTGACCGGAGTATGAAGTGTGTGAGAGGAGCAATGGCGCACAGCTGCAGTGCTGTGCGCTACCTTGGTGAAGACTGAGTCTTCATGCCGCCGATTTTCCGGACCATCTTCTTGCTTCTGGCTCTGTAAGGGGGACGGCGGCGCGGCTCCGGGACCGAACATCAAGGCTGGGCCTGCGGTCGATCCCTCTGGAGCTAATGGTGTCCAGTAGCCTAAGAAGCCCAATCCGGCTGCAAGCAGGCGAGTTCGCTTCTTCTCCCCTTAGTCCCTCGCTGCAGTGAGCCTGTTGCCAGCAGGTCTCACTGAAAAGAACAAATTCTAAGACTATAACTTTCTAAGAGCTCAGGAGAGCCCCTAGTGTGCATCCAACCTCGGCCGGGCACGAAATCTAACTGAGGCTTGGAGGAGGGTCATAGTGGGAGGAGCCAGTGCACACCAGGTAGTCTAAGATCTTTCTAGAGTGCCCAGCCTCCTTCGGAGCCCGCTACTCCCCATGGTCCTTACGGAGTTCCCAGCATCCACTAGGACGTTAGAGAAATCTCTCTGCGCATCTCGCATATAAAGGAAAGCATCCTTTAATTGCTCTATAGTCAATAAAATACTGTCCCTATCCAGGGTATCAATATTTTCAGTCAGGGAATCCAACCAGACGACCCCAGCACTGCACATCCAGGCTGAGGCGATGGCCGGTCGCAGTATAACACCAGTATGTGTGTATATACTTTTTAGGGTAGTTTCCAGTCTCCTATCTGCTGGATCCTTGAGGGCGGCCGTATCCGGAGACGGTAACGCCACTTGTTTTGATAAGCGTGTGAGCGCCTTATCCACCCTAGGGGGTGTTTCCCAGCGCGCCCTAACCTCTGGCGGGAAAGGGTATAATGCTAATAACTTTTTTGAAATTAGCATTTTTCTATCTGGGTTAAACCACGCTTCATCACATACATCATTTAATTCCTCTGATTCAGGAAAAACTACAGGTAGTTTTTTCACCCCCCACATAATACCCCTTTTTGTGGTACTTGCAGCATCAGAGATATGCAAAGCCTCCTTCATTGCCGTGATCATATAACGTGTGGCCCTACTTGAAAATACGTTTGTTTCATCACCGTCGACACTAGATTCAGTGTCTGTGTCTGGGTCTGTGTCGACCGACTGAGGTAAAGGGCGCTTTACAGCCCCTGACGGTGTCTGAGACGCCTGGGCAGGTACTAACTGGTTTGCCGGCCGTCTCATGTCGTCAACTGATTTTTGTAATGTGCTGACATTATCACGTAATTCCATAAACAAAGCCATCCATTCCGGTGTCGACTCCCTGGGGGGTGACATCACCATTATCGGCAATTGCTCTGCCTCCACGCCAACATCGTCCTCATACATGTCGACACACATGTACCGACACACAGCAGACACACAGGGAATGCTCTTATCGAAGACAGGACCCCACTAGCCCTTTGGGGAGACAGAGGGAGAGTTTGCCAGCACACACCCAAGCGCTATAATATATATGGGAACAACCTTATATAAGTGTTGTTCCTTATAGCAGCTTAAATATATCCAGTATATCGCCAAAAAATGCCCCCCCTCTCTGTTTTACCCTGTTTCTGTAGTGCAGTGCAGGGGAGAGTCCTGGGAGCCTTCCTCACAGCGGAGCTGAGCAGGAAAATGGCGCTGTGTGCTGAGGAGAATAAGCCCCGCCCAATATTTCGGCGGGCTTTCCTCCCGTGGATTTAGATAAGTGGCATGGGTTAAATACATATATATAGCCTTAATGGCTATATGTGATGTATTCTTTTGCCTTAAGGTAATAAAATATTGCTGCCCAGGGCGCCCCCAGCAGCGCCCTGCACCCTCCGTGACCGCTTGGTGTGAAGTGTGTGACAACAATGGCGCACAGCTGCAGTGCTGTGCGCTACCTTCATGAAGACTGAAAAGCCTTCTGCCGCCTGATTCCGGACCTTCAATCTTCAGCATCTGTAAGGGGGGTCGGCGGCGCGGCTCCGGGACGAACCCCAGGGCGAGACCTGTGTTCCGACTCCCTCTGGAGCTAATGGTGTCCAGTAGCCTAAGAATCCAATCCATCCTGCACGCAGGTGAGTTGAAATTCTCTCCCCTAAGTCCCTCGATGCAGTGAGCCTGTTGCCAGCAGGACTCACTGAAAATAAAAAACCTAAAAAACTTTTTCTAAGCAGCTCTTTAAGAGAGCCACCTAGATTGCACCCTGCTCGGACGGGCACAAAAACCTAACTGAGGCTTGGAGGAGGGTCATAGGGGGAGGAGCCAGTACATACCACCTGATCCTAAAGCTTTATTTTTGTGCCCTGTCTCCTGCAGAGCCGCTATTCCCCATGGTCCTGACGGAGTCCCCAGCATCCACTTAGGACGTTAGAGAAACAGGGATCAACACCCTTTGCGGTTAGAAGCATATGGAGCGCCGCCTGCATTATGACTCTCTTGTCATCGTAAATCGGCCGACCCCTGCCGAGGGACTCCCGAGACGGTTGTACTCCCAAATCGAGTCTGTAACCGCCCAAGCCTTCTTCCACCGACCTGCGCCTACCCTGGGACCCTCCAGGTGGTAGGAAAGTCTGACCTTTAGTGTGTGTATAGGATGATGTAAAATCAGACTGGACCGAGGCAGCTGAACCTCTGCTTCAGCTTTTTTTTTTTTTTTTTTTTTTTTCTGAGATCCCCTGGCGACAGAGATATCGCCCGTGTGGAATCGGAAGCCTGAAAGGGCACGGTAAAAATCTAAAGGAAAGACCGGTAAAGGTCTGTCTTGGAGCTGGGGCAGAAGTAGGAGAAAGCAAAGTGGACTTACCTCCAATGGTTCAAGAAATCCTGCAGAAAGTTCCTTCCCCTGAACCATCTGCCCCGTAGGATTTCATGTTCACCTGTCACTGTCGCAGCCCCAGAGGTCGTCGGGTTAAGACAGCCCAAGCGAAGATGCAGGGTCCGAGACTGCAGACGTGGAGACCTCCAAAGAACATAAAGCAGAATCGTGATTTTGACCCGTACCAAAGTATCAATTGATCCGGATGCGAAACATCCTGTAACCTAGAGGACAATTGTTCCACAACCTACCTGCTCCGGACAAGGTAGAACCCTGCTGCCGTATATGTCTTCGATGGATCCCTGAGCAAGGTTGCCTCAGGAAAACGGCAGCTTGTTGGACCGGCGATACATCGAGGGGTATACCCTGGAGAGGTTCTGATACCCTTTCCTGCCGTCTGCGGGGAAAGGATAGGAAAACAAACATTGTTTGATACCTGAAATTGTGTATTCGGGTGTCTGCCGGCCGTCTACCGGAGCCTGCCCAGCTCATCCGAAACTGGACCAGTCGCTGTCATTTCGTCATCGGCGTCGAACCCTGATGGACTTGACGTGTCCGCCTCCTTTACCTGCAGTCTCAGACGAACTGCTGTATAATGCTCTCTGGTTACCAGTGACATTACCTGTATAATCTGAGCTGTTCAAACAGGAGTGTCCTGCAGGTGCGTGGAGGGCTCTGCAGATGGCTCCACCGCATACTTCACACCTAAGAGGGAATTCTTTGACTATCCCAGGTGAGACAAACGAAAGGAGAAAAGGTGGGTTAAACAAACACAGCCCTATGTAAGGTCTGCACTATAATGTGTAGTGACCGACACGATTCAAATAAACTTTCTGGAGCAGCGGAGACCTGAACCAGTAGCGCTGCGCTGTGGGACAGGAGTCTTAGCCCTAGGCTATAGGAGCTCTCCTTAAAGTTTTGTTTGGATTCAAACCCCTGTTCAGATACCCGCTACTAGCGTACTGAGCCACAGCGCTATTTGTCTGATGCCTTACACACATTCCCCAATTACAAATAGCATTAGTAACTAGTGACACCAAGGAATAATAAAGGGAAGGCAACACCCCGCCCTGTATGTAGTGTACCGCTAATTAAGGTGCACCCGATGTTTCTCGGAGGTTCCGCTGGCTTTTCAAAATGGTGACCAGCCTGTGAGAAAAGATGGGTGAAAATGTCATGTGGCAAGGTGGGGTATTCTGTTTCTAGAAAACATTGCGGAAGTGTTTGTTTTATCCCCTATATATGGTATTGTATGGATATATCTATATACATACCCACACACACTTAAATATATATATACAAACATATCTATATATATCTATATACACACACCACAGTGAACCCATGCACCTAATAGGGCAGATAAATACTGTGCACCTAATAGGGTAGATAAATACTGTGCACCTAATAGGGTAGATAAATACTGTGCACCTAATAGGGCAGATAAATACTGTGCACCTAATAGGGTAGATAAATACTGTGTATTTGTAGGGTAAAGAAATACTGCACAGTAGATTTTTAATTATCAATGAGCCGAGTCCCAGCTCCTGTAATAGAGCAGATTCCCTGATCTAAATGTCTGAAATGGGGCAGAGGACTCCCCTGCAGGAGGAATGTAGCCAAAGCAAGATGTAACAATATTTCTGCAGCACACTGTACAGAAAAGCTACAAACTCCAGAGACAGGTGTGTTGCCTAGAGACAATGAGAGCTGGGAGCCCCCACCGGGGGGAATAAGCTTCACCCCCCTTCCCCCCTCATACCTTATACATGTAAAGAATCCTCCCTGCACAGCCAGGAGAGGAAAGGAGCTTTCAGTGGCCCGGGGAGCGGGGGACTGTGGAGCGGCGTCTCGTCATGCTGCAGCGGCTGAGGAGCGGAGAAAGCCCGCCGTACAGAGCGGGAGTTAGCTCCGCCCCCTCCGCTTCGGCGCCAAATTCAAATCCGCTGTATAGTAAGCGGAAAGCGCCCATGCATCCCCCGGCCACCTGTATGCTGCGGCCGGGGAGCGATGTGCGGTCGGGGAGCGGAAAGCCTGAGCCCGCCGAACGGAGCGGGAGTTAGCTCCGCCCCCCTGCTCCGGTCACTTTCAAATTAAAACCGCACTATCATCCGGCTGCCTGTAAGTGTCTATGCTGCGGCCGGAGAGAGTGTGTCCTTTGCTGGAATCGAACCCTAGCTCGTGGGCATCGTAACCATAGGTGTTACCACTCTGCCATGAGAGCTATGCTAATTATTACACAGATATATGATATATGTAAATGTATCACCCGGCTGCCTGTATGCTGCAGCCGGGGAGTGAAGAGCGCTGAGCCCGCTTACAGAGCGGGCTGAAGCTCCGCCCCCCACATAATGGCGCCAATTTCAAATTAGTAAGCCTTTTATGCACTCCAGCCTGTCTGACTGGAGAGTATAGGGGAGCCTGTCCATCCATGTATTAAAACACTGAAACTGAAAAATTTAAAAACATACATCAGTCTGGAGGGGGAGGGGGGGAGATTGTACTCACCACTTCCTTCCGTCAGGCGTTTCGACCCAGCGGCCCCGACACGCGCCGCACGCAGCGGTGTCCGGCCATTTTTGATACTCACCGCTGCCATAATCTTCTGCTGGATGGAGTGGCCCCGACACGCGCCGCACGCAGCGGTGTCCGGCCAACTCAGGAGAGCTCAGTGTCTCCCTCAGCCGGGGCCCATCCCGAGCCGCACGCAGCTGCGATGGGACCCCGCCGGCAGCTCCCGCGGTGCAGACTGGCAGTGGCAGAGCTGCCAGTCTGTGAGTGTGTGAAAGAAAAATAAAATAATAAAGAAAAAAGAAAAAATTCTTCAGCTAAACCCAAGTGAACCAGCTACCTCGGGCACTAAACTAAGACTGGCTTGGAGGGGAGATAGTAGGGGAGGAGCTAGCCACAGTGTGAGAATTTTAAAGTGCCAGCTCCCAATTACTGCCTACTATTTCCCCATTGTAACTACGCTCCAGTGGCCCCTAGTGGATGAAGGAGAAATAAGATTTTACTTACCGGTAAATCTATTTCTCGTAGTCCGTAGTGGATGCTGGGGACTCCGTAAGGACCATGGGGAACAGACGGGCTCCGCAGGAGACAGGGCACTTTAAGAAAGAATTTGGATACTGGTGTGCTCTGGCTCCTCCCTCTATGTCCCTCCTCCAGACCCCAGTTAAAGAAACTGTGCCCAGAAGAGCTGACAGTACAAGGAAAGGATTTTGGAATCTAGGGCAAGACTCATACCAGCCACACCAATCACACCGTATAACTTGTGATAAACTTACCCAGTTAACAGTATGAACAACAATAGAGCATCAGATCAACCCTGATGCAACTATAACATAACCCTTATGTAAGCAATAACTATAAACAAGCATTGCAGAAAAAAGTCCGCACTTGGGACGGGCGCCCAGCATCCACTACGGACTACGAGAAATAGATTTACCGGTAAGTAAAATCTTATTTTCTCTAACGTCCTAGTGGATGCTGGGGACTCCGTAAGGACCATGGGGATTATACCAAAGCTCCCAAACGGGCGGGCGAGTGCGGATGACTCTGCAGCACCGAATGAGCAAACACAAGGTCCTCCTCAGCCAGGGTATCAAACTTGTAGAACTTTGCAAAAGTGTTTGAACCCGACCAAGTAGCTGCTCGGCAAAGTTGTAATGCCGAGACCCCTCGGGCAGCCGCCCAAGAAGAGCCCACCTTCCTTGTGGAATGGGCTTTTACTAATTTTGGCAGCGGCAATCCCGCCGCAGAATGAGCCTGCTGAATCGTGTTACAGATCCAGCGAGCAATAGTTTGCTTTGAAGCAGGAGCACCCAGCTTGTTGGGTGCATACAGGATAAACAGTGACTCAGTTTTCCTGACTCTAGCCGTTCTGGCCACATAAACCTTCAAAGCCCTGACCACATCTAGTAACTCGGAATCCTCCAAGTCACGAGTAGCCACAGGCACCACAATAGGTTGGTTCATATGAAAAGATGACACCACTTTTGGCAGAAATTGCGGACGGGTCCGCAATTCCGCTCTGTCCATATGGAAAACCAGATAGGGGCTTTTATGTGACAAAGCCGCTAATTCTGACACACGCCTAACTGAAGCCAAGGCTAATAGCATGACCACCTTCCACGTGAGAAATTTTAACTCCACGGTTTTAAGTGGCTCAAACCAGTGTGACTTCAGGAAACTCAACACCACGTTAAGATCCCAAGGTGTCACTGGAGGCACAAAAGGGGGCTGAATATGCAGCACTCCCTTTACAAATGTCTGAACTTCAGGAAGAGAAGCCAGTTCTTTTTGAAAGAAAATGGATAGGGCCGAAATCTGGACCTTAATGGAACCCAATTTTAGGCCCAAAGTCACTCCCGACTGTAGGAAGTGAAGGAAACGGCCCAGCTGGAATTCCTCAGTAGGGGCATTCCTGACCTCACACCAAGCAACATATTTTCGCCATATACGGTGATAATGTTTAGCTGTCACGTCCTTCCTAGCCTTTATCAGCGTAGGAATAACCTCATCCGGAATGCCTTTTTCTGCTAGGATCCGGCGTTCAACCGCCATGCCGTCAAACGTAGCCGCGGTAAGTCTTGGAACAGACAGGGCCCCTGTTGCAACGAGTCCTGTCTTAGAGGCAGAGGCCACGGGTCCTCTGTGAGCATTTCTTGCAGATCTGGATACCAAGTCCTTCTTGGCCAATCCGGAACAATTTAGTATTGTTCTCACTCCTCTTCTTCTTATGATTCTCAGCACCCTGGGTATGAGAGGAAGAGGAGGAAATACATAGACCGACGGGAACACCCACGGTGTCACCAGTGCGTCCACAGCTATCGCCTGAGGGTCTCTTGACCTGGCGCAATATCTCTGCAGCTTTTTGTTGAGGCGGGATGCCATCATGTCCACCTGTGGCAGTTCCCACCGACTTGCAATCTGCATGAAGACTTCTTGATGAAGTCCCCACTCTCCTGGGTGGAGGTCGTGCCTGCTGAGGAAGTCTGCTTCCCAGTTGTCCACTCCCGGAATGAACACTGCTGACAGTGCACTTACGTGATTCTCCGCCCAGCAAAGAATTCTGGTGGCTTCCACCATCGCCACCCTGCTCCTTGTGCCGCCTTGGCGGTTTACATGAGCCACTGCGGTGATGTTGTTTGACTGAATCAGGACCGGTCGGTCGCGAAGCAGGGTCTCCGCTTGATGTAGGGCGTTGTATATTGCCCTTAGTTCCAGGATGTTGATGTGAAGACAAGTCTCCTGACTTAACCACAGACCTTGGAAATTTCTTCCCTGTGACACTGCTCCCCACCCTCGGAGGCTTGCATCCGTGGTCACCAGGACCCAGTCCTGTATGCCGAATCTGCGGCCCTCGAGAAGGTGAGCACTCTGCAGCCACCACAGGAGAGACACCCTGGCCCTGGGGGATAGGGTGATCAGCCGATGCATCTGTAGATGTGATCCGGACCAGTTGTCCAACAGATCCCATTGAAAGGTCCTCGCATGGAACCTGCCGAAGGGAATGGCCTCGTATGATGCCACCATCTTTCCCAGGACTCGCGTGCAGTGATGCACCGACACCTGTTTTGGTTTCAATAGGTCTCTGACCAGTGTCATGAGCTCCTGAGCCTTCTCCATCGGAAGATAAACCCTCTTCTGGTCTGTGTCCAGAATCATGCCCAGGAAGGGCAGACGAGTCGTAGGAATCAACTGCGACTTTGGAATATTTAGAATTCAGCCGTGCTGTTGTAACACTTCCCGAGAGCGTGCTACGCTGATCAGCAACTGCTCTCTGGACCTCGCCTTTATGAGGAGATCGTCCAAGTATGGGATAATTGTGACCCCTTGCTTTCGCAGGAGCACCATCATTTCCGCCATTACCTTGGTAAATATTCTCGGTGCCGTGGAGAGACCAAACGGCAACGTCTGGAATTGGTAATGACAATCCTGTACCACAAATCTGAGGTACGCCTGATGAGGTGGATAAATGGGGACATGAAGGTAAGCATCCTTCATGTCCAGAGACACCATAAAATCCCCCCATTCCAGGCTTGCGATGACCGCTCTGAGCGATTCCATCTTGAACTTGAACCTTCTCAGGTATATGTTCAGGGATTTTAAATTCAATATGGGTCTGACCGAACTGTCCGGTTTCGGTACCACAAACATGGTCGAATAGTAACCCCTTCCCTGTTGAAGGAGGGGAACCTTTACCACCACCTGCTGAAGATACAATTTGTGAATTGCAGTTGTCAGTTTTGTGATTTTAACCTTTATGTTTCACTGCAGTTTGGGATAATAACACTAATACATATCCAATTTTAATACATACTTAATAAAGGTTACATTTTAGGATTAATTCATCTGTTCAGTGCGTCAACAGTACAGATTTCCTCTTGTTTTTCCTCTCAAACTCCTGTTCATATACACTGTAGTTGACAGCACCCCCTTACACAATAATATTATTAACTATTGGGAAGAGGAGTTTCCATCAAGTGGGTATATGTCGATGAACTACATATACCCATGATATTCTAATACTATAAGAGTGTGCAGATACCAAGTTTGTGTGAATTGCAGCTAACACTATTTCCCTCTCTAAGGGGGAAGCTGGCAGGGCCGATTTGAGGTAACGGTGAGGGGGCATCTCTTCGAATTCCAGCTTGTATCCCTGAGACAAAATCTCTATAGCCCAGGGATCCACCTGGGAGTGAACCCACTTGTGGCTGAAATTTCGGAGACGCGCCCCCACCGGGCCTAGCTCCGCCTGTGGAGCCCCCGCGTCATGCGGTGGATTTAGTGGAAGCCGGGGAGGACTTCTGTTCCTGGGAACTAGCTGTATTGTGCAGCTTCTTTCCTCTACTCCTGCCTCTGGCAAGAAAGGACGCACCTCGGACTTTCTTGCCCTTTTTGTGATCGAAAGTACTGCATTTGGTAATACGGTGCTTTCTTAGGTTGTGAGGGAACATATGGCAAAAAATTTGACTTTCCAGCAGTAGCTGTGGAGACCAGGTCCGAGAGACCGCCCCCAAACAATTCCTCACCCTTGTAAGGTAAAACCTCCATGTGCCTTTTTGAGTCGGCATCGCCTGTCCATTGCCGAGTCCACAGGACCCTTCTGGCAGAAATCGACATTGCATTTATTCTAGAGCCCAGTAGGCTAATGTCTCTTTGAGCATCTCTCATATATAGGACAGCGTCTTTTATATGCCCCAGGGTCAGTACTATAGTATCCTTGTCCAAGGTATCAAGTTCCTCAGATAAGGTATCTGTCCATGCTGCTACAGCACTACACATCCAGGCCGACGCAATCGCCGGCCTAAGTAGGGTACCTGAATGTGTATAAATGGACTTCAGGATACCCTCAGCTTTCTATCCGCAGCATCTTTTAGGGTGGCAGTATCCTGTGACGGTAGGGCTACCCTCTTGGATAAGCGTGTTAAAGCTTTGTCTACCCTCGGGGAGGATTCCCAGCGTAACCTGTCCGTTGGCGGGAAAGGATACGCCATAAGCATCCGTTTGGAAATCTGCAGTTTTCTATCTGGAGATTCCCAAGCCTTTTCACATAACTCATTTAACTCATGTGAAGGGGGAAAGGTCACCTCTTGCCTTTTTTCCCCATACATATAAACCCTCTTGTCAGGGACTGGGGTTTCCTCTGTGATGTGCAACACATCTTTCATTGCTATAATCATGTAACGGATGGCTTTAGCCATTTTAGGCTGTAACTTTGAATCATCGCCATCGACACTGGAGTCAGAATCCGTGTCAACATCTGTGTCAACAATTTGGGATAGTGGGCGCTTCTGAGACCCTGACGGCCTCTGCGACATAGGATCAGGCATGGGCTGAGACCCCGGCTGTCCCAAGGCTTCAGCTTTATCCAACCTTGTATGCAAGGAAGTAACATTATCATTTAAAACCTTCCACATATCCATCCAATCGGGTATCGGTGGCGACCCCACATTCATTTGTTCCCGCTCTGTTTCCACATAGCCTTCCTCGTCAAACATGCCAACACAAGCGTACCGACACACCACACACACAGGGGATGCTCTATTTGAAGACAGTTCCCCCACAAGGCCTTTTGGAGAGACAGAGAGAGAGTATGCCAGCACACACCCCAGCGCTATATGTCCCAGGAGTCACACAGTAACTTAGTGTTAACCCAGTAGCTGCTGTATATACTATTTTTGCGCCAAATTTATATGCCCCCCCTCTCTTTTTACCCTCTTCTACCGTGATTCTGCAGGGGAGAGCCTGGAGAGCTTCCTCTCAGCGGAGCTGTGGAGAGAAAATGGCGCTGGTGAGTGCTGAGGAAGAAGCCCCGCCCCCTCAGCGGCGGGCTTCTTTACCGCGTTTCTGTGTAAAAATATGGCGGGGGCTCATGCATATATACAGTGCCCAACTGTATATATGCCCACTTTTGCCAAGAGGTCTCTAATTGCTGACAAGGGCACCCCCCCCCCCCCCTGCGCCCTGCACCCTACAGTGATTGGAGTATGTGGGTTTAGTGTGGGAGCAATGGCGCACAGCTGCAGTGCTGTGCGCTACCTCATATGAAGACTGGAGTCTTCTGCCGCCGATTTCGAAGTCTTCTTGCTTCTGTCACCGGCTTCTGTCTTCCGGCTCTGCGAGGGGGGCGGCGGGGCGGCTCCGGGATCGGACGACCAAGGGTGCGATCCTGTGTACGATCCCTCTGGAGCTAATGGTGTCCAGTAGCCTAAGAAGCAGGACCTATCTGCAGAGAGTAGGGCTGCTTCTCTCCCCTCAGTCCCACGTAGCAGAGAGTCTGTTGCCAGCAGATCTCTCTGAAAATAAAAAAACCTAACAAAATACTTTCTTTTTAGCAAGCTCAGGAGAGCTCACTAAGTAGCACCCAGCTCGTCCAGGCACAGATTCAAACTGAGGTCTGGAGGAGGGACATAGAGGGAGGAGCCAGAGCACACCAGTATCCAAATTCTTTCTTAAAGTGCCCTGTCTCCTGCGGAGCCCGTCTGTTCCCCATGGTCCTTACGGAGTCCCCAGCATCCACTAGGACGTTAGAGAAAAAAAAAAAAGTGTCTTCCGTGGATAATGAAAAAAAAACAAAAAAAAAAATAAGAATTTACTTACCGATAATTCTATTTCTCGGAGTCCGTAGTGGATGCTGGGGTTCCTGAAAGGACCATGGGGAATAGCGGCTCCGCAGGAGACAGGGCACAAAAAGTAAAGCTTTTCCAGATCAGGTGGTGTGCACTGGCTCCTCCCCCTATGACCCTCCTCCAGACTCCAGTTAGGTACTGTGCCCGGACGAGCGTACACAATAAGGGAGGATTTTGAATCCCGGGTAAGACTCATACCAGCCACACCAATCACACCGTACAACTTGTGATCTAAACCCAGTTAACAGTATGATAACAAAAGGAGCCTCTGAAAGACGGCTTCCTACAACAATAACCCGATTTTTGTAACAATAACTACGTACAAGTATTGCAGAATAATCCGCACTTGGGATGGGCGCCCAGCATCCACTACGGACTATGAGAAATAGAATTATCGGTAAGTAAATTCTTATTTTCTCTATCGTCCTAGTGGATGCTGGGGTTCCTGAAAGGACCATGGGGATTATACCAAAGCTCCCAAACGGGCGGGAGAGTGCGGATGACTCTGCAGCACCGAATGAGAGAACTCCAGGTCCTCTTTTGCCAGGGTATCAAATTTGTAAAATTTTACAAACGTGTTCTCCCCCGACCACGTAGCTGCTCGGCAGAGTTGTAATGCCGAGACCCCTCGGGCAGCCGCCCAAGAGGAGCCCACCTTCCTTGTGGAATGGGCATTTACATATTTTTTGCTGTGGCAAGCCTGCCACAGAATGTGCAAGCTGAATTGTACTACAAATCCAACGAGCAATAGTCTGCTTAGAAGCAGGAGCACCCAGCTTGTTGGGTGCATACAGGATAAACAGCAAGTCAGATTTCCTGACTCCAGCCGACCTGGAAACTATATTTTCAGGGCCCTGACAACATCCAGCAACTTGGAGTCCTCCAAGTCCCTAGTAGCCGCAGGCACCACAATAAGCTGGTTCAGGTGAAACGCTGACACCACCTTAGGGAGAAACTGGGGACGAGTCCACAGCTTTGCTCTGTCCGAATGGACAATCAGATATGGCTTTGTGAGATAAAGCCGCCAATTCTGACACTCGCCTGGCCGAGGCCAGGACCAACAGCATGGTCACTTTCCATGTGAGATATATCAAATCCACAGATTTGAGTTGTTTAAAACAATGTGATTTTAGGAATCCCAAACTACGTTGAGATCGCCCAGTGCCACTGGAGACATCAAAAAGGGGTTGTATATGCAGTACTCCCTTAACAACTTCTGGACTTCAGGAACTGAAGCCAATTTCTTTCTGGAAGAAAATCGACCGGTCGAAATTTGAACCTTAATGGACCCCAATTTGAGACCCATATACACTCCTGCTTGCAGGAAATGTAGGAATTAACCTAGTTGAAATTCTTCCGTGGAGCCTTCCTGGCCTCACACCATGGAACATATTTTCACCTAAGCGGTGATAATGTTGTGCGGTCACCTCCTTCCTGGCTCTGACCAGGGTAGGGATGACCTCTTCCGGAATGCCTTTTTCCCTTAGGATCCGGCGTTCACCCGCCCTGGCGTCAACGCAGCTGCGGTAAGTCATGGAACAGACATGATTCTTGCTGAATCAAGATCCTTTCTAGTATCTCTTGAAGTTCCGGGTACCAAGTTCTTCTTGGCCCAAACCGGAACCACGAGTATAGTTCTTACTCCTCTCCTTCCTATCATTCTCCATACACTGGGTATGAAAGGCAGAGGAGGGAACACATACACCGACTGGTACACCCACGGTGTTACCAGAGCGTCCCAGCTATTGCATGAGGGTCTCTAGACCTGGCGCTTCATGTGGGACGCCATCATAACCACCTTTGGACTTTCCCAACGGTTTACAAACATGTGGAAACTTCCAGATGAAGTTCCCACTTTTCCGGGTGGAATTCATTTATGCTGAGGAAATCTTCCTAGTTGTCCACTCCCGGAATGAACACTGCTGACAGTGTTATCACATGATCTTTCGCCCAGCGAAGAATCCTTGCTGTCATTGCCCTCCTGCTTCTTGTGCCGCCCCGTCTGTTTACGTGGGCGACTGCCATGATGATGTCCTACTGGATCAGCACCGGTTGACTTTGAAGCAGAGGTCTTCCTAGGCTCAGAGCATCGTAAATTGCCCTTAGCTCCAGTATATTCATGTGGAGAGAAATCTCCAGACTTGACCACACTTCCCTGGAAATTTCTTCCTTGTGTGACTGTTCCCCAGCCTCACAGGCTGGCATCCGTGGTCACCAGAACACAGTCCTGAATGCTGAATGTGCTGCCCTCTAGAAGATGAGCACTCTGCAGCCCCCACAGAAGAGACACCCTTGTCCTTGGAGACAGGGTTATCCGCTGATGCATCTGAAGATGCGATCCGGACCATTCGTCCAGCAAATCCCCCTGAAAAGTTTTTGCGTGAGATCTGCCGAATGGAATCGCTTCGTAAGAAGCCACCATTTTTCCCAGGACTCCTGTGCATTGATGCACTGATACTTGGCCTGGATTTAGGAGGTTTCTGACTAGGTCGGATAACTCCCTGGCTTTCCCCTCCAGGAGAAATACCTCTTTCTGGACTATGCCCAGAATCATTCCTAGGAACAGTAGACGTATCATCGGAAAACAGCTGCGATTTTTGGAATATTTAGAATCCACTCGTGCTGTCGTAGAACTACTTTAGATAGTTCTTTTCCGACCTCCAACTGTTCTCTGGAAACTTGTCCCTTTCAGGATATCGTCCAAGTAAGGGATAATTTAGATGCCTTTCTTCTTTTAAGAATCATCTTTTCGGCCATTACCTTGGTAAAGGCCCGGGGTGCCGTGGATAATTCAACGGCAGCGTCTGAAACTGATATTGACAGTTCTGTATCACGAACCAGAGGTACCCTTGTTGAGAAGGGCAAATTTGGACATGGAGGTAATCCTTGATGTCCAGGGACACCATATAGTCCCCTTTTTTCCGGTTCTCTATCACTGCTCTGAGTGACTCCATCTTGATTTGAACCTTTTTATGTAAGTGTTCAAAGATTTCAGATTTAGACTATGTCTCACCAAGCCGTCTGGCTTCAGTACCACAATATAGTGTGGAGGACTAATACCCTTTTCCTTGTTGTAGGAGGGGTACTTTGATTATCACCTGCTGGAAATACAGCTTGTGAATTTTTTTCCAATACTGCCTCCTTGTCGGAGGGAGCCGTTGGTAAAGCAGGCTTCAGGAACCTGCGAGGAAAAAATGTCTCGACTCTCCAATCTGTACCCCTGGGATAATACTTGTATGATCTAGGGGTCAACTTGCGAGTGATCCCACTGCGCGCTGAGACTCTTGAGACTACCCCCCCACTGGTGGAGGGCTTCTTTTCCTGGGAAGGGGCTGCCTGCTGCAGTCTACTTCCCTTTCCTCTATGTCTGGGCAGATATGACTGGCCTTTTGCCCGCTTGCCCACATGGGAACGGAAGGATTGAGGTTGAAAAGACAGTGTCTTTTTCTGCTGAGATGTAACTTGGGGTAAAAAAGGTTGGATTTCCCAGCTGTGGCCGTGGCCCCCAGGTCCGACGGACCGACCCCAAATAACTCCTTCCCTTTATACGGCAATACTTCCATGTGCCGTATGGGATCTGTATCACCTGACCACTGTCGTGTCCATGACATCTTCTGGGAGATATGGACAACGCACTTATCTTGATGCCAGAGTGCAAATATCCCTCTGTGCATCTCGCATACATATATATAGAATGCATCCTATTAAATGCTCTATATCAATAAAATATTTTTAGTCAGGGAATTCGACCAAGCCAACCCAGCACTGCATCTCCAGGCTGATGGCGATCGCTGGTCGCAGTATAACCACCGTCTGTGTGTATATACTTTTTAGGATATTTTTCCAGCTGCCTATCAGCTGGCTCCTTGAGGGCGGCCGTATTTGGAGACGGTAACGCCACTTGATAAGCGTGTGAGCGCCTTATCCACCCTAATGGGTGTTTCCCAACGCGCCCTAACTTCTGGCGGGAAAAGGTATAACGCCAATATTTGCTATCGGGGTAAACCCACGCATCATCACACACTTCATTTTATTTTATCTGATTCAGGAAAAACTACAGGTAGTTTTTTCACTTCCACATAATACCCTTTTTTGTGGTACTTGTAGTATCAGAAATATGTAACAGCTCCTTCATTGCCCTTAACGTGTGGCCCTAATGAGGAATACGTTTGTTTATTCACCGTCGACACTGGATTCAGTGTCCGTGTCTGTGTCTGTGTCGACCGACTGAGGTAAATGGGCGTTTTTTATAAAAAAACCCTGACGGTGTTTCTGAGACGCCTGGACCGTTACTAATTGTTTGTCGGCCGTCTCATGTCGTCAACCGACCTTGCAGCGTGTTGACATTCTCACGTAATTCCCTAAATAAGCCATCCATTCCGGTGTCGACTCCCTAGAGAGTGACATCACCATTACAGGCAATTTCTCCGCCTCCTCCAGCATCGTCCTCATACATGTCGACACACACGTACCGACACACAGCACACACACCTGGAATGCTCTGACAGAGGACAGGACCCCACTAGCCCTTTGGAGAGACAGAGGGAGAGTTTGCCAGCACACACCAAAAAACGCTATAATTACATAGGGACAACCTTATATAAGTGTTTCTCCCTAATAGCATCTTTATATATATATATATATATATATTTATATCGCCAATTTGTGCCCCCCCTCTCTGTTTAAACCCTGTTTCTGTAGTGCAGTGCAGGGGAGAGCCTGGGAGCCTTCTCTCCAGCCTTTCTGTGAGAGAAAAAATGGCGCTGTGTGCTGAGGAGATAGGCCCCGCCCCTTTTACGGCGGGCTCGTCTCCCGCTCTTTAGTGAAGTTTGGCAGGGGTTAAATATCTCCATATAGCCTCTGGGGGCTATATGTGAGGTATTTTTAGCCAGTATATAGGTTTACATTTGCCTCCCAGGGCGCCCCCCCCCAGCGCCCTGCACCCTCAGTGACAGCGTGTGAAGTGTGCTGAGAGGAAAATGGCGCACAGCTGCAGTGCTGTGCGCTACCTTTAGAAGACTGTCAGAGTCTTCAGCCGCCGATTCTGGACCTCTTCTAACTTCAGCATCTGCAAGGGGGCCGGCGGCGCGGCTCCGGTGACCATCCAGGCTGTACCTGTGATCGTCCCTCTGGAGCTAATGTCCAGTAGCCAAGAAGCCAATCCATCCTGCACGCAGGTGAGTTCACTTCTTCTCCCCTCAGTCCCTCGTTGCAGTGATCCTGTTGCCAGCAGGACTCACTGTAAAATAAAAAACCTAAGCTAAACTTTCTCTAAGCAGCTCTTTAGGAGAGCCACCTAGATTGCACCCTTCTCGGCCGGGCACAAAAATCTAACTGGAGTCTGGAGGAGGGTCATAGGGGGAGGAGCCAGTGCACACCACCTGATCTGGAAAAGCTTTACTTTTTGTGCCCTGTCTCCTGCGGAGCCGCTATTCCCCATGGTCCTTTCAGGAACCCCAGCATCCACTAGGACGATAGAGAAATACCATTGAATTCCCCCAAGTAAAACAGCTTTTCTCTTCAGAAATGCATTCATGGAAGCCATGTGGTGCTTGTCACAGCCATTATTATTGTACCCATACACTTATGCGATGCCCCGCAACGCGACATCGCGGGGCATCGCACCGGCAGTTCAGGTGCGATGGAATCGCACCTGAACTGCCAAAGTGATTGACATGCGATCATGCGATAGATCGCATGGTAATCACGTGATGGGCACGTCAATGCCGAGTGGGAGCGGCCTCTGACCGCTCCCGGCGGGTGCCCACTGCACATTGCAGTGCGATATATCTCATGTGGGTTTAAACCACATGCGATCGCACTGCGATGCGAGAAATATTAAGTGCAGCACATATCTTGAGACGCGATATTCGACCGGCGTGCCCGCGCATTGCGTCGAAAGGTACCTTAAATGTGCATACAATCCCCCGATTTCTCTCACAGACGTGGTCAAAATCGAAGGCTAGTACCGATAATCTCACAAGTGTATGGGCACCATAAATGTTCTTCAAAACAGTAGTACCATTTACAAGGTTATGTTTAAATTACGCTTTACATCATAATAAACAAATATTTATTTATATTTCCTATATATAATGTGCATCTGATCTAGTGTTTGCAACAGTGAACTATGATAAGCCTAGGCTGTAACATAATTCAATTATAAATATTATTTTAGAGAATGTTGATATTTGGCAGAACAAATCAGCTAAATACATAACGGACAAATATCAAAGATACAGTACAACGCAAAATTATCCAAACCAATTGGATAGATGGAATAATCAGTCTATCCACGGAACTGAACATGTATTAAGCTATGTACTGTATGTTTTTGCTTCTCTGAATTCTGCAATACAACTTTTTGTTTTTACAACTGTTTTTAATGGGATATTATAACATAGAATATTTTTGGTTGTCAAATAACTAGATAATCGTCATTCCACTGCATTTGACAATACAATTAAATTGCATTCAAAAGAAAACTATAAATGAAAAAAAAAATAAAGTGTTGTAGATTTTGCTGCGTATGGTCTCCAGAGGAAGACCAAATCGGTTGAAACGCATTGGAGGAGACTAACAAGGAACATCACACATCAGCGGATAGCAGGAGAGTGCTGCAAGACCTTCGGACCCACGGCACAGACACCGGTAAGCCGTACAGACGGACGGGCAGCAAGAGGATCACACAGGTGAGTTCTCCGTTGTGGGGAGGTGCGCTATTGCCACAGGTTCCATACAGATCCTGCGACTAAGCTCCATCCCCCGTGACCACGACTAGCCCGGCGAGTGTTGCAGGCTCACGGGGAGATCCGTAGCAGGACGAACCGACAGAGCGGACACACGAGCCGAGCGGCAAGTCTGTCCGGAGCCGCCGAGAGATCCCGCTGCCCCCCCCCCCCCGCACCTGTACCCCTAATCACTACGGCCGCAACAAGAGTGCACTTACACCTACATTCACTCAGAGGTACGGGACGCCGTCCTCTGTCATAAAGACAGACATTGAAAGAAACTTTCATAGTCCGGTCAGGACCAGGGATACCTTTACCCGTGAGCCTTTTTAGACTCTTAAGGAACCACATTTTGACTTTATTAACCATTTCCAGGTCATTAGTCTATGTGCTATGGCACACATGCTTAATACCACAAGGAATTGATTATTAACTAGGTGCTTCATCGCGCCCTACGGGCGCTCTTCACACCGTCGGAAGGGGCTGCCCCCCTTTAACCCCTGTAGAGACGCGGGGCGTCGGGGAGGAGACACAAAGATGCGGGGCGGCGGGGAGGAGACAGAGACGCGGGGAGGGGACGCAGGGCGGGGACACAGACGCAGGGCAACAGGGAGGGGACGCAGAGGCGGGGCGGCAGGGAGGGGAGGCAGAGACGCGGGCGGCAGGGAGGGGAGGCAGAGACGGGACGCGAGGCGGCAGGGAGGGGAGGCAGAGACGCAGGGAGGGGACACAGATGCAGGATGGCAGGGAGGGGACACAGAGGCAGGGCGCCAGGGAGGGGACGCAGAGACGCGGGGCGGCAGGGAGGGGACGCAGAGACGCGGGGCGGCAGGGAGGGGACGCAGAGACGCGGGGCGGCAGGGAGGGGACGCAGAGACGCGGGGCGGCAGGGAGGGGACGCAGAGACGCGAGGGGACGCAGAGACGCGGGCGGCAGGGAGGGGACGCAGAGACGCGGGGACGCAGAGACGCGGGGCGGCAGGGAGGGGACGCAGAGACGCGGGGCGGCAGGGAAGAGACGCAGAGACGCGGGGCGGCAGGGAGGAGACGCAGAGACGCGGGGCGGCAGGGAGGTGACGCAGAGACGCGGGGCGGCAGGGAGGTGACGCAGAGACGCGGGGCGGCAGGGAGGTGACGCAGAGACGCGGGGCGGCAGGGAGGTGACGCAGAGACGCGGGGCGGCAGGGAGGTGACGCAGAGGCAGGTCGGGGATACAGACGCGGGGCGGTAGAGAGTGGGGGCAGAGGCGCGGGCGGCAGTGAGGGGACGCAGAGGCGCGGGGAGGAAGGGAGGGGACGCAGAGGCGCGGGGAGGAAGGGAGGGGACGCAGAGGCGCGGGGAGGAAGGGAGGGGACGCGAGGTGCGGGGAGGGGACGCAGAGACGCGGGGTGCCAGGAAGGGGATGCAGAGGTGTGGGGAGGGAGGGGACGCAGAGGCGCGGGGAGGGAGGGGACGCAGAGGCGCGGGGAGGGAGGGAGGGGACGCAGAGGCGCGGGGAGGGAGGGGACGCAGAGGCGCGGGGAGGGAGGGGACGCAGAGGCGCGGGGAGGGAGGGAGGGGACGCAGAGGCGCGGGGAGGGAGGGAGGGAGGGGACGCAGAGGCGCGGGGAGGGAGGGAGGGGACGCAGAGGCGCGGGGAGGGAGGGAGGGGACGCAGAGGCGCGGGGAGGGAGGGAGGGGACGCAGAGGCGCGGGGAGGGAGGGGACGCAGAGGCGCGGGGAGGGAGGGAGGGGACGCAGAGGCGCGGGGAGGGAGGGAGGGGACGCAGAGGCGCGGGGAGGGAGGGAGGGGACGCAGAGGCGCGGGGAGGGAGGGAGGGGACGCAGAGGCGCGGGGAGGGAGGGAGGGGACGCAGAGGCGCGGGGCGGCAGGGAAGGGACACAGAGAGGCGGGGTGGCAGGGAGGGGATGCAGAGAGGCGGGGCGGCAGGGAGTGGACGCAGAGAGGCGGGGCGGCATGGAGGGGACGCAGAGACGCAGGGAGGGGACACAGACGCGGGGTGCCAGGGAAGGACGCAGAGGCGTGGGGAGGGGACGCAGAGTCGCGGGGCGGCAGGGAGGGGACGCAGAGATGCAGGCGGCAGGTAGGGGACGCAGAGATGCGGGCGGCACGGAGGGGACGCAGAGACGCGGGGCGCCAGGGAGGGGACGCAGAGACGCGGGGCGCCAGGGAGGGGACGCAGAGACGCGGGGCGCCAGGGAGGGGACGCAGAGACGCGGGGCGCCAGGGAGGGGACGCAGAGACGCGGGGCGCCAGGGAGGGGACGCAGAGACGCGGGGCGCCAGGGAGGGGACGCAGAGACGCGGGGCGCCAGGGAGGGGACGCAGAGACGCGGGGCGCCAGGGAGGGGGGACGCAGAGACGCGGGGCGCCAGGGAGGGGGGACGCAGAGAGGCGCCAGGGGTGGGACGCAGAGAGGCGCCAGGGGTGGGACGCAGAGACGCGGGGGGGGGGGGGGGCAGAGACGCGGGGCGCAGAGACGCGGTGCTGCCTGTGCACTCTCTCTCACCTGTGAAGATGGTGCAGCGGCCACAGTACCAGGCGTGCTGTCCCCCGTCTCTGGCTTGTGGAGAAGGCAGTCCAGGCCTGTGGTGTGCAGTCCGGGGGGTCTCTGGGGATGGTGGGAGGCAGCGTTGTGTTCGGTGTGCGGAGGAGGCGGCGGGGAGGGGACGCAGAGACCCGGGGCGCCGGGGAGGGGACGCAGAGACCCGGGACGCAGAGAGCCGGGGCGCCGGGGAGGGGACGCAGAGCGGCAGGGAGGGGACGCAGACGCGGGGCGGCAGGGAGGGGACACAGACGCGGGGCGGCAGGGAGGGGACACAGACGCGGGGCGGCAGGGAGGGGACACAGACGCGGGGCGGCAGGGAGGGGACACAGACGCGGGGCGGCAGGGAGGGGACACAGACGCGGGGCGGCAGGGAGGGGACACAGACGCGGGGCGGCAGGGAGGGGACACAGACGCGGGGCGGCAGGGAGGGGACACAGACGCGGGGCGGCAGGGAGGGGACACAGACGCGGGGCGGCAGGGAGGGGACACAGACGCGGGGCGGCAGGGAGGGGACACAGACGCGGGGCGGCAGGGAGGGGACACAGACGCGGGGCGGCAGGGAGGGGACACAGACGCGGGGCGGCAGGGAGGGGACACAGACGCGGGGCGGCAGGGAGGGGACACAGACGCGGGGCGGCAGGGAGGGGGCGCAGAGACGCAGGCGGCAGGGAGGGACGCAGAGGCGCGGGGCGGCGGCCACGCAGAGACGCGGGGCGGCGGGGGGGTGGAGCGCAGAGAAGCAGGGCGGCGGGGCGCAGAGACGCGGGGGGGGGGCGCAGAGACGCGGGGGGGCCTGTGCACTCTCTCTCACCTGTGAAGTTGGTGCAGCGGCCACAGTACCAGGCGCGCTGTCCCCCGTCTCTGGCCTGTGGAGAAGGCAGTCCGGGTCTCTGGGGATGGTGGGAGGCAGCGTGGTGTTTGGTGTGCGGAGGAGGCGGCGGGTGTCTGTACGCGGCGCAGGGAGAGCTATGAAGTCTTCTCCTGCTCCACCCGTCCCTCCTGATGTGTATGGCGGCAGGCGGCGGCAGTTACAGGCACGGGTAACCGCACTGTCTTCATCCGTTGTGCGGACAGCGTCTGGCGGGACAGTGGGTCCCAGGCGCGGCTGCAGTGCGGGAGCTGTCGCTGGAGGTGTGTGCAGGGCGGGATGTGTGGTGCGGGCTGCGGTTGTCTGGTCGGCCGTGGTGCGGCCGGCGGGGCCCAACCACCGTGTCCGTGCCGAGGATGGCTGCGGGAGGTGCTGGCTTGTGCGGCGGGTGGGATCGGTGGTGTGCGGTTAGGCTGGGCAGTGTGTGCTGGTGAGGTAGTGTTCACTCCAGGCAATTTTAGCAGGGCGCCGCGCCCTGCCCGTTTTTTAACAGGCAAAACCCGCCCTGCCCCTTTTGCGGCGCCCTGCTAGAACAGCCGCCCGCTTCCTGCCCTCCCGGCGTGTATAGATGCCGTGCGCATGCGCGCGGCATCCATTCACGCATTGGGAGAGGGCTGGGGGAAGCCCAGCACCGACGGAGGTGCTGGGCACGCCCCCAACAGTGACGTCGGCGGCCACAGACGCTCTCTATAGTAGCGTCTGTGGGCCGCACCGCCCCCTAAAATGACGGCGGCGTGACCACGCCCCCTAATTTGCGTGGCCGCGCCCCCATTTCGGCCGCGCGCGCACATGTGCCCCCCTGAGTCCGGCGCCCTGTCCCTTTTCACTCCTAGAGTGAACACTAGGTGAGGTATGCAGGCGTCGGGTGGGGGGTGTCTGGGCCATCCATGGCTGGATGTGGGAGCTGGTGGAGGTGGGGTTGGGGTGTGTTGTGCGGGTGTCAGTGGGGTGTAGGTGGCAAGGTAGGGGTCTATGGTTACCTGGCACTGTGGGGCGTCCGTGCCCTGGTGGCTTCTGGCTGGGGATGGTGGGGAGATTCTGTGACTGCTGCTCCCGTTCTGCTAGTGGTGTGCTGGCACTGGGACAGAGCAGGCGCTGCTAACTCCGCCCACCACTGTGACTCCACCCAGCGTTAGAAATGCAGGCACAGAGTCACAGGGCAAATATATAGGAGATATCAGTGGCACAAGGACAGAGTTGCATGACAAGCGCTCACCATTGGAGCACATGACCGTTATATTCGTTTCATATTGTATTTCAGTATTATTTTCTCGTTCTCATTTCACTGCATTTTTGAGTGTAATTACAATCATTTTGTATGCAAGTAAAACCTATCTTTTTAATTAGTATCCAGTATACTGAGTAGAAATATTTCACAATCATTTAGAACTGTAGGGGATGAGCGCAGTCAGGTTAAAAACCATTTGTTTTACATTGGTCTCCAGACCTAAGCGGTGGACAACATATTATATGGTTGCTATCATTTTTGAAAGAACGATGTCCACCTAAAACTAATAGTAAACCTACCACACAGAAAGCAATATCAATGCTTGCTAGTGAGTAATGGCAAAACCCATACACCCACTTTCTCACCCACCTTATCATCTAGATTTTAACATGTTTTTAAAGGGTACAATTTTGACAGTCACTGCTATGTCTAACTCCGGCATGCTAATAATGCAATTTAAAGTACTTTAACATTGTCGGCTTTACAACTTTAAACATGATAGTAAGGAATTATCAACTTGATAGTAAAGTATTATTAAAATGCTGGCGTCCCACCTAACATTGTCCATGTTCTGATTGTCAATATCTTGACTGTAGAAATCGCATACCGAAACCCCCCTCCCGGTGAAACTATATGCCAGCTATAACTTCTGGTCATCATCATGGGCACACCGGAAATATATCATGGTCCTCCACAGTCTGTGGGGTCCAGCATAATCCTAATCAACACACTGCTTATTAAAGGAATGTAGAGAATACAGCCATAAGATACTGTAAAGCACAACGGAACATGCCGCCACTATATATTTCTTCTCCAACATGATTCAATTGACAAACGTAAATCTGATTACTTCAGCATTAACCTATAGAAAGTTACAGCACAGACTAACTGCATGCCGTAACTCGAACACTTTATTATAGCAATATATGGTCACATATATATATATATATATATATATATATTTTGCACATACTACTCTCCTCATAGACATCAGGTATCTATATATACCTGTGGCTCTCCAGCTGTGGAGCAGACAGAGGCCACAAAACGATCTACGCCAGCTACTTAGGGGTACTGGGACTTGTAGTCCTTGTGCATGAGTGTTCTGGGGCAGGTATGATGAGGGTGAGAAGAGTAACCCTGACCACATAAACCAGGACAAAAGACACTGAAACGACGGGGAGGGAGGAACCAGCAGCAGGCAGGGATCACTGTAACACAGCCCCCTTCCTCCCATCACTGGCTCTGCCCTTCTCCAGGTGAGCCTTATATACAGGAACTTAAGATCCCCGGCCTCTAGTCACTCACCTCCCGGGCTGTGCGCTGTAGTGCTGGGCAGCGGCAGCAGTAGGCCGCACAGACGGTCTCTCAGTAACAACAGCTGGTGGTGGTAAGGATGCAGTAACACGGCGCTCTCTATGGTACCGTCTTCTCAGCGCACAGAGGCTCCTCGTCTCTATGGTATTGGAGGACAAGCAAAGAAACCCGCGCGCCCAGCACTTCCAGCAGCGGCGACGGATGATTCTTGCGCATGCGTACTACGGCAGGTCACGTCAGTGTGATCCTAGGTTTGCTATCTAGACTGTACTGCGCATGTGCAATGTGCATCGTTAGGGAGTCCGTTCTTCCAGGGTAGCGTCTAGTTTCTCTTCGTGCGCCTGGGATATGCAGTACTGTATGCACTGCCAGTGCCCAGACCTATATCTGTCTTTTTTCAATTATTTAAATTGGCCAGACTTGTTTAGGAGGAACAGCACATATATAAGCACTGGCGTGCGCAGCACATTTTATTAGGGGGTGCACCGTCGGAGGGGTGTGTCTAGCACCGCCTTTTGGGCATGTCTAGCACTATCTATTGATGGTCAACGCATAAAATATACACCTTTGTACCAATCCTAATAAAGCAGATATATTGTCAGATGTTGTGGTGTGCACCAAACAAGCACCCCTGATGGCATTAACTGCAATTCCACTGCTCCTCCTCAGCCTGGTCTGGCTCCCCCTCTCTTTCACCTGCAAGCTGCAGCAGCTTACTTACAAATCAGTCACTCACTGACACTGACAGTCGCAGACTAGTACTGCTGCTCCTGGAAAAACTAGTGACGTGTCAATGCTGCCGGCCGTCTGCCAGTATTGAATTTGTCTTCCTAAGAGGAACGCTGGCTGCATGCTGCTCCTCATCAGTGGCTGGCATTGGCATAGCATAGAAGGAGAGAGATGTGTATGTGGTGGGTGTGACGGGAGGGCATGCGAGCAGCATGACGTAATCACGTCACATCACGCTGTTTTTGTACATGGTGGTGGAGCTGGGAATTTGAAAACCGGTGGCAGTGGCACCCTTGATTAACCCAGGCGTCCAGTCAGTAATGCAGTCCTGACAGGGTGCAGCGCAGAGGGGACAGTAATCAGCCTGCTCGGCGATCGCTGCATCAGGCATGTGAGATCGTGGTGCCAGACATTAGGGGGTGCCTGTGCGCACCAGGAACCCCCCCTGCGCACACCTATGTATATAAAAAAAACTTGTATCCATGTGTTGAGTACTCTGAGCCAGGACTGGATTTTTCACAATGCAACCTAGGTGACTGAGGGGCAGATTTATTAAGCATGGTGAAGTGATAAAGTAAAAGGTGATAAAGCCCCAGCCAGTCAGCTCCCACCTTCCATGTCACAGGCTGAGTTTGAAAAATGACAGTAAGGAGCTGATTGGCTGGTGCGTTATCACCTTCCACTTTATCACTTCACCAGGCTTAATAAATCTACCCCAGTCTTCCTATGGGCCCTTGGACAGGTCCCACAAAGAAATCTGGCCTGTCCAAAATGTTCTCAGAGTAACACTGGGCCACCTAACATAAAAAATACATCCTATATTGCAGTGGTTCTCAAACTTTTTTGAATCATGGCACCCTAGAGCAGGGATGGCCAGACTTTCGGACTTGAGGATCTGCTCTAAAGATCTACCACAGTACAAAATCATCATAATGCGATACATTTAAAAAAAGCACACAGCACCATGCATTTTATGAATAAATATTAAGGAGGCACAGGACAATGAATTTCATGCTGCTAAATAGCAATGGCACTCTGCAGTTTTGCAGATAAACGTTAAAGCAGGCGCAGGATTTCTGCCGCTACAGCTGCTGTACAATAAAGCCTCCAGAACCCTCATACCCGAAATTATCTTTTTTTTCACCCCAAGAAGGTGCCATACAGAAGGTGCTCTCCTAACACATCTGCTCTCTCACCATTACTAGCAAATGGCGAGCTGTACCGCTGACGCTGGCACACTACACAGTCACTGTGGCTATACCGTCTGGCATCTTTAGCCAAAAAGAATTACCATTATTCTTATTGGCTGGCGCTGAACCACATGATCACAGAGGGACAGCGGCCAGTAGGAATCACCTTGATTCCTATTGGCTATTGAAGAACACTGGCCCAGGAAATATGGTGGCCAGCTGCAGTTCTGCACCCACCGATAATGTCAGCACAGCATTCAATAAGAATCTCACTGATTCTTATTGAATGCTACTAAACGGACCACCGCGATCTTGAGCGACTGGCCACCTATGCCCTAGAGTACCAGAATTCTTTTCACGGCACCGCTAAGCCAAAAGTTTCTTAGTGAGAAATTTAGAAAGAAATATTAAATGAAGTAAATTGTGTTTACATGTCATCGTTAGGTTCAATAATGTGGTGAGGGACAAGATTTGCTTCTGTTTGTCCACATATTGTATGATTAGAAGCCACCAGCAGTGCCGTAACTAGGTATGTGCGCTGTGTGCCTTGCACACAGCGCAGGATGACCTGGGGCGCGATCTGCCGGCTGCACAATCTACTCAGGTGAGGAGTAACTGTCAGCTCCGCCTCCCCCCCGCCCCAAAGCCAAAGCTATCAGTACTTACTACTGCTGCGGGGTTCCTCTCCTCCACGGGCAGAGCCGGATTACCATTGGGGCAGGTGGAGCTGCAGCTCCAAGCCCTCCATGCAAATAGGCCCACACAGTGCTGGTAGACATTGGGAACAAGAAAAAATATATTTTTCTCTGTCACCATCTGTGGCCGCCAAATCCCCGCCCACTCACTCCCCCTCACCCTCGACACAACACCTAGTGCACCGCCTACCAACACTACAGCGGATCCTGTACTAAAAAGAGGTTAGTCACGGGCAGAAATAAAACAGAAGGGGGCGGGCCAGCCCCTCCACTCACATTTCCTCCCCTTCCTCTTACCGCCTTTCCTCTAAAGCAGTGTTGCCATGTCTTAACGTCACAATGTAGTGACTGGCCCTGGCGCAGGGATCCGCTACTGCAGACGCCAGTGTCTGGGATCCGCTGCTGCTGGGGTCAATGACAGGGGGATCCGATACTGCCAGCGCCAATGACAGGGGGATCCGCTGCTGCCAGCGCCAATGACAGGGGGATCCGCTGCTGCCAACGCCAATGACAGGGGGATCCGCTGCTGCCAGCGCCAATGACAGGGGGATCAGATGCTGCCGAATGAAGGTGCACAGTGCCGTCTGTATGGGGGGAGGGAGCAAGGAGGAACACAGAGCCGCCTGTACAGGGAAGGAAAAGAAGTACACAGTGATGCCTGTACTGGAAAGTGGGAGGGTGGAATGTCTGTCTTAATCCTTGTTCAACCCTCTCTCTCACACACCTCTCCCCTCTCTCTCGGTCTCCCACCCATCTCTCTCTTTATTACTCTCACTCTCTCTCTTTCTCTCTCTCTCTCTCTGTTTCCCCCTTCTCATTCTTTCTGTCTGTCTCATCCTACTCTCTCTCCCCCCTTTTCTCCTCTCTTTTCTTTTCCCTCCCCTCTCTCCCCCTTTTATCTGTCTCCTCTTCTCTCTCTTCCCCTTATCTCTGTCTCCCCTCATTCTCGCTCTCTCTCTCACTGTCTCCCCCTTCTCTTTCTCTCTGTATGTCTGTCTCTCTTCTTCTCTCTCCCGTTTTTCTCTGTTCTCTGTGCCCGCCCTTCTCTCGCTGTGTCTCCACCCTTATTGCTCTCTCTCTCTCTGTTCCCCCCTTCTCGCTCTCTGTCTACCACCCCCCTCTCCCCCCCCCCTTTCTCTCACTGTATATATATATCCCTGTATCCCCCTCACCTCACTGACTTCTGAAACACGGAGGTTGCTCTTTCCCTATACATGTCTGGGGAGGCCTTCCAGTCCTCCTGTGAGATGATCCGATGCCCCGAACACTGGTGATGCTTTCGCCACTGCTGTATTATAGGAGCGGTATCTGCATGGCGTGAACCATCTGCATGGCCGCAGATCACCCTGGCTACTGCTCTACCCATAGGGTCAAAGATCCAGTGGGCAGAGCCGTAACTAAGAGTGTGCCGATGGTGCCTTGCCCACAGCGCAAATGCACTGAGAGCGCACCATCGAGCATCACACCTGCACGGCCGCAGATTCACTGTTTTAGGCTGCGCCACCTGCGTGCCGCTGCCGCCCGCCTGACTGTGTCCTGCTGCTGAAGCCGCCGCCCACGCACCTGTTTTCCGCTGAAGCCGCCGCCCACCTGTGTCCACCTTAAGCCGCCGCTGCTGCTGAGGTCCCGGCAGCACTGCGGCTGAGTTCTCTGCCTGTGAAGTGGACAGTCTGTCAGGAGGAGTCAGGAGCCGGCAACAGCGCTGGAAGAACGTACACATCACGTAAGTGCCTACACAGACACTACACTACACTACACTACAGTACACTACACTATACTACACTACACTATACTACAGTACACTACAGAAGCTGAACTGTTGGACCCCAGCTGGAGTTAGACCCGTAGTACATACCGGCCGCAGCATTCATCTGCTGGTTGTTTATTCTTGAGTGGAGAGGAGCCGCTCACCGGTGCCCGCAAACGGCACGTAAATGCCCCAGGGGTGACCGCGACCTTCACCGGTTGGGTGAAAGGTCATCACCGGCACAAAGCCTCAGCCACCCAGATTTCACACACTCGCGCTCTCGCACGTAGTGTGATGAAAAGGATTCTCGGAATACAAGATCACACGGTGCTGTCCCTTTAAATCCCTACCTCTGGAAAGGGGGTGGGCGCCGCACGGCCTACCCACCTCCTGTACCTTCCCTTATGTGGGCCCCAGGCCTGCCTACCTAAATACCTCAGGGTGGCCTGGGCCTAGCGCCCAGTGCCACCTTTATTCACCTCGGGGGTCGTATTCACTGGGCCTAGCGCCCCCTAGCTGCACACAGGCCGGAGGCCTGATTTCGCCCACGGGCCTAGCGCCCGCCTAACTTGTTGCCCGTTGGGTGACCTGGGCCTTGTGCTCAAGGTCACTTATCATATCCCTAATCGGCCAAAATACACTAGGGCCTAATGCCCCCTACTGGCCCCCAGGCCTAGTGCCTGTTTCACCCCTCGGGCCTAATGCCCGCCTGTCTCGCAGCCCTGTGGCCTGACTATCCGGGCCGGGGGGTTCCCCGGCTACTCGTGGCCACGGGCCTGAAGGGCCCGACTAAATGCCCCACGGGCCGGGAGGGCCCAACTACTTGCCCACAGGCCGGGAGGGCCTGACTGTGCCCACGGGCCTAATGCCCGAACACCCGGTGGTCTAGGGAAGGACGGGTACAGGGGCACCTGAGAAGGGCCTACCTGACCCGCTGGGAGAGGCACCAGGGGGGAGCTTCGTCAGCCCTTTGCTTCCCGCCCCTGGTGACCTCTCTGGCGCTCTTCTTTAATCTTCGGCCGCTGGCCCGTCCTGGCCAGCAGCGCCGCCGTCGCCTCTCCGCGTCCAGCCGCCGCTGGACATCTTCTTTCCCAGGGCTGGAATCTTCTGGCCTTTTCCGTGGCCGCCCGAGCTCTTCGGCGCTCTTCCGCGCGCCCTCCGTCGTCGGCTTCCGTCCCGCGTCCCCCCTCTTCGCGCTCCTGCGCGCGGACTTAACTTCAGGCTCCCGCCCTGCGTCTGACGTCAGACGCTGGGGGCGGGGCCTATGACGCGGCGAGCGCCGATTGGCTCGCCGCGCCCCTCTCCGATTGGCTGGCGCCCCGCGAGCCGTGATTGGCTCGCGGACGGCGCCAGATTCAAACAGCCTCCGGCGGCGCTTCTCATTGGCGGCCCGAGCGGCGCCAAGTTTAGAGCGCCGCCGCGCCGCTACCCGCCGCCGACAGCCTGGTGCAGGGAAACATCCGATCCCTGCACCAGACACCCGCCGCCACGCACTGACAGGCGCTGGGGGCAGACAAGCTGCCCCAGCGCTGCCCACAGTCGGCACCGCTGATGTGCCTACAGGGCACATCTCTACATTTCCCCCCCCTTTTTCCTTTGTAGTCCCTACAAAGTTCCTCACGATGTCCCTTGTCCGCGGGTCAGGGAATTCCGAGGTCCCTCCGGCGAGGTTGTGTTCGAGGGCCCAGCCCGGACGGGCTGTGACCCAACATCCTTCCACCTCCAGCTCCGGGTTCCTCTTCTTACCTCCTGACCTCCATCGGCGGATCCTCTGGGGGAGTGGAATCTCCTCACGGTCGCTCGACGTTGGCCACCAAGGGGACTCTTCCTCCACGGGGACAGCAGTCACCCACTCCTGACCTTTCAGATCGTCGGTGGCATCGTCCCTGTCTTCAGGGGGTGGTACCGACCACCACCCAACAGCGGAATCCTCCGGGGCATCCGTTTCCTCCCGGGCAACAACCACCATCTGTCGCATCTCCTCGTGGGGCATCTCCAAAGGTCCCATGTCTTCCTCTGGAACGGGTCCTCCCACGGCATCACGATCCTCTCCCCGTACGTCCAACTCGGTACTTCCGGCAGGTATTGCTCCAGGACTATCTCCTCCTCTTCATGGAGGGCATTCAACTGGGAGCACGACTCCACCCGATCCTGCCAGTCACTCTCGTTGGCGCTTCCGATGCCAGAGTCGTCCTCCGTCTGTTCTTGGAGGGATTCGTCGGCGGACAGCTCACCGTAGTCCGAGTCCTCCTCCGATATCTGGACTGGGGTATAATTTTCCTCCTCAGCGTACTTAGTCCTTTCCGCTGGCACCTCTGTTTCCTCAGCGTACTCCTTCGCTTCCGCTGGATTCTTTACTTCTTCAGCGTACTCCTTCATTTCCGCTGGCATCTCTTGGTACCCAGGACACTTCTGTTCCGCACGTCCTGGTCGTGGACGGTTCCATCGCGGGGAGATTCCGGACATCTCCGTCACTGGGTCTTCACGCTTTTCTTCGCAGCGTGGTCTCTTCACCTCCCAGTCGTCCACCTCCGTCTGATGCGGGAAAGGATTCTGCCTTACTGGGGTCACTTTCTTGGGACAGAGTAGGTCCGCGGCATCTTCCCAGGGGCACTCACTGGCCTCATGTCCTGGTCGCCGACATTTCCAACAAGGGAGGGCCACTGCCACCTTCTCCAAGACGGGTTCCTGGTCCACCTCCTTCACTGGGGAATCTTCACCCGTTGGTTCCGGCTCAGAGGAAATGGGCACCTGCGAACTAACTTCAAGCAAGGCCTTCCGCTCCATTTCCCTGGTTTCCTCCTCCCATCTCTGGGCGCGACCATCCGCAATCATCCGGTCTTCATTCCACGGACAATCGGGAAGCGCATGTCCTCTCGCCTCGCAGAGCGCACACACAGGCTCTGCAGCCACCCGGTCCCAAAGTTGCTGACGAGACTCCGTCATCTGCTTCACCATGGCCTCGTAGTCCGTCCTGTCTTCCGTCCATGGACATTCCAGGAGCCGATGTCGGGGATCTCCACAGCTTTCACACCGGGGATCAACCTCGTCTTCGCTCAACTCTTCGTCCCAGGGACAACTGTTGTGCCCATGCCCGTAGTTTCCGCAGAGCAAACACCAGGTCTCCTTCTTCGCTTGGCCCTTCTGACGTCTTCAGTCCGCTTCCTGGACCACCTTCTTTGGGGACGTCTCTCGCCAAGTACACTCGCCGACAAAGTGCCCTGTTTGCCGACATTTCTTGCAGGGCGTCACAGCGGCCTTCTTGCGCCCCTTCTCCCGGCGCTCTTCCTTTCCACGCTGGACCGACCGCTGCACCATCTTCAGGAGGTCTGCCCCAGACACCGTCACCCAGTCGCTCTGGTCCGCACGCGTCCGTGGGTGAGTCTGTTCCGGAGCCATCCGCAGGGAGGTCTTCTTGGTGGCGTTCCACATCGTGTCCGTGATCCGGTCTCTCTGATCCTGTCGACTACGCCAAAATGTAAGAGGTGCGGCTGCGGTGTGGTGGTGCCTGCTGCCGTGCAGGTGTAGACTCGGTACTCACCAGGCGCCGCTCTCTCTCACCTTCAGGTACCGGAACCTTCAACGGACCTGGCAATCTTCAATCGGATCCGGACACGGCGATACCCTCTCGGAGCTGACCGACGACCGAGCTGAGGAGAGAATAGTTTACCTTAAAGGGGGTATCGACCCTTCTTCCACTGGAACAGGGGATACCCCAGGGGTGACCGCGACCTTCACCGGTTGGGTGAAAGGTCATCACCGGCACAAAGCCTCAGCCACCCAGATTTCACACACTCGCGCTCTCGCACGTAGTGTGATGAAAAGGATTCTCACGTCCGTGAGCAATCCCGACTCCGGCGCTCGGGGACAGACAAGGGACAAACGTACACGGATGCTACTCACCGTCACAAGTCTTGCACTCCGATCTTCTCCACTTACAGGTCCCTGTAAGGAGGCAAAGAGAAACAGCCGTGCAGGGCCAAGAACTACCCTAGTGTGCGTCCGCTACACTAGCTACATAAACAGAGCCCTCAAACTAGCTCGTGTGGGTGGTGCAACACAACTATGCACAACTTAAACAACACATACACTTTGCCCTGCACGGTAACAACATACATCACAATATCGGAATACAAGATCACACGGTGCTGTCCCTTTAAATCCCTACCTCTGGAAAGGGGGTGGGCTCCGCACGGCCTACCCACCTCCCGTACCTTCCCTTATGTGGGCCCCAGGCCTACCTACCTAAATACCTCAGGGTGGCCTGGGCCTAGCGCCCAGTGCCACCTTTATTCACCTCGGGGGTCGTATTCACTGGGCCTAGCGCCCCCTAGCTGCACACAGGCCGGAGGCCTGATTTCGCCCACGGGCCTAGCGCCCGCCTAACTTGTTGCCCGTTGGGTGACCTGGGCCTTGTGCCCAAGGTCACTTATCATATCCCTAATCGGCCAAAATACACTAGGGCCTAATGCCCCCTATTTGGCCCCCAGGCCTAGTGCCTGTTTCACCCCTCGGGCCTAATGCCCGCCTGTCTCGCAGCCATGTGGCCTGACTATCCGGGCCGGGGGGTTCCCCGGCTACTCGTGGCCACGGGCCTGGAGGGCCCGACTAAATGCCCCACGGGCCGGGAGGGCCCGACTACTTGCCCACAGACCGGGAGGGCCTGACTGTGCCCACGAGCCTAATGCCCGAACACCCGGTGGTCTAGGGAAGGACGGGTACAGGGGCACCTGAGAAGGGCCTACCTGACCCGCTGGGAGAGGCACCAGGGGGGAGCTTCGTCCAGCCGCCGCTGGACATCTTATTTCCCAGGGCTGGAATCTTCTGGCCTTTTCCGTGGCCGCCCGAGCTCTTCGGCGCTCTTCCGCGCGCCCTCCGTCGTCGGCTTCCATCCCGCGTCCCCCCTCTTCGCGCTCCTGCGCGCGGACTTAACTTCAGGCTCCCGCCCGGCGTCTGACGTCAGTCGATGGGGGCGGGGCCTATGACGCGGCGAGCGCCGATTGGCTCGCCGCGCCCCTCTCCGATTGTCTGCCGTGATTGGCTCGCGGACGGCGCCAGATTCAAACAGCCACCGGCGGCGCTTCTCATTGGCGGCCCGAGCGGCGCCAAGTTTAAAGCGCCGCCGCGCCGCTACCCGCCGCCGACAGCCTGGTGCAGGGAATCATCCGATCCCTGCACCAGACACCCGCCGCCACGCACTGACAGGCGCTGGGGGCAGACAAGCTGCCCCAGCGCTGCCCACAGTCAGCACCGCTGATGTGCCTACAGGGCACATCTCTACATAGAGGTGGAGACCTGTGGAGCATTCAGACCGAGCAGGACAGGTTGTAGCAGGCGCCAGTGCAGGTGCCGTTTTCCCCGCAGCTAGAAGCCAGTGTGGTGGACGTCGGGATGTACTCCTGCTGATACTACTTGCTCACACCTCACGTAAGATTCCGGTTGAAAACGGCTCTCATTCATTTTACTGACCTATGTTGGATTATTACATTCAAAGGAACTTTGATACAAAGTGACTGTTTATTGGAAACATCTATTATACGGGTTCTACCAGCAGCTACACTTGATCTATTTTTTTGACTTTGTAAATTAAGTCATTTAGCTATAGAGCTAGTTTTTACACCTCTGTGCACAGAATATGCTTAAGTCCACCTCCTTTTATTGGAAAGTATATATACTTGTCGTCTTAGATGTTTAAACTACTAAGACCGGTCTTGTTTTATGATTTGTGATTATTCATATATTATTAAATATTTTTAATTCAATAGGAGTCTGTTATTTTTGTCAGCCATATCATATAAATTTATAATATAGCGCAAAAGTTTCTAACAATTGGAGTTTTGTGGTTAATTGCACTTGGGTGGCCCAGTGCAATTTGATTGACCTGCTAACCCCAGGTCATTAACTTTTTGCAGCTGATTGTTATTATATCCAAAAGGGTTTTTTATAGCATTTGATATTAGCGCCTGATAAAAAAGATTTTTTCTGTTTAATAAACAAGCTTCAGTCTCATTTTGCCGACATAACCGTGTGTGTTGTCTGCTTCCTGGGATTCCAAATCGATGGGTAAACAAACGGTATTGGACAGACAATTGAAGGGACTTGATAGAAGGAGGTTTATCTCTAACACTGGATGACTAAGCTAAGCAACACAAGTGGGCGGCACAAACACGTGGCCCATCTACAGGATGGCAGTTTTAAAAACTAGGAGGGTAATTCCAAGTTGATCGCAGCAGGAATTTTGTTAGCAGTTGGGCAAAACCATGGGGGTAATTCTGAGTTGATCGCAGCTTCAAGTTTGTTAGCAATTGGGCAAAACCATGTGCACTGCAGGGGAGGCAGATTTAACATGTGTAGAGAGAGTTAGATTTGGGTGTGGTGTGTTCAATCTGCAATCTAATTTGCAGTGTAAAAATAAAGCAGCCAGTTTTTACCCTGAACAGAAACAAAATAAATAACCCACCCAAATCTAACTCTTTCTGCACGTTATATCTGCCTCCCCTGCAGTGCACATGGGCCCTCATTCCGAGTTGGTCGCTAAGAGTCTTCGCAACGCAAATGTACGAAATGTAAGTATCTGCGCATGCGCAAATGCGTGATTACGCATGCGCGAGTACATACGTACGACAACTGTGCAAAATTACTCAGAAAAAAAAAAGCCGTAACTGGCAAACGAAAACGAGGAGTGGCGTGGGCGTGGCAGAGGCGAGACTTCGCAATGCTCCGACATGGGCGTGAAAGTGGGCGTACAGTGTGGGAGTATGCAACTCGCAATGGGCGTGTTTTTCGCAAATAAACATTGTCGCTGTTAAAACTAACATAGGAAACCGTAGCAACATTCACGCAGCAGCCGAGTAGGTCTGCAGTTACTCTACATTTGCGAAGTACTGGTACAAGTGTGTATGCAGTAATTAGCAGTTAATTGGATAGCACATTCATCTGATGTCCAATTACTTGTTAATTAATGAGCAGATGAAAGTTACCAACCAGCAATTGTCTGAACACACATTACATGTTTATTCTACTCACATATAAATCTCACACACTGCCAAATAAGGGTGTGATTTTTGTTGAAGTTGTTGTGTAAGCATTTTTTAAACTTGTTTTAATGTGTGTAAGACTCCCAAATACAAACAAGTGAAAATATTTGTGAAAGTGTTTGAAATCTGCAACATTTTTTACAAATAATCCAACACCCACATAATGCAGCATACACTTTAATTTAGTCTTAAAAGTCACAATAATATTTGATTATAATATCTGACAATGTTTGAAATGATGTCCTGTTGACCATAGATATTTATAAAAAGCGTCGTGTCTGTTTACTTAATATGGACATTAAAGTGTGGTGCAAAGCATACCTTTTTTTTTTGTTTTTTGCAATTTTTAAGGAGAATTTGCAGATTGGTCTACAAGTGTCTATATGCTGACCTAATCTTTCTGGAACTGCATTACCTTGAAGAAACTGCACAAATTTTTAAAATATGTTTTTTATTACTATAATAATATTTCACAACATTTAAACAACATGGCTCCACGTGAGTCGCACAGGCAGAGATGGACCAAGCAGCAAGCAGATGGCACTGACAATCATTAGATAGCAGAACTCAGTACTCTGCAAAATTCTGCTTCTGACAAAAGTATATTTTTTAAGCATAAATCAAACATGACACACCCTGCCACACACAAATTTTAAACCAAATGAGAAAGAATTAGGATCCACCACACAAACACAACAATACATAGCACACTAGTAAGAGGAAGATGGCTCTGGTGTTTATACACATAAACTCACAGGCTACAATACATCCAAACAGAAAGAATACATTTCACTAAGAGGGAGTTATCCATTCTGGCCACACAAGCCAACTCCAAAAATACATAGAGGCAACATCAAAAACATGGGTGCTGCCCATCTGGAGAGACATCATTTTCTTCTTTTTCTCCCCGCCTGAGGCTGTTCTTCTTTGGAAGGTCTGCGGAGCGACCTTCGTTGGGCCTGCCCAGTGGGCTGTTCTTCCTGGGCAGGGGCAGGGGAGGGAGCCGATGTGGGTGGCTCTCTGCCACTGTGGGCAAGGGAGACAGCGATGGCCTGGAGCCCTTGCAAGATGTTATTTGCAAGGCTTTGGAATGAGGAGGCAAGTTGTTCTTGGCCCTGCCTGATCTCTGCCAGACGTTGGCAGAGTTGAGCAACACCTTGCTCAACACAGGTTCGGTGCTCAGTGAGCCGGACAGCTATCTGGCTTACCTCCCGGATGACCCCGTCTTGAAACCGATTTAGGCTCTCACCATACCTAGCGATTTCAAGCAGGATCTCCGGGATAGCAGAGGGTTGGGTGGGGGGGCCAGTAGGAACCTGCAGAGGTGGGATTTGTTGGCCCACACTGCCAGACTCACTAGGTCCCTCCACCTCAGCCTCAACCACATAACCGTCCTGTGACTCAAACGGATCACCCCCCTGTGCTGTGTTTTGTGGCAAGCAAATAGAAGAATGTGTGGGTAAAAAGTTGGATACAAAATTAGTTTATTATTATAAATACAGTCAAAATTACAGACAACTAAATGTGTAAACTTACCTTCCAAGTCATGTCCCGTCAGGATCTCAGGCAGGTCCGTGTCCATATGAGACACCCCTTGGCCCTCCTCATAACTGACACAGGGCATCGCCATCTCCTCCAAGTCAGTATACTCCACAGCGACAGGTGCTCCTCCACCTGTAGCCCTTGAGGCATTCCACTCCGCAGCCCTCTTTGCCTTCAGGCGGGATTTGAAGTCGGCCCACCTACATATGTATTGTGAAAGAGGGACAAAGTAGAGTCTTATTATTTGTCTAAGCTAATATATAGGACACGTGTTCTGCTTGTGTTTGCTAGACATAACATCACATGTAACTACATTTTTTAGTCAACTTATCACAGAAAAATGTCAAGATGCACTTACCGTCGTCTCACTTCCTGTGATGTTCTGACGACAGAGCCAACTTCATTCACAGATTTTGTGATGTCTCTCCAGATGCGATCTTTTGAAGCAGCCCCCATGTTTTTTGGGCCTCTATGTATTTTGGACATGGCCTGCGTGACCAAAACACGCAACTCCCTCTTAGTGAATGCAGGCTGTCTTTTCTTCCGTCTGGAGGTAGCCTGTGAGGTTTCTTCTTGTTGGTCATCACCATCTTCCTCCTCACTAGTAGCTTCTGTCTGTTGTGTTTGTGTGGCTAAAGCCAATTCTCCCTCAGTTTGGTCACTATGTGTGTGTGGCAGGGTATCCCCAGTCAATTGTTGGGGTTCAGAAGCAGACATTTGCAGAGTACTAGGTCCTGCCTCTTCAACATCCGCAGAGGCGTATTCCAACATGCGCCTTTGGCAATCTAGGCGTCTTTTCCGCAATGCCATCTCCTGCTCTGCAATGCGGTCCATCTCTGCTGCGATTTGCTCACGAGAAGCCATGTTTGCGATGACGTGTGTACGCCGAGGTGTGTGCTTATTTATACCTACGTGCGTCGCGTTAATTCACACAGGTGTACAATGTTAATCTGGTTACTGATTGCACTGCTTATTTAAGGGCCTACTTTGCACGCTGTGAGTGTAGGTAGTTTGGAGTTTCTTTCACTGTTGAGTTTGTTGGCTTGTGCGTGAAGGTGCTATAGGATTTTTCCAAGTGAGTAATTGTCAAGCATACATTTGTCCTTTCGTTTGCGTTTAGAATATAGACAGTGTAGCATTTTGTCTGCGAATTTACGTTTGTGAGTATTCTGGAATTCGTCTTGTTGTTTTTTTTTTTTTTTTTAAAGTTTTTATTTTATGTTGATTGTTTGTTAGTCTTTTTTACACATATATATTTTGCTAGTCCATTTGTGCAAATAAACCTGTGCTTCATTGCTTTTACTGTCATTTTTGGTCTCTTGTAGGAGAATTGTTTTGGGTGACGTAACCCTAGTCTATTATTTCAAATTTGTGTGCTATATAACACAAATTGGTCCTTTCTTTATTTTGGATCAGGTAAGTTCCCTTGGCCTGTGTTGGTGCCTGTTTGTGTTAATGGTCTGTATGTTGTTTTTGGCTGTCATTTTTGGTCTCTTGTAGGAGAATTGTTTTGGGTGACGTAACCCTAGTCTATTATTTCAAATTTGTGTGCTATATAACACAAATTGGTCCTTTCTTTATTTTGGATCAGGTAAGTTCCCTTGGCCTGTGTTGGTGCCTGTTTGTGTTAATGGTCTGTATGTTGTTTTTGACTGTTATTTTTGGTCTCTTGTAGGAGAATTGTTTTGGGTGACGTAACCCGAGTCTATTATTTCAAATTTGTGTGCTATATAACACAAATTGGTCCTTTCTTTATTTTGGATCAGGTAAGTTCCCTTGGCCTGTGTTGGTGCCTGTTTGTGTTTGTTCAAAGTGTTTTGATAATGTTTGTTTTCCATCTTGTTAATAAATGCTATGTTTTTTTACCAGGATTGATCAGCAAAGTAGTGTTGTTCTTGGCTGGACTAGCTACTAAAGGGCTAACTTTTTGTTTGTTTTATTGTAATTTTTTAAACCAATTAGTCATTATTTTTTAGTAGGTGTTTGTGATGTGTTTGATGCTGTGTTTTTTTTTAAATACTATTTTTAACATTTACAATTTAACATATGTAGCTTTCATCCAAAAAATAATTTTGTTTATCTTTTTTGTGATAATATTCCTTTTGTTCCTGAATTGAACTCAGAAAAAATGTCTTACGCTCCTGCAGTAAGTTGACACCCCCTTTTTTTTTTAAATTTTGGTTGTATATTTTTTGGACTTTGTTTTTGTCTTATTCAACCTTTTTTTGTTTTATTTTTTAAAGTGTGTGATGTCAATATTTATTGCTGCCGAAGCCCTACCTCCCCAACCCACGCCAGCACTCCCACCCCAACCGCCAGCCCCACAACCACAACCGGCTCCTCATCAACCAAGGCAACGGAGGCGTGCTAGGCCACCAATTTTCCGACCCCGTGTCCTACTTTTTGGGATGCCAGATGATGTGGTTGTACGTAGATACAGGCTGCCACCACATCTAATCCTAGACACTCTCTCCATAATAGAGAGTGATCTGGAGTCTGAAATTCGGTATCCTACAGCAATACCACCATTGACACAATTCCTTGCTGTGTTACATTTTTTGGCTACAGGCTCTTATCAGCATGTGGTAGGAGACCTGGTTGGCATGTCGCAGGGCCAGTTCAGTAAGGTCCTGCGGCGTGTCTGCCAGGCTTTCCTAAAGCGTGTGAAGCAATTTATTGCTATGCCTTTGGATGTTGGTGCCCTAGATGTGGTGAAGCGGCAATTTGAGGAAGGTGGTAGTCGCTTCCCACATGTTATTGGGGTTGTGGATGGCACACATGTAGCTATTCAGCCACCAAAACATAATGAAGAAATTTATAGAAACAGGAAACTGTTTCATTCTCTGAATGTAATGGTTGTTTGTGGGCCATCCCTCCAGATCCTTTCCCTGAATGCAAAGTTTACTGGAAGTTCCCATGATGCGTATGTCATTAGACAATCAGGGATATGGCACAGATTAAGATCAAGTCAACGAGCAGACATGTGGTTATTGGGTGAGTTGTTGCACAATTTTGTGTAAAATATTTTAATTTTTTAAAAAATAGACTATTTCTAATTTTGGTTTATCATCAAACAGGAGACCGTGGATATCCTTGCACCCCCTGGCTCATGACTCCTTACCGTAATCCCAGGCCAGGACCACAGACGGCATTTAACTCCGCGCTTACTGCCACTAGGCAGCTGGTGGAGCGCACAATTGGGGTCCTTAAAGGGCGGTTTCGTGTGCTCCACCGCACTGGTGGCGACATCATGTATTCGCCGGAGATGGCAAGTAAACTAGTGGTCCTGTGCGCTATACTACACAACATCGCGGTAAGGAGTAGCGTAGAGCTTCCTCAGACAGAGGAATTGCCTGATGAGGAGCCAGGGGTTGTCCGACACTTCGGTGGGGGGGAGTGTTACACGGAGGGGGAGCCAAGTCAGGGCAAGCATTGTTGCGGAATATTTCAGGTATAGTGTTTTAAGTTTCTCTTTTTTAATCAAAATAAAACCACAGTATGCTTTTGTATTTTGATTAATTTTGTCCTTTTGTTTGCTATTGTAAGGCCATTGGGTAATTATTTTTTGGCTTTGGAATATGTAATATTTATTTGCCACTAAATCCGTTAACACGTTAAGCTTACAATGTGTTATTTGCAAAAACAATACTGTGATGTTGCTAAATAGTGTCCTTATTTGTTTTCTATCCTAAAATCCTGTTTATTTCAACAAACACACAAAAAATGAAACTTAATGTTGTCCACTTTGTGACTGTCCAGCTGAATGATCACACAAACTGTGGTGAGTACACAGATATGTATCTGAATTTACCCAAAACTGTGTGTGTGTCTGTGTCTGTTTGTTTTGTTTTATGTTTTAATTTTTTTAAAATTCCTTCTGCGAATGCGTATTTCCGCTCGTGCTAATTAACACTCTGCTCTTCCCAGCATTGCAAAGATCAATAAAGTTATTAGAAATTACAGCATAGATTTTGGACCAATCACATGCTAGCAGACACTATAAATATATGCCCAAATAAGGAAAACGCCATTGCCATGATGCGTGCGGCACCTTTCACCAGGCGGGAGCTCAGCGTCCTGGTTGCGGTGATGGACCGCCGCGTAGGCCGCGTTGGGCGCTTCATCCCAAATCGGGTTAAGCGCGAGGCCTACGCGGAGGTCCGCCGCCTGCTGCGTTCTCGCGTCCGCAGCAGGCGGACAATAATACAGTTGGAGAGGAGATGGAGTGATCTCCGCAGGAGGACTCCAGAGCTGTTGGCGGAGATCCGGCAGCAAATCCGCGCAATGCATGCACGCAGTAAGTTACATTACATAAGATTAATAGCATAAATTGTGCAAATTTACACTAAGTGGTAGGCTAATTGCAACACTGAGTGAACATTTTTTTACAATAGGACAGTGTGTGTGGTTAGGGCAAACAGTACTGACTGTAGCAAAATGTCACCAAACAAGTGCATGTTTTCCTGGAAAAAAAAACAGGCAGGAAACTGTACCAAAAAACTTGATCAGTGCTGTCTATATAATAAGGTGGCTTGAATAGTGATCTGGTGATGTTGCCTAGACCAATCAATATGACTCAATGGAATAGATTAAGGAATGAGCGTCCAAATAATTGTTTGGACTCATTTAGTTTGCTGTGGGCAACATGAAGAGGATTTTTTTTTTTTGTTTAAAAAAAACCACTGTGTCTTTTACATGGAACAGAACAGTGAAATTTACAATTGTTTAGTATGTAATTTAACATGCAAATTAAATTTTAACACAAATATCATTATAGGACGACCACAACGGCAAGCAACACATGAGGCACCATCTCAGCCCCCTTCCCCTTCTCACTCCCCCTCCACTTCCCAGTCCCCCTCCCCTTCTCACTCCCCCTCCCCTTCCCAAACCCCCTCAGCTTCCCAGTCCCCCTCAGCTTCCCAATCCCCCTCTGCTTCCCAGTCCCCCTCAGCTTCCCAGTCCCCCTCAGCTTCCCAATCCCCCTCAGCTTCCCAGTCACCCTCAGCTTCCCAGGCCCACTCCACTTTCCACTCCCCTTCTCACCCCACCTCTCCTTCTCTTTCTGTGACCCCTTCTCCTCCTTCCCATACCCCTTCTCCTTCAACTTCCAAATCACCTTCTCAGCCCCCCTCACCCTCTATTGGCCTAACATTCTCTCCGCCCCCCTCGCCCTCTCAATCAGACCCACCCTCTGAAATAACATCCCCAATCCCTCCTCCTTCCCCCATCCAGCCTCCTTCCCCCATCCCTCCTCCTTCCCCAATCCCTCCTCCTTCCCCCATCCAGCCGCCTTCCCCCATCCAGCTGGCATCACCACCCAGCGAATGGGCAGAAGAAGCCCCAGATGGGCTAAGTGACAATGTTGTGGAGGAAAGTAAGTGTTTTTACATTTTTACAATAATGATTACCTACTTAGACTTACAATCTCAAAACATGCCCTGTTGTACTGTTGTGAATACGCTACCAAGGGGAAAAAAAAGAGTTATTATTCATGGTGTACATGTTGCATTGAATTTTTAAAGAGTGTCATTATATGTAGTGTTATGTGTGCAATGTTTTGTGTGTCCACTCTAGGTCGACACTCATTAGTTCAACAGGGTTGCCAGGACAACATGGGCCCTCATTCCGAGTTGTTCGCTCGGTATTTTTCATCGCATCGCAGTGAAAATCCGCTTAGTACGCATGCGCAATGTTCGCACTGCGACTGCGCCAAGTAACTTTACTATGATGAAAGTATTTTTACTCACGGCTTTTTCTTCGCTCCGGCGATCGTAATGTGATTGACAGGAAATGGGTGTTACTGGGCGGAAACACGGCGTTTCAGGGGCGTGTGGCTGAAAACGCTACCGTTTCCGGAAAAAACGCAGGAGTGGCCGGGGAAACGGTGGGAGTGCCTGGGCGAACGCTGGGTGTGTTTGTGACGTCAACCAGGAACGACAAGCACTGAAATGATCGCACAGGCAGAGTAAGTCTGGAGCTACTCAGAAACTGCTAAGTAGTTAGTAATCGCAATATTGCGAATACATCGGTCGCAATTTTAAGAAGCTTAGATTCACTCCCAGTAGGCGGCGGCTTAGCGTGTGTAACTCTGCTAAAATCGCCTTGCGACCGATCAACTCGGAATGAGGGCCATGGTTTATCTGTGCTCAGTTTTGATGGTAACATTTCTACTTAAGTGGAGTTCTCTTTAACATGGGACGTTGCCCATAGCAACCAATAAGATTATAGTTTAAATTTGTAAGTCCACTTTTACAAGATAATATTTTTATTTTTATTGGTTGCTATGGGCAACGTCCCTTCTTAAATAGAACTCCAGTAGTAATAAATGTACCCCATGGTGTGGTCCACTTTCTTGTAATAAACAAAAAAAGATTGCTGAGCAGGCTTGTGTGTTGTTCTGCTACTGATTTATCTGGAAAACAGCCATGATGTCGTCACTTAGGAATTAAAGCAGGCCTCTCCAAACTGCGGACATACAGCTGCTGAGAAACTACACATTCCAGCATGCCCTGACACCGTTTTGCATTCTCTGTCCCCAAAACTGTGTCAAGGCATGCTGGTCTATGTAGTTTCACAACAGCTGGAGGGCATCAGTTTGGCCAGGCCTGCATTAAAGTGTGCTTTGTGCCCTGCTTGTATAATAGGTAATGTGAGTAAGTTATTAATGTTTTCTTTGACTCTTCTTTTCAGATTCTGCAGTTGGAGATCCCAGCACTTTGCCTGAACTTTTAGGGCGGCTGAAAGCCCATTTAAGGGAAGTGTTAGCAGATATCGAGGCAATAGAAAAAAATCTGTGATATTTTTATTTTAATTTTGTTAAAAGTTTCTTTAAAAAAAAAAAAACAAATTAAAAAAATAATAAAATTGTTGAAGTTAAGTGGGTGTTGTGCTTATTTATGCTATAAAGGAACAGCACATTGCCTTGCAGAAATTGGTGACCTTAAACAGTTCACACATCTTACTTAAGCTTAAAAATAAAAATATAAAACACAAAATTCTACACACACAAAACTCGTTAGGAGGTTATGGTTTTTAAATACATGAAAAGACATTTATTCACACACTACACATATACACAATACTTCAAACATTTGCATTATAACAATAAAAATTACAATATCTATATTTTACAAATTTAAACAACAATGTTTCTGGCCAATTAGAGCTACAAAGTGTTCTTCTGGTTTACTTTGGAGACTTAATTGGTCAGGACCATTGACATTAATTACACTAATTGGGTTCGTAATTGAGGAGGGCTTGTGGACTTTTAACATAAAGGTGTAATTCCACTGAATAGGGGGAAAAAAAGCATTGTGGTGCGTTTGTCCACAAAAGTGTGCACTTTTAACATGGATGGGTAAATATACTAAAACTTAGTAATTTTACGATGAAGTATGTGTTAATGCGATAGTTTCGCAATGCTGCGATGGTTTCGCATTGCTGCGATGTCATTTGGCGTACGCCCACTTTGTGTAATACTGCGTACGAATGTGCAAAAATACGTTGGGGGCGGATGTTCGCAAATTTACTACACTTACGCAACTTTGCGAATATGTTGTGCGAACGAAAAACTTAGCGACCAACTCGGAATGAGGGCCATGGTTTTGCCCAACTGCTAACAAAATTCCTGCTGCGATCAACCTGGAATTACCCCCTAGGCCCCAAAGACCACATAATGCAAAGAAAAAAAGAGGTGCAAGATGGAATTGTCCTTGGGCCCTCCCATCTACCCTTATGTTGTTTAAACAGGACCTGCACAGTTTAATAAACCTAATTGGCTGGACAATTTATTAGAGATATTGAAAATCATTTATTTGATTCCATTAAAGAAATTATTTTCAATATCTCTAATAAATTGTCCCGCCATGAGAAAGAGACGCAATACTTAAGACAATCTGTGGATGAGCTTATGAATAGAGACTCAGGTGGTCATTCCGAGTAGTTCGTTCGCCAGCAGTTTGTAGCAGTCGTGCAAAAACGCTAAGCCGCCGCCCTCTGGTAGTGTATTTTAGCTTAGCAGAAGTGCAAACGAAAGGATCGCAGAGCGGCTACAAAAAAAAAACTGTGCAGTTCACAGTTAGTACGTTCAGACCTACTCAGCGCTTGCGATCACTTCAGACTAGTTAGTTCCTGTTTTGATGTCACGAACACGCCCTGCGTTCGGCCAGCCACGCCTGCGTTTTTCCTGGCACGCCTGCGTTATTTCGAACACTCCCTGAAACCGGTCAGTTGACACCCAGAAACACCCTCTTCCTGTAAATCACTCTGCGGCCAGCAGTGCGACTAAAATGCTTCGCTAGACCTTGTGTAAAACTGCATCGGCCGTTGTGAAAGTACATTGCGCGTGCGCATTGCACCGCATACGCATGCGCAGAAGTGCCACTTTTTTGCCTGATCGCTGCGCAGTGACCGAAAACAGCTAGCGAACTTGAAATGACCCCCTCAGTCCCCAAACAAGCGTCTCAGTCCCCTACCATTTGTCCGCAAAAACGATCTCTGGCCTATATCCTGCAGTCTGACATGGAGGTGGGGGAGGTGGACTCGGGGGGGGGGGGGGATGCTGCTCTGTCACAGGGAATAGAGGCTCTTATAGAAGCTATCAGAGATGTTCTGCAAATTCCTGATAAGGTGGCAGAGGAGTGTGAGGAATTTTATTTTAATGTAAAAAAGAAGTCCGCAGTCACTTTTCCTGTGTGAAAGGATTTGAATACACTGTTTGAAGAACCGTGGGTTCATCCTGATAAGAAATTTCAAATCCCTAAGAGGTTACTCTCATCCTTTACATTTCCTCCTGAGGATAGGAAAAAATGGGAAAGTCCACCGATAGTGAATGCATCAGTGTTCAGATTGTCACGAAAAATTGTATTACCTGTCCCTGGTACAGCCTCCCTGAAAGACACGGCTGATCGTAAAATTTAAACTACACTCAAATCTTTGTACATGACTGAGACCCACTATAGCATGTGCGTGGATTACTAAAGCCATTGCTAAATAGTCAGGTAACCTAATTGAGGGGTTGGATTCCTTATCTAGGGGGAGATTGTTTTACTCCTGCAACATATACAGGACTCTGCGAACTTTATGGTGGAAGCCATAAAAGAAGTAGGTTTGCTTAATGCACGTACCACTGCTATGGCAGTGTCAGCACGCAGGGGCTTATGGTTACACCAGTGGACTGCAGATGTGGACTCCAGGAAAGGTGTGGAAGGCCTACTCTTCACAACAGAGGCCTTATTTGGAGACAAACTAGACAAATGGATCTCCAAAGCTACTGCGTTACCCACATATCTTCCTTCTGCAGCTCCCCCAACCAGGAAGACCTACTCAGGACCTACTCTACAGTCCTTTCGTGCTTCCAAGTTTAAGGGCAAAGTCAGAGGAACTTCTACAGCTAACAGAGAACTAGAGGTAAACCACACAAATCAGCAACTGCCGTTTCTCAGGAACAGAGCTCCAGCTCTGCTTCCTCAAAGCCTTCAGCATGACGGTGGACTGCGATGCCTGGAAGACTGGCAGGTGGGAGGACGACTAAAAAATTTCATTCACATCTGGACAACATCGTGCCAGGATCCCTGGGTCATAGATCTTATTTCCCAGGGCTACAGATTGAGTTTCAGGAGCTCCCACCTCACAGATTCTTCAAATCAGGCTTACCAGTTTCACAAGAGGCAAGTATGCCATTCAAAAACTGGTACAGACTCAGGTCATTGTTCCAGTTCCACCTCATCTCCAAAATAAGGGATATTATTCCAACTTGTTCGTGGTACCGAAACCGGATGGTTCGGTAAGGCCGATTTTGAATCTAAAATCGTTGAACCCGTGCTTACGAGTGTTCACATTCAAGATGGAGTCTCTGAGAATGGTGATCTCAGGTCTGGCGGAGGGGGAATTCTTAGTGTCTCTGGATATCAAGAATGCATACCTTAACATTCTGATCTGGCCGCCTCATAAGGCTTATCTACGATTTGCACTACAGGACTGTCACTACCAGTTCCAGGCCCTGCCTTTTGGTCTCTCCATGGCACTGAGGGTGTTCACCAAGGTGATGGCAGAGATGATGTTTCTCCTTCGCAAGCAGGGAGTGAACATAATTCCGTACTTGGACAATCTTCTGATAAAGGCTCCGTCCAGGGAGAGGTTGTTGAACAGCATTGGCCTCACAACCAAACTACTCCTGGATCACGGGTGAATTCTAAATCTTCTAAAATCTCACTTAGAGCCAACTCGGAGGCTCCCATTTCTGGGAATGATACTGGACACACAGTTGCAGAAAGTTTTTCTTCCATTGGAAAAGGCATTGGTAATCCAGTCGATGGTTCGGGATGTCCTGAAGCCAACCCGGATATCGGTGCATCTATGCATTCGCCTTCTGGAGAAAATGGTGGCCTCTTACGAGGCTCTTCAGTACGGAAGGTTTCATGCAAGACCCTTCCAGCTCGACCTGTAGGCCAAATGGTCCGGATCACATCTTCACATGCACCAGAGGATCCGTCTGTCGCCAAAAGCCAGAATCTGCTCCCCAGAGGTTGGGGAGCAGTCACCCAGGGGGTGCAGTTTCAAGGAAGATGGTCAAATCAGGAAGTCACCCTTTCAATCAACATTCTGGAACTCAGGGCTATATACAACGCCCTTCTGCAGGCCTCATGTCTTCTTCAAGATCGGGCCATTCAGGTTCAGTCGGACAATGTGACGGCAGTGACGTACATAAACCGACAGGGCGGAGCGAGAAGCATAGCAGCAAAGTCAGAGGTGTCAAGAATTCTCCTCTGGCCAGAAAAACGGTGTTGTTGGCGGTCTTCATTCTGGGAGTAGACAACTGGGAAGCAGACTTCCTCAGCAGACACGACCTGCACCCTGGGGAGTGGGGCCTTCACCTGGAGGTGTTCAGGTGCTTGACACGTTGATGGGGAGGTCCACAAATCGACATGATGGCCTCTCATCTCAACAAGAAACTCAAGCGGTATTGTTCCAGGTCGAGAGACCCACAGGCAGTGGCAGTGGACTCTCTGACCACTCAACTGGTCTATCAGATGGTGTACGTGTTTCCTCCACTTCCTCTGATCCCAAGAATTCTGAAAAGAATAAAAAGGGAAAAGGTTCATGCAATTATCATTGCTCTGGACTGGCCAAGAAGGGCCTGGTACGCGGACCTTCTGGAGATGCTCCTCGAAGATCCGTGGCCTCTACCTCTTCACGAGGTTCTTCTGCAACAGGGACCGTTCGTCTATCAAAACTTACCACAGCTACGTTTGACGGCATGGTAGTTTAACGGCTGAGGCATCCCTGACAAGGTCATCCCGACTACGATCCAAGCCAGGAAGGAGGTAACGTCTAAACATTACCACTGTATTTGGAAGAAATACATCTCTTGGTGTGAGAGCAGAAAATATTCTGCGGTGGAATTTCATCTGGGACATTTCCTGCTTTTTTGAAGTCGGGTGTGGATGTGGGCCTACGTTTGGGCTCCATAAAAGTCCAGATTTCGGCCTTGTCCATTTTCTTTCAGAAACAATTGGCTTCTCTTCCTGAGGTCCAGACGTTCTTGAAAGGTGTTCTGCACATCCAACCACCTTTTGTGCGTCCCACGGCACCTTGGGATCTCAATTTGGTGCTGCAGTTCCTCCAATTGGACTGGTTTGAACCGTTACAGGAGGTAGATGTAAAATATCTTACGTGAAAGACCGTCACACTGTTGGCCTTGGCTTCAGCAAGACGTGTGTCGGAACTGGGGGCATTGTCTTACAAGAGCCCCTATTTCAGTTTCCATGAGGATAGAGCTGAACTCAGGACTCGTCAGCAATTTCTTCCTAAGGTGGTGTCTGCGTTTCACATCAACCAACCTATTGTGGTTCCGGTTGTTACCGACACCTCTGTTACTTCAAAGTCTTTGGATGTTGTGAGGGCTTTGAAGGTGTATGTGAAGTAGAGATGAGTGGGTTCGGTTCTCAGAGATCCGAGCCCAGCTCGGGTTTTTCCACCTGACTCGGAAACCAGAACGAGGCAAAACATCATCATCCCACTGTCGGATTCTCGCGGGGTTTGGATACCATATAAGGAGCCGCGCGTCGCCACTAATTTTCATTCCAGTCCTGGAGAGTGTAGTGAGAGGACGTGTCTCCATCCTCAGTGTCTGTGCGGGTGGGAAAAAAGAGGTGCAAGATGGAATTGTCCTTGGGCCCTCCCATCTACCCTTATGTTGTTTAAACAGGACCTGCACAGTTTAATAAACCTAATTGGCTGGACAATTTATTAGAGATATTGAAAATCATTTCTTTGATTCCATTAAAGAAATTATTTTCAATATCTCTAATAAATTGTCCCACCATGAGAAAGAGACGCAATACTTAAGACAATCTGTGGATGAGCTTATGAATAGAGACTCAGATGGTCATTCCGAGTTGTTCGTTCGCTAGCAGTTTGTAGCAGTCGTGCAAAAACGCTAAGCCGCCGCCCTCTGGTAGTGTATTTTAGCTTAGCAGAAGTGCAAACGAAAGGATCGCAGAGCGGCTACAAAAAAAAACCTGTGCAGTTCACAGTTAGTACGTTCAGACCTACTCAGCGCTTGCGATCACTTCAGACTAGTTAGTTCCTGTTTTGATGTCACGAACACGCCCTGCGTTCGGCCAGCCACGCCTGCATTTTTCCTGGCACGCCTGCGTTATTTCGAACACTCCCTGAAACCGGTCAGTTGACACCCAGAAACACCCTCTTCCTGTAAATCACTCTGCGGCCAGCAGTGCGACTAAAATGCTTCGCTAGACCTTGTGTAAAACTGCATCGGCCGTTGTGAAAGTACATCGCGCGTGCGCATTGCACCGCATACGCATGCGCAGAAGTGCCACTTTTTTGCCTGATCGCTGCGCAGTGACCGAAAACAGCTAGCGAACTTGAAATGACCCCCTCAGTCCCCAAACAAGCGTCTCAGTCCCCTACCATTTGTCCGCAAAAACGATCTCTGGCCTATATCCTGCAGTCTGACATGGAGGAGGGGGACTCGGGGGGGGGGGGGGGGGATGCTGCTCTGTCACAGGGAATAGAGGCTCTTATAGAAGCTATCAGAGATGTTCTGCAAATTCCTGATAAGGTGGCAGAGGAGTGTGAGGAATCTTATTTTAATGTAAAAAAGAAGTCCGCAGTCACTTTTCCTGTGTGAAAGAATTTGAATACACTGTTTGAAGAACCGTGGGTTCATCCTGATAAGAAATTTCAAATCCCTAAGAGGTTACTCTCATCCTTTCCATTTCCTCCTGAGGATAGGAAAAAATGGGAAAGTCCACCGATAGTGAATGCATCAGTGTTCAGATTGTCACCTAAAATTGTGCGTCCCACGGCACCTTGGGATCTCAATTTGGTGCTGCAGTTCCTCCAATTGGACTGGTTTGAACCGTTACAGGAGGTAGATGTAAAATATCTTACGTGAAAGACCGTCACACTGTTGGCCTTGGCTTCAGCAAGACGTGTGTCGGAACTGGGGGCATTATCTTACAAGAGCCCCTATTTCAGTTTCCATGAGGATAGAGCTGAACTCAGGACTCGTCAGCAATTTCTTCCTAAGGTGGTGTCTGCGTTTCACATCAACCAACCTATTGTGGTTCCGGTTGTTACCGACACCTCTGTTACTTCAAAGTCTTTGGATGTTGTGAGGGCTTTGAAGGTGTATGTGAAGTAGAGATGAGTGGGTTCGGTTCTCAGAGATCCAAGCCCGGCTCGGGTTTTTCCACCTGACTCGGAAACCAGAACGAGGCAAAACATCATCATCCCACTGTCGGATTCTCGCGGGGTTTGGATACCATATAAGGAGCCGCGCGTCGCCACCATTTTCATTCCAGTCCTGGAGAGTGTAGTGAGAGGACGTGTCTCCATCCTCAGTGTCTGTGCGGGTGGGAAAGTGAGGTGGCGATTATAGTGCTGTCTTGTGCTGCTCAGTCCAGTGTAGTGTCTTCGCTGCATCAGTCAGTCCAGTGACCAGTCACAGTTGTGGTGTCCTCTGCTGCAATATGTCCAGTGCTGCTGTATAATAAGTCTCTTACAGTGTCGCTGTGTTGTCCTGCATCAGACCAGTGGTAGTGTCCTGTGCATCAGTCAGTCCAGTGACCAGTCACAGTGATGGTGTCCTCTGCTGCCATATGTCCAGTGCTGCTGTATAATAAGTCCCTTACATTGTCGCTGTGTTGTCCTGCCTCAATCCAGTGGTAGTGTCCTGTACTGTATATTATTTACTCCAAATAAAGGGGTTAGTAACATTAAATCCAAATATATTTTTTACAGGGTTTGCCCTGTGTGGTGTAGGGGTACGCTCTCCTGTGCCGTATATTGTGATATATAACTCCAGAAAAAAAATGGAGAACAAAAATTTGGAGGATAAAATAGGAAAAGATCAAGAACCACTTCCTCCTAGTGCTGAAGCTGCTGCCACTAGTCATGACATAAACGATGAAATGCCATCAACGTCATCTGCCAAGGCCCAGTGTCATAGTAGAGGACATGTCAAATCCAAAAAGCAAAAGTTCAGTAAAATGACCCAAAAAAATAAATTTAAATGGTCTGAGGAGAAACGTAAACTTGCCATTATGCCATTTACGACACCGAGTGGAACGGCTAAGGCCCTGGCCAATGTTCATGACTAGTGGTTCAGCTTCACATGACGATGGAAGCCCTCATCCTCCCGCTAGAAAAATGATAAGAGTTAAGCTGGCAAAACCACAGCAAAGAACTGTGCGTTCTAAGATGGTATCACAAATCCCAAAGGAGAGTCCAAGTGTGTCGGCGGTTGCGATGCCTGACCTTCCGAACACTGGACGGGAACAGGTGGCTCCTTCCACAATTTGCACGCCCTCTGGAAGGAGCACCCACAGTCCAGTTTCTGATATTTAAATTGAAGATGTCACTGTTGAAGTACACCAGGATGAGGATATGGGTGTTGCTGGCGCTGAGGAGGAAGTTGACGAGGAGGATTCTGATGGTGATGTGGTTTGTTTAATTCAGGCACCGGGGGAGACACCGGTTGTCCGTGGAATGAAGAAGCCCATTGTGATGCCTGGGCAAAATACCAAAAAAGCCACCTCTTAGGTGTGGAATTATTTCTCCACAAATCCGGACAACAGGTGTCAAGCTGTGTGTTGCCTCTGTCAAGCTGTAATAAGTAGGGGTAAGGACGTTAACCACCTAGGAACATCCTCCCTTATATATCACCTGCTGCGCATTCATCAGAAGTCAGTGTCAAGTTGTGAAACTTTGGGTAAGAGCATAAGCAGTCCACTGACACCTAAATCCCTTTATCCTCTTGTACCCAAGCTCCTGCAAGCCACACCACCAACTCCCTCAACGTCAACTTCCTCCTCAGCCAGGAACGTCAGTAGTCCTGCAGGCCATGTCACTGGCAAGACTGAGGAGTCCTCTCCTAACCGAGATTCCTCCAGAGGATCCTTGAGTGGTACGCCTACTGCTGCTGTTATTGCCGCTGCTGTTGTGGCTGCTGGGAGTCGATCGTCATCCCAGAGGGGAAGTCGGAAGACCACTTGTACTATTTCAACTAAGCAATTGACTGTCCAACAGTCCTTTGTGAGGAATATGAAATATGGCAGCAGTCATCCTATTGCAAAGCCGATAACTGAGGCCTTGACAGCTATGTTGGTGTTAGACGTGCGTCCGGTACCCGCCATTAGTTCAGTGGGACTTAGAGAATTGTTTGAGGTAGTGTGTCCCCGGTACCAAATCCCATCTAGGTTCCACTTCACTAGGCAGGCGATACCGAGAATGTACAGAGACGTCAGAAAAAGTGTCCTAAAAAATGCAGTTGTACCCACTGTACACTTAACCACGGACATGTGGACAAGTGGAACAGGGCAGACTAAGGACTATATGACTGTGACAGCCCACTGGGTAGATGTATTGCCTCCCACAGCAATAACAGCAGCGGCACCAGTAGCAGCATCTCGCAAACGCCAACTCGTTCCTAGGCAGGCTACGCTATGTATCATCGCTTTCCATAAGAGGCACACCGCTGACAACCTCTTATGGAAACTAAGGGACATCATCGCACAATGGCTTACCCCAATTAGACTCTCCTAAGGATTTGTGATATCGGACAATACCACCAATATTGTGTGTGCATTACATCTGAGCAAATTCCAGCACGTCCCATGTTTTGCACATACAATTAATTTGGTGGTGCAGAATTTTTTTTTAAATGACAGGGGCATGCAGGGGATGCTGTCTGTGGCCTGAAAAATTGCGGGCCTTTTTCGGCATTCAGCCACCGTGTGCCGAAGACTGGAGCGACATCAAATACTGTCACTGCATATGATTCTGTCAACATTAAAAGAATGGTTGGAGGATTATATGAGTGACAGCATCCAAGTAGGCACGTCAGACAGTCCATATGTATACTGGAGGAAAATGAGGCAATTTGGATACCCTTGCAAAAACTGGCTTTATTTTACCTAAGTTGCCCCCCCCCCCCTCCAGTGTGTACTCCGAAAGAGTGTTTAGTGCAGCCAGTAACCTTGTCAGCGATCGACGTAGGAGGTTACTTCCCAAGGACAATTCCATCTTGCACCTCTTTTTCTTCTTTGCATCATGTGCTGTTTGGGGACTATTTTTTTTAAGTAATTTGTTTATTGAACAGCCAAAAATACAAATGGGAAAACAATCATACATCTGGAAAGTACATAAATGGATATCAGCAAAGGACAAAAATACAGTACAGGTCCAGAAACTGACATGATAGACATAATGGCTGATCTATTTTTTTTATATTTAAGTCGAAAGAAGTAATAGATCAGAAAAGAGAAAGGGGAGAAAGTAAACAAAGAGAGGGGAATGGAGAAGGAAAGGGGAGAGAGGATACGGGGATAGGGAGCTGGAGTGTCACTCAGTACAAGGATTCTCGAAAATATGTCGGCACCTCTGAAAAATGGTGAAAGCATTCAGGCAACATCACTGTTGAACAACACATTCTTGACTGCATACATCAAGAGAGGGGAGACGGCTGCCCACGCTTGGAAACAGGGTCAAAAGGCCTGTGCAGCTGATCTCGGGTATGTAAAGACATATTACTTAAAGCTAGGCCCCACTTCCTGTAGAAAAGGCCAATACCATTAGTAGCAAATACAGTTGCCGTACGGCGTTCATGTTAGATAACTTCTAACAAAGCAGTCTCCCATTCTTGTATAGTCGGGGCCGTCGAATATATCCAGTGGGAAAGTATCATCTGCTTTGCCACAGTTACCATAACCGTCAAGGCCGGGACTATAGTAGAAATGTTGGAGATTCCCAACCAGTCTGAAAAATCAGCAAATAACATTGCTCGAATATTTACCGGTAAATTCAAAACAAACATTTTGTTGAAGTAGGTACAAAGTTTATGCCAACATTTCTTAATCTTACAGCAGGACCAGAAATTGTGAGTCAGATTAGCATTCAGCATGGAACACTTAACACATAACCCTAATTCTGAGGGGTTAAAATGTTTCCTCTGTGCCGGGGAAACATACATTCTATTAATAGGTTTAATATGAATTTCTTGTAATCTAGCTGGTTTCAAGTGTTTAAGAACTCATTTCGTGTTACTTAATATGTGCGTGATGTCTGAGAAATCTGGAAGTTCTCTCCTCCAAGCTAATGAAAAGGGGAGCCATGAGGGAGTATTAGCTTCAATTAAATCAGCATATAAGTATTTAATTCTGAATGGGCGAGAGCGGCAAAGAACTAGGACATTCAGTATTACATGAGAAGAGGAGGACAGACACACAGGACCCTGAAGAGCTGTAACATAGTGCCTAAGTTGAAGGTACATGAAGAATTGTCTCTGTGGCAGAGAGAATTTGTCTTGCAGTTGGGAGAAAGAGAGAATTTGCCTGCCGGGATCAAAAACATCTTTAATTGCAGAAATGCCCTGTAATTTCCATGTGTAGAACATTTTGTTGTGCAGTGATGGAAGGAAATTAGGGTTTCCCCAGATAGGGCTGTAAGGAGTGACATATGGATCAGTCTTTAGATTTTTATGATACCCAGGCCTTATATGTGTCATGAAATAAAACATTAAATCTGATCTCTTTCGGGAGATCTCTCAGGCAGGTGTGCAGAAGTGCAGCCGGAGAGTATGGGGAAAAAAGCGCTTCCTCTAGGGGGAGGTTAACATAAGATGTTTGGTTGAGGAGCCAATCCGAAGTGTAGCAGAATAGGGCTGCTCTGGCAAACAATTGGACATTAGGGGCACTGAGTCCTCCTTTATGTTTAGGAAGGAATGTACGAGACTTGGGCATGCGCGGTCTTTCATTCTTCCAAATAAATTTGGAAAATATTCTGGAGCATACCAGAGCGTCTGATCTAGATATTGTTACAGGCAGCATCTGGAGCAAATATGATCATTTTGGAAAGGTCACTGATTTCACCACTATGGTTCTGCCTAGGATGGAGAGGGGAAGATCAATCCAGTTTTCCAATTGACGCCTCATTTTCTGGATGATTGGCGTATAATTATAAGAATAGATTTGAGAGGTATGTGTGAGGATATTTATTCCTAGGTATTTTAACGAAGCCGTGTTGAGTTTGAGATGAGGTATGAGATTCGTAAGGTCTACCGAAGCCAATTGGGGGCCAATGGGTAGCAAATCAGATTTGCTGACATTCACTCTGTACCCTGCAAACGATCCAAATTTAGTAATGATATCAAATATGACCGGGATGGAAGTCAGGGGGTCACGCACAAACAAGAGCATGTCGTCTGTGAATAAACTTAACTTAATTTGCACATTGCCTACCTCAACACCAGAAAAGGAGTGAAGGTGTCTAAGCGCAATAGCCAGGGGTTCCAGAGCCAATGCAAACAGGAGGGGTGAAAGTGGGCAGCCCTGCCTAGTACCTCTTTGGGTAAAGAAAGGAGCGGACAGGAATTTGTTAGTGAAGATTTGAGTAAGGGTTTCGTGATAGAGAGCCTGCAGCATGGAAACAAACGTAAGAGGGAAGCTAAATCTCCGGAGAGTCTCGAACAGGTGATCCCACGCAACCAAATCAAAAGCCTTCTCGGCATCTAAATGATAGCAGGAAGGCAGGACCACCCGCTCGAGAGGACTCCAAGGCCTGCATAAGAGCGAGAATCTTCCTAATATTTGTCACTGAATGCCTTCCCCATATAAAACCAGTTTGGTCCTCATGAATGAGGTTCGGAAGCATTTTTTTTATCCTATCTAACAAAAGTTTAGTGAAGATTTTATAATCGACGTTAAGTAACGCGATAGGTCTATATGAGGAAGGCAATAGCGAGTCTCGCCCCGGTTTGGGCATTACTCTAATCGAGGCCGAATTTAAATATTGTGGGGCCTTGTGAAGGGAATAAATGGAATTGTACAAAGATGCTAAGGGGCCACTAATTTTTGTCTCAAGAATCCTATAGAATTCTGCAGACAAACCGTCAGGGCCTGGAGATTTAAAGTTTTTAAGAGAATGAATGGTATCTAGGACTTCCTGCGCGGTGATGGGGGCTGCGAGTGATACCGAATGTTCGTGATTAAGTTGAGGCAACTCTATCCCTTTCCAAAAGTCATGTTTAGCTGCAGTGTTAATTAGAGATGTGCACCGGAAATTTTTCGGGTTTTGTGTTTTGGTTTTGGGTTCGGTTCCGTGGCCGTGTTTTGGGTTCGAACGCGTTTTGGCAAAACCTCACCGAATTTTTTTTTGTCGGATTCGGGTGTGTTTTGGATTCGGGTGTTTTTTTCAAAAAACACTAAAAAAACAGCTTAAATCATAAAATTTGGGGGTCATTTTGATCCCAAAGTATTATTAACCTCAATAACCATAATTTCCACTCATTTTCAGTCTATTCTGAACACCTCACACCTCACAATATTATTTTTAGTCCTAAAATTTGCACCGAGGTCGCTGGATGACTAAGCTCAGCGACCCAAGTGGCCGACACAAACACCTGGCCCATCTAGGAGTGGCACTGCAGTGTCACGCAGGATGGCCCTTCCAAAAAACACTCCCCAAACAGCACATAACGCAAAGAAAAAAAGAGGCACAATGAGGTAGCTGTGTGAGTAAGCTAAGCGACCCTAGTGGCCGACACAAACACCTGGCCCATCTAGGAGTGGCACTGCAGTGTCAGGCCGGATGGCCCTTCCAAAAAATACTCCCCGAACAGCACATGACGCAAAGAAGAAAAAAAAGAGGCGCAATGAGGTAGCTGTGTGACTAAGATAAGTGACCCTAGTGGCCGACACAAACACCTGGCCCATCTAGGAGTGGCACTGCAGTGTCACGCAGGATGGCCCTTCCAAAAAACACTCCCCAAACAGCACATGACGCAAAGAAAAATGAAAGAAAAAAGAGGTGCAAGATGGAATTGTCCTTGGGCCCTCCCACCCACCCTTATGTTGTATAAACAGGACATGCACACTTTAACCAACCCATCATTTCAGTGACAGGGTCTGCCACACGACTGTGACTGAAATGACGTGTTGGTTTGGACCCCCACCAAAAAAGAAGCAATTAATCTCTCCTTGCACAAACTGGCTCTACAGAGGCAAGATGTCCACCTCATCATCATCCTCCGATTCATCACCGTGTACATCCCCCTCCTCACAGATTATCAATTCGTCCCCACTGGAATCCACCATCACAGCTCCCTGTGTACTTTGTGGAGGCAATTGCTGCTGGTGAATATCTCCATGGAGGAATTGATTATAATTAATTTTAATGAACATCATCTTCTCCACATTTTCTGGAAGTAACCTCGTACGCCGATTGCTGACAAGGTGAGCGGCGGCACTAAACACTGTTTCGGAGTACACACTTGTGGGAGGGCAACTTAGGTAGAATAAAGCCAGTTTGTGCAAGGGCCTCCAAATTGCCTCTTTTTCCTGCCAGTATACGTACGGACTGTCTGACGTGCCTACTTGGATGCGGTCACTCATATAATCCTCCACCATTCTTTCAATGGGGAGAGAATCATATGCAGTGACAGTAGACGACATGTCCGTAATCGTTGGCAGGTCCTTCAGTCCGGACCAGATGTCAGCATCAGCAGTCGCTCCAGACTGCCCTGCATCACCGCCAGCGGGTGGGCTCGGAATTCTGAGCCTTTTCCTCGCACCCCCAGTTGCGGGAGAATGTGAAGGAGGAGATGTTGACAGGTCGCGTTCCGCTTGACTTGACAATTTTCTCACCAGCAGTTCTTTGAACCCCTGCAGACTTGTGTCTGCCGGAAAGAGAGATCCAAGGTAGGTTTTAAATCTAGGATCGAACACGGTGGCCAAAATGTAGTGCTCTGATTTCAATAGATTGACCACCCGTGAATCCTTGTTAAGCGAATTAAGGGCTCCATCCACAAGTCCCACATGCCTAGCGGAATCGCTCTGTGTTAGCTCCTCCTTCAATGTCTCCAGCTTCTTCTGCAAAAGCCTGATGAGGGGAATGACCTGACTCAGGCTGGCAGTGTCTGAACTGACTTCACGTGTGGCAAGTTCAAAAGGTTGCAGAACCTTGCACAACGTTGAAATCATTCTCCACTGCGCTTGAGACAGGTGCATTCCACCTCCTATATCGTGCTCAGTTGTATAGGCTTGAATGGCCTTTTGCTGCTCCTCCAACCTCTGAAGCATATAGAGGGTTGAATTCCACCTCGTTACCACTTCTTGCTTCAGATGATGGCAGGGCAGGTTCAGGCGTTTTTGGTGTTGCTCCAGTCTTCTGTACGTGGTGCCTGTACGCCGAAAGTGTCCCGCAATTCTTCTGGCCACCGACAGCATCTCTTGCACGCCCCTCTCGTTTTTTAAATAATTCTGCACCACCAAATTCAAGGTATGTGCAAAACATGGGACGTGCTGGAATTTGCCCATATTTAATGCACACACAATATTGCTGGCGTTGTCCGATGCCACAAATCCACAGGAGAGTCCAATTGGGGTAAGCCATTCTGCGATGATCTTCCTCAGTTGCCGTAAGAGGTTTTCAGCTGTGTGCGTATTCTGGAAAGCGGTGATACAAAGCGTAGCCTGCCTAGGAAAGAGTTGGCGTTTGCGAGATGCTGCTACTGGTGCCGCCGCTGCTGTTCTTGCGGCGGGAGTCAATACATCTACCCAGTGGGCTGTCAGTCATATAGTCCTGAGTCTGCCCTGCTCCAATTGTCCACATGTCCGTGGTTAAGTGGACATTGGGTACAACTGCATTTTTTAGGACACTGGTGAGTCTTTTTCTGAGGTCTGTGTACATTTTCGGTATCGCCTGCCTAGAGAAATGGAACCTAGATGGTATTTGGTACCGGGGACACAGTACCTCAATCAAGTCTATAGTTGGCTCTGCAGTAATGATGGATACCGGAACCACGTTTCTCACCGCCCAGGCTGCCAAGGCCTGAGTTATCTGCTTTGCAGCAGGATGACTGCTGTGATATTTCATCTTCCTCGCAAAGGACTGTTGGACAGTCAATTGCTTGGTGGAAGTAGTAAAAGTCGTCTTACGACTTCCCCTCTGGGATGACCATCGACTCCCAGCAGCAACAACAGCAGCGCCAGCAGCAGTAGGCGTTACACGCAAGGATGCATCGGAGGAATCCCAGGCAGGAGAGGACTCGTCAGAATTGCCAGTGACATGGCCTGCAGGACTATTGGCATTCCTGGGGAAGGAGGAAATTGACACTGAGGGAGTTGGTGGGGTGGTTTGCGTGAGCTTGGTTACAAGAGGAAGGGATTTACTGGTCAGTGGACTGCTTCCGCTGTCGCCCAAAGTTTTTGAACTTGTCACTGACTTATGATGAATGCGCTGCAGGTGACGTATAAGGGAGGATGTTCCGAGGTGGTTAACGTCCTTACCCCTACTATACAGCTTGACAAAGGCAACACACGGCTTGACAAATGTTGTCCGCATTTCTGTTGAAATACTTCCACACCGAAGAGCTGATTTTTTTGGTATTTTCACCAGGCATGTCAATGGCCATATTCCTCCCACGGACAACAGGTGTCTCCCCGGGTGCCTGACTTAAACAAACCACCTCACCATCAGAATCCTCCTTGTCAATTTCCTCCCCAGCGCCAGCAACACCCATATCCTCCTCATCCTGGTGTACTTCAACACTGACATCTTCAATCTGACTATCAGGAACTGGACTGCGGGTGCTCCTTCCAGCACTTGCAGGGGGCGTGCAAATGGTGGAAGGCGCATGCTCTTCACGTCCAGTGTTGGGAAGGTCAGGCATCGCAACCGACACAATTGGACTCTCCTTGTGGATTTGTGATTTCGAAGAACGCACAGTTCTTTGCTGTGCTTTTGCCAGCTTAAGTCTTTTCATTTTTCTAGCGAGAGGCTGAGTGCTTCCATCCTCATGTGAAGCTGAACCACTAGCCATGAACATAGGCCAGGGCCTCAGCCGTTCCTTGCCACTCCGTGTGGTAAATGGCATATTGGCAAGTTTACGCTTCTCCTCCGACGATTTGAATTTAGATTTTTGAGTCCTTTTTTTACTGATCTTTTGTGTTTTGGATTTTACATGCTCTGTACTATGACATTGGGCATCGGCCTTGGCAGACGATGTTGATGGAATTTCATCGTCTCTGCCATGACTAGTGGCAGCAGCTTCAGCACGAGGTGGAAGTGGATCTTGATCTTTCCCTATTTTTGGAACCTCAACATTTTTGTTCTCCATATTTTAATAGGCACAACTAAAAGGCACCTCAGGTAAACAATGGAGATGGATGGATACTAGTATACTTATGGATGACGAGTGACTGACGACACAGAGGTAGCTACAGCCGTGGACTACCGTACTGCGTCTGCTAGTATAGAGATGATAATGATATAAAAAATATATATATATCACTACTGCAGGTATATATAATATAATGACGGACCTACTGGACACTGTCAGCAGACTCCTGAACTACTAGTATGAAGAAGATAGAAAAAAAAAACCCACCACAGGTAGGTATACAATTATGGATGAGCACTGACGACACAGAGGTAGCTACAGCCATGGACTACCGTACTGCGTCTGCTAGTATAGAGATGATAATGATATAAAAAATATATATATATCACTACTGCAGGTATATATAATATAATGACGGACCTGCTGGACACTGTCAGCAGACTCCTAAACTACTAGTATGAAGAAGATAGAAAAAAAAACCCCACCACAGGTAGGTATACAATTATGGACGAGCACTGACGAGACAGAGGTAGCTACAGCCGTGGACTACCGTACTGCGTCTGCTAGTATAGAGATGATAATGATATAAAAAATATATATATATCACTACTGCAGGTATATATAATATAATGACGGACCTGCTGGACACTGTCAGCAGACTCCTGAACTACTAGTATGAAGAAGATAGAAAAAAAAAAACCACCACATGTAGGTATACAATTATGGACGAGCACTGACGACACAGAGGTAGCTACAGCCGTGGACTACCGTACTGCGTCTGCTAGTATAGAGATGATAATGATATAAAAAATATATATATATCACTACTGCAGGTATATATAATATAATGACGGACCTGCTGGACACTGTCAGCAGACTCCTAAACTACTAGTATGAAGAAGATAGAAAAAAAAACCCACCACAGGTAGGTATACAATAAATTATGGACGAGCACTGACGACACAGAGGTAGCTACAGCCGTGTACTACCGTACTGCGTCTGCTAGTATAGAGATGATAATGATATAAAAAATATATATATATCACTACTGCAGGTATATATAATATAATGACGGACCTGCTGGACACTGTCAGCAGACTCCTGAACTACTAGTATGAAGAAGATAGAAAAAAAAAAACCCACCACAGGTAGGTATACAATTATGGACGAGCACTGACGACACAGAGGTAGCTACAGCCGTGGACTACCGTACTGCGTCTGCTAGTATAGAGATGATAATGATATAAAAAATATATATATATCACTACTGCAGGTATATATAATATAATGACGGACCTGCTGGACACTGTCAGCAGACTCCTAAACTACTAGTATGAAGAAGATAGAAAAAAAAAACCCACCACAGGTAGGTATACAATTATGGACGAGCACTGACGACACAGAGGTAGCTACAGCCGTGGACTACCGTACTGCGTCTGCTAGTATAGAGATGATAATGATATAAAAAAAAAATATATATCACTACTGCAGGTATATATAATATAATGACGGACCTGCTGGACACTGTCAGCAGACTCCTAAACTACTAGTATGAAGAAGATAGAAAAAAAAAACCCACCACAGGTAGGTATACAATTATGGACGAGCACTGATGAGACAGAGGTAGCTACAGCCGTGGACTACCGTACTGCGTCTGCTAGTATAGAGATGATAATGATATAAAAAATATATATATATCACTACTGCAGGTATATATAATATAATGACGGACCTGCTGGACACTGTCAGCAGACTCCTGAACTACTAGAATGAAGAAGATAGAAAAAAAAAACCCACCACAGGTAGGTATACAATTATGGACGAGCACTGACGACATAGAGGTAGCTACAGCCGTGGACTACCGTACTGCGTCTGCTAGTATAGAGATGATAATGATATAAAAAATATATATATATCACTACTGCAGGTATATATAATATAATGACGGACCTGCTGGACACTGTCAGCAGACTCCTAAACTACTAGTATGAAGAAGATAGAAAAAAAAACCCACCACAGGTAGGTATACAATTATGGATGAGCACTGACAACACAGAGGTAGCTACAGCCGTGTACTACCGTACTGTGTCTGCTAGTATAGAGATGATAATGATATAAAAAATATATATATATCACTACTGCAGGTATATATAATATAATGACGGACCTGCTGGACACTGTCAGCAGACTCCTGAACTACTAGTATGAAGAAGATAGAAGAAAAAAACCCACCACAGGTAGGTATACAATTATGGACGAGGCACTGACGACACAGAGGTAGCTACAGCCGTGGACTACCGTACTGCGTCTGCTAGTATAGAGATGATAATGATATAAAAAATATATATATATCACTACTGCAGGTATATATAATATAATGACGGACCTGCTGGACACTGTCAGCAGACTCCTAAACTACTAGTATGAAGAAGATAGAAAAAAAAAACCCACCACAGGTAGGTATACAATTATGGACGAGGCACTGACGACACAGAGGTAGCTACAGCCGTGGACTACCGTACTGCGTCTGCTAGTATAGAGATGATAATGATATAAAAAATATATATATATCACTATTGCAGGTATATATAATATAATGACGGACCTGCTGGACACTGTCAGCAGACTCCTGAACTACTAGTATGAAGAAGATAGAAAAAAAAAACCCACCACAGGTAGGTATACAATTATGGACGAGCACTGACGACACAGAGGTAGCTACAGCCATGGACTACCGTACTGCGTCTGCTAGTATAGAGATGATAATGATATAAAAAATATATATATATCACTACTGCAGGTATATATAATATAATGACGGACCTGCTGGACACTGTCAGCAGACTCCTAAACTACTAGTAAACCCCACCACAGGTAGGTATACAATTATGGACGAGCACTGACGACACAGAGGTAGCTACAGCCGTGGACTACCGTACTGCGTCTGCTAGTATAGAGATGATAATGATATAAAAAATATATATATATCACTACTGCAGGTATATATAATATAATGACGGACCTGCTGGACACTGTCAGCAGACTCCTAAACTACTAGTATGAAGAAGATAGAAAAAAAAAACCCACCACAGGTAGGTATACAATTATGGACGAGGCACTGACGACACAGAGGTAGCTACAGCCGTGGACTACCGTACTGCGTCTGCTAGTATAGAGATGATAATGATATAAAAAATATATATATATATCACTACTGCAGGTATATATAATATAATGACGGACCTGCTGGACACTGTCAGCAGACTCCTGAACTACTAGTATGAAGAAGATAGAAAAAAAAACCCCACCACAGGTAGGTATACAATTATGGACGAGCACTGACGACACAGAGGTAGCTACAGCCGTGGACTACCGTACTGCGTCTGCTAGTATAGAGATGATAATGATATAAAAAAAATATATATATCACTACTGCAGGTATATATAATATAATGACGGACCTGCTGGACACTGTCAGCAGACTCCTGAACTACTAGTATGAAGAAGATAGAAAAAAAAACCCCACCACAGGTAGGTATACAATTATGGACGAGCACTGACGACACAGAGGTAGCTACAGCCGTGGACTACCGTACTGCGTCTGCTAGTATAGAGATGATAATGATATAAAAAATATATATATATCACTACTGCAGGTAAATATAATATAATGACGGACCTGCTGGACACTGTCAGCAGACTCCTAAACTACTAGTATGAAGAAGATAGAAAAAAAAACCCCACCACAGGTAGGTATACAATTATGGACGAGGCACTGACGACACAGAGGTAGCTACAGCCGTGGACTACCGTACTGCGTCTGCTAGTATAGAGATGATAATGATATAAAAAATATATATATATCACTACTGCAGGTATATATAATATAATGACGGACCTGCTGGACACTGTCAGCAGACTCCTGAACTACTAGTATGAAGAAGATAGAAAAAAAAAAACCACCACAGGTAGGTATACAATTATGGACGAGCACTGACGACACAGAGGTAGCTACAGCCGTGGACTACCGTATTGCGTCTGCTAGTATAGAGATGATAATGATATAAAAAATATATATATATCACTACTGCAGGTATATATAATATAATGACGGACCTGCTGGACACTGTCAGCAGAATCCTGAACTACTAGTATGAAGAAGATAGAAAAAAAAAACCCACCACAGGTAGGTATACAATTATGGACGAGCACTGACGACACAGAGGTAGCTACAGCCGTGGACTACCGTACTGCGTCTGCTAGTATAGAGATGATAATGATATAAAAAATATATATATATCACTACTGCAGGTATATATAATATAATGACGGACCTGCTGGACACTGTCAGCAGACTCCTGAACTACTAGTATGAAGAAGATAGAAAAAAAAAACCCACCACAGGTAGGTATACAATTATGGACGAGCACTGACGTCACAGAGGTAGCTACAGCCGTGGACTACCGTACTGCGTCTGCTAGTATAGAGATGATAATGATATAAAAAATATATATATATCACTACTGCAGGTAAATATAATATAATGACGGACCTGCTGGACACTGTCAGCAGACTCCTAAACTACTAGTATGAAGAAGATAGAAAAAAAAAACCCACCACAGGTAGGTATACAATTATGGACGAGGCACTGACGACACAGAGGTAGCTACAGCCGTGGACTACCGTACTGCGTCTGCTAGTATAGAGATGATAATGATATAAAAAATATATATATATCACTACTGCAGGTATATATAATATAATGACGGACCTGCTGGACACTGTCAGCAGACTCCTGAACTACTAGTATGAAGAAGATAGAAAAAAAACCCCACCACAGGTAGGTATACAATTATGGACGAGCACTGACGACACAGAGGTAGCTACAGCCGTGGACTACCGTACTGCGTCTGCTAGTATAGAGATGATAATGATATAAAAAATATATATATATCACTACTGCAGGTATATATAATATAATGACGGACCTGCTGGACACTGTCAGCAGACTCCTGAACTACTAGTATGAAGAAGATAGAGAAAAAAACCCCACCACGACACCCTCACGTTTTGCAGACATAATCCATTCAAAATTCGCTACCTTTATAGTGACCTGATTGAGATATCAGCCCCCTCTTGGTCCCCTCTCTCTGCTTCATGGCAGCGGGAGCTCCAGGAGGCACCCGCGATGGACGGGGTCTCTACAAATACTGAGCTGGTCCTAAAGGCCCTAAAATCCGCTGCACTACAAGAAATACATTTAAGGACTGTCAACAGAATGTACATAGCCCCCTCTCAAAGACAGCACTTCCGCCCCGGTGAGTCGAGCAATTGCTCTAAATGTGGAGTAGGTGGAGCATCCCTGGTTCACAATCTTTGGTTATGTGGGAAAATTAAACGGTTCTGGCGTAAGATTCTCCAGTATTTATCCCGTTTGCTTAAACTACCTCTGCCTGAAGAGGTGGGCCCGTTGCTGTTCGCAGACTTTTCGCCCTGGCTGTTGCGGTTTGACTTGGCCCCTGTGATCCCTCTGCTGACTGTGATGGTTACGGTGGCGAAACAGATGATACTGCGACATTGGATATATAAAACTGCTCCATCGGTGGGGGAGTGGGAATCTGCCTTATTGGACGTACTATTCTGTGAGAGGCGAATGGCCACTTTTCAAATTGAAAATGGAGTGATGCTTTTCCATAAGAAATGGGGAACCTATATAGAGAGTTTGCCCCTAGACAGACGCGACTGTATCTGGAAGGTATTCCGAGACACGACATGGTACTGGACCAGTCGAATAGTGGGAATTATTGCTTGACCTCCTGTAGACTGGACGATAGATTTCATTGGGAGACCCAAACTATGCCTTGTCCCCCACATTAGGGTAAGGCATACCACATTATTCACTCCACGACCATGACCTACTCTTCTTATCCGGAATATCGACTTTATCAGTTCCCTCTCCCTCCCCCCTCCCCCCCCCCCCCTGTCCCCGGCAGCATACACCACTTATCAATAGTACCTCTCCTCTATTTCTCTTACTTTCATTTATATACCTATCCCTTTTTCTTTTCTATCTCTCCTTACTTTTAACAGCTGTGATATTTGATTCATTTTCTGACAGTTGTCTGATATGGGGAGAAGTGGTGCACCTAGGTGGGCCACGACCCCTACTGCTACTCGTCCTAGACAGCTGTATTTGCATTATTTGATGTGAAATATTTCTATTTTTTCTTCTCTTATAAAAAAAAAAAACAGTACAGCCTTTAAATTTTTGTATTCTGTACATTCTTGAACTTGTTTATGTGACATTGCAGAATTTTCTTGTACGGTAATACCTAGTAACGTATGTTGTGACATTATGGCTGTCTAATAAAGAAATTTATTAAAAAAAAAAAAACACCACCACAGGTAGGTATACAATTATGGACGAGCACTGACGACACAGAGGTAGCTACAGCCGTGGACTACCGTACTGCGTCTGCTAGTATAGAGATGATAATGATATAAAAAATATATATATATCACTACTGCAGGTAAATATAATATAATGACGGACCTGCTGGACACTGTCAGCAGACTCCTAAACTACTAGTATGAAGAGGATAGAAAAAAAAAACCCACCACAGGTAGGTATACAATTATGGACGAGGCACTGACGACACAGAGGTAGCTACAGCCGTGGACTACCGTACTGCGTCTGCTAGTATAGAGATGATAATGATATAAAAAATATATATATATCACTACTGCAGGTATATTTAATATAATGACGGACCTGCTGGACACTGTCAGCAGACTCCTGAACTACTAGTATGAAGAAGATAGAAAAAAAAACCCCACCACAGGTAGGTATACAATTATGGACGAGCACTGACGACACAGAGGTAGCTACAGCCGTGGACTACCGTACTGCGTCTGCTAGTATAGAGATGATAATTATATAAAAAATATATATATATATATCACTACTGCAGGTATATATAATATAATGACGGACCTGCTGGACACTGTCAGCAGACTCCTAAACTACTAGTATGAAGAAGATAGAAAAAAAACCCCACCACAGGTAGGTATACAATTATGGACGAGCACTGACGACACAGAGGTAGCTACAGCCGTGGACTACCGTACTGCGTCTGCTAGTATAGAGATGATAATGATATAAAAAATATATATATATCACTACTGCAGGTATATATAATACTAGGTGCTTCATCGCACCCTACGGGCGCTCTTCACACCGTCGCAAGGGGCTACGCCCCCTTAACCCTTGCATGCCTTTCTGGGGTTCAATATTTGTATTATATGGAGTATTACCTGCATTCCTTTGTTAGTGGTTAAATATTGCACAATGAAAGGGCGTGCGATGGTGAAGGAGGCGCAGCCCCTTGCGACGGCGTGAACAGCACCTGCAGGGCACGATGTACAGAATGTAGCGGGTGCGGGGGGGACTGCGGATGGTGTCTGTAGATGCTGCAGGTGGAGGGGGGGCAGAAGTGGGGGTGGGGCCCGGATGGGGAAGAGTCGGGAGGTGCTGCGGGTGCGGGAGGGGCAGAGGAGTGGGGGATGCAGATTGGGGAGGGGTCCGGAGGCACTGCAGGTAGGGGAGGGGCAGGGGTGCCATGGGTGGGAGAGGGGCAGGTGTGGGGATGTTGTGGATGGGTGAAGGGTTCCGGAGGTGCTGTGGGATGGGAAGGGGCGGGAGTGCCGGGGGTGGGGTAGGGGTCCGCAGGCGCCATGGGTAGGGTAGGGGCAGGTATGGGTGGTGCGGCACATAGGGAAGGAGATCCGGAGGAGCTGCTGGTGGTGGAGGGGCAGGTGCGGTGGTGCCATTGGTGGGGAGGGGTGGGTGAAGGGGGGACCGCGGATGGAGGAGGGTGTCTGCAGATGCTGCGGGTGGAGGGGGGCAGGTGTGGGGGGAGACATATAAAGGGGGTGGATGGTGGAGGGGGCCTGGAGGTGCTGTGGGTGGTGAAGGGGGTGGTGAAGGGGCGGAGGAGTGGGAGCCGCGGGTGGTGTAGGGGGTCTGGAGGCACAGCGTGTGGGGGAGGGTGGAGCGGAAGGTGCGGAGGTGTGATGCATTGGGGAGAGGTCTGGAGGTGCTGCGGGTATTGTACCTGCCAAAAAGGTAGTTGGAGGGTATGCAGTAACAGGGCCAGGACAGGGGTGACAGGGTCAGAACAGGGTTGACGGGGCCCGGACAGGGGTGACAGGGTCAGAAAAGGGGTGACGGGGCCAGGACAGGGGCGACGGGGCCAGGACACAAATGACAGGGACAGGATAGGGGTGACAGGCCAGGGTAGGGGTGGCAGGAACAGGACAGGGGTGACAGGGCCAGTATAGGGTTGACAGGGCAAGCACAGGGGTAACAGGGCCAGGATAGGGGTAACAGGGCCAGCATAAGGGTAACATGGCCAGCATAAGGGTGACAGGGCCAGCATAAGGGTGAAAGGGCCAGGATAAGGGTGAAAGGGCCAGGATAAGGGTGACAGGGCCAGGATAAGGGTGAAAGGGCCAGGATAAGGGTGGCAGGGCAAGGCCAGGGGTGACAGGGACATGACAGAACACAGGGCACGGGAGAGATTGGTTTTAGGGACAAAACAGTGGTGACAGACAGATGTGTCTTACCGGAGTCACTGCTGCTGGCTGCTGCTGTTCCACTCCAACCTGTTGGGATCTGCTGCTGGTGGAGACTTGGCATGGCTGACTCTCTTAGGCTGGAGTCCTGCTTCCTCTGCCCGTCCGCATCCCTCCCTGCCTCCTCAGTCACACACCGCAGACCTTGCGCAGCTGCCGGGCACTGTGGTAAGGGGAGACTGGGAGTGACTGGTTAGCCCCCAGGAGATGCTGCGGCTGGAGAGAGGAGGGGGTCGGAGCCTGCAAGCAGCTCAGACTTCTGCAGCGTTACCCGCCTGCTAAAGTGTGTGAAGGACCTGGGCGCACCTCACTGTGGGTGGCAGCGCTGCAGCTAGCGGTGGGGTTGCCGGGGCTGGAGATAACAGAGGCAGTACGGAACCTGCACAGCGGCAGGTGCCCCACAAAACTGCAGCTAAGAAGCGTGGAGTGTGCCAGAAAGTGACGCTCCTCTGCGCCAGTCTGCCGTGGACTACCGTACTGCGTCTGCTAATATAGAGATGATAAAGATGATAGAGATGAACAAAAAAAATATAACACTACTGCAGGTAAATATTTATATAATATAATGAATGACGGACCTGCTGGACACTGTCAGCAGAATGCGTTTATAGAATAAAAAAAAAAAACACCACAGACAGGAGTGTTTAACTTTTTCAGGCAGACAATATACTGGTGGTCACTGGTCAGTCACACTGGCAGCAAGTGTGCACTGTACTCCTGCTATAACTGCACCCCAGTCTCCCCCACAATTCAGCTGTGTGAGCAGTGAGCACTCAGCACAGTCAGATATACATATAGATGATAATATCATGCAGCACACTGAGGCTGAGCACAGATATGGTATGTGACTGTGTATCGTTTTTTTTCAGGCAGAGAACGGATTATATTAAATAATAAATAAAACTGGTGGTGGTCAGTCACTAGTAACTATCAGCAAAACTCTGCACTCTGAGTACTCCTAATGCTCCCCAAAATTACTAAGTAATCAACTCAAGTGTCTCTATCTATTCTAACGGAGAGGACGCCAGCCACGTCCTCTCCCTATCAATCTCAATGCACGTGTGAAAATGGCGGCGACGCGCGGCTCCTTATATAGAATCCGAGTCTCGCGATAGAATACGAGCCTTGCGAGAATCCGACAGCGGTATGATGACGTTCGGGCGCGCTCGGGTTAGCCGAGCAAGGCGGGAAGATCCGAGTCTGCCTCGGACCCGTGTAAAAAGGCTGAAGTTCGGGGGGGTTCGGATTCCGAGGAACCGAACCCGCTCATCTCTAGTGTTAATCGGGTCTTGGGAGTATAAATTTTTATAAAAGTTATGAAAAATTTCAGCGATCTTGTTTCCCTGAAAATGACATTTTCCCTCTCCGTCTTTCAAAGCTGCTATATGATGCGGACCAGAGTCCGCCCTAAGAAGACTAGACAGTAGTTTCCCGGAATTATTGCCAAAAGCAAAATATATTATGTTTACCCGCCCCAAAAAATTTATTAGATATTTGCGTTAGGACTTGATCAAAATGTTGTTTAGCCTTGGTGTATATAGTTCTCCTATCCAGCGTGGTGGATGCTTTGAAGTCCCGAAAGGAGGAAGTGAGATTAGATTGAGCAGTACGATAGGTGGTATTCATTTCTTTTTTAAACTTAGCGACAAACGCAATAATATTTCCCCTCAGCACCGCCTTGGCAGTCTGCCAAAACAGAGCCGGGTTCGATTAATGTGCAGAGTTATTGAGGCAATAGGAATCCCAAGCGGCAAGCAACATGTCTTGGAAGTGTTGGGATCCCGCCAGGCGGGGAAGGAACCTCCATTGAGAGGAGGAACCCAGTACATACTTAGTTTGGAGTGTGACGGAGATAGGTGCATGATCTGAAATTAGTATTGGTTCTATACTAGTATCCGTGATTTTGTCTGACAAAACGTCAGAGACAAAAAAATAATCTAAGCGAGAGAATGAGTTGAAAGTGGCAGAGTAATATGTGTATTCGAGTTCTATAGGATTGTGGAGTCTCCAAATGTCAACAAGACCGAGTTGGGTGGACAGGTATGTCAGGTTGGTCTTCGGAAGGCTATATTTGCGGGAAGAAGCTGCCTCCCTATCTAACACCACGGACGAGACCAGATTTAGGTCACCACCTAGAATAATAGGAGTATCGGTATAGGGTCGAAGCAAGTTAGTAAGTTTTACATAAAACGATTTGTCATAAATAGTAGGGGCATAAACATTACATAGAATGTACCTAGAGCCCTCCAAAGTAATGTCTAATATGATAAATCTACCTTGCGTGTCAATGTTTTGGTTATGTATCTCAAAGGAGATCCATTTACGGATGAGGATAGCTACACCTCTCGCCTTTGATGTGTAAGAGGACGAAGCAACCAGCTTCTGACAAAGCATAGAAAGCTTTAACTGTTCTTCAGGAGTCAAATGTGTCTCCTGTAACAGGATAATGTCAGCCTTCACTTTGTTTATGTAAGTAAGTATCCGCCTACGTTTGACAGGGGAATGTATGCCCCGCACGTTCCATGAGTAAATTTTAAGAGAAGCAGCCATAGTCAAGAAAGAGGGGTGATAGTAGCGTCACACAAATTGTAAATCCACATTTACAGTATAAAGCATCAAAATAGAACATTTGCATAGTTATACTCACAAGTACCAACAGTAGAATGCCAGTGGGGATATTTCTCCAGCTCCCTAGAAGGAAAGGGGTAAAGAGAATAGGGGAAGGAAGAAAATAGTGATAGACAAAGCAAAGAACATAGAAAAACACGGAATAAACAAAATGGTTGCGAAACAATGAGTTCACAACCATATTACATAGAACCGCAGCAACCGCGAACACTCCCCTGCGACATAAACAAGAGACACGGAAATAAACAGTATAACGGTGCCCTCCTCAAAACATAGTGAAGACCTAAGGGTCCAAAAAAATAATAATTATCAAGAAGGGGGATAAACCTATGAAGGATTGACCAATACTATATATTAAAACATAGCACGGAGGCTCTATCTTGAACTATCAGATATCAAGGAAACAGGAAACATTAGTACATGCAACATAATAACGATAAAACAGCCTGTATCACAGAGTATCATAATTTGGATAGTCGAGATGAGTCTCACTCATTTTGGTCCATTGTAGAAGATTCTGGGGGTTCCGCCTCACGTAGCAGGAACGCTTTGGCATCATCTACGTTTGTGAAGTCCTTAGGACCTTGAGGTAGGAAAACGCGCAGCCGGGCAGGGTAAAGCAATGCAAAACTTAGTACCCGACTGCACCAATTGAGAGCATACAACCGACATTTCCCTCCGAGACCTGGACACCTCCGCCGAATAGTCTTGAAAAATAAATATTCTCTGACCATCCCATGTCAGTGCACCTTTGGATCTAGCTGCGGACCAAATCAGTTCCTTATGCCTGAAATTTAAACAGCAAAATATTACTGGGCGAGGACGGGCCTGATTAGAGTCCCTCGGTGGACCCAGGCGGTGGGCCCGTTCAATCTCAAGGGATGATAATTCCTCAGGAATTCCAAGCAGGTCAGGGAGAGCAGAAAGCAGAAATCTGAGTAAGTCAGGGCCGTTGATGGATTCCTTAAGGCCAACTATCCTCAGATTATTCTGTCTCAAACGGTTTTCCAGGTCGTCTAGCTTAGACATTATGGTGGTCATTCCGAGTTGTTCGCTCGTTAATTTTTTTTCGCAACGGAGCGATTAGTCGCTAATGCGCATGCGCAATGTCCGCAGTGCGACTGCGCCAAGTAAATTTGCTATGCAGTTAGGTATTTTACTCACGGCATTACGAGGTTTTTTCTTCGTTCTGGTGATCGTAATGTGATTGACAGGAAGTGGGTGTTTCTGGGCGGAAACTGACCGTTTTATGGGAGTGTGTGAAAAAACGCTACCGTTTCTGGGAAAAACGCGGGAGTGTCTGAAGAAACGGGGGAGTGTCTGGGCGAACGCTGGGTGTGTTTGTGACGTCAAACCAGGAACGAAACTGACTGAACTGATCGCAGATGCCGAGTAAGTCTGGAGCTACTCAGAAACTGCTAAGAAGTGTCTATTCGCAATTCTGCTAATCTTTCGTTCGCAATTTTGATAAGCTAAGATTCACTCCCAGTAGGCGGCGGTTTAGCGTGTGCAAAGCTGCTAAAAGCAGCTTGCGAGGGAACAACTCGGAATGAGGGCCTATATGCTGTCGTGAGGAGGACAATTGTGACACCTGTTGTTTCAAATCATCAATCTCCTGGAAATTAGCACCTATGCGGTTCTCATTAATGGAGATTCTGCGAGACATGGAATTTAACTCTGATTTAATGTCGGAGACCGCCGACATAAGCTTGTCGGCTTGTATTTGAAGTAAGAGGTGCCACTGTTTCCTTTATAGCTTTTACAATTTCAGCGTAGGAAGGAGGCGTAGGAGGCGCCTTAGGCGGCATGGTGTCAAGGCCGTCAGGCAACAGGTCAGGGATTCTACAAAGCTCCAGAGGGGGCGGTGAATCAAGAGAAGGTGCCGATCTTTTTCCACCTCCTCGAAGATGTTGAGGTTTAGGAATCGACACAGTAATGAATTTGTCCATAACACGTTCAAGGAGCGCCGTAAATATCAGTTAAGCAGGCCAAAGCATTTCCAAGAATTTAACCTCTTTGAGAGATATTCACGGCTGCCGCTGAGTGTAGGGCATTACGCCATATATGTTACATGGAAGCAAGAGTGCAGGCACATAATGAAAGCACCGCTGTGTACTATATAACTTGATGGATCACTTACTTCCGCAGAAATAGATGATGGAGAATAGAGAAATAAGAAATTCCCCTTCAGCTGGGGGACCCGACCAGCAGCGTCCTCCCAGGAGTGAGAATTTATATACAATTTCCCAGTGGAAAGCAGTGTAGTACAGGTAGGGTGAGGTGGTGGGTGTTGAGGTGGTGGACAACACAGTGGATGGCTGGCATCGGTTGGAGCCACTTATTGGAGCCAGGGAAAGTAAAGAAGCAGGGGGTGGGGTGGGGTGGGGGGGGGGGGGGTGAGGCAGACTGTGCACTATAGCTCAATTTAAGCAGGGATGCTATTGTTGATGTAGATTATAGTGCAGGAGGAGAGTTCCAGCAGTAAACATGTACTCACATTGAGGCCAGGGGGGGAGAGAGAGGAAGACACAGGTAGTGACCCTTGAGGACGTAAAACAACCTGTCCGTGCAGATGCGCGCGTGGAGAAGATGGCCGCCGCCGCGGGCTGCTCTCTCCCAGAGAGCCGGAAGGTGCGACAGCCGCCGAGCCCAGCCACCAGACGGGAGCCCAGGCCACACGGAGAGCTGAGAACGCGAGGTCCGGCAAGTGATCCAGCGGGGGGAGAGGACACGACCTCCCGCACACGGCTCCGTCCGCCGTCCCGGAGCTTCTCCAAACTCCAGGCCCTGCTGCACACGAGAAGGAGGGCCGCAGTCCGCAGAGACAGCGAGGGCTGCCTCCCAACTCCGCGGCTCACTCCCACAGAAGCACGGACAAAAAGTGAGGAGATTGAGACTAAAAGCCAAGGGGGCGAAATCAAAAGAAGGTGCTGCAGAGGGGTTTTTGTAGAAGTACAAGCCGGAGCCCATAAGCAAAGCAGCTTCCCCGTTTGCCAGCCAGGCCACGCCCCCCGGGACTAGTTTTTTAAAGTGCCATCCTGTCTGACACTGCCGTACAACTCCAGGGGTACTGCCGTATAAGTCCAGTCCAGTGGTGCTGTCTTGTGCTGCATCAGTCCAGTGGTGGTGTCTAATATACATTACTTATATTATTACCCAAATAATTTTTACAGGGTTTACCCTGTGTGGTGTAAGGGTACGCTCGCCTGTGCTGCATATTATTATAATAGCTCCAAATAAAAGGGTTATTATCCAAATAAATTTTACAGGCTTTGCCGTGTGTGTGTGGTTTAGGGGTATGCTCTCCTGTGCCACCAATATTGTGCATGTACTACATCTGGGCATGTTGTTTGTGCCGCACACTTGTGTCGCTTAGCTTAGTCATACAGCTACCTCATTGCACCTCTTTTACTTCTTTGCATGATGTGCTGTTTGTGGCCTAGTTTTTTTAAGTGCCATCCTGTCTGCAACTGCAGTGCCACTCCTAGATGGGCCAGGTGTTTGTGTCGCACACTTGTGTCGCTTAGCTTAGTCATACAGCTACCTCATTGCACCTCTTTTTCTGCTTTGCATGATGTGCTGTTTGGGGCCTATTTTTTAAATCTGCCATCCTGTCTGCCACTGCAGTGCCACTCCTAGGTGGGCCAGGTGTTTGTGCCGTACACTTGTATCGCTTAGCTTAGTCATACAGCCACCTCGGTGCAACCTTTTGGCCTAAAAACAATATTGTGAGATGTGAGGTGTTCAGAATAGACTGGAAATGAGTGGAAATGAATGTTATTGAGGTTAATAATACCATAGGAGCAAAATTACCCCAAAATTCTGTGATTTTAGCTGTTTTTATGTTGTTTTCATTAGGATTGCCTAAATCTGTTCCTAAATCTGTTCAGGCCCATTTGACTAGGTCGGTGGGTTCTTGGGCGGCTGCCTGCAGTGTCTCGGCCTCGCAGCTCTGCCGAGCAGCTACTTGGTCAGGTTCGAACAGGTTTGCAAAGTTCTACAAGTTCGATACTTTGGACTCTGAGCACCTTCAGTTTGGTCAATCACTTCTGCAGGAACCTCGACACTCTCCCACCCGGTTTGCGGGCTTTGGTACTTCCCCATGGTACTAAATGGATCTTAGGTATCCTCTAGAATGTAAGGGAAAATAGGATTTTAATTACCTACTGGTAAATCCTTTTGTCGTAGTCCGTAGAGGATACTGGGCGCCCGCACGGTGCTTTGTTCTTCCTGCACTGTTACTTGGTTAAGTATTGTTGTTTGGTTCAGCTGTTCCTGTTTCAAGTTTGGTTAGCTTAGCATTCCTCTTTTTTGTGTGTGCTGGTTCGGAATCTCACCACTATCCTTTTATATCCTTCTTTCAAAGTATGTCCGTCTCCTCGGGCACAGTTTCCTAGACTCAGTCTGGTAGGAGGGGCATATAGGGAGGAGCCAGCCTACACTATCAAATTCTTAAAGTGCATATGGCTCCTAGTGGACCCGTCTATACCCCATGGTACTAAATGGATCCCCAGTATCCTCTACAGACTACGAGAAGAGGATTTACCGGTAGGTAATTAAAATCCTATTTTCACCTCCACTCCTATATTGGTGTGGAACAGAAAGGACTTCAACCAAGCAAATATATAATTACCACATTACTGGACAAACTGAAAAACTAGGGGCCAAAGCCTCCAAATTTGTACCCCCTTCTTCATTTTCTGGGATTAAGATAATCTTGGATTTAATGCTGGGATGCAAATAAACTGGTGTATACCACAGGATCAAGATTGGATATTTTCTCCTCCACGGAGTCTAGAGACTTATTTCGTGAAAATCTTGTGGGTTTCTTTTTTTCCATTTTGTTATTGCATTTTTATTTACATATTTTGTGGCAGATGCCTTATTTTCATTTTCCACAGCTCTCCGTTACATGCATGTGAGCATACCTGTGTGTCTTGATTATTTTATTTATATTTTATTTTTAAATAAAGCAGTCCCTTAGATGTTCTAGCAGCACCTTGTGAGCCCCCATAGCAGCCCCGGATCAGGCAAGTTGAGTTCAGGTGGGTTCGGTACAGTACTAAGCAGGACTGTGCAGTGAATTTTTTGTAAGTCAGCCCCTGCCCTAGTGGAGCTTACCACTCTACAATCAAAACTTATTTTATACTATATGTAGGTCTGTGGGAGGAAGCAATGCTAACCTCGGTGCCAACAGCATGCCTCAGCCTGGCAAGCCAGACATCTTCCTGGCTGTAAACCACCATGAGACTCCATACTGGGCCTTGTTCAGTAACTGTTTGTGCCTCACAGGAGCTCCTAGCCCATCTAGTGCTGCAGTGCAATGGAAAGCTGATGCAATGCAAGATCACTGAAACTCTGTTCTTCTAAAACCGCAAGGTCTTGCGATAACCCTACACTTTACCCTAAGGGCTTTACATTGTACAGTTATTAAGGAGAAAACATTTACAAAATAAAGGAAAAGAACCCTGTACAACAAATGCACATCATGTAAATAATCCCAACATGTGGAACATTAACACATAAAAATTAAGGTTGACTAATTGGAGCCATTCGTTTGAGTCCCTAACATGAAATAATTGAGAAGAACCTCTCTCTAATGCTGGGTACACAGTGCACACTAGCAGATGTAGATGGGCAGGTTCAGACAGGGCACCCCTGGAATTATATGGTTGACATATTGACATAGGTGTGTTTGGAAAATCTAGTTTTCTCCAGCAGTTGCGCTGGATTATGATTCTGTCTCTTCTGAGTCTGACTGACTTTGGCCACAAATGTGGTCTCTCCCCACTTTATAAAAAAAAAAAACACGGGGGGGCGTGGCTTGAGGCCTGACTGAGAGGAAGTGTCCCTAGAGAGCTCCTGCCGGACCAAGCCCTTATAACCCCTTAAATTTACCTTCACGCCACCTATACCTCCCCTATATCATCCCACAGCTGCCCCTATTACTCAGGGCACCCAGGGAGCGAGCTGCGGAGCCGGAGCACGGGCCTGTCCAGTGCTTGCAGGTTGCGGCCTTCCCTGTGAGGTGAAGCCGGGGCCTCAATTAGTAACTTCCCCCCGCCCGAGATCGGACGTTCCCCGGCCGCTTAAACGCCGCCCCACGACTCACCCCGCTGTCCTGCTGTGTGCCCCCTGCCTGGAGGGGCCTGAACGAGCGGCCGAGAAGGGCCCAAGCGCCCCTGAAATCACAGGAGCCGACCAGATCCACGGAGCTCCGGTGGCGGCGGCCATATTGGGTGTGGCGTCTGCAGAAAATCAGGCACTGCACTACTGTAAAAGGTCAGCTGGCCGCGTAAAATAACGGGGGAGACTGGCAGTCGATGCTGACTGGACGGGGGGCCCTGCACACATATAAACCCCTGGGGGCAGCGCCGAATAAACCCGAGTGAAGACACAGCACTTATAACTGACGGCGGCCATCTTGGAGGTGGCAGAACAGGCACATCTTTTCTGCTCTATGCTGCCCCTGCTGGAGTTGTGAAGAATTGAACTCCCTATTTCAACAGGGAAACAACCCAGAATCTTAACCCCGCAGCTGCTGTTCTTTACTTTTTACTTTTTATATTACATCTCGTACAGCCACGGAAAAGGGGCACGCTACGGCATATATAGGATGTAGACACCTCTTCAATGAATCTTCACCGTAACTCCCCGCAATCGTTTTAGCTGATGTAATCACGCACATGGTGTAAGAGGATATCTGCCGTCCTCGACCTTAGACGGAATTCTACTTTCTACTGGGGTTCTCTCATTCCCTCGAAGTGATACAGGATGGCTCCAAAAAAGAATAAAGCCTCCAAATCAATCTCTCAAGTTACCTTCTTCAAGCCTTCCCCCTATCGAAATAAGTCTCAGGGGCCTGGGTCTTCAGCCACTGGATCGGATCCCCCGCCTATAACTTCCTCGCCCATGATGGCTCTATCTACATCCCAGAATTCCGCCCCCTCTCCTCACCTGGAAGACAGCGAAGCCTTAACGGTGGGTGCCATGAAGCAGTTGTTACACCAGTTTAAAGATGAGGTGGCGTCTGAATTTCGCACTATGTTACAATCTTGCCAGCGCTCTGTTGATGATTTGGGCGAAAGGACCGGACACTTGGAAACAAAGATGGGCAAAGTGGTAGGCTCTCACAATACTCTTATCGATTCCCATGATACCCTTGAGGGGGAGGTGGCGGCTCTGCGGGACAAAGTAGCAGACTTGGAGGACCGCTCACGCAGAAATAATCTCAAGCTCAGAGGGGTACCGGAATCCGTATCTAATAGCAGCCTACAAGACTATACAATCGAAATATTCAAGAAGCTGCTTCCCTCCGCTACATCTGCGGACTTGATATTGGACCGTATCCATAGGGTCGCGAAGGCCCGCAGTGCTCCCGAAGGGGCGTCGAGAGATGTTTTAATGAGAGTCCATTTCTTTCATATTAAGGAATCCCTGCTTAAAGCGGCTAGACCTTCCTCAGACACAGCGAAAGCTTTGAGCCCGCTTCAACTTTTTGGAGACCTTTCACACTACACCCTCACCAGGAGACGTTCCTTTCAGCCTGTCACCGTGGCCCTTAGGAAGGCGGGAATCGTGTATAGATGGGGTTTCCCCACGCGTCTATTGATCTCTAGAGAAGGTTCAACTATTGTGGTGTCTTCGGCTGAGGACGGTATGAGACTTCTTCACAAATGGAATATAGCTGGAGACCAGGGGTCCGGCTCTCCTGACCACCGACTTCAGCAGGACTGGTCGATGGTTGGGAAGTAGGCCCTCCCCACTGCGGTATATTTCCCCGCCATGAATGGTTATTTACAGGACTAGCACTGTTTTCATATGATTGTACTAATTCCAGGGTTTATCACAAGTTAATGACCTGGTTACTACATGTTTAACACCCTTTAGGCTACGGTATGGCGGGGTTATTTCTTTTTTTTATTTTTTTCTAATTAACGGTTGTTGTGGTTTCGCAGGCCCCTGGACTGGTCTGTATGCTCCTCTCTGAGTCCTTTTGTTGCTGTACCTACAGTATAGCTCTTTGCCAGTCCCGGGATCCTGTGACTCATTGCTAAATAGATTATCATTCCATTCTTAACGACATCCCGTTTATATGCCATGTGCAACTGAATATAAAGTTTACATATGTTTGATTACTTGATTGCGGGGAGGTTGGCCACTAACCTCCCAAATTTGTTTGGTGAGGCGCTGTATGTTTTGGCGCCTTACTATGGCTTCGTCTCTGCACGGAGTCGACTTTTCTTGTTTTGTATACTATGTTTTTCTCTCTTCTCTCTTTGTCCTTCTCAGTGTGTCTCCTTTTGTGTCTCGTCCCCCCCCCATGCCTTTTTTTCCCTATTTCAAATGTGTGCAGGGAATTGTACCTTTGATAGCATTTCTTGGTTTCAGCGGATGCTTCGTCTCCGGGTTAGTTTATTATGGTTAACTTAGTATCATTGAACGTTAAGGGATTAAATTCCCCACAAAAGCGTAGACTGGCCTTATCTTCCTTCTATAAAATGAAGGCAAATGTGGTTGCTATCCAGGAAACCCATTTTAGGAAATTGGACCCCCCTAGATTCTTTGATAATCACTTCCCTACCTGCTACATGGCCAATGGCCCCGTAAAAAAGGCCGGAGTGGCTATACTAATCTCTAGCGACTGCCAATTCACTCTAGAATCCCAAATTGTAGACCCCGAAGGACGGTATTTAGTATTAATCGGAAAGCTTGAGGATACGGTTGTCACCTTGGCTTCCTGCTATGCACCCAACTCTGGTCAGCTTTCCTTTTGCAGGAATCTATTCTCCCTGATTCAGAGGCACGCTAAAGGTGCAGTCATGCTGTTGGGGGACTTCAATTTAGTTGTAGACCCCGCTGTTGATAGATCTCTCCCCACCAGAAGTCCCGTAGCTAAGCCCAGACCTTCCCCTATTAATACCCTCGGACTTCGCCAATTGCTAGGAGAGTACGAACTCTACGATGCGTGGAGAACTAAACACCCTACGGTTAGAGATTACTCCTTTTATTCACATGTCCACTCCTCATACTCTAGAATTGATCTCGTACTGACTGACAGAATGTCACTGCCAGTCATTATGAAAATTAACATACTACCGATGACATGGTCGGACCACTCTCCGCTGAAGGTCGTGTGGAAGCTCGGGGCCCGTAAAGTATCTCCGGGCCCTTGGAGACTAGGAAATTTATTGCTTGGCCATCAAGAGGCTTCACTTGCCATTCAACAAACCTTAAAGGTATATTTAGAAACTAACAAACACGAAGATACTTCAGTCTTCAATAATTGGTGCTCTTGTAAGGCTGTAATGCGGGGGGGCTGCCATTCAGGCAGCTTCACGGCTGAAACGCTCTCAAAATGCTGAACGAAGCCGAGAGAGAAGTTGCAAAATTAGAAATAGCACACAAGGCTGACCCCCATAATAGAACTGCCTTTAAGCTATGGCTGGCCGCAAGGGAAAGGGTGAACACCTTTTCTCTTCGGGAAGTACAACGCAACCTCGCTCGATTGAATCAGAGATTCTATGTATTTGGAAATAAGGCAGGGCTTCTCTTGGCGCGGAAACTGAGAGGTAGGCGAGCTAAGGCCAGAATCCACTTTGTTTATTCTCCCACGGGTTCAAGAGTCTCTGATCCATATAGAATAGCAGATACTTTTGCGGAGTATTACTCCCGACTCTACAGCTTACAGTCAGACCCTGATACCCCCCAACCTATCGAGGCTGAAATCCAGTCATTTTTAAAAAACCTATCCCTGCCGACACTGAATTCCGAGACCTGCCTGTCCCTCGGCTCCCCATGGACTCTGTCTGAACTTGAGGCAGCTATTGACGGTCTTCCACGAGATAAAGCCCCGGGCCCAGACGTTTTTTCATCTAATTTTTACAAAACCTATAAAGTAGACTTGGCTCCAGTGTTGTTGGCTGTTTTTAACGAGGCGTCGGAGGTTGGGAGGTTCCCGAAAGAGATGCTTGAAGCGCGGATAGTAGCTATCCCTAAGCCGGGTAAATCCCCCACCTCCGTTCAAAATTACCGACCGATAGCTTTGTTGAATACAGATGTAAAGCTTTTTGCTAAGATAATCGCTAACCGTCTTTGCCCCTTATTGCCATCCCTTATAGCTGCTGACCAGGTTGGCTTCGTCCCGGGCAGGCAGGCCCCGGACAACACTCGGAGAGTTTATAATGTCATTGAGCATTGTAATGCTAATAGAGCGCCCCTCCTCGTCCTATCGTTAGACGCAAGAGAAGGCGTTTGATAGGTTACACTGGGGATATCTAAGATCAGTTCTGGGTAAGTTTGGATTCCAGGGTAGGTTTCTAGATTCCATCTTTGCATTATATTCTGCCCCCTCCGCCAAGGTGTATGTCAATGGGTGTCTGTCCAGGGGTTTCGAAATTCTAAACGGCACAAGACAGGGGTGCCCTTTGTCTCCCCTGATCTTCGCTCTGGCTATTGAACCCCTTGCTGAAACCATTAGGTCTGACACGGAAATCTCGGGACCCGAGATAGGGGGACTGAGTCATAAAATCAACCTCTTCGCAGATGATATTCTATTATGTTTAACAAACCCCGAATCCTCCCCTATCGGACTCTATGCCATATTAGATAAGTACTCCAGACTGTCATTCTATAAATTGAATACTTCCAAAACGGAAGCTCTACCGCTTCATATCCCGCCACATATCCTGGCCCTACTTAAGGATAGATACAGATATGCTTGGCATACGAGATCCATTAAATATTTAGGTATACATCTATCGCTCGATAAAGACCTTTATGATTGTAACTACACACCTTTATTTTAGCGCCTTCGACAAATTGATTAAAGAGTGGTCTTTACATGAAATCTCCTGGCTGGGGCGTGTCTCTGCAACAAAGATGGTACTGCTACCGAAACTCCTCTATCTGTTTCGGGCCATCCCCCGCCATTTCCCTAAAGCTCTTAGTGTTAAAGCTAATAAAACCTTATCAAACTTTATCTGGAAGGGAGCGAAACCGCGGATCTCTAGGCAGGTTCTGTCATTGCCCAAGGGCTTTGGTGGGGTTGCCTACCCCAACTTAGATACCTACCACTCCGCTTGCCTTCTCAGCCAGGCCCGAGATTGGTTTGTCGCTCATTCCCCCAAACCATGGGTAGTTATTGAAAAAGTCTTCTTAGGACAGATTGATATTACTGATCTATTTCTATTACCTATACATAGTGTCCCGAAATGGGTAGGTCCTGGGGACGCGATTAGAAGTACTCTGAAGCTATGGCACTCAGTGGTTGAGTCTGACCCAAATATAATATTACCCGCAGCGGACCTCTCTATCAGAACGGTTGCTTGTATTATCCCTGATCTTATATTAGACGCCTGGATTGACGCTGGAGTTGTGAGACTGAAAGATCTTTTTTTGAATAATAGCTTGATCCCGTTCTCTCAGCTCCAGTCTCGGTTTGGGATTTCAAAGCATGACTTTTTCAAGTATTTACAGCTACGCCATTGGCTCCGATCACATGTTAACGGGTCCAGAAATCCCCTCCCTTTTCCTGCTAGTATGCTCTCTAGATTGTCATCCCCGGGCCATAGGGGTGGGATATCCAGGTGGTACCAGTATATTGTTCTTTTGAATAAAAAAGGCAAATTACCTGCGCAGTTGAAGTGGGAGAGAGATCTCTCTATTGTACTTCGAGAAGAAGAGTGGGATACAATTTCATCACAGTGCTTTAAAATCTCTAAATGTCTCCAGCACTCAGAAATGTTCTATAAATTATGCAATAGGGCGTACTTCACTTCGCAGCGGCTTCACCAGATCTGGCCCTCGACTTCCCAGCTATGCTGGAGAAAATGTGGTGGCGAGGGCTCCATTCTGCATATCTTTTGGAACTGCCCAGTCTTGGGGCCTCTGTGGATGGAAGTATTCTCTCTTTTGGGGGAAATAGTGGGAACGGCTGTGCCACTGGATCCGCTGTTTGCCTTGTTTCACTACCCTTCTCACACTCTTCTCAGCTGCGACAGGTATATCGTAGGACATGTCTTAATATCAGCTAAAGCAGCGATAGGCCAACTGTGGAAATCACAGGCCATACCTCACATTCAGACGGTTATTAATAATACCCATAAGCATTTTCTGTTTGAAACAGCGGGATGTGTGTATTCTTCATCCCCTTCTTCTATTTACATGAGATAGTTTAAATGGAGTGAATTCCGGGAGAGACAGGGTCACTCCGTAATTTTTAGTGATCCCATTGACACGCCAATTCTGCATTCTCCACAACCTGATACTACCCATTAATGCAGATGCCCCCTCTAACTAACTAGCTATTTATCTCTATGTTACAATACTTGAGTGAGGTGCTCCCCTGACACGCATATCCTCCTCCCTTTGTCTTTATTTTTTTTTACCCTCATGTGTCGCTATCTTGTTATATCTTCCCCTCTCTACTGCACTTTCTACTCTGCTACTCTTAAGGTTATATATATGATTGATAGTTAAGAGAATATGTGTACACGGTTAGTGAACTGAGCTTCTAGACTCAGAGTTGTTGTATATGATTGGACCTATAGTATTGGCTCAAAGTTGTACTCATTATATGGCCTATGTTCGTGTACATTTTTTTATCTGGTCTTTCTTTTCTATATTTGGAAATTAATAAAAAAAATCGCTATCTTGTTATATCTTCCCCTCTCTACTGCACTTTCTACTCTGCTACTCTTAAGGTTATATATATGATTGATAGTTAAGAGAATATGTGTACACGGTTAGTGAACTGAGCTTCTAGACTCAGAGTTGTTGTATATGATTGGACCTATAGTATTGGCTCAAAGTTGTACTCATTATATGGCCTATGTTCATGTACATTTTTTTATCTGGTCTTTCTTTTCTATATTTGGAAATTAATAAAAAAAATCATTATTGAAAAAAAAAAAAAAAAACACTTCATCAAAATTGCAATTTCCATTTCCACCTTTGCAGCTATGTGTTTTCAGAAATCTGGTTGTGATGTTGAAGCTTGTTTCATATTCTACTCTAGGCTTTCATTTAAATCTAGAATCACGCACAGCAGCACCCCTGGAATTGTACGGCAGAGCCTCTGAACTTATACAGCAGATAGACAACACCCCTGGACTTATAGAGCAGATAGGCTACACCCCTGGACTTATACAGTATAGGCAGCATCCCAGGAGAATTACACAGCACAGCAGACAGGCAACAGCACCCCTGGACTTAAACAGGAGTGGAGCAGCATCCCTGACCTGATAGGGCAGAGGGGCAGCATCCCTGGAATTATGTGGCAGACAAAGAAAAGATGTGCAAGATGGAATTGTCCTTGGGCCCTCCCACCCATCCTTATGTTGTATAAACAGGACACTTTAACAAACCAATCATTTCAGCGACAGGGTCTGCCACACAACTGTGGCTGAAATGATTGCTTTGTTTGGGCCCCCACCAAAAATGAAGCAATTAATCTCTCCTTGCACAACCTGGCTCTACAGAGGCAAGATGACATCCTCATCCTCATCTGCTGATTCCTCGCCCCTTCAGTGTTTACATCCTCATCCTCACAGAGAAATAATTCCACATTAAAAGGTGGATTTTTGGGGTATTTTGCCCAGGCATGACAATGGGCTTTTTCATCCTATGGCCAACAAATGTCTCCACTGGTGCCTTATTCAAACAAACCACATCACCATCAGAATCCTCATCGTCAACTTCCTCCCCAGTGCCAGCTACACCAGTATCCTCCTCATCCTGGTGTACTTCTACAGTGACATCCTCAATCTCAATATCAGCAACTGTACTGGTGGTGCTCCTCCCAGCACTTGCAGAGTGCGTGCAAATGGTGGTAGGAGCCTCCTCTTCCCATACAGTCTTGGGAAGGTGAGGCCTAGACATCACAACCGCGGGCACACTTGGACTCTCCTTGGGGATTTGTGATATCTCTGAATGCACCGTTGTTTTTTTCCTGTGCTTTAACAAGCTTTATTTTATTTTTATTTTTTTGAGAGGGTGGGTGGCTTCCATCGTCATGAGAAGCTGAGCCACCAGTCATGAACATAGGCCAATGCCTAAGCCTTTCCTTGCCACTTTGTGTAGTGAATGGCATATTGCCAATTTTATGTTTCTAATCAGATATTTTCTTTTTTCTTTTTTGGTTATTCATTTTTGCTTCTTGGATTTTACATGCCCTCTATAACGCTGGGCATCAGCATTAGCAGATTACGTTGATGGAATTGCATCGTCAATGTCGTCAATGTCATGACTGGTGGCAGCAGCAGCTTCAGCACTAGTACTAGGAACTGGAAGTGGTTCCTGATCTTTCACTATTTTTTCCTCCAAAGTTTTGTTCTCCATTTCACAGGACAGCACCCCTGTCACAACTGAGGGCTAGTGCTGATGGCAGGAAGCCTCAGTTGTAGGGGCTGAGGAATACCTAATTTAGGAGGCAGAATAGGATTCCTGAACATGCGTGTACACTTGTAGTACCAATGCCCGAAGGCATAACCATGACAACCAGAGGATATGTTTCAAAGGTTTTATTGAGTACACAGCTCACAGGTTTATTAGCAGTTGCAATGTACAGTGGAAGTCTCTAGGTGTGGTTTTAACTGGAGAAAGTCTTAGAGGACCTTGAGGGTATGTCCTTACCAACACCGATGCACAGAGTGGTGACTTTGGGAACAGAAGCGGGTGACTGTGTAACTGCCGGGTTTTACCAGATGGGACTGGTCAAATGGATGAGCTGTGAGGATAGTGCTAGTGAGCACTAATGTAGCTAGGGAGCGGTGGTACTGACAGGTAATGCTTGGGAGCATATACAGGAGACGCTTGGGAGCATATATAGATAATGCTTTGAGAGCATATACGGGAGATACTTGGGAGCGCAGATTACCAGAAACAGAGACAGGACACCGCTGGAAGCTGGAGTGCTGGGAGCCGGTGTTAGTATTCTGGCAAACACAGGATGCAGTGTTGGGACACTGTGGAGTCAGGCTGCACCAGAAGGAGTGGAACTGGTGCGAGTCTCTAGTGGAGTTTGCAGGCAGGAACGACCACAATGGGAAGAGACTGGTATCACTGGGATGACAACTGAAGCACTGACAAACCTCCAGCACAGGAACAGGATATTTATACCAGCTGGTATGCAGGCATTGGCTAAGCAATTAGATAGTGTTCTGTAGCGCAGTGGAGGAAACAGCAACATGTGACCACAAGCAACATGGCTGCGCCCATGTTACCACTTGGAGGGAAAGTCCGCTTGGGAAGAAACACGTGGAAAACAACAGTAATGGTGGCGGAGGCCGCGGCAGGCAGGAGACGCCACACCGATCCATTTGCACAGCCAGTCCACAGGACAGTGGCAGAGACCGCAGTGAGTAGAAAACGTCATACCCAGCTCTCTGCACACTAAGGGGAACGGACCGGCGGCAACGGAGATCATGCCGGGCAGGAGATGCCACACCTGCTCACCCGCGCAGCAAGGCCACAGGGTCAGTGACAGAGACCGCAGTGAGCATGAGATGTCATACCCAGCTCTCTGCACACTGAAGGCACAGGCACGGCTGCAGCAGTCGCGGCGGGATGAGAACGCCATTCAGGGACCTAACAAGTATACTGGGAGAGGACCCTGTACCAGTGCTACGGGTTAACAGTGGAGCGATGCGGAATACATACATCAGCAACACTGCTGGGACCCGAGCCTGGAACTCTGCCAACCTCAGAAGACACTGGACGGGTAAGAAATGACGACCAGTTACCCGAACCGTGACAACCCCTTTATTATTACAGCACACAGAACAGTGCCCCTTTATTTTCACAGCACCCCTGTATTTTTACAGCATACAAGACGGCCAATTTTACAGCATACAAGACAGGAGGGAGAGGGAGGGAAAGAGAGAAAGGGAGGCCACATCCAGGTTTATACCATAAACTAGAGAAGAACAATAAAAACTTCCCTGACAGGGTATAGAGAATACAATTAAAAGGCAAAGATAAGAAGAAGGCGCATCAACAGTATAATAGGAGGTCCGAAAAGGTCTGACAGGAAATCTCCATGAGGCAAAGTGTTCCAATATAGAAACTAGTCACACCAGACCATGAGAAACCTATGGGAAGCCTTATGGAGATAGGCCGATATTTTCTCCTTGGCTGCCACATGCCGAATCTTAGTGAAATGTTGCTGACAAGAGGGCAGGTTGATGCACTTCCATTGCTTAGCTATTAAACAACAAGCCACATTTAAAATATGTAACAACAGTTTGTCCGCATGTTTACTGAGGCCAGAGCCGGATTAACAATGGAGCAGATGGAGCTGCAGCTCCAGGCTTTCCCGTGAAAATAGGCCCAAGGAGACTGACAGTGGTGACAGGAAAAAAACTTTTCCTGTCACAAGCTGCCAGCAACCACCATGCTAACCTCTGCCCCAGTGGCAAATAGGGGGGCACCCAGGCACGTGTCGTCACCCCTCCTGTCGTATATGAGATTTTTTTTCTTTTGCAGGCAGATGCATGGCCCGCACCAGCATGAGGCTCCTCCCTCATGCATCCTGGGGTTGAGTGTAGCCAAGTCCCGCCAGCCGCCCCCAGCTTTCTGCTCTGGGCAGGAGCCGGCCTAGGCATCGCAGCGGCTGAATGAACCAGAGGGGAGGTCAGGCTGCAAATATGTCACGGATCTATGGCTGGCTGCGGACTAGAGGTATTCGTACCCAGCTGCTTTGTGTTGCGACCGAGCAGCTCTGCCTCCCTTTTCTCCCCTCTTCCTCTGCAGTGTCATATCAGACCAGACTGCCGGGAGAGCTACTACAGGCACAGCCTCAGGGGCATTTATTAGAAGGTAATTTTATTGTTTCCTGTGGGAAGGACACTGTGTGGAGTACTGTGATGTGGTGCAGAATATTGAAGGGGGGGTTAGCAATGGGAGGTGAATATTAGGGGGTGGTTGTTGCTATGAGAGGAAAACATGGGAGGGGGAGGGGCATACTTACCTACTTTGCTGCCTCCTCCTCCGGGAGGAGGCAGCGTTGTAGGTGCATGGGGGTATGGTCGGCAGCAGGATGGGCTGTTTGGGGGCGTGGCCAGCAGCAGGATGGGCGGTCCGGGGGCGTGGCATCATGGTCGCGTCATCGTGACCCCACCCCCCGCTGTGCTGTGCCGAGAAACGAGGCGCTGCATAGCGGGGAGCGGAGCTACGATGACGCGATTCAGCGTGAATCGCGTCATCGGACCCCCTCGGGCCGCCCACTTGTTCTCTGCTGCAGGCGGCCGAGGGGGAAAGCGGGAGGCTTGCCCACCTTTCCGGGGGGCCGGGAGGGTCACCCGATTTTCGGGAGCCTCCCGGCCATTCCGGGAGGGTAGGTAAGTATGGGGAGGGGTTGTGCCCAGACCTGCCTGCACAGACTCTCTCTCTGGGCGGGATGTACTAACCTCCCCCGCTGTGGTATCTGGCTTTTCTCTGTGCTCCTTGTTTTATCTCTGTGGAAACTGTTCTCCTCTCCGCTGGCCGGTGCTACTCGTTGCTCCCCCACGCTCCCCGCTTTTTTCTCCTCTCACTGTGGTCCGCTTCATCACTGCCACGCCCACTGAGTTATGCGCTCTCCATAGCGCTTGGTCAGCACTGCGCTCCCCCTGTCAGTTGCGCATGCGCACTTGTGTCAGCTTCCTGGCATGCATCCTGAAGTTCCTGCGTCAAGTGACAGGGGGAGCGCAGCACTGACCAAGAGCTACAGAGAGCGCAGGACTCAGTGGCTGCAGCGGTGATGAGGCGGACCGCAGTGAGAGGAGAAAAAAACGGGGAGCGTGGGGAGCAACGGGTAGCGCCGGCCAGCGGAGAGGAGACCAGTAACCGTGGAGATAACACAAGGAGCGCAGAGAAAAGCCAGATACCGCAGCGGAGGAGGTTAGTACATCCTGCCCTCTGTCCCCTACTTGATCTGTCCCCGCACCCTCTCCCTGTCCTCGACCTGACCTGTCCCAGCACCCTTACCCTGTCCCATACCAGACCTGTGTCCGCACCCTCTCCCTGTCCCCGACCAGACCTGTGTCCGCACCCTCACCCTATCCCCTACCAGACCTGTCCCCGCACCCTCACTCTGTCACCCATCAGACCTGTCCCTGCACACTCACCCTGTCCCCTATGAAACCTGTCCCTGCACCCTCCCCCTGTCCCCTACCAGACCTGTACCTGCACACTGACACCCCCAGACCTGTTCCTGCACCCTCACCCTATCCCATACCTCCCAACATGACCCTCTCCAGGAGGGACAGAATACTCTGCTCCTGGACTTTCTTCTTAATTTGTGATTGCCATCACCTGTGCTGAAACACCTTTCTTATCCATTAACCTGTTCAACATAGGTGCAGACAATCATAAATTAAGAGGGAAGTCCAGAAGCAGAGCATTCTATCCCTCCTGGAGAGGGTCATGTTGGGAGGTATGCTATCCCATACCAGACCATACTTGCCTACCTGACCCTCTCCATGAGGGAGAAAATGCTCTGTTCCTGGACTTTCCTGGTAATGTATGATTGCCATCACCTGTGGTGAGCTAGTTAATAGTTAATTGATAAGAAAGGTGTTTCAACCACACCTGACCTCCCTATTTAACGGTACCCTCGAGGGAGCCTCCTTCCTACCGGAGACGACCCGGGCAGATATAGTGGTAATCCCAAAGCCTGACAAAGACCCGACTAGTTGCTTAAACTACAGACCAATCTCATTACTGAATGTTGATTTGAAGATATACGCGAAAATACTAGCTAACCGCCTGGGTCCCTTGATGCCCGGCCTGGTCCATCCGGACCAGGTTGGCTTCATCCCTGGACGCCAGGCGTCTGACAACACCAGAAGGGCAATAGATCTAGTATACTCAATCCAAAAACGGAAACTTCCCTCTCTCATTTTGGCTCTTGACGCGGAGAAGGCCTTCGACCGCATATCGTGGTCTTTTGCCTTTGCAGTCCTTGACAAAATGGGATTCTCCGGAAACTTTCTAGAGGGAATCAAAGCACTCTACCGTTCCCCGTCAGCCCAGGTTATGGTTAACGGTGTCTCCTCCTCCAGTTTTGGAATCACTAATGGCACCAGGCAGGGATGCCCCCTTTCCCCTTTAATCTTTGCACTAGTCATGGAGCCCCTAGCAGCAAGGATCCGTAATAACAGTGCTATCCATGGAATACCCACAGGCCTTTCTGAATACAAGATAGCGTTATATGCCGACGACGTCCTGATTTCCCTCACTGACCCGGCCCAATCTCTCCCCGCTCTTCTTTCCGAGACCAATTTATACTCACAGCTCTCTGGCTATAAAATAAACGTGAACAAAACAGAGGTCCTCAACTTTTATATCCCGGCAGCTCTTAAACAGGACCTTCAAACTACCCTCCCCTGTAACTGGCATACCAAGAAAATTAAATACCTTGGTGTATTCTTAACCCACCATCACCACCAACTTTTCCAAGCAAATTACCCCCGTTTATTACGGACAATTAAGGAGGACTTGGTGGATTGGTCCAGTTATTTTATATCATGGATAGGCAGAATTAACTCCGTTAAGATGAGCGTGCTCCCCCGACTCCTGTACTTATTTCAGACCCTCCCGATTTACGTCCCTACCTACGTCTTCAAGACCCTACAACGCCAATCCTCCCTTTTTATTTGGAACCATAAACGTCCCCGAGTCAGACTTAAACTGCTCCAACGCCCCTCCAGAGGAGGCGGACTGGGTATCCCGGACTTTAAGAAATACTATTATGCCGCGCAACTCGCTCAATGTGCACAATGGTGCAACGAGGGCGGGACACGGAAGGTCTGGGCGGGGATAGAGGCGGAGGAGACAGGTCTAGCCACGCTATCCTCTCTAATGTGGCTACACCGGAACCGGCGTCCCCGTGCGGCCTTATCGCACCCTGTAGTAAGTCGCTCCTTAGCGATTTGGGACCTGACAAATAGACGGTTCAGCCTGGCCCCATACCCGTCCCCACTAATTCCGCTATTTCACAACCCAGCCTTCCCGCCAGGCATGAGTGGAGCCACGCATACATCTTGGCGCTCGAGTGGCATACTATATGTTAATGATATCACCTCCACAGCTACTTTCCCACAATTCACAGATATCCGTGAAGGAACAGTAATCCCCTCATCAGACTTCTTTCGCTATCTGCAAATTAGACATTTCCACTCCACCATTACCACTACCCTTCTCTACAGACACCTATCCCCCTTCGAATACATTAGCTGGAAACGCACCAACACTAAAGGCCTCATATCAGATATATACGCCCTCCTGGACGACCTCCCCACAACATCCCGGGCCCCTCACGAATCGGCATGGGAAAAAGAACTGGGATTAACAATAGACAATGAGGACTGGGTAGATATATGGGACAATGCGGCTTCCAGCTCCATATGTGTAAGAATTAAAGAAAATATCTATAAATTACTCTACCGATGGTACTACGTCCCTGCCCGTCTACACACTATGTTCCCCGGCACCCCAGATGGATGCTGGAGGGGTTGTACGGACACTGGTTCATTCTTACACATTTGGTGGGCTTGCCCCAAAATTCATAAAATATGGAGTGAACTCATCACTTTGCTTTCGCGCCTATTTGACACCTCCATCTCCTCCGATCCCCAATACTTCTTGCTCCCCATGACTCTTCCCACCCTCAATAGACACCAAAACAAACTATTCCGACATATAGTTTCGGCAATGACTTGCCAAATTGCCACAGACTGGAAGAACCCGACCCCTTCACCAATGCCGGTGATAATTTCCCGGATATGGTATATCCACAAAATGGAATACATGACTGCAGTCATTCGTAACACGTCGAAGCGATTTGATAAAGTATGGTCCCCGTGGCTAACTTTACAACAGGCCCCCTCCCCATTTATAACCTGACATCGCATGCCAAAGCCGCACTCACCCCCTGCCTCCGAGGGCTACTCCTCCACCCCACCACCCTCTCTCTACTCCCCCCTCTCTTCTCTCCAACCGGAGGTGCCCAGCCTCCTATGCTCCCCGGTTCCCCCCTGCTCGCTATCTGAGCACTCTCTTCCTCTTATTTCCTCTGCTGACTCTCTTTGACGGAAGGCCACCCCGTTGCCGAGAGTATCCCATTTCTTATGCTTTGACTTGAATCTCTAAACATGGGAAAACATAAAAAACAAAAATCGGATCTACTCTGTTGTTGTAACAATTCACTGTAATTATATCTGCTCTTTAAGCACCCAAGATGTTCGGGTGTTCTGTTACGTTATCATTGTACTTATTTCATGATCCATCCAATAAAATGTGTTTAAAAAAAAAAAAAAAAGAAAGGTGTTTCACCACAGGTGATGGCAATCATACATTACCAGGAAAGTCCAGGAACAGAGCATTTTCTCCCTCATGGAGAGGGTCAGGTAGGCAAGTATGTACCAGACCTGTCCCCGCACCCTCACCCTGTCAACCACCAGACCTGTCCCTGCACCCTCACCCTGTCACCCACCAGACCTGTGTCTGCACCTTCTCCCTGTCCCCGACCAGACCTCTCCCAGCACCCTCACCCTATTCCCTACCAGTCCTGTCCCCGCACCCTCACCCTATCACCCACCAGACCTGTCCCTGTACCCTCAGCCTGTCCCCTACCAGACCTGTACTTGCACACTCACCCTGACACCAACCAGACCTGTCCCTGCACACTCACCCTGTCCCCTATCAGACCTGTACCTGTACCTGTACCTGCACACTCACCCTGACAACAACCAAACCTGTCCCTGCACCCTCACCCTATCCCCTACCAGACCTGTCCCTGCACACTCACCTTGTCACCTAACAGACCTGTTCCCACACACTAACCCTGTCCCCTATCAGACCTGTCCCTACACCCTCACTATGTCCCATACCAGACCTGTCTATGCACACTCACCCTGACACCCACCAGACCTGTCCCTGCACCCTCACCTTGTCCCCTACCAGACCTGCTCCCGCACACTTACCCTGTCCCCAACCAGACGTGTCCCCGCACACTCATTCTGTCACCCCCCAAGACCTGTCTCCAAAGACTCTCTCACCCTGCCAAACATCAGACCTGTGTCGCCCATGGCTTCTGCTGCTGTCATGCCAGTGTCTGGTGGGGTGGGGGTATTTATTTCTCTGTGTGTGGCAAATGTGTGTGTGGGGGACAATTTTTCTTTCCTGTGGTGGCAAATGTGTTTTAATTTCTTCTTGCTGGGAACATTGTATTTGTTTGGGGTTTTTTTCTGGTGGGAGACTTTTTTTTGTTTTTTTTTTGTTTACCCCGTAGAGCTAATGTGTTTTATTTTAACCTCTGGGGGCCAATGTGTTTGTGTCTCCTATAAAGGCCAGTGTGTGTTTTTTTATTTTTTCTGTGGGGTGCAATGTGTTTGCTTTTGTTTCCTATTAGGGCCAATTTCCACTCCCCTCACACTATCCTTTAAGTCCAGGCTCCTCTCCTAGGTCTTTCCCATCCCCCTAGCTATATATGTATGTATGTATGTATGTATGTATGTATGTATGTATGTATGTATGCGTGTGTATGTATGTATATATATATATATCTATCTCCTATATATTAGCCCAAGTCTGTGATTCTGTGCATGGCCGTAACGCTGGGCGGAGTCACAGCGGTGGGCGGAGTCACAGAGCCCGCCCACCACATGTGCAGCAAATCTCTGCGACTGCAGCCTATCCATCTCACACCCCTTCCCCCCCCCCCAGCAACTCTGAGGGCTAAAACACACTACCCGGCTTTTGCCGGCCGGGAAAAAGCCGGACGGCTTTTTCCCGTGCCGGCATTGTAGTTAACAGTGTGAGGGCTAGGGTCCCTTCACACTGCACGGCCCCGTGCAGTGTGAAGGGACCCTAGCCCTCACACTTGCAGCCGGGTCTCACCACTGGAAGGTCCGGCGGCCGGGCGGCCACCGGGCCGTCTTTGCAGCCAGTGAACCGTGTGTGTGAAGGGGAGCTTTCACACACAACGTTTTTTCTGAAGCCGTGTCTGATGCTGCGCATGCGCACAGCATTACACACGGCTCAAAGCCATCCTGTGTGCGAGACTCTGCCGGTTTCTCCCGGATGGCAAAAAGCCGGACAAAGTTTGTCCGGCTTTTTGCCATCCGGGAGAAACCGGCCAGTGTGTTACAGCCCTGACTCCCCGGCCACGGCGCCGGCCGAACAACAACAGCTGCTGCCACAGGCATAGACATTAGGAAGGTGGCGCAGGAGAAGGCTTCATACAGGGCCGGCGCCACCACTAGGCAGCTTTAGGCAGCTGCCTATGGGCGCCGACCACTGGAGGGCGGTGCCGCACGCTGCAGATGAGTGCCTCCTATATTACTCAGCTCCTCCTCTTCCTGTTATCAGCCGGCACAGCTGTTATCAGCCGGCACAGCAGCAGCACTAACATTGTAAGTGTATATAACCTGTCAGCCGCCTCTCCTTATGTGCACTGTCTGCTCCTCTCTCTGCAGTACTCGCCCCCCTTCCCCCCTCCGTGACAATACCTGTGATTGCAGTGAGGATATGCATGCTACGATCATGAATGGGTAATTAAAGCTGTAGCGGAGTGGGGAGGGCGAAAAGTCCGTACTTGATCCTCTCTCTGTGCAGTCCAGTGCTAAGCAAGTTAAGATCTCATTGTACAGACCCCCCCCCCCCCCCTCCCCTGTGATGTACGGAGATCAGCGGGCAGCCTCTCTGCATGATTTATTAGGTTGTGCTGAGAACGGAGCTCGGAGGTGGTGGGGAAGGGCTGCAGTGACCATAAAGTTATTACTGTGTGCAGCCAGCTCCCAGCATGGGACTGGGCTAAGCACAAGGAGGCATAAGCCAGATCAAACCAGGGGTGAGGGGTGCTGAACATTCAGCTCATGAACCCGAATAGGCTGAGCAGCAGTTTGCTGAGGGACATGTAATAGCAGCCAGCAGCAACAGCAGGTGTGATCCTGCCCCTCTCTCTCCCTGGCCACATTATACCCATTGTAATCTGCACATCAAGCAGTATGTACTCCCTGCCCTGCTTCACGCAGGTAAGTGGCTGCAAATATGGGCACTTAGCCATGGTAGGCCCGTGGTTATTGGCACCATCCTTCAACTACTTTGAGCAGGGTCTGGTGTTGTTGATCCTGGGCATTGAGCATGGGGAACTTCCTGTATGTGTCTGTACATGAGGGGGGGGGGGGGGGGGGGGGGTCTAACACTAAAATGCAATAAAAATTTTGCAAACTGCAGTCTCTGAGGTTTGACTGTATTTCCCAAATGCTCAAAACTCTGGAAAGGTGACTGATAGGCACAGCCAAGGATGTGGTGCTGATATGACAGAGAAACCCCTCCTGTCTTAAGTGCCCTGGGCCTCCCAAAGGCCTAATCCAGGCCTAGCGGTTCTTGCACACATTGGGTACACCTGCAGCATTACAGTAGTAACCTGTCCTGATGTTTACACTAAGAGTCAGCACACTGTGCGGGATGGGGATGTATCTTGGAGTCCGGCGTTCAGCATCCTGGCGGTCGGAATGCCTGCTTCGGAATCCTGACACCTGTCAGAATGCCGACAGCGGCATCCCAACACCCGGGATCCCGAACGAAAGTTAGATTATGGTTAGGCTGCAGGGGGTGGGTGGCTTAGAGTGTGGGGAGGGATAGGGTTAGGCTGCTGGAGGTTAGGTTTAGGCTGCAGGGAGCGAGGGTTAGAGGGAAGATTAGGGTTCTCTTACTGAAGCTCCCCTGTTGAGTTTTAGCCAGTCCGAATGCTGGAATTGGTGTTCTGACCGCCATCATCCTGACTACCACTATACGATACCCAGCCTGCGGGATGTACTAACGGGAAAATGTAGTAAAATCCCAGTCTTGGGGGTTTTACCACATTTTCTGTATGTCCTAAGACCCGGACGCCGGGGTTCCGAAGGGGGGGGGGGGGGGGGGGGGGGGAGAGAGCAGGGACAGTATTATATAGCCTTGCCTAGGGTGCCTAGAAACCTTGCATCGGCCCTGGCTTCATAGCCCTCCCTGCCCCACGTACACAGACCCGCAGCCTCCTCCGCACACATCCAGCTGTCCGCTCTCCTGCTGTGACAGGAGCCGAGTGCTGCAGTGACGTCATCTCCTGCAGCACTCGCCTCCTGTCACACAGCCGGCACACACACTCCAGTCTCCGGGGGATGCCAGCATCTACAGGCAAGCTGGAAACACCCCCGGAGCGAGAGAGAACATACCCGCGAGGCCACGCCCCTTTTTACGTTAGGCCACGCCCCCCTTTTGCCATGCGAGGGGGGGGGGGGGGGGAGGAAATGTCATAGTACAGACTGCTCCCCCACACCTGGTGACGCCTCTGGATACTGGACTATTTCACAGCCTGCAGCAGCCACCCACAGCCATAACGGTGAGTCCCTCCAACCATCCTAGCCACTGTATCTATGTCTGGTCGCCACTTTACACAAGTCCACCCCCTCCACTACTTCCCCCCTTTCTTCATCAGCTTCCTCACTGGGGACCCTCCCTACCGCCCCGCGTCTCTCTATCCCCTCCCTAACGCCCCACATCTCTCTGTCCCCTCTCTACCGCCCCACCTCTCTGTCCCCTCCCTACCGCCCCGCGTCTCTCTATCCCCTGCCTACCGCCTCACCTCTCTGTCCCCTCCCTACCGCCCCGTGTCTCTCTGCCCCCTCCCTACCGACCCGCGTCTCTCTATCCCCTCCTTACCGCCCCGCGTCTCTCTTTCCCCTCCCTACCACCCCACGTCTCTCTTTCCCCTCCCTACCACCCCACGTCTCAGTATCCACTTCCTACCGCCCTACGTCTGTTTCCCCTCCTCCCTATGCCCCGCGTCTCTGTCCCCTCCCTACCGCCCCGCGTCCTTCTATCCCTTCCCTACCGCCCGCGTCTCTCTATCCCCTCCCTACCACCCCGCGTCTCTCTATCCCCTCCCTAACGCCCCGCGTCTCTCTTTCCCCTCCCTACCGCCCCGAGTCTCTCTATCCCCTCCTTACCGCCCGCGTCTCTCTTTCCCCTCCCTACCACCCCACGTCTCAGTATCCACTTCCTACCGCCCTACGTCTGTTTCCCCTCCTCCCTATGCCCTGCGTCTCTGTCCCCTCCCTACCGCCCCGCGTCCTTCTATCCCCTCCCTACCGCTCCGCGTCTCTCTATCCCCTCCCTACCACCCCGAGTCTCTCTATCCCCTCCCTAACGCCCCGCGTCTCTCTTTCCCCTCCCTACCGCCCCGCGTCTCTCTGTCCCCTCCCTACCGCCCCACCTCTCTGTCCCCTCTTTACCGCCCCGCATCTCTCTGTCCCCTCCCTACCGCCCCACGTCTCAGTATCCACTTCCTACCGCCCTACGTCTGTTTCCCTTCCTCCCTATGCCCCGCGTCTCTGTCCCCTCCCTACCGCCCCGCGTCCCTCTATCCCCTCCCTACCGCCCCGCGTCTCTCTATCCCCTCCCTACCACCCCGCGTCTCTCTATCCCCTCCCTACCGCCCCGCGTCTCTCTATCCCCTCCCTACCACCCCGCGTCTCTCTATCCCCTCCCTAACGCCCCGCGTCTCTCTTTCCCCTCCCTACCGCCCCGAGTCTCTCTATCCCCTCCTTACCGCCCGCGTCTCTCTTTCCCCTCCCTACCACCCCACGTCTCAGTATCCACTTCCTACCGCCCTACGTCTGTTTCCCCTCCTCCCTATGCCCTGCGTCTCTGTCCCCTCCCTACCGCCCCGCGTCCTTCTATCCCCTCCCTACCGCTCCGCGTCTCTCTATCCCCTCCCTACCACCCCGAGTCTCTCTATCCCCTCCCTAATGCCCCGCGTCTCTCTTTCCCCTCCCTACCGCCCCGCGTCTCTCTGTCCCCTCCCTACCGCCCCACCTCTCTGTCCCCTCTTTACCGCCCCGCATCTCTCTGTCCCCTCCCTACCGCCCCACGTCTCTGTATCCCCTCCCTACCGCCCCATGTCTCTGTATCCCCTCCCTACCGCCCCATGTCTCTGTATCCCCTCCCTACCGCCCATGTCTCTGTATCCCCTCCCTACCGCCCCATGTCTCTGTATCCCCTCCTCCTACGCCTCTCTATCCCCACATTAGCACCCCGCGTCTCTCTATCCCCTCCCTAACGCCCCGCGTCTCTCTTTCCCCTCCCTACCGCCCCGCGTCTCTCTTTCCCCTCCCTACCGCCCCGCGTCTCTGTATCCCCTCCCTACCGCCCCATGTCTCTGTATCACCTCCCTACCGCCCCATGTCTCTGTATCCCCTCCCTACCGCCCCATGTCTCTGTATCCCCTCCTCCCTACACCTCTGTATCCCCACCCTACCGCCCCGCTTCTCTCTATCCCCTCCCTACCACCCTGCGTCTCTCTATCCCCTCCCTACCGCCCTGCGTCTCTCTATCCCCTCCCTACCGCCCTGCGTCTCTGTATCCCCTCCCTACCGCCCTGCGTCTCTGTATCCCCTCCCTACCGCCCCGCGTCTCTCTATCCCCTCCCTACCGCCCCGCGTCTCTCTATCCCCTCCCTACCGCCCCGCGTCTCTCTATCCCCTCCCTACCGCTCTGCGTCTCTCTATCCCCTCCCTACCGCGTCTCTCTGTCCCCTCCCTACCGCGACTCTCTGTCCCCTCCCTACCGCCCGCGTCTCTATGTCCCCTCCCTACCACCCACGTCTCTCTGTCCCCTCCCTACCGCCCGCATCTGTCTGTCCCCTCCCTACCGCCCCACCTCTCTGTCCCCTCCCTACCGCCCCACCTCTCTGTCCCATCCCTACCGCCCGCGTCTCTCTGTCCCCTCCCTACCGCTCTGCGTCTCTCTGTCCCCTCCCTACCGCTCTGCGTCTCTCTGTCCCCTCCCTACCGCCCCGCGTCTCTCTGTCCCCTCCCTACCGCCCCACGTCTCTGTATTCACTCCCTACCGCCCCGCGTCTCTCTGTCCCCTCCCCACCGCCCCGCGTCTCTCTATCCACTCCCTACCGCGTCTCTCTGTCCCCTCCCTATCACCCCACGTCTCTCTATCCCCTCCCTACCGCCCCGCATCTTTCTATCCCCTCCCTACCGCCCTGCATCTCTGTATACCCTCCCTACCGCCCCGCCTCTCTCTATCCCCTCCCTACCGCCTCGCGTCTCTGTATCCCCTCCCTACCGCCTAGCGTCTCTGTATCCCCTCCCTACTGCCCTGCATCTCTGTATCCCCTCCTTACCGCCACGCCTCTCTCTATCCCCTCCCTACCACTCTGCGTCTCTCAATCCCCTTCCTACCTCCCCGCGTCTCTGTATCCCCTCCCTATGGCCCTGCGTCTCTGTGTCCCCTCCCTACCCCCCTGCGTCCCATACAGGGTCCATACCACCGGCTCCTTGATACCTCCCTGACAAACCCTCACCAGGAGGACAGGAGCCGTAACCCCCTGCGGTGCTCACAGTAGTTACCGGTATATTGGTGATGCTCCGCTCTGCCGCCTCCTCCCTATCCCTCACTCAGCAAGCGCAGGGCGCAAGCCCAGCACCAAGCAGATGATCGCACTGCCCATGGCCATTGGCCCTGGGAGCAGCTCCAGCCTGCGCACCCTCCTCCTACTGCTCCTGAGGGGGGCGCGCACATAGCGCATGCAGAGGGGACTGGTGCACCTGTGGCCGCGTGGACACATTGCGTGCGCAACATGTCCGCGTTGCTACACCTGAAGGATCAGACGGTGTAGAGAGAGGACACAGCTGCCTCTGTTCCGCATTGTACCAGCACTCCCCTCTGTGTCTAATGACACCATATAGCTCTTCATGCCGGTATGTCTATACCACATGCATCCTTATCCGTGCCCTATATATTGTTACACATACAATCACATAGTTATAGGTCCTGCACCCACCCCCCACCTGCATCCACCGCCCCCCCCCTCGACCCGCAGCATCTACATACTCCCTGCCTCATCCGCCCCCTCCCCCCGCACTCGCTACATTCTGTACATCGTGCCCTGCAGGCACCGTTAACGCCGTCGCAAGGGCCTACACCCCCTTCACCATCTGAAGCCCTTTCGTTGTGCAATATTTAACCAGTAACAAACCTAGGAATGCAGGTAATACTCATACAAATATTGAACCCAGCAAGGCGTGCAGGGGTTAAGGGGGCGTAGCCCCTTTCGACGGTGTGAAGAGCGCCCGTAGGGCGCGATGAAGCGCCTAGTATACATATATATATATATATATAAAATCATCTCAGGGTAGCATAGCATTATGAGATAGACCATAGACCATCACCAGTCCATGTCGACAGTGGGGCCCACACACCATTGGACATGCCCCCATTAAAAAAAAAAAATCACCCCCTTCAGTATCAATTGCCTCCAGTGCCGTTCTTTTTGTGGGACTGTCTATTGGATTTGTGGTTCTGGCACGGAGGCTAGCTGATTCATTTGAAAAATTGAGTGCCGACTGTCCTGTATATATATCATGTGCCGTGTGGGCACCAGTTGTAAGGCACCTAAGCTGCTCATTAAGCTCCACTTGGATATTCAAAATCATTGTGACTGGAAGTCTGGTTATTGTTATTTAGTACAGAAGAGTGCACGGTGTGTGGGATCATGGAGGATAATGTGACCGTTGCTCAGATTGCCCCAGGGTGTCATATGATGGGAAGAATGGCACCTGGAGAAACGTTTAGTTTCACGCAGGAACAAATTGAGAGCATTTTGTCCAAGGAGACTCTCCCTGTCATGGACACTGCGATGAAGGCAGAGGATTTCTTGTTCCGGTTAATGAAATATAAACGTAGAGAAATAGAATATTTACTTCACGGGATTTCACTCACTGAATATTATAGAGAACGCAAAATCCCTAGAGGAATCCGTATCCGGAATGTACCCACTATTGGGCGTCATAACCCAGACTTCGTAAGAAAATGGATCGGAATCCTTAATAGATGTGCGTTCGATCTCATGGTTCTCGTGAACGGAGAGGCCAAAAGGGAATTGGAGCTCACACGACAGAGAATTGCGGCCTTCGAGAAGGAAAATATGAAGGTTTTTGAGACTGATAAATCACAGGATTGGATGCATAAATTAGAGACCCAGTGCGACCAATATCGGCGAGATCTACTGAAATTTACACGTAATAAGAAAATAACTGTAGATCAGGACTATGACGATAACAAAGTGTATAGGTGGCTGGCAGGTGTGGATAGTTTGGACAGATCGCGAGTTCCACAGAGACGTAGACCCTGGCAGAGAAAAAAACAAGGCACCAGGGCCAAAATTTACTAAAAAAATCGAGTTTGTCCGATTTGTGTTTTTTTTTTTCTAAGTCCCAACACGGGAATTCACTAAGCACAAATCTCGGCAGTGTTTGGGCTATTCGTAATGGTTTGATTGGCAAAGTTCAGAAATACGAATGAATAGACCATCGGTCAAATGCGGCTGTTATTTCATACAACACGGGTATTCACTATTCATTCGTATTTGGGTGTTAGTCTCTGAGTGCTCAAGTGCGGGTGTATTTTTTTGCGAATCGTTAAAAAAAGCAGTAAAAAAATAGACCTGCTTTTTCCAGTCGAGTTTGGATAACCATGCACGGATCAGTGAGATCTGTGCATGGTTATCTATGGGCAAGGGTCTGTTTAATGTAAAAACTTTGGAAAAAATTTGTGTGGGGTCCCCCCTCCTAAGCAAAACCAGCCTCGGGCTCTTTGAGCCGGTCCTGGTTGAAAAAATATGGGGGAAAAAATGACAGGGGTTCCCCCATATTTAATCAACCAGCACCGGGCTCTGCGCCTGGTCCTGGTTCAAAAAATACAGGGTACAAAAAGCGTAGGGGTCCCCCGTATTTCTTAAACCAGCACCGGGCTCCACTAGCCAGGTACATAATGCCACAGCCGGGGGACACTTTTATTGTGGTCCCGGCGGCCCTGGCATTACATACCCAACTAGTTACCCCTGGCCGGGGTACCCTGGAGGAGTGGGAACCCCTTAAATCAGGGGGTCCCCCCCTCCAGCCACCTAAGGGCCAGGGGTGAAGCCCGAGGCTGTCCCTCCCATCCAAGGGCGGCGAATGGGGGGCTGATAGCCTTGTGTAAAAAAAAGAATATTGTTTTTTGTAGCAGTACTACAAGTCCCAGCAAGCCTCCCCCGCAAGCTGGTACTTGGAGAACCACAAGTACCAGCATGCGGGGGGGAAACGGGCCCGCTGGTACCTGTAGTACTACTACAAAAAAATACCCAAATAAAAACAGAACTCACACACCTTGAAAGTAAAACTTTATTACATATATGCACACCTACATTCACACATACTTACCTATGTTCACACGAGGGTCGGTCCACTTCTCCAAGTAGAATCCATGGGGTACCTGTGAATAAAATTATACTCGCAAAAATCCAGTGTAGATCGGTCCTCTTCTGAGCTTGTAATCCACGTACTTGGCAAAAAAACAAACCGAAAAACCCGAACCACGCACTGAAAGGGGTCCCATGTTTACACATGGGACCCCTTTCCCCGACTGCCGAGACCCCCCGTGACTCCTGTCACAGAGGGTCCCTTCAGCCAATCAGGGAGCGCCACGTTGCGGCACTCTCCTGATTGCCTGTGCGCTCCTGAGCTATCAGTCAGGCTGCGCACGGCAGAGATACAATGTAGCGCATAGGCGCTACATTGTATCCAATGGTGGGAACTTTGCGGTCAGCGGTGAGGTTACTCGCGGTCAACCGCTGACCGCAAAGTTCCCACCATTGGATACAATGTAGCGCTTATGCGCTACATTGTATCTCTGCCGTGCGCAGCCTGACTGACAGCTCAGGAGCGCACAGGCAATCAGGAGAGTGCCACGACGTGGCGTTCCCTGATTGGCTGAAGGGACCCTCTGTGACAGGAGTCACGGGGGGTCTCGGCAGTCGGGGAAAGGGGTCCCATGTGTAAACAAGGGACCCCTTTCAGTGTGTGGTTCGGGTTTTTCGGTTTGTTTTTTTGCCAAGTACGTGGATTACAAGCTCAGAAGAGGACCGATCTACACTGGATTTTTGTGAGTATAATTTTATTCACAGGTACCCCATGGATTCTACTTGGAGAAGTGGACCGACCCTCGTGTGAACATAGGTAAGTATGTGTGAATGTAGGTGTGCATGTATGTATTAAAGTTTTACTTTCAAGGTGTGTGAGTTCTGTTTTTATTTGGGTATTTTTTTGTAGTAGTACTACAGGTACCAGCGGGCCCGTTTCCCCCGCATGCTGGTACTTGTGGCTCTCCAAGTACCAGCTTGCGGGGGAGGCTTGCTGGGACTTGTAGTACTGCAACAAAAAACAATATTCTTTTTTTTACACATGGCTATCAGCCCCCCATCCGCAGCCCTTGGATGGGGGGGGACAGCTTTGGGCTTCACCCCTGGCCCTTGGGTGGCTGGAGGGGGGGGACCCCTTGATTTAAGGGGTCCCCACTCCTCCAGGGTACCCCGGCCAGGAGTGACTAGTTAGTGATTTAATGCCAGGGCCGCAGGGACCTATATAAAAGTGTCCCCCGGCTGTGGCATTATCTCTCTGACTAGTGGAGCCCGGTGCTGGTGTTAAAAATACGGGGGACCCCTACGCTTTTTGTCCCCCGTATTTTTGGCACCACGACCAGGCGCAGAGCCCGGTGCTGGTTGTTCAAATATGGGGGAACCCCTGTCAATTTTTTCCCCATATTTTTGCAACCAGGACCGGCTCAAAGAGCCCGAGGCTGGTTTTGCTTAGGAGGGGGGACCCCACACAATTTTTTTTTTTGAATTTTAACACTTTAATTTTTTTTTTTAAGGTGAACAATGAAGCCCTGCACGGATCTCACAGATCCGGCCTGGATTTCTTGTGTTTTGTCAGGCAGTGTTTTACTCATCACTCCCGTAAAACACTGCCTGACATTACGAATCACATCGACATCGGAAAAAAACGAATGTTGCAAACTCGGCAGATTAGTAAATGACCGTATCAGGATTCAAAAAGTTGCAGTAAAATGCACCCGATACCATTCGAGTTCAAACACCCTTAAAAACGTCAAAAACACGAATATTAGTAAATATACCCCCTGGAGTGCAAAATCGAGTAGCGTCAGTGATTTTCGCCTTTTCTGAATCGGAAGTGCCTCTGGTAGTGTCCCTTTAGGACAAGTTACAAAAGATGGCCAGGGCCAGACCGACGCACTACCACCCGCAGGGGTGGCCCGAACAAAAGGGGTACGAAGAGCTGCCCAGAACAAGAATTACACCTAATCTTTAATCTGTCCAGAAGATCCATCACGCCAGCTGAAAAGCAGGTCCTAAGCCGTGGACTTAGTTTTGTACCTACCAACGCACATGGGCCCTCATTCCGAGTTGTTCGCTCTGTATTTTTCATCGCATCGCAATGAAAATCCGCTTAGTACGCATGCGCAATGTTCGCACTGCGACTGCGCCAAGTAACTTTGCTATGTAGAAAGTAATTTTACTCACGGCTTTTTCATCGCTCCGGCGATCGTAATGTGATTGACAGGAAATGGGTGTTACTGGGCGGAAACACGGCGTTTCAGGGGCGTGTGGCTGAAAACGCTACCGTTTCCGGAAAAAACGCAGGAGTGGCCGGAGAAACGGTGGGAGTGCCTGGGCGAACGCTGGGTGTGTTTGTGACGTCAACCAGGAACGACAAGCACTGAACTGATCGCGCAGGCAGAGTAAGTCTGAAGCTACTCTGAAACTGCTAAGTAGTTAGTAATCGCAATATTGCGAATACATCGGTCGCAATTTTAAGAAGCTAAGATTCACTCCCAGTAGGCGGCGGCTTAGCGTGTGTAACTCTGCTAAATTCGCCTTGCGACCGATCAACTCGGAATGAGGGCCATGATCCATTCAACTGGTCGAGAGACCTTCATAACTTTACTAGAAAGCTTAGGCTTAAAGAATTCTTTCAAAATACTCCCTCTCAGAAGGCTGTATCTTCAGTGTTTGATAACTTTTTAAGTCGTGCGTCCAGATCCAACTTTGACCCGGTCTCATCTAACGCCTCTATTAGAACTTTTAGCAGACTCATGGATGATTCAGTCAATAGATTTGTATCTGCTCCTGCAAAAGTCAGATTGAACATGCCCATCTGGGAACGAGAAGCTTTAAAGAACCTTCAGTCATATCAGGACATTGTGATCCGGCCCGCCGACAAAGGCAGAGCCATCGTCATCATGGATTCAGATTACTACCGGGAAGAAGCCCTGAGCCAACTAGCGGAAGAAGAGGTGAAAATCCTACGCAGCTAAAGTCCAAGGATTTCTACCGGAGAAAGTACACAAGGCATTATGTGTCCGGTTTCCTAAGAGTCCAATATTATACATGATACCCAAGCTTCATAAACATCAGACCAAGCCCCCCGGGAGACCAATCATTTCCGCCAGGGACTCGTTGTATCAGCCGGTATCACAGCTCCTGGATAGTGTTCTACAGCCATTGCTGCCGGGTCAAAGAACATTTCTCAAGGACACAAATACGTTCATTCTAAAATTGCAGGAACTTACGGTACTACCACCGGGCACGTTGATGTGTTGCCTCGACGTTTGCAGTTTATATACATCCATCCCGCACCAAGAGGGGTTGTGTGCGATGCGGGAGTTCCTGGAGGATAACCTAGTTCCATAATTGTTCAACCACAACTTGTTTCTTACACTGTTGGAGCTCACATTATGCAGAAATTATTTTCTGTTTGATGGGGAGTTCTACTTACAGCTGTGAGGGTGCACGATGGGATCATCGGTAGCACCCTCGTATGCTAACATCTACATGTTTGCCTAGGAAAACAAGATGTTTTTCATTAATCAAGCTGTGGCTGGAAATATCATTTTGTATACTAGGTACATTGATGATGTCTTCCTGTTATGGGGGGGCGGGAGAGAAGCATTTGAGAGGTTGATGTCAGAAATCAATGCCTTACCTTCCCCTATCAAGTTTACCTACATATGTGATGAGAAGGAGGTTAACTTCCTAGATGTTAAGATAGTCTTGATGGGGGGGGGGGGGGGGGGGGGGGTCGCATCTCTACTGACATTTTCTCCAAACCCACTGACAGGAATACATTATTGATGGCCTCCAGTCACCACTCTAAGCCTTTAAAGAAGGGTGTGTCTCTCTCGCAGATGATGCACGCATCACCAGTAATAAGGAGAAAATCCCTGGTCTGTTGGATGAGATGATTCTTAAGTTCTTAGCGAGGGGATATGACGGGTCAGTTCTGCAGTCACAAAAACAACGGGTTCTGCAGATGTCTAGGGACCAGCTGTTACATCCAGTTAAGAAAGATACTTACAATATTTTACCCTGGGCTAGTGATTTTTCAACGGCCAGCCCGATCATCCATAGGGCATCACAGGCACTATGGCCTATAGTGGCGTCTGACCCTGATTTGCCTTCATTTAAGAGTTTCAAGCCCATTGCTGCAATCAGGAGGGGGGCGCACCTTCGTGATAGAGTAGTTAGAACAGACATTACGGGGATGGGTAGTTCCCCTGTTCCAAATGTACAAAGGAGACCTCCCGGGTGTTACCGTTGCCCTAAGTGTGCTACGTGTAATCACATGGTAGCTTGCAAAGAATTTAAACACCCACATAAGGATCTCAAATTTTTTATTAGACAGGTGATTTCCTGTAGTACTGCATTTGTTGTATATGTTATAGTATGTCCATGTGGTTTGTACTACATTGGGCAGACGACACGTAAGTTTAGTGAGCGTATGGCGGCTCATCGCTCGGCCATTAAACTTACCTTGGAAGGGAAACCTGTAGACCAGCCGGTGGCCCGGCATTTTAAGACTGCGGGCCACAGTTTGGGCTCCTTGAAATATTTTGGTATTAATCATGTACCGTTGTCTTTGAGGGGAGGAGATAGGGCCCGGGTCTTGTTGGAAAAGGAAACACGTTGGATTTTGAGGCTAGATACATTCTGGCCCCGTGGCCTGAATGATAAAATTAATTGGAACGTCTTCAGTTAGTTGTTCTGTATCATATAGATAGTTTCTCTATGGCCCTGTAATTTCCATTACTCCTGGTATAATTGTATGGTTATGGTTTGGGGCTGCATGAGTGATGGGGCAGAGTTCTCCATCACTTTTGGTACTATTTCACTGTCGCTGATTGGGGCCCCCTGAGTGTTAGGTTGGGGATTCTGCCGATCTCATATATGCTTGTGAATCTCGGGAGACGGGCGTTTTAGTCCTGAGACCACATTATAGTCATGTAGGCACAATGTTTATTATTGTATTTTGTATATGTATCTCTCCTGTACTATTGTTTTTAAATGTATATGTTTTGATTTTGTTTACTTAAGGGTGCAAGCCGATCCGCCCACCACCTGATTCCTGTCTGAGGAGGTAGCTCAGCCGGCAATCCCATGACACGCAGCAGCGTTGTGGTGAGCCGCAAGCGGCGGGTCGCCATGACAACAGGTGACGCGATCACCGGAAGTGACGCGATCACCGGAAGTGACCCGCCGGCTTCAGTTCCGGAAGCAGGATCGCGTGGAGGGGACGCGGTGGCAAGCACCCTGGTGGGTATTTAAGTGGGTAAGTGATCTCTATGTGTGTTTGTCCAGTGCTTGGTATTTTGGCTTGAGAAAAGGGCAGATGCCCTGAAACAGCAGTTGCTTTTAAATACACAGCATTTTGTTCAGTATCAATTGCCTCCAGTGCCGTTCTTTTTGTGGGACTGTCTATAGGATTTGTGGTTCTGGCACGGAGGCTAGCTGATTCATTTGAAAAATTGAGTGCCGACTGTCCTGTGTATATATATATATATATATATATATATATATAAATCATCTCAGGGTAGCATTATGAGATAGACCATATACCATCACCAGTCCATGTCGACAGTGGGGTCCCCACACCATTGGACATGCCCCCATTACAAAAAATAAATAAATCACCCCCTTCCCTCCCCCCCCCCCCCCCCCCCACCCCAGCATTGGCAACACCCCCGCAGCGGCACACATTAGGCCCTTCATCAATTTCAGCTCCAGGCCCATGTGTACCTTAATCTGGCACTGACTGAGGCCTTCTGTTGGGCAGCCAAGGAGAAAAGACAAAGATGATTTAGTCAGAGGTACCTTTAAGACTGCTGATAGAAGACAGGCAATGCCATCCCAAAATCGAGCAAGCTTAAGGCACTGCCACCAGATGTGTATCCCGCCCCCAACACCTAGAGATGGATTAACTACACACCCTTTCTCGTATCACAGACCAGTTGTCTTCATCAAGGGGGGTCCATAAATCTTTTTCCAAGTGAAGCTTATGGCCTGGTGTGCCTGGAAATTTAGCATTAAGCAAGAGATTATAGAAGGTAGATATAATAGTAGGGGATTATGGCGATACAAAGATTCGAGTGGAGTCAGAGGTCTATCAATTGATAGTGTTGGAGAGGATTAATGAAGTGACAGAGTTGGATAAATGCGAAGCAACTTATAGAAGATAAACCAAATTTACACTGTATAGAACTCGACCCAAATCAAGGATGCCAGACACAACCCGAGCTCCCCCCACTATCAACGCAGAGCAGCGTAGATGGTTATATCTTGAAGAAAAGGCTGGATTGCACCATAGAGAAGTAATGGGGAAAGGATAGGAAGCAAAGTGAGATTTACGATGATCCCAGATGAAGCAGGTAAAGGCAATGACCAGATGAGAGTATGCAAACTCAGGTCTATCAGAGGGATCCACTCCTATGATAGTAGACATAGCAAGAGTATTACAGGAGCTGGCTTCCATTGTGACCCACCTGGGTACCTGTAAGGAAGCAAACCAAGTCAATGCCTGGCTGAGATGGGTTGCATGATAATAAGTTTGATATCAGGAAACCCATTGCCACCATTGGAGGGTAAGAAAACTAATACATGGGGACTTTCCAGACAAATTGTAGGACCTGCCTACTCGGCTATACTTTATTTTAATTAATTAAATTGCTATCTTTGCATGAATTATTTGATTTGAACATTTTAATTTTTCTCTTGCTGTGACTGAAGTTGCTATACATTTTTTAAATGGATGAAAATACATTTTTTAGGGTTTTTATGTATATGCTGTATCAATCTGCAGTTATTCACAACAATTATCTTTTCTGCTAGGCATAGAACATCTTGCACAGAACATTCTTTACCCTTAAGGTTCTGACAACTTACTGGACATTGGGCATAACTCAACCCCATTTTTGTTATATCTTGTTCCCCAGGAAGACATTCTCACTAATTTACCGTGTACCAAACTCACTTTCTATCACTTTTGTCAAGTCTAAACAATTTATTAATGTCACCACTTAATACAGTTATAGATCTCTTTATCGTTTAAGGTCTAATATACTGTACATCTGTGCACAACGATAAAGAACTCTTATTTATATGTGCAATGTACTGGACCATTGACAACATAAATTAATAATCCGAGTTCAATGATGTTTGTTAATGATCTCAGTCTGTAAATGAATTGATTAGTAGAAGAACACCTGATCTCGGTCAGATACTGTAGATGACCTTGCAGAAAGCACACTTTGTTATCTACTGTTGCAAGGTACATACGAAATATCAGTCAATTGTTGTTGTTTTTTTCACAATCATTGATATATTTTCCATCTCTCCTTTAGACTTTCCTCAAGGACAGTCAGCGTGTCTCATTTCTACCTTTGACCCAGCCTAACATAGATTGTACTTTTTAATTTATTCTTCAAGTTCCACACTGAGGTCAAGTTTAGGAAGTGTTTATTAAATGTAAATGATTTCTATGCATATTCTTTGCTTAAAATACCATAAGCACTGGCGTATCTATAATGAGTGCAGTGTGTGCGGTGCACACGGCCCCTGGGTCCAGAGGGGGCCCACACCGCACACACTGCACCCATTTCTTCTATATACTTACCTTTCTGGTGTCCGGGTGTGGGTCCCTTCTTCTCCTGAGTCCCGTTGCCGGCAGCCGCAGCAGCGTTGTTAGGGCTCTGACTGAGTGCTAGAGACTCTGGCACAGTGCCAGAGTCTACAGCGCATGCACAGGTCTCCGAAAAAAATGTCCGCCGCGCCATTTTTTGGGAGGCTTGCGCATACGCTGTAGACTCTGGCACTGTGCCAGAGTCTCTAGCGCTCAGTCAGAGCGCTAACAACGCTGCTGCCGGCTACGGGGCGGGAGAGGAGGGGGCTCACACGTGGAGACTGCACATGGGTCCCCTCCTCTCTAGATACGCCCCTGACCATAAGTTATAATTGTCATGCTTTTTAAATCACTCTCCAAAGGGCAAATGCAATTCTGTGAAATATGCACAAAGACAGCAACACACAGAACTATTTACAATAATAAACTTTATTGAATAAAACACCAAAACTACTCATTCACAGCTGTCCAAAGGCTGCAGGGGGGAGCTGGCCGGGATATATAAGCATACAGTATATGTGAAGCTGTACAATCTTCCTTCCCCCGGGAATCGGCAGCCACTGCAGCATGGCACACACTCCCTAGCTTTTCTATCATAGGGATGGCCATCGTCCATCGATGATTCCTAATCATCGATGGTTTAAGGCCGATGTCAACTGGAGTGAGTTCCGGCTTCCGGCTGTGCTTAGGGGGAAAGAGCCGGGCACCCGCTGCTAACATAGTCTCAGCGGGTGCCCGGCATTTCCCTAGGTTAGGTGAGCTGGAGGAGGCAGAACTGCGTTCAGTCTCCAAATGGAACTGGCGGAATGCAGTTCTGCTCCGTTCCGGCTCACTTTAACCTCTGACCGTCAGTCTGTGCCCTGGAAGCCAACTGAAGAAACACAGACTGAGGGGTTTATTTACTAAGCCTTGGATGGAGGTAAAATTAATGGAGATAAAGTACCAGCCAATCAGCTCCTGTCATTTTTCAAACCCAGCCTGAGACATGACAGTTAGGAGCTGATTGACTGGTACTTTATCTACGTCCACTTTATCTCCATCCAATACTTAGTAAATGTCCCCCTCAGTGAGGTTATCCCGTCTACAGTGTCACTAGTTATTATGGGGGTAATTCAGACTTCTCATAGACGTGCTCCAGGTCGCAGCGGCTGTGTGTGACATCGCCGCCGGCCCGCCCCTCATGCCCAGCCAATGCCTCTTCCTGTCAATCAGGCAGAGGCGATTGCTGGGCAGAGATGCCGATCACATCTCTGGCATGCGCCACCGGCCCGCCCCCTCCCAGCGAACGCCTCTGCCTGTCAATCAGGCAGAAGCTATCGATGGGCAGAGATGCCGATCACATCTCTGGCATGCGCCGGTGCATTGCGGCGCTGGCGCATGCGCAGTTCATATCTGATCGCCCGCTGTGCGGAAACGCACAGCAACGATCAGGTCTGGATTAGTACCATTATTGTAAACCTTATATTATAGGAGGTCAGGGTGGCAGCTGAGGTTTGGGACTGGAGGAATCTGCTACCCACCAGGTAATTACTTTTTAATTTTATAAGCCATAAAAACAGCATTAGAGCAAACACATAGAAACCTTGAAGTCATATTTATCATGGAAAACCCTTTATAGTCTCCTGTCTGCCCTTCTCACACCGACCTTTCCTTGTCTCTCTCCTGTCACACTTCCCCTCCCCCTCCCCTCAGGAGAGTTACAGCACAGAAGGGTCTCCATAATCACCCACTCGCTGCACTATTGTCAGGTGGGAGCTGGGCTTTTGTGCCCTGTTTACAAGCTCCTCATCGTGCATGTGATGTCATGATGTCACCCGCGTGCTGTACTACTGGGAGTTGGGCTTCTAAGGTCCCAGAAGCCATCAGAGGTTTGTAACTTTCAGAGGTTGTTAAGTTTGTCACGATCTACTGGCAGATGCACAATATATTTTGCTCTACGTTTTGGCCAGGTCTGATATAACCAGTAGTAGACTGAACTGAGCTTTCTAAGCACACACTGCACATACACAAATCCCATAGTCTTATAATTTCTTAATCACTCTTGAAGTTTGATTAATCATTCCCTTTTTAAGGTAAAGCCCCTTACACACATTATGCCACGGTAGAGCCCCTTACACACATTATGCCACGGTAGAGCCCTTTACACACATTATGTCACATTAGAGCCCCTTACACACTTTACACCATGGTAGAGCCCCTTACACACTTTACACCATGTTAGAGCCCCTTACACACATTATGCCACAGCAGAACCCCTTACACACATTACGCCGTGGTAGAGCCCATTATACACATTAGGCCATGGTAGAGCCCCTTATACACATTACACAAGGTAGAGCCCCTTATAGTTATAGAGAGAAAGTGAGTGTGTGTGTGTCTCTGTGTCTCTATCACCCACTCCCCACAGCACATACGTTTCACTGACAGAATCTGCTACAGGCCCTGGATGTCCTCTGATCACTCTGCAGGCCGAGGGGGCGGACCACACGGGAGATGACTGCCCAGCGCTGCCTGCTGTAATCTACATAGTGGACAGCACTACAGATGTCACCCGCAACACATTTAGGGGTCCCAAATTCAGATTTAATCTGATCAATAGCTTTAAGGAGGCTGCCCTGGTACACGTGACTCAGTGAAATCACTCCATTAAATGACCAAAATTACTTGCCATCAAAATTGCCCAGTTCAGGGAATACTTTATTGTCCCACAACTCCAAAGAAAGGTCAAAGCCCTGTGAACTGAGTAGACTATGGGCAGTTGCCAGTGAGTCAGTAGTGGGGCATATGACTTTTTATGGATTCCTACAAGGAGAACCTGTAGCAGGGTTAGTACAGTGTCGGTTTACGCACCTAGAAAGATCAGGAGGGACCCCCCCCCCCCCCCCCCACCAATGCAGTTAACCCAGTTCATCAAATAGGCCATTTGAGCAGCAAGGTAGTACAACAGGAGATCAGGCAAGGCCAAACCACCCTCACCCTTATGCTTGCTTAATGTAGAAAGTTTACTTCTATCCTTCACCCCAAACAAAGGTGGAGAGTAGTGCGTTAGACACCTGCATGGGGATATATATAGGGGAATGCTGCAATACATAAAGTACTGTAATTTGAGTTGCATGATCATTTTTAATACATTTATCCTGCCAGTCAAACTGAGGGGTAATTTCTTTCACAAATCTATCTGTTTTTTTAAATGTTTTAGTAACGGGCATAAGATTCAGACAAACAAAATCTTGGGGTGTGCACAATATCAAAACCCCTAAATATATAAATCAGTCAGTCCATTGCAGAGAGTGAGCTGGAGCCTGTTAATTAATCAGACCAGAGTATAGTCTAAATGTATATCTACCGTGCTCAGCAAATTGCGCAGGGAGTCACCGCCATCATCCAAATATAGAAGCACATCTTACGCAAACAAAGCTATGGTATCCACCGCAGCACCCATAGGGAGGACATGAATACCTGAGTGGGCACCAGTGGCGTAACTACCATGGATGCAGGGGATGCGGCTGCAAAGGGGCCTGTGCTGCCACTAGGGACCGCCGCTCTCCCTTCACTCAGACTGTAGCAGATTGACCGCAAACAACACAACAGAGCAGCATTGTCACTTGAGCTGGGGTCGCTGGTCTTGTTGAATACTTCTGACCCCCAGAAGTCTGTCAGCACGCTGCTCTGTCTGTCTTCTCTAGCCTGCCCTGTCACTGTGATCGATGTGCGCCCAGGGGGAGGGGCTGAAAGGTCATCAGTCGGTCACACGGGGCGTGCATGTGCGCTGTTCTGCTCTCTCCCCTCACTGACTCAAATGCCGGCACCACCAGCAGTCGCAGCAGCCATGGGGGACAGGTGTAGGAACAGCCTACACAAATTCTGAATGGTAGACTTGCCAGGCATGAAACTCATTTGGTCAGGGTGGACCACCTGAGCAATAACAGTATTCAACCGAATAGCTAATAATTTGTCTAGGATTTCAATGTCTGTGGTCTGAAGCGAGATAGGACGGTAGAAGTGGGTCCTTGTAGGTTTGAGAATAACAACTATAAGGTCCCAGAACATAGATGACTGTAGGGAGCCGCCTCTAGCAATAAGAATAACGGGCACATTTATCCAAATTATTTTTACAAAAATAATGTGAAAAAGGTTGTTTTCACGCCCTTTTAACATTATTTTAGTATCACCACCAGAATGTATTAAAGGGCACTTGGAGGAGAATTACCACAGTTTTCCTCCAAACCCTTAATTTTGCATTCCAGATAACACTTCCCATATTTGTAATGGAAAATGCAATATGCCTGAATTTACTAAAACAAAATTGTTAAAAAAACACCAGAGGGAGCTCTGTCATAACAATGCTATTTTGAGATAGCCTTGTCCAGGTTTTCCTCCATTTCCCTGACTCCGGCACAGCCTAAAATTACTGATTTTCCTAGCAGTCTTTTTTATATAACATTCACTTTCCATCTGCTAATGTACTACAAATCAGGGGCAAGCGCAGGATTTACCGAGGGGGGTTTCCGCATAAAGTTCTATAAAAATATAATAACTTCGTCACCAAATGCTGCACTGTCAGTCTCCGGCTTCCCCCTGTTTCCCTGCATCGCGGGAGGGCTGGGAGCCGGGAGGACACACAGCTGTGCTATGCACAGTCTGTGCTCTCTTTGTCCTGGGCGAGCGGGCAGGAGAGCGGGTGGCCGCGGCGGTGTAGAGCATGAGTGACGGACGGTCACTCACACTCTGCAGTAGAGCAGCTCCCTCCTGAGTCTGGCGCTGTACGCGTATGCGTCGGGCTGGCACTGGCTGCTGTGAAGCCTGAGCTCTGCCCTGACAAGAGCTCCGTGCAGCAGCAGCTTCAGTGATTGCGGTAGCGGTCACGATCGCGGTTTGTACTGAGATGGAGACACAGCTGTCTCCGTCTCAGATAAAAAGAATTTGGCTGGTCAGGGGGGGTTTCTGGGTACTCAGAACCCCCCCCCCCCCCCTGCATGTGCCACTGGGCCCAGGGTTGACTCTGGCAGATAGGACAGCACAAATGGAGATGGGGGCATCTAGTGGCAGCCGGATGTACTGCACTCAGCAGTGACATTGACGGCAGCTCGGTTGTCTGCGCCCAGCTGGCAGTAGCATGCGCTACTGTCTCCCCAGCATCTCCATGTCTGCTGTTGCCCGCTCCTCGGCTCCCCGCACAGTGCTTCTCCCCAGCATTTACATGTCAACTGCTGCATCCTCCGAGCATGAAGGACCTGGAGACCATGTGCAGAGCCCACGGTGCCAGGGTCCACACACTACTGGCTGCACGGTCAGGGGGATTCCAGAGGAAAGGGGACCAGTTTGTTGAATGCAAGACCCCTAAAAGTCCCCACTTTCTTAGCCGGTGGGTGTGAAGGGAGAGATAGTGAGAGTCTGAGCCGGCCGCCCTCCCTCTTTCCCCCCTTCACCAAGACCAGTACACTGGATCAGTGGGGCGATGGTGCTCATGCAGTGGAGATAATGATCATACCATAGCCACATTCCCTCAATGGTCCACTCCAGCCCGAGCCAGTGGGAATGGTTAGTACCAGGGGGAGGTAGCCATACATCTTCTACATCATTGAGGGGGCGTGCCTTGAGCCCATGTCAAGCATGCATGTCAGAGCTGCCTCCACTGGCACTTTTTTCAATGCAGTGAAACTGTATGAGGTGCGGCCCCGCCCCCAACTCTGCCCCCAGCTCCAAGCAGATTCTGGTTACCGGAGGGAGACAGAGATTTCACTGCCTCAACTCTGTCTCTCTCTACGTGCGGGTGGAGTGCTGCTAATTCATACCCCAATGAAAATAGCAGATATTTCCACTGATCTGTGTTATACCACAGATCATTGAAAAACAGCTATTTTTATTGGACAATAACAGGTGCCCCTGTCTGCACGTCCCTGCTGCAAGGAGGTTATTGAGGCAACCCTCTCTTCCTTCCTCATTGAGACTGTGAGAATAAGAGAGTTGTGTTACCAGCGCAAATGCAGACATTTATTTAAAAGACTGAGTTTATGGCAAGTTATTACAGCCCTGTAAACAGGAAAGAGACAGATGGGGTGATTCAGATCTGATCGCTGTGCTGCTAATGTTGCTGTCCTGTGTTTTTATAGTCACTGCCCCCAGGGAGAGTGTATATTTGTCGTGCAAGTGTGTCATCCTATGTGTATGCCATGCTGCTAAAATCCACTTTATGCAGTCTCTGCTCAGCCCAGGACTTACTCCCAGAGCCGGCCCTAGGCATAGGCAAACTAGGCAATTGCCTAGGGCATCTGGTATGACTAGGGGCACAAGCAGCTTCTGCTGATTAAAATGATATGCAACATGCCTATATTCTGTGTGTAGCATTTCGTATGCAGATATAGCTACAGTCGCACACAGTATATAGGCATGCCGCATATCCTTTTAGTCAGCATAAGCTGCTTATGCATCCTAGCCACATAGCAATGTAAATAAGATGCATTTTCATAAAAAATAGGCACCCGACGTTAGCAGAGCTGCCAGTTGACTCACGCCAGGAACTATATGTGTCATTATGTGTATAAGGGCATTAATAATGTGTTACATATGTGTAAGGGGCACTATGTGTGTCATTATGTTTATTAGGACATTAATAATGTGTGTCATATGTGTAAGGGGCATTACTGTGTGGTATTATGTGTATAAATGCATTGCCAATGTGTGGCATTATGTGTATAAGGTGCTCTACTGTGTGGCGTAACGTATAGAAAGGGCACTACTGTGTGGCCTAATGTGAATAAAGAGCAATATGGTGTGGTGTAATGGGAATAAGGAGCAATATGGTGTGGTGTAATGAGAATAAAGAGCAATATGGTGTGGTGTAATGTGAATAAAGAGCAATTCAGTATGATGTTATGTGAATGAGGGGCACTACTGTGAGGAGTAACGTATATAAGGTAAAGTGGTACTACTGTGTGATATAATGTGAATAAGGGACACTATCACATGATAAATTGTGAATAAAGTTGCACTACTGTGAGGCATAATTTGAATTGGGGTACTATTGTGTGGCCATGCCTCTTGCCAGCAAAAATACATACATTTTTGGGCTGTGCACAGAATGTGCACACTGTTCTTATTAAATTACAGGGGGTAGAAAAAAAAAAGGACTGCTATGGGTGGGGGGTGATGGTGCTGGGAAAGGGGTGCAGGGTCAGAGGTGGAACTAACGGTGGTGCTAGGGGGCACCAGCCAAAATCTTGCCTAGGGCATCATATTGGTTAGGGCCGGCTCTGCTTACTCCTACAGTGCGATCACATCAGGCTGATCGGGACCGGAGCTGACATCAGACACCCACCCTGAAAACGCTTGGGAACGCCTGCATTTTTCTGAACACTCCCAGTTAACGGTCATTTAACATGGGCGCTCTTTACACCGTCGTGAGGGGCTGCGCCCCCTTAACCCTTGCACGCTCTTGTGGCATGCAATAGTTGTATTATATGGAGTATTACCTCTAATCATTATTGTGTGAGTGGTTAAATATTGCACAGACAAAGGGCGTGCGATGGTAAAGGGGTCGTAGGCCCTTGCAATGGTGTGAACAGCGCATGCAGGGCCTGATGAATCACCTAGTAGGTGCTGTAGTTGGGGGAGTGGCGGGTGCGGGGGAGACGCGGGTGGGGGAGGGGTGGGGGAGGGTGGGGGAGGGGTGGGGGAGGGTGGGGGAGGGGCTGGTGCGGTGGTGGGGGAGAGGCTGGTGTCGCGGGTGGGGGAGGGGCGGGTGCAGGGGTGCTACGGGTGGGGGAGGGGATCCGGAGCCACCGTAGGGGGTGTGTGCGGGTGCCGCGGATGGGCCCGGAGGTACTGCGAGTGGGGGAGGGGCGGGTAATCCTCCTAGAAGCAGCTAGGCTGCTGTCCTCCCTTTGACAGTGGCTCTCCCGGAGACTCACACAGCAGCCAATCACTATTGTTAGCTCCGGTGTCCCAACGCACCGCATTACATGGAAGAAGATGCACTCAATAAACTACAGCTCCCAGCAGCCCTTAGCGCCAGACATTACCCTCCGTGATATCACCCACTCTATCCGTTACATTAGCCATCTCGGGGCTTCCAGGCCGGCCAGGAGCTGTGTTGCGGAGTCAGGGCCTCTGGGGATCTGTGTGCAGCTGTGGCGGGGAGGGCACTTCTGTGACATCATGCACAGAGAAGGCTCTGGGGCTCAGAGAGTATGCGACGCTGGGAGAGCTATGAAAGCCTTCCGCTGCGCCGCTTTCATACACATCTATGCCGATGGCCGCAGCAGCTTTTGTTCCACGTGCGCCGCGGCTAGGGAGTGGGGATTGTTGATGCCGGAGGGGGCAGGTGGACTGGCAGCAGGACATAGGGGGTCATTCCATCCTGATCGGAGCTGTGCTAAATTTAGCACAGCTACGATCCCTGACACTGACATGTGAGGGGACGCCCAGCAAAGTGCTAGTCCGCCCCGCATGTCAGGCTGGTTCCCCCCGCACAAGTACAAAAGCATCGCACAGCAGCGATGCTTTTGTACTTGAAGAGTAACTCCCAGCCAGCGCAGCTCCTGCAGCTGGCCGGGAGTTACTCGTCGCTGCCCCGGGTCGCATCGGCTGCGTGTGACGTCACACAGCCGCTGCAGCCCGCCCACCTCACGGTCCTGCCATGCCTGCGTTGGCCGGACTGCGGCCACAAAATGGCGGGCAAATGCCGCCGTGACACCCCCTCCCGTCCTGCGACCACCTCTGCCTGTCAATCCCTATGCAACAGTCGTCGGCTGTCAGCCATGTGCCGGCGCCGCAGCATATGTGCAGTTCTGACCTGATCACTGCACTGCGATGAACTACAGCGAGCGATCAGGTCAAATGACCCCCATAGGACGCTGCAGTTAAAGGATTTTTTGTTTTCCCTATCTACAGTGCAGAGACTTGATGCAGTGGCATACCCTTCAGCTAGACCTTTTTGGCAGGTACAGTACCTTTTTTATGGTCTGTACCAATTTTTGGCTCTCCAAACTGCCATTGACAGTATAGGAAAAGGGGCATGGCCACGCCTCTGTACCTGTGGACACGCTCCTTTTTTGAATTTGTAGAGATTTTTCTGTGTAACTGGTTGGAGTGTATGTTGCTGTTGCTGCAGATGCAGTGGGCCTATTTTGGGGTGTGGAGCTGGAGCTGCAGCTCCATAAGCCCCTTTGTTAATCCTGCTCTGTGAACACACACAGCAGCCAAAGGGCAGAGCCTCCCATTGAATGTAACCTGTGTGGGAGGGCGTTTCTCGCCCAATCAGCTGTGGACTGGGTGTGATAGACCTGCTGCTAACCCAGTGAGAGCTCCTAGCCACGCCCAGCGTTAGTCACACAGTTACAGAGTGACAGATCTGGGCAATTATATAGGAGATGTATAATTCAAGTGCACAGTCTGGAACCTGATCCTTAGAGCAGAAGGTGGGCCCCCAGGCAGTAGGGCCCACCGGTGGTTTCCTCTGTACCCCGGTGGGCCAGTACAAGCCTGAGTCACAGTGAAGAAGGTGCAGTCTCACGGACTGTGGGGCTAATTCAGTGAGGATAGCAAATTATGCTAATCAGCAGAATTTGCTATCCTTTTGGTCGCATGCTGGAGGCGGGTGTAGTATGGTATGCCTGTGGCCAGACTCCTGGCGGCCAGGATACCGGCGCCGGAATCCCGACTGCTGACATATTGACAGCTGGGTGAGCGAAAATGAGCCTCTTGTGCGCGCCACGCTATCTATTCGCCCTCCAGGGGGTCGTGGACCCCCAAGAGGGAGAAAAAGTGTTGGTATGCCGGGTGTTGGGACTCCGGCGCAGGTATACTGTGCGTCGGGATCCCAACAGCCGACAAACTGAAGACCACCCTGGGGGCCGCCCAGCGCTGGGCAAGGCCGCCCAGCATACTGACCGGTGCCTCCCCCTTCAACAAGCAGACATTGCGATCATTTCGCAATTTCTACTTGTCAGCAGCAACTAAAGATGACTCCTGCCGACACAGCTTAGCTGCGGCCGCAGGAGTCCCGGCGCCATCTTACCTGTCGCGGCGGCTGCTTGTGATGTCATGTAGCTGCCATGCCCATGACATTCCCCCGTTTGTGCCGCACCACCCACCATTCAGGTCGCCCCACCCCCACAATGCTCCGTCTCCTCCCTGGAAATGGAGCATTGCCCACCCCGTGACCACCTCTGCCTGATTGACAGGCAGAGGCAATCGCATTTTCTGCGGCCCCTTCAGAAAGTGCGGGTGCATGTTCAGTACGGGCACTGCACATGCACCCGCGGGCCCACCGCAAAAATTCCGGTTGGATCGCGATTTGCAATCCAACCTGAATTAGCCCCTGTATCTGGCTTCACTGACAGTGAGCGGAAGTGGCAGATTTTACCTGGGGGGCTGCAGTCCTGCAATCCATAGGTAAAAACCACCACTGGTGCCCATACTCTCTGCTATGGCTTTACATGCCATTTCTGTACCTTATCCCTTGTAAGTAATGATAATTTTGTACAGCAATCTGGTAGAAGCAGGGTCGGACTGGCCCACAGGGGTACCAGGGAAACCACCGGTAGGCCCCACTGCCTGAGGGCCCAATCCTTCCTCTAGGGATCAGGTTCAAGACTGTGCACTTGTATTATACATGGTAGTTTTGTTGCATTACACTGCACTAAACTATTGTGTATTTCAAGCCTCAGTGGAGGCTGGCCACACCCCCTTTGTAGGATGGCCACACCCCTAAGTATGGGCCCCTATCACTGCATACCCCTGGTGAGCCCATCATGTCCCAGTCCGACACTGGGTAGAAGTCACTTATTATTATGAAGGAAAATTCTGCTTAACTAGCAGCCAGTAAGCAATTGCTTTCAGAAACCATGGTAAAAAAATGACTAGAATCTATATAGTAACATAGTAACATAGTTGATGAGGTTGAAAAAAGACAAATAGTCCATTGAGTTCAGCCTGTATTATAAAATGTTATTTCATTTAAATGCTGTATCCTTGGATATTTCTTTCAGTTAGGAATTTATATAATCCATTTTTTAAACTTATTGACTGAGTCCACAGTTACTACCTTCTCTAGCAGAGAATTCCAAATCCTTACTGCTCTTACTGTGAATAACCCTTTCCTCCGCAGTGTATGAAATTTTTTCTCTTCTAACCTCAGGGGGTGTCCACGTATTCTGTGAGCGTTTTTGGTGATAAACAGATCATCTGATAAATCCTTGTATTGTCCCTTTATGTATTTATACATATTAATAATGTCCCCCTCATCCGCCTCTTTTCCAGTGTAAACATACTGTATCTAACCTTGTATGTCTTTCCTCATAATTCAGTGCCTCTAACCCCTTAACCAGTTTGGTGGCTTGCCTCTGAACCCTATCGAGACCCAAGATATCCTTTTTATAGTGAGGTGCCCAGAACTGTACACAATATTCCATATGGCCGTAACAATGATTTATACAGTGGCATGATTACACTCTCATCCCTTGTCTCCATTCCCCATTTTATGCATGTTAACACCTTATTTGCTTTTGTTGCTGCTTTTTGACATTGAGTACTGCTACTAAGTCTATTATCGATGAGCACACCCAAATCTTTTTCAACTACCGTTATCCCTACATTTTCCCCATTTAATTTATAGGCTGCCCGATTGTTCTTAGTCCCAAAGTGCATAACTTTACATTTTCCTATATTGAACCTCCTTCTCCATTTGTCTGCCCAGGCCTCCAGTCTAGATAAGTCATTCCGTAGAGACTCAACATCCTTGTCTAAATTAAGTACTCTACACAGTTTAGTATCTTCTGTGAAAATTGACACTGTGCTTTCCAGACCCACTCCAAGGTCATTAATTAATATGCTAAACAGCAATGGCCCGAGTACCGAACCCCGTGGTATTCCACTAAGCACCGAGGCCCGTTTAGAGAACATCCAATTAATCACCACTCGCCGGACTCCTGGCGGCCAGGATACCGGCGCCAGAATCCCGACTGCTGACATATTGACAGCTGGGTGAGCGAAAATGAGCCTCTTGTGCGCGCCACGCTATCTATTCGCCCTCCAGGGGGTCGTGGACCCCCAAGAGGGAGAAAAAGTGTTGGTATGCCGGGTGTTGGGACTCCGGCGCAGGTATACTGTGCGTCGGGATCCCAACAGCCGACAAACTGAAGACCACCCTGGGGGCCGCCCAGCGCTGGGCAAGGCCGCCCAGCATACTGACCGGTGCCTCCCCCTTCAACAAGCAGACATTGCGATCATTTCGCAATTTCTACTTGTCAGCAGCAACTAAAGATGACTCCTGCCGACACAGCTTAGCTGCGGCCGCAGGAGTCCCGGCGCCATCTTACCTGTCGCGGCGGCTGCTTGTGATGTCATGTAGCTGCCTTGCCCATGACATGCCCCCGTTTGTGCCACACCACCCACCATTCAGGTCGCCCCACCCCCACAATGCTCCGTCTCCTCCCTGGAAATGGAGCATTGCCCACCCCGTGACCACCTCTGCCTGATTGACAGGCAGAGGCAATCGCATTTTCTGCGGCCCCTTCAGAAAGTGCGGGTGCATGTTCAGTACGGGCACTGCACATGCACCCGCGGGCCCACCGCAAAAATTCCGGTTGGATCGCGATTTGCAATCCAACCTGAATTAGCCCCTGTATCTGGCTTCACTGACAGTGAGCGGAAGTGGCAGATTTTACCTGGGGGGCTGCAGTCCTGCAATCCATAGGTAAAAACCACCACTGGTGCCCATACTCTCTGCTATGGCTCTACATGCCATTTCTGTACCTTATCCCTTGTAAGTAATGATAATTTTGTACAGCAATCTGGTAGAAGCAGGGTCGGACTGGCCCACAGGGGTACCAGGGAAACCACCGGTAGGCCCCACTGCCTGAGGGCCCAATCCTTCCTCTAGGGATCAGGTTCAAGACTGTGCACTTGTATTATACATGGTAGTTTTGTTGCATTACACTGCACTCAACTATTGTGTATTTCAAGCCTCAGTGGAGGCTGGCCACACCCCCTTTGTAGGATGGCCACACCCCTAAGTATGGGCCCCTATCACTGCATTCCCCTGGTGAGCCCATCATGCCCCAGTCCGACACTGGGTAGAAGTCACTTATTATTATGAAGGAAAATTCTGCTTAACTAGCAGCCAGTAAGCAATTGCTTTCAGAAACCATGGTAAAAAAATGACTAGAATCTATATAGTAACATAGTAACATAGTTGATGAGGTTGAAAAAAAACAAATAGTCCATTGAGTTCAGCCTGTATTATAAAATGTTATTTCATTTAAATGCTGTATCCTTGGATATTTCTTTCAGTTAGGAATTTATATAATCCATTTTTTAAACTTATTGATTGAGTCCACAGTTACTACCTTCTCTAGCAGAGAATTCCAAATCCTTACTGCTCTTACTGTGAATAACCCTTTCCTCCGCGGTGTATGAAATTTTTTCTCTTCTAACCTCAGGGGGTGTCCACGTATTCTGTGAGCGTTTTTGGTGATAAACAGATCATCTGCTAAATCCTTGTATTGTCCCTTTATGTATTTATACATATTAATAATGTCCCCCTCATCCGCCTCTTTTCCAGTGTAAACATACTGTATCTAACCTTGTATGTCTTTCCTCATAATTCAGTGCCTCTAACCCCTTAACCAGTTTGGTGGCTTGCCTCTGAACCCTATCGAGACCCAAGATATCCTTTTTTATAGTGAGGTGCCCAGAACTGTACACAATATTCCATATGGCCGTAACAATGATTTATACAGTGGCATGATTACACTCTCATCCCTTGTCTCCATTCCCCATTTTATGCATGTTAACACCTTATTTGCTTTTGTTGCTGCTTTTTGACATTGAGTACTGCTACTAAGTCTATTATCGATGAGCACACCCAAATCTTTTTCAACTACCGTTATCCCTACATTTTCCCCATTTAATTTATAGGCTGCCCGATTGTTCTTAGTCCCAAAGTGCATAACTTTACATTTTCCTATATTGAACCTCCTTCTCCATTTGTCTGCCCAGGCCTCCAGTCTAGATAAGTCATTCCGTAGAGACTCAACATCCTTGTCTAAATTAAGTACTCTACACAGTTTAGTATCTTCTGTGAAAATTGACACTGTGCTTTCCAGACCCACTCCAAGGTCATTAATTAATATGTTAAACAGCAATGGCCCGAGTACCGAACCCCGTGGTATTCCACTAAGCACCGAGGCCCGTTTAGAGAACATCCAATTAATCACCACTCGCCGGACTCCTGGCGGCCAGGATACCGGCGCCAGAATCCCGACTGCTGACATATTGACAGCTGGGTGAGCGAAAATGAGCCTCTTGTGCGCACCACGCTATCTATTCGCCCTCCAGGGGGTCGTGGACCCCCAAGAGGGAGAAAAAGCGTTGGTATGCTGGGTGTTGGGACTCCGGCGCAGGTATACTGTGCGTCGGGATCCCAACAGCCGACAAACTGAAGACCACCCTGGGGGCCGCCCAGCGCTGGGCAAGGCCGCCCAGCATACTGACCGGTGCCTCCCCCTTCAACAAGCAGACATTGCGATCATTTCGCAATTTCTACTTGTCAGCAGCAACTAAAGATGACTCCTGCCGACACAGCTTAGCTGCGGCCGCAGGAGTCCCGGCGCCATCTTACCTGTCGCGGCGGCTGCTTGTGATGTCATGTAGCTGCCTTGCCCATGACATGCCCCCGTTTGTGCCACACCACCCACCATTCAGGTCGCCCCACCCCCACAATGCTCCGTCTCCTCCCTGGAAATGGAGCATTGCCCACCCCGTGACCACCTCTGCCTGATTGACAGGCAGAGGCAATCGCATTTTCTGCGGCCCCTTCAGAAAGTGCGGGTGCATGTTCAGTACGGGCACTGCACATGCACCCGCGGGCCCACCGCAAAAATTCCGGTTGGATCGCGATTTGCAATCCAACCTGAATTAGCCCCTGTATCTGGCTTCACTGACAGTGAGCGGAAGTGGCAGATTTTACCTGGGGGGCTGCAGTCCTGCAATCCATAGGTAAAAACCACCACTGGTGCCCATACTCTCTGCTATGGCTCTACATGCCATTTCTGTACCTTATCCCTTGTAAGTAATGGTAATTTTGTACAGCAATCTGGTAGAAGCAGGGTCGGACTGGCCCACAGGGGTACCAGGGAAACCACCGGTAGGCCCCACTGCCTGAGGGCCCAATCCTTCCTCTAGGGATCAGGTTCAAGACTGTGCACTTGTATTATACATGGTAGTTTTGTTGCATTACACTGCACTCAACTATTGTGTATTTCAAGCCTCAGTGGAGGCTGGCCACACCCCCTTTGTAGGATGGCCACACCCCTAAGTATGGGCCCCTATCACTGCATTCCCCTGGTGAGCCCATCATGCCCCAGTCCGACACTGGGTAGAAGTCACTTATTATTATGAAGGAAAATTCTGCTTAACTAGTAGCCAGTAAGCAATTGCTTTCAGAAACCATGGTAAAAAAATGACTAGAATCTATATAGTAACATAGTAACATAGTTGATGAGGTTGAAAAAAAAACAAATAGTCCATTGAGTTCAGCCTGTATTATAAAATGTTATTTCATTTAAATGCTGTATCCTTGGATATTTCTTTCAGTTAGGAATTTATATAATCCATTTTTTAAACTTATTGACTGAGTCCACAGTTACTACCTTCTCTAGCAGAGAATTCCAAATCCTTACTGCTCTTACTGTGAATAACCCTTTCCTCCGCGGTGTATGAAATTTTTTCTCTTCTAACCTCAGGGGGTGTCCACGTATTCTGTGAGCGTTTTTGGTGATAAACAGATCATCTGATAAATCCTTGTATTGTCCCTTTATGTATTTATACATATTAATAATGTCCCCCTCATCCGCCTCTTTTCCAGTGTAAACATACTGTATCTAACCTTGTATGTCTTTCCTCATAATTCAGTGCCTCTAACCCCTTAACCAGTTTGGTGGCTTGCCTCTGAACCCTATCGAGACCCAAGATATCCTTTTTATAGTGAGGTGCCCAGAACTGTACACAATATTCCATATGGCCGTAACAATGATTTATACAGTGGCATGATTACACTCTCATCCCTTGTCTCCATTCCCCATTTTATGCATGCTAACACCTTATTTGCTTTTGTTGCTGCTTTTTGACATTGAGTACTGCTACTAAGTCTATTATCGATGAGCACACCCAAATCTTTTTCAACTACCGTTATCCCTACATTTTCCCCATTTAATTTATAGGCTGCCCGATTGTTCTTAGTCCCAAAGTGCATAACTTTACATTTTCCTATATTGAACCTCCTTCTCCATTTGTCTGCCCAGGCCTCCAGTCTAGATAAGTCATTCCGTAGAGACTCAACATCCTTGTCTAAATTAAGTACTCTACACAGTTTAGTATCTTCTGTGAAAATTGACACTGTGCTTTCCAGACCCACTCCAAGGTCATGAATTAATATGTTAAACAGCAATGGCCCGAGTACTGAACCCCGTGGTATTCCACTAAGCACCGAGGCCCGTTTAGAGAACATCCAATTAATCACCACTCGCCGGACTCCTGGCGGCCAGGATACCGGCGCCAGAATCCCGACTGCTGACATATTGACAGCTGGGTGAGCGAAAATGAGCCTCTTGTGCGCGCCACGCTATCTATTCGCCCTCCAGGGGGTCGTGGACCCCCAAGAGGGAGAAAAAGTGTTGGTATGCCGGGTGTTGGGACTCCGGCGCAGGTATACTGTGCGTCGGGATCCCAACAGCCGACAAACTGAAGACCACCCTGGGGGCCGCCCAGCGCTGGGCAAGGCCGCCCAGCATACTGACCGGTGCCTCCCCCTTCAACAAGCAGACATTGTGATCATTTCGCAATTTCTACTTGTCAGCAGCAACTAAAGATGACTCCTGCCGACACAGCTTAGCTGCGGCCGCAGGAGTCCCGGCGCCATCTTACCTGTCGCGGCGGCTGCTTGTGATGTCATGTAGCTGCCTTGCCCATGACATGCCCCCGTTTGTGCCCCACCCCCACAATGCTCCGTCTCCTCCCTGGAAATGGAGCATTGCCCGCCCCGTGACCACCTCTGCCTGATTGACAGGCAGAGGCAATCGCATTTTCTGCGGCCCCTTCAGAGAATGCGGGTGCATGTTCAGTACGGGCACTGCACATGCACCCGCGGACCCACCGCAAAAATTCCGGTTGGATCGCGATTTGCAATCCAACCTGAATTAGCCCCTGTATCTGGCTTCACTGACAGTGAGCGGAAGTGGCAGATTTTACCTGGGGGGCTGCAGTCCTGCAATCCATAGGTAAAAACCACCACTGGTGCCCATACTCCCTGCTATGGCTCTACATGCCATTTCTGTACCTTATCCCTTGTAAGTAATGATAATTTTGTACAGCAATCTGGTAGAAGTAGGGTCGGACTGGCCCACAGGGGTACCAGGGAAACCACCGGTAGGCCCCACTGCCTGAGGGCCCAATCCTTCCTCTAGGGATCAGGTTCAAGACTGTGCACTTGTAATATACATGGTAGTTTTGTTGCATTACACTGCACTCAACTATTGTGTATTTCAAGCCTCAGTGGAGGCTGGCCACACCCCCTTTGTGGGATGGCCACATCCCTAAGTATGGGCCCCTATCACTGCATTCCCCTGGTGAGCCCATCATGCCCCAGTCCGACACTGGGTAGAAGTCACTTATTATTATGAAGGAAAATTCTGCTTAACTAGTAGCCAGTAAGCAATTGCTTTCAGAAACCATGGTAAAAAAATGACTAGAATCTATATAGTAACATAGTAACATAGTTGATGAGGTTGAAAAAAGACAAATAGTCCATTGAGTTCAGCCTGTATTATAAAATGTTATTTCATTTAAATGCTGTATCCTTGGATATTTCTTTCAGTTAGGAATTTATATAATCCATTTTTTAAACTTATTGACTGAGTCCACAGTTACTACCTTCTCTAGCAGAGAATTCCAATTCCTTTCTGCTCTTACTGTGAATAACCCTTTCCTCCGCGGTGTATGAAATTTTTTCTCTTCTAACCTCAGGGGGTGTCCACGTATTCTGTGAGCGTTTTTGGTGATAAACAGATCATCTGATAAATCCTTGTATTGTCCCTTTATGTATTTATACATATTAATAATGTCCCCCTCATCCGCCTCTTTTCCAGTGTAAACATACTGTATCTAACCTTGTATGTCTTTCCTCATAATTCAGTGCCTCTAACCCCTTAACCAGTTTGGTGGCTTGCCTCTGAACCCTATCGAGACCCAAGATATCCTTTTTATAGTGAGGTGCCCAGAACTGTACACAATATTCCATATGGCCGTAACAATGATTTATACAGTGGCATGATTACACTCTCATCCCTTGTCTCCATTCCCCATTTTATGCATGCTAACACCTTATTTGATTTTGTTGCTGCTTTTTGACATTGAGTACTGCTACTAAGTCTATTATCGATGAGCACACCCAAATCTTTTTCAACTACCGTTATCCCTACATTTTCCCCATTTAATTTATAGGCTGCCCGATTGTTCTTAGTCCCAAAGTGCATAACTTTACATTTTCCTATATTGAACCTCCTTCTCCATTTGTCTGCCCAGGCCTCCAGTCTAGATAAGTCATTCCGTAGAGACTCAACATCCTTGTCTAAATTAAGTACTCTACACAGTTTAGTATCTTCTGTGAAAATTGACACTGTGCTTTCCAGACCCACTCCAAGGTCATTAATTAATATGTTAAACAGCAATGGCCCGAGTACCGAACCCCGTGGTATTCCACTAAGCACCGAGGCCCGTTTAGAGAACATCCAATTAATCACCACTCGCCGGACTCCTGGCGGCCAGGATACCGGCGCCAGAATCCCGACTGCTGACATATTGACAGCTGGGTGAGCGAAAATGAGCCTCTTGTGCGCGCCACGCTATCTATTCGCCCTCCAGGGGGTCGTGGACCCCCAAGAGGGAGAAAAAGCGTTGGTATGCTGGGTGTTGGGACTCCGGCGCAGGTATACTGTGCGTCGGGATCCCAACAGCCGACAAACTGAAGACCACCCTGGGGGCCGCCCAGCGCTGGGCAAGGCCGCCCAGCATACTGACCGGTGCCTCCCCCTTCAACAAGCAGACATTGCGATCATTTCGCAATTTCTACTTGTCAGCAGCAACTAAAGATGACTCCTGCCGACACAGCTTAGCTGCGGCCGCAGGAGTCCCGGCGCCATCTTACCTGTCGCGGCGGCTGCTTGTGATGTCATGTAGCTGCCTTGCCCATGACATGCCCCCGTTTGTGCCACACCACCCACCATTCAGGTCGCCCCACCCCCACAATGCTCCGTCTCCTCCCTGGAAATGGAGCATTGCCCACCCCGTGACCACCTCTGCCTGATTGACAGGCAGAGGCAATCGCATTTTCTGCGGCCCCTTCAGAAAGTGCGGGTGCATGTTCAGTACGGGCACTGCACATGCACCCGCGGGCCCACCGCAAAAATTCCGGTTGGATCGCGATTTGCAATCCAACCTGAATTAGCCCCTGTATCTGGCTTCACTGACAGTGAGCGGAAGTGGCAGATTTTACCTGGGGGGCTGCAGTCCTGCAATCCATAGGTAAAAACCACCACTGGTGCCCATACTCTCTGCTATGGCTCTACATGCCATTTCTGTACCTTATCCCTTGTAAGTAATGATAATTTTGTACAGCAATCTGGTAGAAGCAGGGTCGGACTGGCCCACAGGGGTACCAGGGAAACCACCGGTAGGCCCCACTGCCTGAGGGCCCAATCCTTCCTCTAGGGATCAGGTTCAAGACTGTGCACTTGTATTATACATGGTAGTTTTGTTGCATTACACTGCACTCAACTATTGTGTATTTCAAGCCTCAGTGGAGGCTGGCCACACCCCCTTTGTAGGATGGCCACACCCCTAAGTATGGGCCCCTATCACTGCATTCCCCTGGTGAGCCCATCATGCCCCAGTCCGACACTGGGTAGAAGTCACTTATTATTATGAAGGAAAATTCTGCTTAACTAGTAGCCAGTAAGCAATTGCTTTCAGAAACCATGGTAAAAAAATGACTAGAATCTATATAGTAACATAGTAACATAGTTGATGAGGTTGAAAAAAAAACAAATAGTCCATTGAGTTCAGCCTGTATTATAAAATGTTATTTCATTTAAATGCTGTATCCTTGGATATTTCTTTCAGTTAGGAATTTATATAATCCATTTTTTAAACTTATTGACTGAGTCCACAGTTACTACCTTCTCTAGCAGAGAATTCCAAATCCTTACTGCTCTTACTGTGAATAACCCTTTCCTCCGCGGTGTATGAAATTTTTTCTCTTCTAACCTCAGGGGGTGTCCACGTATTCTGTGAGCGTTTTTGGTGATAAACAGATCATCTGATAAATCCTTGTATTGTCCCTTTATGTATTTATACATATTAATAATGTCCCCCTCATCCGCCTCTTTTCCAGTGTAAACATACTGTATCTAACCTTGTATGTCTTTCCTCATAATTCAGTGCCTCTAACCCCTTAACCAGTTTGGTGGCTTGCCTCTGAACCCTATCGAGACCCAAGATATCCTTTTTATAGTGAGGTGCCCAGAACTGTACACAATATTCCATATGGCCGTAACAATGATTTATACAGTGGCATGATTACACTCTCATCCCTTGTCTCCATTCCCCATTTTATGCATGCTAACACCTTATTTGCTTTTGTTGCTGCTTTTTGACATTGAGTACTGCTACTAAGTCTATTATCGATGAGCACACCCAAATCTTTTTCAACTACCGTTATCCCTACATTTTCCCCATTTAATTTATAGGCTGCCCGATTGTTCTTAGTCCCAAAGTGCATAACTTTACATTTTCCTATATTGAACCTCCTTCTCCATTTGTCTGCCCAGGCCTCCAGTCTAGATAAGTCATTCCGTAGAGACTCAACATCCTTGTCTAAATTAAGTACTCTACACAGTTTAGTATCTTCTGTGAAAATTGACACTGTGCTTTCCAGACCCACTCCAAGGTCATTAATTAATATGTTAAACAGCAATGGCCCGAGTACTGAACCCCGTGGTATTCCACTAAGCACCGAGGCCCGTTTAGAGAACATCCAATTAATCACCACTCGCCGGACTCCTGGCGGCCAGGATACCGGCGCCAGAATCCCGACTGCTGACATATTGACAGCTGGGTGAGCGAAAATGAGCCTCTTGTGCGCGCCACGCTATCTATTCGCCCTCCAGGGGGTCGTGGACCCCCAAGAGGGAGAAAAAGTGTTGGTATGCCGGGTGTTGGGACTCCGGCGCAGGTATACTGTGCGTCGGGATCCCAACAGCCGACAAACTGAAGACCACCCTGGGGGCCGCCCAGCGCTGGGCAAGGCCGCCCAGCATACTGACCGGTGCCTCCCCCTTCAACAAGCAGACATTGCGATCATTTCGCAATTTCTACTTGTCAGCAGCAACTAAAGATGACTCCTGCCGACACAGCTTAGCTGCGGCCGCAGGAGTCCCGGCGCCATCTTACCTGTCGCGGCGGCTGCTTGTGATGTCATGTAGCTGCCTTGCCCATGACATGCCCCCGTTTGTGCCCCACCCCCACAATGCTCCGTCTCCTCCCTGGAAATGGAGCATTGCCCGCCCCGTGACCACCTCTGCCTGATTGACAGGCAGAGGCAATCGCATTTTCTGCGGCCCCTTCAGAGAATGCGGGTGCATGTTCAGTACGGGCACTGCACATGCACCCGCGGACCCACCGCAAAAATTCCGGTTGGATCGCGATTTGCAATCCAACCTGAATTAGCCCCTGTATCTGGCTTCACTGACAGTGAGCGGAAGTGGCAGATTTTACCTGGGGGGCTGCAGTCCTGCAATCCATAGGTAAAAACCACCACTGGTGCCCATACTCCCTGCTATGGCTCTACATGCCATTTCTGTACCTTATCCCTTGTAAGTAATGATAATTTTGTACAGCAATCTGGTAGAAGTAGGGTCGGACTGGCCCACAGGGGTACCAGGGAAACCACCGGTAGGCCCCACTGCCTGAGGGCCCAATCCTTCCTCTAGGGATCAGGTTCAAGACTGTGCACTTGTAATATACATGGTAGTTTTGTTGCATTACACTGCACTCAACTATTGTGTATTTCAAGCCTCAGTGGAGGCTGGCCACACCCCCTTTGTGGGATGGCCACATCCCTAAGTATGGGCCCCTATCACTGCATTCCCCTGGTGAGCCCATCATGCCCCAGTCCGACACTGGGTAGAAGTCACTTATTATTATGAAGGAAAATTCTGCTTAACTAGTAGCCAGTAAGCAATTGCTTTCAGAAACCATGGTAAAAAAATGACTAGAATCTATATAGTAACATAGTAACATAGTTGATGAGGTTGAAAAAAGACAAATAGTCCATTGAGTTCAGCCTGTATTATAAAATGTTATTTCATTTAAATGCTGTATCCTTGGATATTTCTTTCAGTTAGGAATTTATATAATCCATTTTTTAAACTTATTGACTGAGTCCACAGTTACTACCTTCTCTAGCAGAGAATTCCAATTCCTTTCTGCTCTTACTGTGAATAACCCTTTCCTCCGCGGTGTATGAAATTTTTTCTCTTCTAACCTCAGGGGGTGTCCACGTATTCTGTGAGCGTTTTTGGTGATAAACAGATCATCTGATAAATCCTTGTATTGTCCCTTTATGTATTTATACATATTAATAATGTCCCCCTCATCCGCCTCTTTTCCAGTGTAAACATACTGTATCTAACCTTGTATGTCTTTCCTCATAATTCAGTGCCTCTAACCCCTTAACCAGTTTGGTGGCTTGCCTCTGAACCCTATCGAGACCCAAGATATCCTTTTTATAGTGAGGTGCCCAGAACTGTACACAATATTCCATATGGCCGTAACAATGATTTATACAGTGGCATGATTACACTCTCATCCCTTGTCTCCATTCCCCATTTTATGCATGCTAACACCTTATTTGCTTTTGTTGCTGCTTTTTGACATTGAGTACTGCTACTAAGTCTATTATCGATGAGCACACCCAAATCTTTTTCAACTACCGTTATCCCTACATTTTCCCCATTTAATTTATAGGCTGCCCGATTGTTCTTAGTCCCAAAGTGCATAACTTTACATTTTCCTATATTGAACCTCCTTCTCCATTTGTCTGCCCAGGCCTCCAGTCTAGATAAGTCATTCCGTAGAGACTCAACATCCTTGTCTAAATTAAGTACTCTACACAGTTTAGTATCTTCTGTGAAAATTGACACTGTGCTTTCCAGACCCACTCCAAGGTCATTAATTAATATGTTAAACAGCAATGGCCCGAGTACTGAACCCCGTGGTATTCCACTAAGCACCGAGGCCCGTTTAGAGAACATCCAATTAATCACCACTCGCCGGACTCCTGGCGGCCAGGATACCGGCGCCAGAATCCCGACTGCTGACATATTGACAGCTGGGTGAGCGAAAATGAGCCTCTTGTGCGCGCCACGCTATCTATTCGCCCTCCAGGGGGTCGTGGACCCCCAAGAGGGAGAAAAAGTGTTGGTATGCCGGGTGTTGGGACTCCGGCGCAGGTATACTGTGCGTCGGGATCCCAACAGCCGACAAACTGAAGACCACCCTGGGGGCCGCCCAGCGCTGGGCAAGGCCGCCCAGCATACTGACCGGTGCCTCCCCCTTCAACAAGCAGACACTGCGATCATTTCGCAATTTCTACTTGTCAGCAGCAACTAAAGATGACTCCTGCCGACACAGCTTAGCTGCGGCCGCAGGAGTCCCGGCGCCATCTTACCTGTCGCGGCGGCTGCTTGTGATGTCATGTAGCTGCCTTGCCCATGACATGCCCCCGTTTGTGCCACACCACCCACCATTCAGGTCGCCCCACCCCCACAATGCTCCGTCTCCTCCCTGGAAATGGAGCATTGCCCGCCCCGTGACCACCTCTGCCTGATTGACAGGCAGAGGCAATCGCATTTTCTGCGGCCCCTTCAGAAAGTGCGGGTGCATGTTCAGTACGGGCACTGCACATGCACCCGCGGGCCCACCGCAAAAATTCCGGTTGGATCGCGATTTGCAATCCAACCTGAATTAGCCCCTGTATCTTTCTTCACTGACAGTGAGCGGAAGTGGCAGATTTTACCTGGGGGGCTGCAGTCCTGCAATCCATAGGTAAAAACCACCACTGGTGCCCATACTCTCTGCTATGGCTCTACATGCCATTTCTGTACCTTATCCCTTGTAAGTAATGATAATTTTGTACAGCAATCTGGTAGAAGCAGGGTCGGACTGGCCCACAGGGGTACCAGGGAAACCACCGGTAGGCCCCACTGCCTGAGGGCCCAATCCTTCCTCTAGGGATCAGGTTCAAGACTGTGCACTTGTATTATACATGGTAGTTTTGTTGCATTACACTGCACTCAACTATTGTGTATTTCAAGCCTCAGTGGAGGCTGGCCACACCCCCTTTGTAGGATGGCCACACCCCTAAGTATGGGCCCCTATCACTGCATTCCCCTGGTGAGCCCATCATGCCCCAGTCCGACACTGGGTAGAAGTCACTTATTATTATGAAGGAAAATTCTGCTTAACTAGTAGCCAGTAAGCAATTGCTTTCAGAAACCATGGTAAAAAAATGACTAGAATCTATATAGTAACATAGTAACATAGTTGATGAGGTTGAAAAAAAAACAAATAGTCCATTGAGTTCAGCCTGTATTATAAAATGTTATTTCATTTAAATGCTGTATCCTTGGATATTTCTTTCAGTTAGGAATTTATATAATCCATTTTTTAAACTTATTGACTGAGTCCACAGTTACTACCTTCTCTAGCAGAGAATTCCAAATCCTTACTGCTCTTACTGTGAATAACCCTTTCCTCCGCGGTGTATGAAATTTTTTCTCTTCTAACCTCAGGGGGTGTCCACGTATTCTGTGAGCGTTTTTGGTGATAAACAGATCATCTGATAAATCCTTGTATTGTCCCTTTATGTATTTATACATATTAATAATGTCCCCCTCATCCGCCTCTTTTCCAGTGTAAACATACTGTATCTAACCTTGTATGTCTTTCCTCATAATTCAGTGCCTCTAACCCCTTAACCAGTTTGGTGGCTTGCCTCTGAACCCTATCGAGACCCAAGATATCCTTTTTATAGTGAGGTGCCCAGAACTGTACACAATATTCCATATGGCCGTAACAATGATTTATACAGTGGCATGATTACACTCTCATCCCTTGTCTCCATTCCCCATTTTATGCATGCTAACACCTTATTTGCTTTTGTTGCTGCTTTTTGACATTGAGTACTGCTACTAAGTCTATTATCGATGAGCACACCCAAATCTTTTTCAACTACCGTTATCCCTACATTTTCCCCATTTAATTTATAGGCTGCCCGATTGTTCTTAGTCCCAAAGTGCATAACTTTACATTTTCCTATATTGAACCTCCTTCTCCATTTGTCTGCCCAGGCCTCCAGTCTAGATAAGTCATTCCGTAGAGACTCAACATCCTTGTCTAAATTAAGTACTCTACACAGTTTAGTATCTTCTGTGAAAATTGACACTGTGCTTTCCAGACCCACTCCAAGGTCATTAATTAATATGTTAAACAGCAATGGCCCGAGTACTGAACCCCGTGGTATTCCACTAAGCACCGAGGCCCGTTTAGAGAACATCCAATTAATCACCACTCGCCGGACTCCTGGCGGCCAGGATACCGGCGCCAGAATCCCGACTGCTGACATATTGACAGCTGGGTGAGCGAAAATGAGCCTCTTGTGCGCGCCACGCTATCTATTCGCCCTCCAGGGGGTCGTGGACCCCCAAGAGGGAGAAAAAGTGTTGGTATGCCGGGTGTTGGGACTCCGGCGCAGGTATACTGTGCGTCGGGATCCCAACAGCCGACAAACTGAAGACCACCCTGGGGGCCGCCCAGCGCTGGGCAAGGCCGCCCAGCATACTGACCGGTGCCTCCCCCTTCAACAAGCAGACATTGCGATCATTTCGCAATTTCTACTTGTCAGCAGCAACTAAAGATGACTCCTGCCGACACAGCTTAGCTGCGGCCGCAGGAGTCCCGGCGCCATCTTACCTGTCGCGGCGGCTGCTTGTGATGTCATGTAGCTGCCTTGCCCATGACATGCCCCCGTTTGTGCCCCACCCCCACAATGCTCCGTCTCCTCCCTGGAAATGGAGCATTGCCCGCCCCGTGACCACCTCTGCCTGATTGACAGGCAGAGGCAATCGCATTTTCTGCGGCCCCTTCAGAGAATGCGGGTGCATGTTCAGTACGGGCACTGCACATGCACCCGCGGACCCACCGCAAAAATTCCGGTTGGATCGCGATTTGCAATCCAACCTGAATTAGCCCCTGTATCTGGCTTCACTGACAGTGAGCGGAAGTGGCAGATTTTACCTGGGGGGCTGCAGTCCTGCAATCCATAGGTAAAAACCACCACTGGTGCCCATACTCCCTGCTATGGCTCTACATGCCATTTCTGTACCTTATCCCTTGTAAGTAATGATAATTTTGTACAGCAATCTGGTAGAAGTAGGGTCGGACTGGCCCACAGGGGTACCAGGGAAACCACCGGTAGGCCCCACTGCCTGAGGGCCCAATCCTTCCTCTAGGGATCAGGTTCAAGACTGTGCACTTGTAATATACATGGTAGTTTTGTTGCATTACACTGCACTCAACTATTGTGTATTTCAAGCCTCAGTGGAGGCTGGCCACACCCCCTTTGTGGGATGGCCACATCCCTAAGTATGGGCCCCTATCACTGCATTCCCCTGGTGAGCCCATCATGCCCCAGTCCGACACTGGGTAGAAGTCACTTATTATTATGAAGGAAAATTCTGCTTAACTAGTAGCCAGTAAGCAATTGCTTTCAGAAACCATGGTAAAAAAATGACTAGAATCTATATAGTAACATAGTAACATAGTTGATGAGGTTGAAAAAAGACAAATAGTCCATTGAGTTCAGCCTGTATTATAAAATGTTATTTCATTTAAATGCTGTATCCTTGGATATTTCTTTCAGTTAGGAATTTATATAATCCATTTTTTAAACTTATTGACTGAGTCCACAGTTACTACCTTCTCTAGCAGAGAATTCCAATTCCTTTCTGCTCTTACTGTGAATAACCCTTTCCTCCGCGGTGTATGAAATTTTTTCTCTTCTAACCTCAGGGGGTGTCCACGTATTCTGTGAGCGTTTTTGGTGATAAACAGATCATCTGATAAATCCTTGTATTGTCCCTTTATGTATTTATACATATTAATAATGTCCCCCTCATCCGCCTCTTTTCCAGTGTAAACATACTGTATCTAACCTTGTATGTCTTTCCTCATAATTCAGTGCCTCTAACCCCTTAACCAGTTTGGTGGCTTGCCTCTGAACCCTATCGAGACCCAAGATATCCTTTTTATAGTGAGGTGCCCAGAACTGTACACAATATTCCATATGGCCGTAACAATGATTTATACAGTGGCATGATTACACTCTCATCCCTTGTCTCCATTCCCCATTTTATGCATGCTAACACCTTATTTGCTTTTGTTGCTGCTTTTTGACATTGAGTACTGCTACTAAGTCTATTATCGATGAGCACACCCAAATCTTTTTCAACTACCGTTATCCCTACATTTTCCCCATTTAATTTATAGGCTGCCCGATTGTTCTTAGTCCCAAAGTGCATAACTTTACATTTTCCTATATTGAACCTCCTTCTCCATTTGTCTGCCCAGGCCTCCAGTCTAGATAAGTCATTCCGTAGAGACTCAACATCCTTGTCTAAATTAAGTACTCTACACAGTTTAGTATCTTCTGTGAAAATTGACACTGTGCTTTCCAGACCCACTCCAAGGTCATTAATTAATATGTTAAACAGCAATGGCCCGAGTACTGAACCCCGTGGTATTCCACTAAGCACCGAGGCCCGTTTAGAGAACATCCAATTAATCACCACTCGCCGGACTCCTGGCGGCCAGGATACCGGCGCCAGAATCCCGACTGCTGACATATTGACAGCTGGGTGAGCGAAAATGAGCCTCTTGTGCGCGCCACGCTATCTATTCGCCCTCCAGGGGGTCGTGGACCCCCAAGAGGGAGAAAAAGTGTTGGTATGCCGGGTGTTGGGACTCCGGCGCAGGTATACTGTGCGTCGGGATCCCAACAGCCGACAAACTGAAGACCACCCTGGGGGCCGCCCAGCGCTGGGCAAGGCCGCCCAGCATACTGACCGGTGCCTCCCCCTTCAACAAGCAGACACTGCGATCATTTCGCAATTTCTACTTGTCAGCAGCAACTAAAGATGACTCCGGCCGACACAGCTTAGCTGCGGCCGCAGGAGTCCCGGCGCCATCTTACCTGTCGCGGTGGCTGCTTGTGATGTCATGTAGCTGCCTTGCCCATGACATGCCCCCGTTTGTGCCACACCACCCACCATTCAGGTCGCCCCACCCCCACAATGCTCCGTCTCCTCCCTGGAAATGGAGCATTGCCCGCCCCGTGACCACCTCTGCCTGATTGACAGGCAGAGGCAATCGCATTTTCTGCGGCCCCTTCAGAAAGTGCGGGTGCATGTTCAGTACGGGCACTGCACATGCACCCGCGGGCCCACCGCAAAAATTCCGGTTGGATCGCGATTTGCAATCCAACCTGAATTAGCCCCTGTATCTTTCTTCACTGACAGTGAGCGGAAGTGGCAGATTTTACCTGGGGGGCTGCAGTCCTGCAATCCATAGGTAAAAACCACCACTGGTGCCCATACTCCCTGCTATGGCTCTACATGCCATTTCTGTACCTTATCCCTTGTAAGTAATGATAATTTTGTACAGCAATCTGGTAGAAGTAGGGTCGGACTGGCCCACAGGGGTACCAGGGAAACCACCGGTAGGCCCCACTGCCTGAGGGCCCAATCCTTATACTTATACTTATACTTATACTTATACTTATACTTATATTTGAATGTATGTGAATTCATTGCTACATTGCTACCAGGCTCAGACTGACACACATGCTATGTGCAAACCACAACTTATATTTGAATGTATGTGAATTCATTGCTACATTGCTACCAGGCTCAGACTGACACACATGCTATGTGCAAACCACAACTTATATTTGAATGTATGTTATGTGTTTCTTGTAATTTTCTATGTATGTGCTTGAATTTATTGTGAATAGCTAGAGTAGTTTAAGTCTGCTGACCCTCCCTGTGCAATTTGTTCTATGATCAATTTGCATTTCAATCAGGTGGCCAAATGTTCAGAGGTAGACCTGTTCCTAATTAGAGACAGTATTTCCTTAGAGTCAGTTAAGGGGTCAGCTTGCTGGGGGTAGCTTGCTGGAATTTATTAAGTGTGGAATTAATAAGTGTGTTATCCGAACAGTTAAAAAAACAGTTGAAAAACTTCAAGAAAAGGTAATTTTCAAAAACAACTTACTCTAACTCCACTTAACCCATAAAATACAAACAACCACAGCATGTTCATCAAACTACTGTGTCTAATTTCAATTCATGGAATTCTCACCAAATTTAACACATTCTGCACACACCCAGAAACTCACCCCTCTGTACACATTACAGCTTCTATTCTCCACTCACCTCTTCTAAATACTCATGAGATTTATACTTTCCTCTCTGCAAGTACTTTGACAACCGCAACTGGCCACCAGTACAAACACTCGCAAACATCCACCAAAATGTATCTCACTCTTCTGCTTTTATTAGCTGGTGACATATCACCAAATCCAGGCCCCAACCACCTTTCCCCCTCACACTCTGCTGTCTCAAAACATAGAAATCCATCTAACCTCATAAATATCACGTGTCTCCCATCCCCCTCCAAGTCACTAAAATGTGCCTTATTGAATGCACGCTCTGTTTGTAACAAATTAACATCCATCCATGACCTCTTCATATCTCACAACTTTAATCTGCTGGCTATAACAGAAACATGGCTCACACAATCTGACACAGCCTCCCCTGCAGCACTGTCACACGGTGGTTTCCACTTCTCACACACATCTAGGCCTAATAGTAAAGGTGGTGGGGTCGGAATCTTACTGTCACAGTTTTTCACATACACTGTTTTACCTCAGGTTCCATCACTCGCATTCACCTCATTTGAAGTTCACTCTATCAGGATTTTCACCCCCTTCTCTCTGCGTGTTGCAGCTATCTATCGCCCTCCTGGGCAACCTAAACAACAATTTCTAGAAGATTTCTCTGCCTGGCTCCCACACTTCTTATCCTCTGACATCTCCACCATCATTATGGGTGATTTCAATATAGCTCTTGACAGTCCACAATCTGTTCATGCCTCGAAACTCCTCTCTCTAACCTCCTCTCTTGGCCTCACCCAATGGTCCGACTCCTCTACTCACCAGGAGGGCCACTGCCTTGATCTTGTGTTCATCAGGCTCTGCTCAGTTTCTGAATTCACTAACACTCCTTTCCCTCTATCTGACCACAACTTGATCACCTTCACAATCTCTTCTATTACTTTAAATTCTAGGACATTAAAACCAAGCAAGCCTCCTCTAACCCGCAGAAATACTAACAGTATACATTTTCAACAACTTTCCACTTCCCTGCAACAACGTCTCTCACCAATCTCTACATTCACCACACCTGACACTGCTGTATCACACCTGCACCAGACCCTAGAGAGTGCCCTTGATGAAGTGGCTCCAGCTACCCATCACACTCCACGTAGGCTTAGATGCCAACCATGGCACTCTAAATCAACAAGACACCTACAAAAACTGTCACGTAAGGTAGAACGTCAGTGGCGGAAATCTCAGAATCCAAGTGACTTTCTCACATATAAGACTACCTACCACTCCTATCGTCAGGCCCTGGACACTGCCAAACAAACATATTTCCAATCTCTCATCTCTTATCATGCCAACAACCCCAAGCGACTTTTTAATACGTTTAAATCACTTCTTTACCCTCCCTCACCTCCCCCACTAGCTACTATCAGTGCAGAAGAACTTGCTTCCTACTTCAAGGATAAGATTGATAAAATCCGAGATGAAATGGTATGCTCTAACTCAGCCAGTGACCTGCTCAATTCCCTACCTGAACCCTCTGGCACTTTCTCTTCATTTGATCCCACAAGTGAAGATGAAGTATCATCACTCTTTTCATCCTCCTACTCCACTACCTCTCCTCTTGATCCTATACCCTCACAGGTCAGTAAAACTTTGTCTCCTGTGCTTATCCCAACCTTAACTAAAATCTGTAATCTCTCTCTCTCTACTGGCATCTTTCCCTCTCTGTTTAAACATGCAGTCATTACTCCCATTCTAAAAAAACACAACTCTGACCCAAACACACTTTCTAACTACCGTCCCATTTCTCAGCTACCCAGTCCCTCCAAACTACTTGAGAGGCTTGCCTACACTCGCCTCACACACTTTCTTAACTCGCACAACTTATTGGATCCACTTCAATCAGGCTTTCGTGCCCAACACTCCACAGAGACAGCACTGACCAAAGTAGTGAATGATCTGGTCACTGCTAGATCAAAAGGCCATTACACACTACTCATTCTTCTAGATCTCTCTGCTGCTTTTGACACTGTTGACCACTCTCTTCTCATACAAACACTACAATCCCTAGGTCTTCAGGACACAGCCCTTTCTTGGTTCTCATCCTACCTATCTAATCGCTCTTTCAGTGTTCACTTCTCTGATTCTACCTCCTCTTCTCTACCTCTATCAGTTGGAGTACCGCAAGGCTCAGTCTTAGGTCCTCTGCTTTTCTCAATCTATACCTCCTCTCTTGGTAAACTAATCAGCTCCTTTGGATTTCAGTATCATTTGTATGCTGATGATACTCAAATCTACCTATCCTCCCCAGATTTGTCACCACCAGTATTGGCTCGTGTCACTGGATGCCTGTCTGCCATTTCATCTTGGATGTCATCTCGCCATCTCAAACTCAACATTTCCAAAACTGAATTAATTATTTTCCCACCAGCAAAGAGTAGTTACCAACCTGATATCTCTATAACTGTTGACAATGCAACTATCCACCCCACCCCACAAGCTCGTTGCCTAGGTGTCACCCTCGACTCTGAACTGTCCTTTGTTCCACACATTCAATCTGTCTCTAAATCATGTTACATGCACCTTAAAAACATATCCAAAATACGCCCTTATCTTACACAAGACACTGCAAAAACTCTAATCCATGCACTCATCATCTCCCGCATTGATTATTGTAATAGTCTCCTTACTGGTCTTCCCAAACATAGGCTATCACCACTTCAATCCATTTTAAATGCAGCTGCGAGGCTAATCTTCCTCGCCAGACGTTCTTCGTCTGCTGATCCGCTCTGTCAGTCCCTCCATTGGTTACCGGTATTCTACCGTGTCAAATATAAAATACTTTTACTTACATACAAGGCTATTAACCAAACTGCACCAACATACATCTCTTCACTCATCTCAAAATATCTCCCTACCCGACCTCTCCGCTCTGCACAAGATCTGCGTCTCTCATCCACATGTATTACCTGTTCCCACTCAAAATTACAGGACTTTACCCGGGCTTCACCCACTCTGTGGAATGCACTCCCACGCACAATAAGACTCTCCTCTAGTCTCCAAACCTTTAAACGTTCTCTGAAAACTCATCTCTTCAGGCAAGCCTACCAAATTTCAGATCCACACACATAACCTTCACAGCTTCCCTATCAAGTTTCATCCCCTCTGTACAGTCCACATAAACTCACATTTTGTCTTCCAACATTGCTGGGTGATCATATCCTATACAAACCATTAAGAACCTAGCAAACATGGGGAACCATTATGTGACAGGTAGCATCTATCCTTGTGTATCAATGCCTATTTCCCTATAGATTGTAAGCTTGCGAGCAGGGCCTTCCTACCTCTGTGTGTCTGTCTTTGCCCAGTTTTGTTCTATAATTGTTCTAATTGTAAAGCGCAACGGAATATGCTGCGCTATATAAGAAACTGCTAATAAATAAATAAATAAATAAATCCTTCCTCTAGGGATCAGGTTCAAGACTGTGCACTTGTATTATACATGGTAGTTTTGTTGCATTACACTGCACTCAACTATTGTGTATTTCAAGCCTCAGTGGAGGCTGGCCACACCCCCTTTGTGGGATGGCCACATCCCTAAGTATGGGCCCCTATCACTGCATTCCCCTGGTGAGCCCATCATGCCCCAGTCCGACACTGGGTAGAAGTCACTTATTATTATGAAGGAAAATTCTGCTTAACTAGCAGCCAGTAAGCAATTGCTTTCAGAAACCATGGTAAAAAAATGACTAGAATCTATATAGTAACATAGTAACATAGTTGATGAGGTTGAAAAAAGACAAATAGTCCATTGAGTTCAGCCTGTATTATAAAATGTTATTTCATTTAAATGCTGTATCCTTGGATATTTCTTTCAGTTAGGAATTTATATAATCCATTTTTTAAACTTATTGACTGAGTCCACAGTTACTACCTTCTCTAGCAGAGAATTCCAATTCCTTTCTGCTCTTACTGTGAATAACCCTTTCCTCCGCGGTGTATGAAATTTTTTCTCTTCTAACCTCAGGGGGTGTCCACGTATTCTGTGAGCGTTTTTGGTGATAAACAGATCATCTGATAAATCCTTGTATTGTCCCTTTATGTATTTATACATATTAATAATGTCCCCCTCATCCGCCTCTTTTCCAGTGTAAACATACTGTATCTAACCTTGTATGTCTTTCCTCATAATTCAGTGCCTCTAACCCCTTAACCAGTTTGGTGGCTTGCCTCTGAACCCTATCGAGACCCAAGATATCCTTTTTATAGTGAGGTGCCCAGAACTGTACACAATATTCCATATGGCCGTAACAATGATTTATACAGTGGCATGATTACACTCTCATCCCTTGTCTCCATTCCCCATTTTATGCATGCTAACATCTTATTTGCTTTTGTTGCTGCTTTTTGACATTGAGTACTGCTACTAAGTCTATTATCGATGAGCACACCCAAATCTTTTTCAACTACCGTTATCCCTACATTTTCCCCATTTAATTTATAGGCTGCCCGATTGTTCTTAGTCCCAAAGTGCATAACTTTACATTTTCCTATATTGAACCTCCTTCTCCATTTGTCTGCCCAGGCCTCCAGTCTAGATAAGTCATTCCGTAGAGACTCAACATCCTTGTCTAAATTAAGTACTCTACACAGTTTAGTATCTTCTGTGAAAATTGACACTGTGCTTTCCAGACCCACTCCAAGGTCATTAATTAATATGTTAAACAGCAATGGCCCGAGTACTGAACCCCGTGGTATTCCACTAAGCACCGAGGCCCGTTTAGAGAACATCCAATTAATCACCACTCGCTGTTCCCTGTTGTACAGTAAATTACTCACCCAAGTACAAATAGTGTTTCCTACCCCAAGCTCTCTTAATTTGAAAATTAGTCTCTTATTTTGGACTTTGTCAAAGGCCTTAGCAAAGTCCAAAACGACCATATCCACTTAACCTGATCACTTTCTCGTAGAAGCTTATTAAGTTAGTTTGACATGACCTGTCCTTCACAAAACCATGCTGATTCCTATTAATAACCTTGGAGGTATCCAAGTACTCTAGTATACTATCCCTTATTTTACTTTCCAGAATTTTCCCAACTATAGATGTCAAACTTACCCGTCTATAGTTACCAGGATGAGTTTAATTCCCTTTTTAAATATTGGGACTACCTCTGCTATACGCCAGTCCTTCGGTATAATTCCTGATGTAATTGACTCACTGAAAATCAAATATAGGGGCCTCGATAGCTCTGAGTTAAGTTCCATAAGAACCCTGGGGTGAACTCCATCCAGCCCAGGAGATTTATTTATCTTAATTTTACTTAGTCTATCCCGGACTACTTCCTTATTTAACCAAGCACTTAGCAACGGGTCGCTATCATAGCTAATGTTGTGCAGTATTCCCGTCAACCAGTTCTCTCTCATGAATACTGATGAAAATAATTTATTCAATAAATCTACTTTTTCCCAATCATCATTAATCAAGACATACAACTCGCCCTTTAATGGTCCAATATTCTCCTTTTTTAACCTTTTTTTAACATCAATAATTTTTATTGGATTTTATATCGAATGCACAAAGAAAAAGGGGGGGGGGGTACAGAAAAAAAAAACAGGGTGGGGAGGGATGTACACGTCAATGAAATAAAACATACATATGAGACAGGTAACATAGCTACTAAGCAGGTATTCAGGTATCATAGTCATAATAACAAATAAAAGTGTACAGAGCTAGGTCAATAGGATTTACCAACTCCGACCCTAGTATCAGGGGGGAAGAAATTGATAGCATTATAGACATAACAGCCAGTATAAACCAAAAGGAAAAGTGTGGGAGATGGAACACTTAAGAAGTAGTAGATTCCTCATTCAGGTTAAATTGTAAAGGGGATGTCTTCCCTGGGTGTGATATGAGAGCAGAACCTTCCCCCTCCGTGACGTATTCATGCCAATGGAACCATTGCATAATGGGAGAGGAAGCAGAGGGGGAACAAGGCACATATTCAGTTTCCATGGTATAATGGAAATGAACTTTATGAAAAACTTTTAGAGCAGGAGGGACTACCGCTTGTTTCCAGGCTTGGGCCAAAGTTGCCCTTGCTGCTATACAAATGTGTCCTAATAAGTACCTTTGGGAGGCTGAGACCTCCAGAGGATACATATGTAGAAGAGCCAAAGCCGGGGATGGGCTTAAAGATAGACTTAAAACTTTATCAGTGTAAATACTTCTGCCCAGAAAGTTTGGAGAAGGGGACATGACCAGAAAATATGATACAAATGCCCTATTTCTCCGCAATTTCTCCAACAGAGTGGTGAGCAGGAAGGCCAAAATGTGTGCAGTTCCTTTTTAACCTTTTACCGTTTATATACTTAAAGAACTTTTTAGGGTTTGTTTTACTGTCCTTGGTGATTTGTTTTTCGTTTTCTAGTTTAGCTGCTCTGATTTCTTTTTTGCATTTTTTTGTTATATTCCTTGTAGTACTGGAATGATTCCGCCATCCCGTCAGACTTCAATGCTTTGAAAGCACGCCTCTTTTTATCTATTTGTTCCTTGACCTACTTATTAAGCCACATCGTTTTGAATTTACTACTCCTGTTTTTGTTGACCTTGGGAATGAACAAATGAGTGTGCTTATTGAGCACAATTGTAAAAACATCACACGTTTGAGCCGTATTCTTACCATGAAATATAATTTCCCAATTGATGTCCTTCATTGCTTGTTTCAGCAAGTTGAAATTAGCTTTTCTAAAGTTAAAAGTCTTAGTTAGACCCTTATAGTGTTGTTTTTGGAAGCTGATATCGAATGTGATCATATTATGATCGCTATTTCCCAAGGTCTCCCCTACTTTAGTATTTGATATTATCTCCACATTATTAGTTAGTACTAAATCTGGTTTCTTACTTTCTCCCATGAACGTGGCTCCTATTATTTTTTGTTTTATAGTTTTCTGTATAGTAGAGAATAATCTACAATGAATGGCTTTATTAAAATCCACTTCAATGCCAAAGCATAGAATGGGGCTGTGAGGTTATGTCACCGATGTCACTGTGTTACTTAACACTGCAGTTTCACATAGATTCCACTGTAGTTGTGTTGACAAATTCTTTAGTTACAAGTCTAATTCATGACCTTTTGCCTACATTCTCTGTGTTCTGGGGTCTTATGATGGCAGAAAGAATTATAATCAGAATTAAGCTTGCCAGTTGGCACTGCTGATGTCCTAGCAGGGTACTGCAAAATAGAAAGACGGCTGCATTCTAATTCAGGCATAGATATGGTTACCGGGCTACTAAGTTAAAATGTATCCATACGAACATTAAAACAGATTAACAAGGACCAGCTTTTGGGAAATCAAGCAAGTAGGGGTGGGAGGTGCTATCAGCGGCAGCTTTGATGTTCCGCAGGCGGTAGGGGGTGTTCTATCTTCCGCTCAGAATGTAAGACCTGAAGCAGTAATTTGTGCTAATTACTCATTTACTGAACAGATTGTGGGAGATGGGGCAGGAGAGAGACCACAAAAACTGTAGAAAGGGGCATTGGGCTGAATGAAGGTGCCCCGGTACATGACTTCCAGGGTGGTGTTTAATCCGCAGAGGAGGGGTGGATAGTGGAGTGGGCTTAATATTCATTATTTCCCAGTGGGAGGGCAGCTTGCTTAACTGCAGATATCTCCAGTTCCTGGAAATAGATTTCTCAGCTTTCAATGGGATAAAAACTAGAGTCCCTCCTTTTAGGAGGTACTGGGGACTTGGGGATTAGAGTTCAGGCGTCAGAGCAATCCACCAACAAAAATATAAAACTGCATACCAGGTGCGTGGAGCTGAAGCAGGGACCAGCTGCTGGAAGGTTGATATCTCTGGTTCTGGGCATAGTAGAGACAAGTGCCAGTGCCCACTGAAAGAGGAGAGTCCCAGCTTTTGGATTGTACTCTCATAAAAACTCTAAGTCAGACAGTACCTGAGATATCTGGCTGGGAAGAGCAATTAACAGGCTCAAATGGGGCCACTTCTCTGAAGTCAGATATCTCCGGTTCCCCATGGATGATTTTCAAAAATTCTTTCAAAAAGGGGACCCTCAGCTATCAGCCTAGGGCCCTTATACTCCTGGGGCCCTTTGGCAACTGCCCATTGTGCCCATACAAAAAGACGGCCCTGGTGTAAGGCCCAAAGCTTTGTAGAGGTCCTGCATGTCCTGGAAGGTACTCCTGTCAATAGTTACAAAATCAGTAATTGGGTGGATTTGGGAGTACACACTATATGATGGTCGTTGCGATCAGTCAGATGCCTTGGTACAAGTTCAAGACAAACCTACCATATTCTACTGGATTCAAGGTAAAAAGTCATTTCGAGAAAAAGCTGCATCTTGTTTATATGCAATAACTAAAACAAGTGCACTCACGCACAAAGCAATGATTGATGATATTTAGTTCCTTAACAACAAAGAAATATATTGTATTTGTGACTTAGGACCCTATTCAGTATCAGTAGCAGATTCTGCTAAAAAGCAGAATCTGCTACTGCTGACAATCACATTCTAGAGGCTGCCCAGCATGCTAATCTCCGCCCTGCAATGCGATTGCAAATCATTTGCAAGCACATTGCATGATCAGAAATTAAGGTTGACCCCTGCACACACAGCCAGGATGCATATGCAGATGCTGCAATTTTCTTTGTCGCAGCGGCCAGACACCCCTCCGTTGTCTGGACTATGCCCCTGTAACACCTTATTGCCGTCCCCTCGATGTCCGCAGCTGTCAAATTGTGATTGCATCCTTCAGGGATGTGATTGCAATGTGGAAGTTCGTGCATGTGCAGATGGCTGAAAAGCTTACATCTGCAATTTTTGCAATTTCATGATTGAACCTGAATGAGCGCCTTAATCCCATGAATGAGAAACTGCTTGTCAGTCATTTAAATGGACCACCGTTACACTTCCTACTCCTGTGCGGAACATGAACTTGTCTCATGCAGTATAGACAGACATTATAGCATGGGATCTGTAGTGTGTTGATAACATACAGATGTGTCCACATAGACCTGTCCTGCTATGTGTGTATGAGTTGCACAGACCAGCTGCATGAAAGGTCAGCACCAATGTCCTGGGAATTGTCATACTGTCACATTAGTGATGCGACTAAGACACGTATTTTGTGGTGAACTGGACCACGGCCATGGACTTTGTGAATAATGCTGGGTACACACTTGTAGATATATCTGCAGATCAATGGATCTGCAGATATATCTATAGCCGGATCGGACAGTGTGTCATGCATACACACCGCCCGATCCGTCGTGAATGACGTCATGAACTGGGCGTTCATTTACATGTGTGTGCCCAGTTCAGCCATCAATATACGGACGGTTGCTGCAGCATGTGTACAGGCGGTTGGCTGACCGCCCGTACACACACAACGATGTATCTGTAGATATATTGGTCATCGTTTGTGCTGCAGGGTCAATGCGATATGTCTGTGAACGACGGCGCTCACAGACATATCGTTAGTACACACAGGCCGACGGGGCTGTGATATATCGGCGTTCAATAGAACGTCCGATATGTCGACCAGTGTGTACCCAGCATAAGCCGCACCATACATTTTGCCACAATATATGTGTCTTAGTCGCATAACTAATGTGACAGAATTACACTGCATGGGAACCCTGGACACTGATGTTTGCTTTGCACATATCAGCTGTGTGCGACAGCAACGCTAACCTGCGTATGAAGGCAAAGCCGAAGCTCTGATATGAGTGAGCAACGCTGTGCGTCACGTCTAATACTTTATAAGTGACTCTGTATGTGGCTACGATGAGAATAAGACGATAACCTTAATTCCGAATCATGCTAGCCATGGAGGACTATCTAAGTCGCGCCATGTGTTTTGCGCCATAGGCATACTTGCCTACTCTTCCGTAACGTCCGGGAGGCTCCCAAAAATTTGGTGGTGCTCCCGGCCACCTGGAATAGAGGGTAAATCTCCCAGACCCTGACACTATCTGCCCCAATCTTCCAGACTGTCCCCAGCCACCAGATTACCTCTATCCGCCAGATGACATGATTCGTGCTGATTTTCATCATAGTAGTCATGCCTCCATGCTGGTAATCTCTGCATTATATAGCAGGGGGCAAACATGGCGCAAACAGGCTACCATGCCCCCCGCACAGACTCCTATACCACCCCACTACCCCAACCTCCCCCTCCAGAGCCGGCCCTAACCAATATTATGCCCTAGGCAAGATTTTGGGTGGTGCCCCCTAGCACGACCGCTAGTTCCGCCTCTGACCCTGCACCCCTTTCCCAGCACCATCGCCCTCCACCCATAGCAGTCCTTTTTTTGTTTTCCTACTCCCTGTCATTTAAATAAGAACAGTGTGCACATTCGGCGCACAGCCCAAAAAGGTATGTGTTTTTAATGGCAAGGGGCATGGCCACAAAATAGTACCCCCAATTGAAATTATGCCTCACAGTAGTGCAACTTTATTCACAATTTATCATACTATAGTGTCCCTTATTCACATTACATCACACAGTAGTACCAGTTTACCTTATATACGTTACTTCTCACAGTAGTGTCCCTCATTCACATAACATCATACTGAATTGCTCCTTATTCACCTTACACCACACCATATTGCTCTTTATTCTCATTACACCACACCATATTGCTCTTTATTCACATTAGACCACACAGTAGTGCCCTTTCTATACGTTACGCCACACAGTAGAGCACCTTATACACATAATGCCACACAATGGTAATGCATTTATACTCATAATACCACATAGTAATGCCCCTTACACATATGACACACATTATTAATTTCCTTATAAACATAGTGCGCGTTACACATTATGCCAACCCTTATTAATGCCCTTATACACATAATTTCCCTTACACATATGCCGCACATTGTTAATGCCCTTATACACATAATGACACACATAATGTCCCTTACACATATGCCGCACATTATTAGTGCCCTTATACACATAATGACACACATAGTGCCCCTTACACATATGTTACACATTATTAAGTCCCTTATACAAATAATGACACATATACAGTAGTTCCTGGCGTGAGTCAACTGGCAGCTCTGCTAACGTCGGGTGCCTATTTTTTATGAAAATGCATCTTATTTGCATTGCTATGTGGCTAGGATGCACAAGCAGCTTCTGCTGATTAAAATGATATGCAGCATGTCTATATACTGTGGGCGACTGTGGCTGTATCTGCATACGAAATGCTGCACACAGAATATAGACATGCCGCATATCATTTTAATCAGCAGAAGCTGCTTGTGCCCCTAGTCATACCAGATGCCCTAGGCAATTGCATAGTTTGCCTATGCCTAAGGCCGGCTCTGTCCCCCTCCCCCATGCAACACCGCGTCCACCCCAATCTTCCCGCCACTGTGCTGACCTGGCTGTCCTTTCCCGCAGAGGGACTTCTGAAAGTTGGTAAGTATGGCCATAAGCCATAAAAAGGATAAGTGTCTAACGACACAGCTATACAGTGCCTTCTTTCATGGCAGTGCTCAGTGGTACCCGGTACCAGCACCAATGGCGGAACTACCGGTGGTGCGTCTGGTGCCCTCAATGGCATTGACAGCTGTACTAATAAGTCAGTCTGACTCATTACAGCACACTGCAGCCGGCCATGGGCCGTTACCAAGATGGAGTAGGTAATAGGGCTGAAGGAGAGAAAGTGTGCCCCTACCATCTCCTCCTCTATGACACTGCTGTGCTGTGCCCCCGCATAAGGGTTGAGGCTAAATTCTACAAGGTAAAAAGACCTCTGACATCACAACCTCCATGTGACCCACAACAATAGAGGAAGGAGCCCCTGCAGGCCTGCTACGCTCTCCATGCTTCAGGCTCGGTGGCTAGCTCTGCTTCGCTCACCACCAGGTTACTAAAGGGAATAGATGTTGATGTGGACAGTGAAAATGAGGAGGATCTTCCAATACAGTCAGGTATGCCAGTACAGGTTTTCCCCTTCATTCCTCCTCTGGGACAGCCTTCTACCCTCACACCAGGAATTACTGGTGCATCATATCTCTCTTCCCTCTCCTCTATCTTCCCCTCTCTCTCTCTCTCCTCTATCTTCCTCCCCCTTTCTTCATTCTCCTCCCTCTCTCTCTCCCCTCTTCCTCTTTCTCTTTCCCCTCTCCTCCCTTTCTCTCTCCCTTTCAATCCAATTTACCCCTGTTACTCCCTCCTACATAGACCTCACATACCCTCTGCCACTCCGTCACCCTGTCCTTCTCCCTGTCACCCACTGCCGTGTGGAATATTATGAACTTAGGATCCAGAGAAGGAGAGGTGTGGTTCCTTGGGTCAACCTAAAAATGGTCAATAGTGTCTAGGTTGACCCCAAAAGGTCGACATTCACAATGTCAACATGGGGGAAAGCTTGACATGGAAAAGGTCTACACAGGAAAAACTTGAGATGACGTTTTTTTTTTTTTTGGTGCCGTTTACTCCGTAAAATGACCAGGAATCCCTATTAGTACACCACGCCTATATATAGATTGGTAAATGCTCAATTAGCTTAGTGATATCATTCAGGTGCTCGAAAGGAAGGGGTATTTCTGAGCAAGAAAAAAAGCAATTGGTTTCCCCAGCACCCTGAATGATAACAGTAACCAGATATAAATCCCACATGATAATAGAATTCAGAGATCTTCGTTACACATATTTGCGCAAATGTGTGGTTAAGCCCCAAAGCCGCATCAAGGCCTCTCTGTATATTTGGGGTCCCTAGCGCTATATCTAGGTGCAGGGTGTGGCACCCCAAAACACCAGAATGAGCCAGAAAGCCCAGCATGGCATACCAGTGTAAAAAACTATAGTGTTAATAAATTAGTATTTAGGAAGCCGAAGCTATAGAGAGGGTGATAAAAACATGAAATGTAATTAAAATAGAGAAATAGTGTTAGAAAATTAATAAGTGAAAAGTGTTAATAGAATGTAAAGGTATGCCACACTAAAGCCATCCAGCTCAGCCAGTCCAGAGGCACCACACCTCACACCTCCATTACCCCAATCTGGGTCTAATATTAACCAGCAAGGAGCCACATGATAATGGCTCCTTACTAAAATATGTCTAAGCTAAGAGCTACCTACCTTGGAGCAACCCCATAATGCTCCATGTGGCATGTCAGGGCCTGCACCTCCTCCTAATGCAGGAACCTCTCTGCCTCTCACAACAGACATATAGATTGGTAAATGCTCAATTAGCTTAGTGATATCATTCAGGTGCTCGAAAGGAAGGGGTATTTCTGAGCAAGAAAAAAAGCAATTGGTTTCCCCAGCACCCTGAATGATAACAGTAACCAGATATAAATCCCACATGATAATAGAATTCAGAGATCTTCGTTACACATATTTGCGCAAATGTGTGGTTAAGCCCCAAAGCCGCATCAAGGCCTCTCTGTATATTTGGGGTCCCTAGCGCTATATCTAGGTGCAGGGTGTGGCACCCCAAAACACCAGAATGAGCCAGAAAGCCCAGCATGGCATACCAGTGTAAAAAACTATAGTGTTAATAAATTAGTATTTAGGAAGCCAAAGCTATAGAGAGGGTGATAAAAACATGAAATGTAATTAAAATAGAGAAATAGTGTTAGAAAATTAATAAGTGAAAAGTGTTAATAGATTGTAAAGGTATGCCACACTAAAGCCATCCAGCTCAGCCAGTCCAGAGGCACCACACCTCACACCTCCATTACCCCAATCTGGGTCTAATATTAACCAGCAAGGAGCCACATGATAATGGCTCCTTACTAAAATATGTCTTAGCTAAGAGCTACCTACCTTGGAGCAACCCCATAATGCTCCATGTGGCATGTCAGGGCCTGCACCTCCTCCTAATGCAGGAACCTCTCTGCCTTTCACAACAGACATATAGATTGGTAAATGCTCAATTAGCTTAGTGATATCATTCAGGTGCTCGAAAGGAAGGGGTATTTCTGAGCAAGAAAAAAAGCAATTGGTTTCCCCAGCACCCTGAATGATAACAGTAACCAGATATAAATCCCACATGATAATAGAATTCAGAGATCTTCGTTACACATATTTGCGCAAATGTGTGGTTAAGCCCCAAAGCCGCATCAAGGCCTCTCTGTATATTTGGGGTCCCTAGCGCTATATCTAGGTGCAGGGTGTGGCACCCCAAAACACCAGAATGAGCCAGAAAGCCCAGCGTGGCATACCAGTGTAAAAAACTATAGTGTTAATAAATTAGTATTTAGGAAGCCGAAGCTATAGAGAGGGTGATACAAACATGAAATGTAATTAAAATAGAGAAATAGTGTTAGAAAATTAATAAGTGAAAAGTGTTAATAGAATGTAAAGGTATGCCACACTAAAGCCATCCAGCTCAGCCAGTCCAGAGGCACCACACCTCACACCTCCATTACCCCAATCTGGGTCTAATATTAACCAGCAAGGAGCCACATGATAATGGCTCCTTACTAAAATATGTCTAAGCTAAGAGCTACCTACCTTGGAGCAACCCCATAATGCTCCATGTGGCATGTCAGGGCCTGCACCTCCTCCTAATGCAGGAACCTCTCTGCCTCTCACAACAGACATATAGATTGGTAAATGCTCAATTAGCTTAGTGATATCATTCAGGTGCTCAAAAGGAAGGGGTATTTCTGAGCAAGAAAAAAAGCAATTGGTTTCCCCAGCACCCTGAATGATAACAGTAACCAGATATAAATCCCACATGATAATAGAATTCAGAGATCTTCGTTACACATATTTGCGCAAATGTGTGGTTAAGCCCCAAAGCCGCATCAAGGCCTCTCTGTATATTTGGGGTCCCTAGCGCTATATCTAGGTGCAGGCTGTGGCACCCCAAAACACCAGAATGAGCCAGAAAGCCCAGCGTGGCATACCAGTGTAAAAAACTATAGTGTTAATAAATTAGTATTTAGGAAGCCGAAGCTATAGAGAGGGTGATACAAACATGAAATGTAATTAAAATAGAGAAATAGTGTTAGAAAATTAATAAGTGAAAAGTGTTAATAGAATGTAAAGGTATGCCACACTAAAGCCATCCAGCTCAGCCAGTCCAGAGGCACCACACCTCACACCTCCATTACCCCAATCTGGGTCTAATATTAACCAGCAAGGAGCCACATGATAATGGCTCCTTACTAAATTATGTCTAAGCTAAGAGCTACCTACCTTGGAGCAACCCCATAATGCTCCATGTGGCATGTCAGGGCCTGCACCTCCTCCTAATGCAGGAACCTCTCTGCCTCTCACAACAGACATATAGATTGGTAAATGCTCAATTAGCTTAGTGATATCATTCAGGTGCTCGAAAGGAAGGGGTATTTCTGAGCAAGAAAAAAAGCAATTGGTTTCCCCAGCACCCTGAATGATAACAGTAACCAGATATAAATCCCACATGATAATAGAATTCAGAGATCTTCGTTACACATATTTGCGCAAATGTGTGGTTAAGCCCCAAAGCCGCATCAAGGCCTCTCTGTATATTTGGGGTCCCTAGCGCTATATCTAGGTGCAGGCTGTGGCACCCCAAAACACCAGAATGAGCCAGAAAGCCCAGCGTGCCATACCAGTGTAAAAAACTATAGTGTTTATAAATTAGTATTTAGGAAGCCGAAGCTATAGAGAGGGTGATACAAACATGAAATGTAATTAAAATAGAGAAATAGTGTTAGAAAATTAATAAGTGAAAAGTGTTAATAGAATGTAAAGGTATGCCACACTAAAGCCATCCAGCTCAGCCAGTCCAGAGGCACCACACCTCACACCTCCATTACCCCAATCTGGGTCTAATATTAACCAGCAAGGAGCCACATGATAATGGCTCCTTACTAAAATATGTCTAAGCTAAGAGCTACCTACCTTGGAGCAACCCCATAATGCTCCATGTGGCATGTCAGGGCAGGGCCGGTGCAAGGTCTCCCAGCACCCTAGGCAAAGCTTCAGCATAGCGCCCCTAACCTTCAAAACCCACCACCACCACCTCCCGGAGGGGAGATGCAGGTGGCCACTAGGTGAGCTGGGGTGAATTGTATCATTATACATATACAGAGAAAAGGGACAACACAAGGAATTTTAAAGTGAAAAAGTATATGGTAAACAAGTCCAAAACTTTTGCGAGTTTGTTCACAATATACCTTCACTTTAAAAGTCCTTGAGTGCCATCTATTCTTTATATACTGTATATGGTCTGGTGGGGATATTTTATTGGGGTTGGGTATGGGATGCTGCCGGTCAGAATACCAACAGCGGCGTCCCGACCACCATAATACCGGCATTTTGAATGAAATTAATTAACCTTACCCCTTACCTTCCCTCCCCCAGCCTATCCCTAACCCTCCACGGCATACTAACATTCAGGATTCAGGTGTGGGCATTCTGACAGGTGTCGGGATTCCGGCACTGGTATTCTGAATGCCAACATCCCATCCACCAGGATGCCAACTACATCCCTTTAACTGTATGTGTATACATACATATATATGCACAGACATATTTGTATGCTCCTTATTGTGTTCCATCCACCCATCGGTAAGTTCATTACTAACCCGCATACAGAGACATCCTTCAGTTTTTTGCTAGATTAATTCAGTGGTGCCCTCCAGTGGCTGGCGCCCCTAGGCAGCCGCCTAAAGCTGCCTAATGGTAGAGCCGGCCCTGTGTCAGGGCCTGCACCTCCTCCTAATGCAGGAACCTCTCTGCCTCTCACAACAGACATATAGATTGGTAAATGCTCAATTAGCTTAGTGATATCATTCAGGTGCTCGAAAGGAAGGGGTATTTCTGAGCAAGAAAAAAAGCAATTGGTTTCCCCAGCACCCTGAATGATAACAGTAACCAGATATAAATCCCACATGATAATAGAATTCAGAGATCTTCGTTACACATATTTGCGCAAATGTGTGGTTAAGCCCCAAAGCCGCATCATACACCACGCCCCCTTTCATACGGCAAAGGTTACTTTTCCCAATCGTAGTCCACGGAAAGATAAAATATGAAAAAGTTGAAAATGGATTTAAAAAACCCCCCAACAACTCATGTCGACTATATGCTGTTTCGACTATTGGCATGTTAACCTTTTGACAAGGTTGAACTAATGTATGTCGACCAATAGTGATCGACCTATTGACTGTCTAACTTATTACCATCGACCTATCATCTGGATACCGATGAGTATAGGGGCCCAAAGCATACATTTGCACATGGGCCCACCACTCACAAGTTCCGCCTCTGACCAGCACCTTTTAGTTGTTGCAATCTTAAATTCGTAGAATTTAGGGCCCGATTCAGACCAGATCGCTGTGCTGCAAATTTACAGAGGTCTGCGATCAGATAGTTGCATAGAGAGTGAAAGTGTGCGAATGCATGTGTACGGCGTGCGAAAATTCCGCCAGACAGCGGACAGTTGCAAATCCGTTCGCAACTCACTCACCATCCAAAGATTTTTCCATACTGTGCAGTCTGTGCGTAGCCCAGGACTTAATCCTACCGTGCGATACATACAGGCTGATCGGGGCCATAGCTGACGTCACACATCAGCCCTGAAAACGCTTGGGGACGTCTGCGTTTTTCCTGACACTCCCTGAAAATGAGCAGTTACCAATCACAAACGTCCTCTTCCTGTCAATCACCTTGCGAACGCCTGTGCGATCGAAATTTTTGCAGCGTGCTGTTTGGCGACGCGCCTGTGCATTGAGCAGTCATTCGATAATCGTCCGCTGTGCTATTTCGCACAACAGCGATCAGGTCTGAATTCGGCCCTTATTCTAGAAAAGGAAGAAATCAGTGACATTTTTTTCAATAATGAATAAAATAATCCTCTGCACATGGAGAGTCAGTGTGGATGCTACTATATACACTGCTCAAAAAAATAAAGGGATCACTTAAACAACACAATGTAACTCCAAGTCAATCACACTTCTGTGAAATCAAACTGTCCACTTAGGAAGCAACACTGATTGACAATCAATTTCACATGCTGTTGTGGAAATGGAATAGACAACAGGTGGAAATTATAGGCAATTAGCAAGACATACCCAATAAAGGAGTTGTTCTGCAGGTGGTGACCACAGACCACTTCTCAGCTCCTATGCTTTCTGGCTGATGTTTTGTTCACTTTTGAAAGCTGGCGGTGCTTTCACTCTAGTGGTAGCATGAGACGGAGTCTACAACCCACACAAGTGGCTCAGGTAGTGCAGCTCATCCAGGATGGCACATCAATGCGAGCTGTGGCAAGAAGGTCTGCTGTGTCTGTCAGCGTAGTGTCCAGAGCATGGAGGCGCTACCAGGAGACAGGCCAGTACATCAAGAGACGTGGAGGAGGCCGTAGGAGGGCAACAACCCAGCAGCAGGACCGCTACCTCCACCTTTGTGCAAGGAGTAACAGGAGGAGCACTGCCAGAGCCCTGCAAAATGACCTCCAGCAAGCCACAAATGTGCATGTGTCTACTCAAACGATCATAAACAGACTCCATGAGGGTGGTATGAGGGCCCGACGTCCACAGGTGGGGGTTGTGTTTACAGCAAAACACCGTGCAGGACGTTTGGCATTTGCCAGAGAACACCAAGATTGGCAAATTCGCCACTGGCGCCCTGTGCTCTTCACAGATGAAAGCAGTTTTTCACTGAGCACATGTGACAGATGTGACAGAGTATGGAGACGCCAAGGAGAACGTTCTGCTGCCTGCAACATCCTCCAGCATGACCGGTTTGGCAGTGGGTCAGTGATGGTGTGGGGTGGCATTTCTTTGGGGGGCCGCACAGCCCTCCATGTGCTCGCCAGCGGTAGCCTGACTGCCATTAGGTACCGAGATGAGATCCTCAGACCCCTTGTAAGACCATATGCTGGTGCGGTTGGCCCTGGGTTCCTCCTAATGCAAGACAATGCTAGACCTCATGTGGCTGGTGCGTGTCAGCAGTTCCTGCAAGACGAAGGCATTGATGCTATGGACTGGCCCGCCCGTTCCCCAGACCTGAATCCAATTGAGCACATCTGGGACATCATGTCTCGCTCCATCCACCAACGCCACGTTGCACCATAGACTGTCCAGGAGTTGGCGGATGCTTTAGTCCAGGTCTGGGAGGAGATCCCTCAGGAGACCATCCGCCACCTCATCAGGAGCATGCCCAGGCGTTGTAGGGAGGTCATACAGGCATGTGGAGGCCACACACTACTGAGCCTCATTTTGATTTGTTTTAAGGACATTACATCAAAGTTGGATCAGCCTGTAGTATGTTTTTCCACTTTAATTTTGAGTGTGACTCCAAATCCAGACCTCCATGGGTTAATAAATTTGATTTCCATTGATAATTTTTGTGTGATTTTGTTGTCAGCACATTCAACTATGTAAAGAACAAAGTATTTAATAAGAATATTTCATTCATTCAGATCTAGGATGTGTTATTTTAGTGTTCCCTTTAATTTTTTGAGCAGTGTATATATATATATATATGGCATCAACTTTAGGTGAGTGCCGGCACCTTTTGTAGCAGGATAAATAAAAACCACAATGGTAACATAACATCGATGGTGTAGGTGACACTGCACCTTTAAGAGGTGTCACCTAGCTCCATCCTAACTCAGTGCACAGCATCACAACAGGCGGGGACTCTGACAAGGCCTGGCAGGCTGTCAGAACATCTAACAATAAAGATCTGGGGAGAAGCCAGGCTTCCTATCCCAGGGATAGCTGATCAGTCTGTACTCGGCGGAGGAGACAGCAGAGGCAGCAGGGGTAAGGAGTCGAGGCAGGCTCCAAAATATCTCCTGAACTGTAAGCAAATCAGAACAGATCACTTTGTATGTCAGGCTGCTGACAAAGGATCATTTCCTTACTGCTGGTGTTGTGCACTTCTCCTTAGTCAGTGCTAAAGCAATAGTTTGGCTTTGACAGTGACTTTAGTAGACCTGTAGCTCAATGTACTGTTTGCATAATGTTTTATTTGTAGCTGAGGAAAACTGATTTGCTTGTAGATAGGAAGGATCTGTCTTGGTTTAGCCTGGCAAGGATTGGTGTGTGTGCAGTAGTTCTCTCGGATATTTTTCTTTTTTATTATTATTATTATTATTATTATTATTATTTATTTATTCATTTATTTATAAGGCACTAGGATAAGAAAATAAATAAGTGCAGAATAATAATAATAATAATAATAATAATAATACAGACAGTACTTTGAACACTTTTTATGTACTTTGAGCACTATTTGCTGCACAGAAGTTGCCTAACCTACACTGATGAGCCCAAGTCAAGGTGAATAGTTTGTCTGTAAAGTTGGATTTAGTACTGGTTCTATAACGAAGATTTAGTTGTCATAGGGGTCGATTCAATTGATTGCGAAGTGAATAGCGAAGTGCGAAGTGACTAGCGCCAGGAAGGGGGTCTTGGCGCTATACAATTCAGCGTACTGCTTTGGCCGACTAGTGGATTTCAACAAAACGAATGCTGTTTTGTAACCTTGCGTGGCGCAAACAGCATTGTAGCGGGGCACTTACTGTATGTCGGAGAGTGTCCATTCTCACGCCTAAACACCCTGTTTAAGGCGCGAGTACGGGCATTCTCGGACAAAGCATCTTGCTGAATTGAATAGCGCCGGGACATCCTTCCCGACACTATTAACTTTGCAATCAATTGAATCGACCCCACATAATAGATTGTGTACTGTATTAGAGAATAGATCAGGGGTGGGGAACCTCCGGCCTGCAGGCTGTATAAGGTCTGCATAGCCACTTGTTCTGGCCCGCTGCTGTGTGTCAGGGGAGGAAAGTGCAGCGTGCGCCTCTCCTGCTCCTTTGTGCTCAGTCCGGCGGCGGCGTGTCTCAGCTGTCAGGGCAGGGAGGAGAGCGCAGCTATGTCCAGCGGCAGTGGCAAGTAGGATCTCAAACCAACCGCTGGTTCGTGAGCCAATCAGAGGTCGCAGACCGGCAGCCAATCAGGAACTGCCGCTGCCGGTCCACGAGCTCTGTTTGGCTCACGAACCGGCGGCTGGTTTGAGGTCCTACACGCCGCCGCCCAACATAGCTGCGCTCTCCTCACTGTCTGGCCCCTGACAGCTGAGACACACTGCCGCCGAACTCAGCACTAAGGGGCAGGAGAGGCGCACGCTGCGCTCTCCTCCCCTGACACACACACACAGCAGCAGCAGCAGCGGTGAGTAGCTCAGTGGGGTGGGGGACATGTGTGGGGCAATGTGTATCTGGCACTGTGGGGCAATGTGTATCTGGCACTGTGGGGCAATGTGTATCTGGCACTGTGGGGCAATGTGTATCTGGCACTGTGGGGCAATGTGTATCTGGCACTTGGTGGGGCAATGTGTATCTGGCACTGTGGGGCATTTGTGTATCTGGCACTGTGGTGGCATATGTGTATCTGGCACTGCACTACTGGGGGCATATGTGTATCTGGCACTGCACTACTGAGGGCATATTTGTATCACGTCCCATTTTAATTGGCCACGCTCTGTGTGGCATGTGGCCACACCCATTTTTTGGCACACGCGCACACAGTACTACAGAGGGGCATATCTACTGGGGCATTTCTACTGGGGGCATATCTACTGGGGCATAACTACAGGGGGCACGCTAATTTTTAAGTTGATCATTTTTGTATGGCCCCCCGAAGGATTTTATAAATATAGAAATGGCCCTTTGTAGAAAAAAGGTTCCCCACCCCTGGAATAGATAATGTATAAAAAGTGAAAATTATTATCTGCACTAAATGGATTGACTCATGAATTACCTGTTTCATCAAACTTTACGTTGCTGTGTTAAAATGTCAGCGTGTGAAACACTGCTGGCTCAAAAACATCATATACAGATGTAGCCACCTTTATCTTGACTGTTTCTCCGCCGAGACGGGCGTTTAGTCACGCTAAGGCGATAGCTGAGTTTAATCACAGGTAGGCGCGTTGAGGCGATCTAGATACTCATCATGCATTACACATCTCCACCACTGTGTGGCTAATGCTCCACTAATCCAGTACTTTCGATCGTACAGTATAGCGGCGGATTGATCTACAGCTCTGGCAATACTGTAGGCGTAACGGGAGGCGGTGGAAAAAGTATGGAGTACTGTATGTGTATGGAGACGCAACTACAGTAATTGTGTAAAAGGAAGAATGTACAGGACAATGTATAAACACCGTGCTTTTAAAATACATGAGCGTCTGGGAATGGAGGGCTACAGTAGCTAGCAGGAGGCGGTGGAAAATACCGTGCTTTACAAATGCGAGCGTCCGAGTCCTCTAAGGCATAAACCAACACCAATGGGGTGGGGGCCGGGCGCTGTTTGCAGTACTTTCACACATGAAATTGGGAGTCTCTCATGAGGCGTCGTGGGCTAGGGGTGAAGGCTCCCACCTCCCACGCTGGGGGTCCTGGGTTCGAGACGTGATGTGCCTTCTTTTTTTTTGTTTTTTTGTTATTGTAATAATACACTGTATTATTTTATCTACATTGTAAGACAGTCAATGGAAAGGTGCACACAAGTTACATATAAATCAGAGTACATCTGCAGGAGCGATTCTTTACGCTAAATGCAACTAAATAGCGGGAATGAAATGAGGGTATTCTGACGCTACTAACTGAACAAAACAGTACTGTAGATCTTCAGCGTTTGTGTATTGCACATGACCTGAATTCCCTCCCTGTGCAGGCTCCCAGGGGGGAAGGGCGATGGGGGTAGGGGGAGACGATGGGAAATACTGTACTGTGCCTTTGAAATGCAATTACATGAGCGTCCGAGTCCACTACGGCATACTGTAAACCAACACCAATGGGAAGGAAATGCCAACCATTTTTTTATGTGTTCCCGTGACATTCATTTAAAAAAAATTTTTCTCTCTCTAATACATCCAATGGAAGGATGCACACAGGTTTCACATAAATCAAAGTACATCTGCAGGAGCGATTCTTTACGCTAAATGCAACTGCACAACGGCAATGAGTAGAAATGAGTGTATTCTGACGCTACTAAGTGAGCAAAACAGTACTATACAGTAGATATTCGGCGTTTGTGTATTGCACATGACCTGAATTCCCTCCCTGTCTACTGCATGATCTGTGCAGGCTCCCAGGGGGGAAGGGCAATAGGCTAGCAGGAGGCTACTGGGGACTCAGACTCATACAGTACTTGCATTTCAAAAGCACAGTATTTTCCACCGCCTCCCGCTTGCCCATCGCCCTTCCCCCCTGGGATCCTGCACAGGTCATGCAGTAGACAGAGAGGGAGTTATTCACGTAAACTAGGGCAAAGCTGCAGGAGCAGTTGTACTGTTTAGGGTCTATGCACCATATGGTATACATACAATTCTATAGCAGGGCAGACTCAATTGAAATGGCTACCGCCTGTGTCTCCTCGCCCAATGGAGGCCCTCGGCTATGGAGCAAGTAACAGCACAGATTTGGTAGGTCACGGGGCAATGCTGAAGGAGCGTCAGAATCCCCTAGCTAAAATACACAGGGGTGATAGGGATAAGTGAGGTCTTTGCGCATAACGATACACCACAAAGTTCCCCATGGTTTTGATTATGCCTTTTCTTTGAACACGGTATTTTCCACTGCCTCACCCTACCCCCATCCCACTTTCCCCTTCCCCCCCTGGGAGCCTGCAAAGTACATGCAGTAGACAGGGAGGGAGTTCCGATCAGGTTACAAGACATGTGCAACAGTATACTACTGTATGTAGGAAAATCCACCGCCCACTCTGATTTATGTGAAACCTGTGTGCACCCTTCCATTGAATGTATAACAAAGAAAAATAATAATAATAAAGTGAATGTTACAGGAACACATTAAAAAAAGGTTGGCACTTCCTTCCCATTGGTGTTGGTTTATGCCTTAGGGGACTCGGACGTTAATACTTGTATTTCAAAAGCACAGTGTTTTCCACCACCTCTCCCTACCCCCATCGCCCTTCCCCCCTGGGAGCCTGCACAGGTCATGCAGTGGACAGGGAGGGAGTTCAGATCAGGTACAATACACAAATGCTGACGATCTACAGTACTGTGTTGCTCAGTTAGTTGCGTTGGAATACACTAATTTATACTCATTACCGCTGTGTATTTGTATATAGCGGAATGAATCGCTGCTGCAGATTTACTTTGATTTATGTGAAACCTGTGTGCACCCTTTCATTGAATGTACAACAAAGAAAAACAATAATAAAGTGAATGTCACGGGAACATAGAAAAAAAAAGGTTGGCACTTTGTGACTCTCAGCATGGGAGGTGGGAGCCTTCATCACTAGGTTGGTATGGAAGGGGAGACAATTAGCTACCGGAGGGTACCAACCCCAAGTTTCTGTGACCCCCACAAGGCTCATGGCAAGCGTCGGAACCTATGGTGGGTCTGAATTAACGGTCCCATTATAGTCTATGGGAAAATGGGTCCACTTTGCGTACTGATATCTCTGGTTCTGGGTGTCCCAGAGACTCAGGACTGGTACCATACAAAAGAGGAGACTCTTGGCTTTCGGGGCAGTCCAACCACTAGTTTATGTGACACTGGAAAAGGAAACGGGAAGCAACCGTGTTTCGGGTCCCCTCCAGTTGTCCGCCTAGCTTGCACAGGATACAGGGTTTCTGGCTAGATAGGAAATACTGTACAGAAATGCTAAGCATGGTAATTTGACATCCAGGAACATAGGGAGGAGTTTTTATCTCACTCCATTATACTTAGAAAAATTACACTTGCCACTGTACGTTACAAGCTGTTTGTGCTAATTAGTACACTAGTAGAACATACTGTACAGAGATACTAAGGACAGTGATTTGGCATCCACGAACTTAGGGAGGAGCTTTTATCTCTCTCCATTGTAATCTTTCTAAGTATAATGGAGAGAGATAAAAGCTCCTCCCTAAATTCCTGGATGCCAAATTGCTGTCCAGAGTATCGCTGTACTCTATGTTCTACTAGTGTACTAAATAGCACGAACAGCTTGTAACGTACAGTTGCAAGATTAATCTTTCTATGTATAATGGAGAGAGATAAAAGCTCCTCAGTAAGTTCCTGGATGCCACAGCACTATACTTAGTATCTCTGTACAGTATTTTCTATTAGGGTACTAATTAGCTGTTCGTGCTAATTAGTACCCTAATAGAAAATACTATACAGAGATACTAAGGACGGTGATTTGGCAACCAGGAACCTAGGGAGGAGCTTTTATCTCTCTATATTATACATAGAAAGATTAAACTTGCCACTGTACGTTACAAGCTGTTCGTGCTAATTAGTACACTAGTAGAACATACTGTACAGAGATACTAAGTACAGTGATTTGGCATCCACGAACTTAGGGAGGAGCTTTATTCTCTCTCCATTGTAATCTTTCTAAGCATAATGGAGAGAGATAAAAGCTCCTCCCTAAGGTTCCTGGATGCCAAATCACTGTATGTAGTATCTCTGTACAGTATGTTCTACTAGTGTACTAATTAGCACGAACAGCTTGTAACGTACAGTGGCAAGATTAATCTTTCTATGTATAATGGAGAGAGATACAAGCTCCTCAGTAAGTTCCTGGATGCCACATCACTGTACTTAGTATCTCTGTAAAGTATTTTCTATTAGGGTACTAATTAGCTGTTCGTGCTAATTAGTACCCTAATAGAAAATACTATACAGAGAAACTAAGGATGGTGATTTGGCAACCAGGAACTGAGGGAGGAGCTTTTATCTCTCTACATTATACATAGAAAGATCAAAACTGCCACTGTACGTTACAAGCTGTTCGTGCTAATTAGTACACTAGTAGAACATACTGTACAGAGATACTAAGTACAGTGATTTGGCATCCATGAACTTAGGGAGGAGCTTTAATCTCTCCATTGTAATCTATCTAAGTATAATGGAGAGAGATAAAAGCTCCTCCCTAAATTCCTGGATGCCAAATTGCTGTCCAGAGTATCGCTGTACTCTATGTTCTACTAGTGTACTAAATAGCACGAACAGCTTGTAACCTACAGTGGCAAGATTAATCTTTCTATGTATAATGGAGAGAGATAATAGCTCCTCAGTAAGTTCCTGGATGCCACATCACTATACTTAGTATCTCTACAGTATTTTCTATTATGGTACTAATTAGCTGTTCGTGCTAATTAGTACCCTAATAGAAAATACTATACAGAGATACTAAGGACGGTGATTTGGCAACCAGGAACCTAGGGAGGAGCTTTTATCTCTCTATATTATACATAGAAAGCTTAAACTTGCCACTGTACGTTACAAGCTGTTCGTGCTAATTAGTACACTAGTAGAACATACTGTACAGAGATACTAAGTACAGTGATTTGGCATCCACGAAGTTAGGGAGGAGCTTTAATCTCTCCATTGTAATCTATCTAAGTATAATGGAGAGAGATAAAAGCTCCTCCCTAAATTCCTGGATACCAAATTGCTGTCCAGAGTATCGCTGTACTCTATGTTCTACTAGTGTACTAAATAGCACGAACAGCTTGTAACCTACAGTGGCAAGATTAATCTTTCTATGTATAATGGAGAGAGATAATAGCTCCTCAGTAAGTTCCTGGATGCCACATCACTATACTTAGTATCTATGTACAGTATTTTCTATTAGGGTACTAATTAGCTGTTCGTGCTAATTAGTACCCTGATAGAAAATACTATACAGAGATACTAAGGACGGTGATTTGGCAACCAGGAACCTAGGGAGGAGCTTTTATCTCTCTATATTATACATAGAAAGATTAAACTTGCCACTGTACGTTACAAGCTGTTCGTGCTAATTAGTACACTAGTATAACATACTGTACAGAGATACTAAGTACAGTGATTTGGCATCCACGAACTTAGGGAGGAGCTTTATTCTCTCTCCATTGTAATCTTTCTAAGCATAATGGAGAGAGATAAAAGCTCCTCCCTAAGGTTCCTGGATGCCAAATCACTGTATGTAGTATCTCTGTACAGTATGTTCTACTAGTGTACTAATTAGCACGAACAGCTTGTAACGTACAGTGGCAAGATTAATCTTTCTATGTATAATGGAGAGAGATCAAAGCTCCTCAGTAAGTTCCTGGATGCCACATCACTGTACTTAGTATCTCTGTACAGTATTTTCTATTAGGGTACTAAATAGCTGTTCGTGCTAATTAGTACCCTAATAGAAAATACTATACAGAGAGACTAAGGATGGTGATTTGGCAACCAGGAACTGAGGGAGGAGCTTTTATCTCTCTACATTATACATAGAAAGATCAGAACTGCCACTGTACGTTACAAGCTGCTCGTGCTAATTAGTACACTAGTAGAACATACTGTATAGATATACTACAGACAGTGATTTGGCATCCAGGAACCTTAGGAGGAGCTTTTATCTCTCTCCGCTGTAATCTTTCTAAGTATATTGGAGAGAGATAAAAGCTCCTCCCTAAGTTCCTGGATGCCAAATCACTGTCTGTAGTATCTCTGTACAGTATGTTCTATTAGGGTACTAATTAGCACGAACAGCTTGTAACATACAGCGGCAAGTTTAATCTTTCTATGTATAATGGAGAGAGATAAAAGCTCCTCAGTAAGTTCCTGGATACCAAATCACCGTCCTTAGTATCTCTGTACAGTATGTTCTATTAGGGTACTAATTAGCACGGACAGCTAATTAGTACCCTAACAGAAAATACTGTACAGAGATACTAAGTACAGTGATGTGGCATCCAGGAACTTACTGGGGAGCTTTTATCTCTCTCCATTATACATAGAAATATTAAACTTGCCACTGTATGTTACAAGCTGTTCGTGCTAATTAGTACACTAGTAGAACATAGAGTGCAGCGATACTCTGGATGGCAATTTAACATCCAGGAATTTAGGGGGGAGCTTTTATCTCTCTCCATTATGCTTAGAAAGATTACAATGGAGAGAGATTAAAGCTCCTCCCTAAGTTTGTGGATGCCAAATCACTGTACTTAGTATCTCTGTACAGTATGTTCTACTATTGTACTAATTAGCACGAACAGCTTGTAACGTACAGTGGCAAGTGTAATTTTTCTAAGTATAATGGAGAGAGATAAACTCCTCCCTATGTTCCTGGATGTCAAATTACCATGCTTAGTATTTCTGTACAGTATTTCCTAGCTAGCCAGAAACCCTGCATCCTGTGCAAGCTAGGCGGACAACTGGAGGGGACCCGATATACGGTTGCTTACTGTTTCCCTTTCCAGTGTCATATAAACTAGTCGTTGGTCTGCCCTGAAAGCCAAGAGTCTCCTCTTTTAAATGGTACCAGTCCAGAGTCTCTGGGACACCCAGAACCAGAGATATCAGTACGCAAAGTGGACTCATTTTCCCATAGACTATAATGGGCCCGTTAATTCAGACCCACCATGGGTTCCGACGCTTGCCATGAGCCTTGTGGGGGTCACAGAAACTTGGAGTTGGTACCCTCTGGTAGCTAATTGTCTCCTCTTCCATACCAACCTAGCGAGGAAGGCTCTTACATCCCACACTGAGAGTCCCAGCTTTGAGTCCCAAAGTGCCAACTTTTTTTTTTTATATGTTCCCGTGACATTCACTTTATTATTGTTTTTCTTTGTTATACATTCAATGAAAGGGTGCACACAGGTTTCACATAAATCAAGGTAAATCTGCAGCAGCGATTCATTCCGCTATATACAAATACACAGCGGTAATGAGTATAAACTAGTGTATTCCGACGCAACTAACTGAGCAACACAGTACTGTAGATTGTCGGCATTTGTGTATTGTACCTGACCTGAACTCCCTCCCTGTCCACTGCATGACCTGTGCAGGCTCCCAGGGGGGAAGGGCAATGGGGGTAGGGAGAGGCAGTGGAAAATACGTGTTTTCAAATACAAGTATTTGCGTCCGAGACCCCTAAGGCATAAACCAACACCAATGGGAAGGAAGTGCCAACCTTTTTTTAATGTGTTCCTGTAACATTCACTTTATTATTATTTTTTTTCTTTGTTATACATTCAATGGAAGGGTGCACACAGGTTTCACATAAATCAGAGTGGGCGGGGGATTTTCCTACATACAGTAGTATACTGTTGCACGTCTTGTAACCTGATCGGAACTCCCTCCCTGTCTACTGCATGTACATTGCAGGCTCCCAGGGGGGAAGGGGAAAGTGGGATGGGTGTAGGGCGAGGCAGTCGAAAATACTGTGTTCAAAGAAAAGGCATAATTAAAACCATGGGGAACTTTGCAGTGTATCGTTATGTGCATATACCTCGCTTAGTCCTATCGCCCCTGTGTATTTTAGCTAGGGGATTGTGACGCTCCTTCAGCATTGCCCCATAGCCTGCACAATCTGGACTGTTACTTGCTCCGTAGCCTAGGGCCTCCGTGGAGCAAGGAGTCATAGGTGGTAGCCATTTCAATTGAGTCTGCCCTGCTACAGAATTGTATGTGTACTGTACGGTGCATAGAACCTTAACAGAACCGCTCCTGCAGCTTTGCCCTGGTTTATGTGAATAAAAAAATAATAAAGTGTCTGGAAAAAACTAACATGCATTCGTATTTTAGAAATCTAACTCGGGACTCTGAGTATAGGAAGCGGAACACTTCACCACTTCGCCGCAGACAGATAAATAAATCCATTGGTTTTGATTATGCTGTAATGGCTATGGGATTAGGACGCTAACATACTGTGCAAAATTCCTAATCTCAAGAGGCAATAGTGAACTTCTAACACGTCCATTTGCGACAGTGTAAACTACTGGTTTTATGTTGTTTTGTCTGCGGGACTTGGACGCTCACATATTCATAAAGTACTGTAGATGGATCATATACTGTATGCTGTACTATTTGCGTCTGTACCGTATATACTGTATTAAATAATGCAGCATAATGAGTATTTACTGTATTAAATAATGCAGCGTAATGAGTATTTACTGTATGCAGCGTAATGAGACGCTTAGTAAAGTAGTCCTTATTATATATTTCAGTATTGTATTTTACGGGAGACCACACGCATGCGCAGTGGTGATTGTAAAAGGCGACATCTGGTGGATGATCGCAGGTATTACACGTAAAGGTAACGCCAAACGCTCTGTCTGCCTCCGTGCGATTAGGTACGCCTCTCTGTGACTAGGCGCGCCTCCCTACGCTGCGTATGCTCGATCGGGACAAACGCCTCAGCCAGTCAAGATAAAGGTGGCTACATCTGTATGTTTATTTACATGTTGTTTCATTTTTGACATGTCACAATTTCTATTATTCATCATCCACTGGTTTAAATTTCAGTTTAATTAATTCACAGCCACTCCTAGTTCACAGATCCAATTTACAATAGTTTGGAATTCCGGGACAAATGTTCTCCAACTCACAGATACTTAGGGGTCTATTTACTAATACCCCTTTTCCACTAGCTCAAAAAACACGGGTAAATGCACGGGGGCGCGCATTTACCCGTGTTTTTGGCAAGTGGAAAAGGGTCAACCCGGATCAAGTGACCCGTGAATCCTACCCGGCTATTTACCTGGGTAGGACACGGGAATGATCCGGGTAGGGTTCTAGTGTAAACGGGAGCCGTGTCGATGCGACACGGCTCCCGTTTACACTGTATGGAAGGGCGGCGCTGGGAGATCATGTGATCTCCCTGCGCCGCCCCTGCCGCGTCACTAGAAGCGTCACCAACCCGGCATATGCCGGGTTGTGACTGCTGATGGGAAAGGGGACGAGCACGGGTCGCAGCAGGGGGCAGCTCCCGTGTCAGGCTCCCGGCTGCGACCCGTGATCGTAAGTGGAAAAGGGGTATCAGTCTTAAATGGAGATAAAGTGGAAAGAAAAAAAGAACCAGCCAATCATCTCTTAACTGCCAGGTCACAGCCCGGGTTTGAGAAATGGTAGTTAGGAGCTGATTGGTTGGAACTTTATCTCCGTCCACTCCACTTTATCTCTATCCTAGGCTTGGTAAATAGACCCCTTAATTCTCAAGTACAATATAGGGGCGGGGTTTCCGATACAATATGGAATTAAAAGCAGTAGTTGTCAATAACTCCTAATTTTCGAATTTACGTTTGAACTACGGGTTGAGTCTCCCTTAACCAAAATTCAGAAATCCGAAAAAATTCAATATCTGAGATTTTTTGGGAACCGACTGAGATGGTTCAATGTATACAAACGTTGTTTCATGCACAAAATATATTGTATAAAATTACCTTCAGGCTATATGTATAGGGTGTATATGAAACCTAAATGCATTTCATGTTTAGACATGGGTCATATCCCCAAGATCAGTGGCATCACAAGGTGGGTGCAGGGGGTGCGGCCCGCACCCGGGTGTCATCCGCCGAGGGGTGACCCCAAAGTGCCAGCTCCTGCTCAGTAACAAGAGCTGGGTGCTGCACTGCAGCATTACGTGCTGCAACCCTGCTCCTGTCACCATGTAGGAGCTGGCACTGCAGACATGCCAGTCTCCGGGGGCAGGCCGCAACTCCCAGACCCCTGCGGGTCGGGCCACTTAGCCATGCCCCCTCCTGTAAAGCCACGCCCCTCCCGTGGGTCACCTTACAAAGCCACGCCCCCTGCCGCACCGGGTACAAAAGAGGTGAGTGACGCCTCTGCCCAATATGTTTCATTATGGTATGAATGCTCTCTACTGTATAGCACTCGGTGGAATTGAGGGTGAGATGTATGAAGCAATGAAAAGAGTGGAGACGTTACGCATGGCAACAAATCAGCATTGAGGTAACATTTATCTAATGCATTCTATAAAATTATAAGTAGCAGCTGATTGTATATATAAGTGCAGCTGATTAGTTGCCATGGACAGGCCCGGCGCTACCCGCTCAGTGAAGGGATGCAGTGCAGGGAGGCGCTGGGACGGAGAGGCGCTCTCCCTGTTCTGCATCCCTTCCCTGCGGCGCTGTCCTGCCCCCCCCCCTGCTGCTGTGCCTGTCACTGTATGACAGGTAGCAGCGCTGGCAGCATGAAAAGCCTCCTCCACCCCCTCCACCCCCACCCCCAATCACCTGTGACAGCGGCTGTGTAGGATCAGAGGAGGGGGCGGAGCTACACGGGACGGAAGGTGCGGAGCTACATGGGACGGAAGGGGGGGGGGAGCTAAACGGATCAGGCTGCTGTAGAGAGAGGGACAGCCAGACTTAGGTAAAGTGGAGGGTGAGAGAGAAGTGTATGTGTGTGTGTGGTGGGGGGTGTATGTGTGTGTATATATGTGTGAATTGTGTGTGTGAGGCATGTCTGTGTGCGCATGCATTATGGACGCTACTACAGGGGGGCCATTACATGTAAGGACGCTACTACTACTGGGGAGGGCCATTACATGTAAGGACACTACTACTACAGGGGGGGGGGACATTACGTATAACAACGCTACTACTGGGGGGGGGGGGCATTACATGTAAGTACGCTACTACTACTGGGGGGGGGGCATTACGTTTAAGGACGCTACTACCGCTGGGGTGGCATTACGTATAACGATGCTACTACTACTGGGAGGGGGCATTACGTATAAAGAAGCTACTACTACTGGTGGGCATTACGTATAAGGACGCTACTATTACTGGGGGGGCATTACGTATAAGGAAGCTACTACTACTTGGGGGCATTACGTATAAGGACACTACTACTACTGGGGGGGCATTACGTATAAGGACGCTACTACTACAAGGGGGGAATTACTTATAAGGACGCTTCTGTTACTGGGGGTGCACTACGTATAAGGACGCTACTACTGGGGGGGCATTACGTATAAGGACGCTACTACTACTGGGGGGGCATTACGTATAAGGACGCTACTATTACTGGGGGGGCATTACGTATAAGGAAGCTACTACTACTTTGGGGCATTATGTATAAGGACGCTACTACTACTGGGGGCATTCTGTATAAGGACGCTACTACTACTAGGGGGGAATTACTTATAAGGACGCTTCTGCTACTGGGGGTGCACTACGTGTTAGGACGCTGCTGCTGCAGCTACTACTACTGGGGGGGGCATTAAGTATAAGGACGCTTCTACTACTGGGGGTGCACTACGTATAAGGATGCTACTACTACTGTGAGTGCATTATGTATAAGGATGCTACTATTACTGTGGTGCATTACATATTAGGACGCTACTACTACGGGTGGGACATTACGTATAAGATTAATAAGATTGTGCTACTGTGTGGCGTAATTTTAAATGGGGGTACTATTGTGTGGCCATGCCCCTTACTTGTGAGACCACATCCCTTTTCCCGGCGCACACCAAAGGCGCGCGCTGACCCTTTGTTGAATATGGGAGGGCGCAAATTTATAGTTTGCAGGGGGGCGCCGTACACCGTAGCACCGGCCCTGGCCATGGACAACTTCTCCACTGGCTCACTTCTCCACTCTTTTCACTGCTTTATACATCTCCCCATATGGTTTATTGCATATTGTTCACTAGAATGCTATCTGTGTTACAGATGTTCTCTGTATTGTACATTAGTCGCTAGGATGCTCTGTGTGTTATCATACAATGTCCCACTGTCCCTCCAGTGGGGGTGTGTGTGTGTGGGGGGGGGGAGTTGGAGAGGCTTTGATCACCCACTACTCTGCTCTGCAAAGCAGCGAGTGATCGCTGAATACATGCTGTGCGCACGCGTACTGCATGTATTCACTGCTGGGAGATGAGCTGGGGGCTGCCCAGCTGCTCCGGGAGCAATGGACACGCCCCCAAATGCCACAACATAGGTCAGTTCAACAAGGCCACGCCCACTCGGGTGAGGTCACACCCACTCCACCCAAGGTCAAACCATTTTTTGGGTCAAGCGCATTTTAGCCACGCAAGCGTCCTGACTCCCCATGTTAGGAAGTTTGGAAGTATGTGTTATGTATTGTTCACCAGAATTATCTCTATATTGTATATAAGTCACTAGAATGTTCTATGTATTAGGGCTGTAACTGAGATGCTCTCTGTGTTGTATGGTGGTCACTAGGATGCTGTCTGTATTGCATAGCAGCAAATATGATGCTTCCTGTATTTTACATTGGTCTCTGAAATGATCTGTGTATTGTATGGCAGTATATGGAGTGCTTTCTGTGTTGTATGGTGGTTTTTAGAATGCTCTCTACTGTATATCAGTCTCTGGAATGTTCTCAGTACTGTATAGCAGTCTTTGGAATGCTGTCTGTATTGTATATTATTATCTGAAATGCTTTATGCATTGTGTAGTTAAGGACAACCAGAACCCTTAATCAGATGATCCTGTGTATTGTGTACATAAAGGGGGTCATTCCGAGTTGATCGCTCGCTAGCTAGTTTTAGCAGCCGTGCAAACGCTATACCGCCGCCTACTGGGGAGTGTATTTTAGTTTAGCAGAAGTGCGAACGCTTGTGCAGCTGAGCTCTGCAAAAACAGTTTGTTCAGTTTCAGAGTAGCTCTGAACCTACTCAGCGCTTGCGATCACTTCAACCTATCCGTGTCCGGATTTGACATCATACACCCGCCCAGCCACGCCTGCGTTTTTTCAGACACGCCTGCGTTTTTGCAAACACTCCCTGAAAACGGTCAGGTGACACCCAGAAACGCCCCCTTCCTGTCAATCTTCTTGCGGCCGTCAGTGCAAAGAAAAACTTCGCTAGAACCTGAGCACAACCACAAAAAGCTTTGTATCCGTACGCCACGCGTGCGCATTTCGGGGCATACGCATGCGCATAAATGCCATTTTTTCACCTGATCGCTGCGCTGCGAAAATCGCCAGCTAGCGATCAACTCGGAATAACCCCCAATGTGTAGAGATATGGCTTGACAGTGTTAGTAGTAAATTCTAATGCCGTAGTACCCTATTTGTAAACAATATAATAATGTAATGATGTGTCATATACACAAGAAAATAGAAGTTCTTAATGTCCAATTTTCAAGGTAAAATGTAGTGAAATACATTTACCTCCACATTAGTCGTTTACCCCTTGTACTGTAGCTTTCATACATCAAGTCAACTTCACGCAAAAATCTATGAATGGAAAAAATAAAATAAAGTAGTATAAATCATACTTGCCAACTCTCCCTGAAATAGCAGTAATCTCTAACTCCCTAAAGAGTGTAGCAATCGCCCTGATTGCACCTTACCCCCATTATGGGGGTAATTCAGAGTTGATCGCAGCAGCAAATTTGTTAGCAGTTGGGCAAAACCATGGGGGTCATTCCGAGTTGATCGCTCGCTAGCTACTTTTAGCAGCCGTGCAAACGCATGGTCGCTGCCCACGGGGGAGTGTATTTTTGCTTTGCAACTGTGTGAACGCCTGTGCAGCTGAGCAGGCCGAAAAAGTTTTTTGCAGTTTCTGAGTAGCTCTGGACTTATTCAGCCCTTGCGATCACTTCAGCCTGTCTGGTCCCGGAATTGACGACAGATACCTGCCTTGCAAACGCCTGGACATGCTTGCGTTTCCCAAGCACTCCCAGAAAACGGTCAGTTGACACACATAAGCGCCCTCTTCCTGTCAATCTCCTTGCGATCGGCTGTGCGAATGAAATCTTCTCCAGATCCAGTGCACAGCAGCGATGCTCTTTGTGCCCGTGCGATGCGCGTGCGCATTGCGGCGCATACGCATGCGCAGTTATTCAATTTTTTTACCTGATCGCTGCGCTGCGAAAATCGTAAGGGAGCGATCAACTCGGAATGACCGCCCATGTGCACTGCAGGTGGGGCAGATATAACGTGCACTTGTGCAGAGAGAGTTAGATTTGGGTGGGTTATTTTGTTTCTGTGCAGGGTAAATAGTGGCTGCTTTATTTATACACTGGGTCATTCCATGAAAATGGTCTTTTTATGTAACGTTTGTTACCAGTTTTCATGACAAGCTTTGCATCAAAAATAAAGCATATCATATACACACAAACAACATTTACTTTGCACAAAATATTCAAAACACAAGCTCAAAAAATATATTTCACATGAAATATAGTTCAAAACATAACGTTTGTTACCATGGAATGACCCCACTGCAATTTAGATTTCAGTTTGAACACACCCCACCTAAATCTAAAGGGCCCCATACACTAAAACGATTATGCTCGATTTCAGCCCAATTCAGGCATTCGGCCCGATATATTGGGGGAAATCGGGCATTTTGCCTGTGTGTCCAATCCGATCCGATGCGCGGCCCCGTGAGCATCGGATCCGATCCTCCAGATTGAATGTGCTGCACATTCAATCTGGTCCGACCCCGCAGGCGTGGCTGGGATCACCCAAGATACATTGTATGCAAAAGGACAGCATACGATGTATCTTGGGCGATCCTGCCGCCCGGGAGGCTGCCGCGGTGATCGCAGCGATCGCCTGCGACATGTCAGGTAGACATGCCACAGTAGTGTATGGGGCCCTTAACTCTCTCTGCACGTTATATCTGCCCCCCCTGCAGTGCACATGGTTTTGCCCAACTGCTAACAAATGTGTTGCTGCGATCAACTCTGAATTAGGCCGAATGTACAGTAGTGTGGATGGTGTAATGGTTAGCACTACTGCCTCACAGCACTGAGGTCATGGGTTCGATTCCCACCATGTCCCTAACTCTGGGGACTTTGTATATTCTCCCCGTTCTTGCGTGGGGTTTCGTCTCACAACAAAAATATACTGGTAGATTAATTGTCTCCCAACAAAAATTAACCCTAGTGTGCAAATGTGTGTATGTACATGGGCAGACTAGATGGGCCCAGTGGTTCTTATCTGTAGTCAAATTCTATATTTCTATGTTTGTTATACACTTTGAAAAAAAAAACTCATCGGAGACGCGGGTTGCCTGCCAATCTCGGATCTTCTTTTAAAGGCACTATCACTTAGAAGGCATGGTTTTGCCAAACAAAAAAATGTCATAGACCGGCTCGACAACCCTGCGCCATTACATCCCTCCCTAGACCAGCCGACAGCCCTGTGCCATTACATCCCTCCGATAAACATTAAAATGGAATCACTTCATATTTGGAGACTTTCTGGCTGCCCCCTCCGGGAGTGTGGGCCACAGCAGCAGGAGAGGATGTGGTTTCGTATAGGGGGGGAGGGTTATGCAACGGTAAATACTATGGGTGGATTACCAGCATTGTACAGTGGGGGGCTTGGCTATTAATGACGTGATTCAGCGCAATGTGCCACCTGCCACCCAGTCTGCCAACTTCTCTCTGTAAGTGAACGGCTGCGTGTAGGTTGCCAACAGCTTCAGGACACTTGTCATGGGTGGTGGGGTGTAGAGAGCCGGGCGCTTCACCCTGTTTTCGGGAGCCTCCCGGCCATTCCTGGACAGTAGGCAAGTATGAATCAATTCCCTGCATTGCTTATAAGGCACAATGGGGCAGATGTATTAACCTGGAGAAGGGATAAATCAGTGATATGTGCAAGGTGATAAAGGCACCAGCCAATCAGATCCTAACTGTTAATTTACATATTGGAGCTGATTGGCTGGTGCCTTTATTACCTTGCACATATCACTGGTTTATCACTTCCTTATGCCTTCTCCAGGTTAATACATCTGCCCAATGATCCCTTTGGTTACATGCAGTTTTAATGAGTTTTCTCATGGTCACTTGAGACTATATATAGTGCCTAACTACAGTATAACTGCTTAGGGGCCATACTTGCCTACTGTCCCGAAATGGCTGGGAGGCTCCCGAAAATTGGGTGGCACCCACGCAAAAGGGGGCAAGTCTCCTGCAACTTGGTAGCACCCCCTGCTTACTGCCGCAGCTGCCCACACCGTCTGCACTAGGGAGGCCAATCCCGGGATCGGCGGGATCCCGGGATTTGGGCCCAAAAATGCCGGGATTTGAATCCCGGGATTGGAGCATCCAATCCCGGGATTCACGGGATTATACTGCGCATGCGCGGCAGCGGGAGGGTGGGTGTGTAAGTAATAGTACTTACTCATTTAGGCGGGCAGCAGCCATGAACAAATGTAGCGCCGGCCGCCAGCCAATCAGAGCTGGCGGACCGGCAGCCAATCAGGGAAGCTGCAGCGGCAGCCAATCAGGAGCGACTGCTGCGGCCGCTTCCCTGATTGGCTGCCGGTCCGCCAGCTCTGGTTGGCTGGCGGCCGGCGCTTCATTTGAAATGCTGCCGCGTTCAGTGTGTTAATGGTTGCCGCCCGTCTAATAGTAAGTACTATTACTTACACACATGATCCTCTCTCCCTCCGTGCAGCCTTCCTCCCTCCCTGCCGCAACCTACACCCTCTGTCCTGAGTCCCGCACCGCTACCTACACCCTCCCTACCTCCCGCACCGCTACCTACACCCTCCCTACCTCCCGCACCACTACCTACACACTCCCTACCTCCCGCACCGCTACCTACACACTCCCTACCTCCACCCTCCCTCCAGCGCTGCTCCCTACAACTTTCTCTAATCCTACTGCAATCCCGGGATCCCGGGAATCCCGGGATTGACCGTTTTTCAATCCCGAATCCCGGGATTATAAAAAAAACGGCCCGGGATTGGCCTCCCTAGTCTGCACCCACAGTGATAGGAAGTGGGTGGGGCAATTACATCGTAGCCCCCCCCCCCCCCTCCCCCCTTGTAGTGCTGATAATGTGGACATTGCATAGCGGAGGACGGGGCTGCGATGGTGCATTCATGTTGCCACGCCCCCTGACCGCCCCCTTTTCCGAGCCCATGCCCTGGTGAGCCATCCTACACCCTCCCTCCTGGAGGGAGCAGCCAGATAGTCAGCAAGTATTCTAGGGGCTCGTTTACATTTTGATATAAGTTTTATGACATTCCTCTAATCTAATGCAGTGTATGGCTACGGTAATGCCTCCTCATAGTTGTTGTTGTTGTTGTTGTTTTCACAATCAACCTGAAATGCCTTTTCAAAAGTAGGCAGGTACAATATGATGTAAATGAGTCTGCATGAGTTTCTTGTCTGCAAGAAAAACAATAAATGCCAGAGACCGGCAGAGGACACAATGCACAGCAGCTCACCCGCCCACGTTCATGTGTGTTGCACCCGTAGATTTCACATGCACCATAGAGGGGAGTGTAATAGGGTGTGAGATTAAGAAAAGTGAGAGTTTTTGTGAATGTTCTGTTTTTTTTTTTTAAGTGGCAATCATTTACTTGGCAAAATCAATCTGGTTTTGCTGGGTGGTCTTCAGTTTGCTGGCTGTCGGGATCCCGGCGCACAGTATACTGGCGCCGGAATCCGGACAGCCGGCATACTGACACTTTTTCTCCCTCTTGGGGGTCCACGACCCCCCTGGAGGGAGAATAAATAGTGTGCGTGGCGAGCGCAGCAAGCCCGCAAGGGGCTCATTTGCGCTCGCCACGCTGTCGGTATGCCGGCGCCGGTATGCTGGTCGCCGGGAGCCCGGCCCGCCGGCATACCATACTACACTAGAGCAAATCCTTTGACTTTTATCTGTAAAAACTGAAATTACAAACTGAACACAAATTGCGACAGATGGTGTAATGCTAGGTAATTAATAAGCAGTAGGTGATGACCCTACAGAGATAGCTGCAGTCTGGTGTTGCCGTGCATGTGAGGCGGATCATCCTGTACCTGTAACCCAATGTAAACATACTGTTTACTTAGCAGATTTTGCTCACCTTTCACCTGTGTCAGTATTGACTGAGGTGTAGCAGCGTGGGCCTTTCACTGATAACAGTAAGCAGTACTGTAGTAATGAATCATTGATGTATTAGACAGATACAAATACAGCATATACGCATTATAGGGATACAATTGATGAATTGAGAAACATATACTGTCCATCAGGGGCGCCAAGATGGGGTGGGTAGTGGTTATTCATACCCGGGCTTATTGGTGGGGAACGTCAGGGTCCCGGTCAGCTGCTGAGTGGGACAAATTTCTCCCTTTGCAGTGCTGTTGAGGGGGACAAAAATAGTATTTTTCTCCTTTTTTATAGAAGGTGGTGATGCCACGCCTCCTGTATTTGGCCACGCCCGCAGTACCCAGACCATGTATAGCTCTCAATGTCCCTGCTGTTCATTAACAGCAAGTTTAAGATACATCTTTTATTTTTTTACATGTCAGCAGGAATAAGCAAATATTGATATAAACATGTATCCAAGATATTTTTTCTCTGAATAGTCTATCAAATATATTTGTCAAGTAACTATGTAACTTTATGCCATAAAATGCTTTTTTTTTATCCTTTCATTGCGGCCAAATTAAATATTATATAACGATATTATTAGTGTGTCACTAAATTAGGCAACATTCCTATTCTAGACTAAAAGATAAATAAAAATTATGTATTAGTCACTTTGGGCCTAATGCAGCGTTATATGCAAATTTGTTGACCATAAATCATTGCTGAGCCAAATCAAAAGAGCAGTGCAAAGCTCACTCTGGTGGCTAGTGTTCAATACATGGTATTCTGGTGGCCTGCAATCCAAGCGTTGCCCATTGCAGTGACCAGCATACAAAAACACAGAATTCATTCTTCAAAATAGGGTATTTTCTGCGGATGAGTATACAGAGGGTCCGTTCTGCTCATCAGTATAGGAATCAAAGCCCGTTTTACTGATCAGTAAACAAGGGGCCCGATTCAGACCTGATTACTAGTGTGCGTTTTCGCACAGCGGGCGATTATCGATTTTCTGCGCAAGCTGGTGCGAAAATTTCGATCGCACAGCCATTCACATGCTGATTGACATGAAGAGGCCGTTTGTGGGTGGTAAAAACAGAAAGTGGGCTGCGCTCTATTTGAAGTTACACAATGAAAGCGAATTTAAGATAGGTTAAGCTAAAAGAACAATTTAATTTAAATAAAAAACACAAATGCATCCATAAAACATTCAATAGCATGAATTCATGTACAATGGTAAAAAGGTATATATTATCCTGATTATTTGGGTCAGGAAGTGTGTGAATAAATAGGTGGAGGAATCCATTCCAATTGGCCCTTGTGAGAAGTAATGTCCATCCAAAACAGCAAGAGTCTGTTATAATACAGTGGTGCTACCTTTGAAAAAGCTGCAAGCTACATGCAGCGAAACGTGTCAGGTGTTCTTGCATGGGTCAGGATTCTTGATTTACTTGGAACCGAACCAGCCTTTGGCATCAATTCATCCATCAGAGGAGCCTCAGAGAGGATTTCGGTACATTACAGACACCGTATTGCATGAGGACCCCATCACTAATATGGGACACTTCTCAGCCATTTGTTACTCTAACGGTGCATGGGATAACAATCCACTACCGGACTCTACACTATTATAACAGACTCTTGCTGTTTTGGATGTAATCAGGATAATATATACCTTTTTACCATTGTATATGAATTCATGCTATTGACTGTTTTATGGATGCATTTGTGTAACTTCAAACAGAGCACAGCTCACTTTCTGTTTTTTCTTTCCTTTTGTGGGAGTGACTTCCCCTCATACCAGGCTACAGCTTAGCAAAACACCCCACACTTCCAGCACACGAATACACCTTGGTACTTCCTTTCTTTGTGGTTTGTGGGTGGTAACTGACCATTTTCTGGGAGTGTCAGGGAAAACGCAGGTGTTCCCAAGCGTTTCCTGGGAGGGTGTGTGAAGTCAGCGTCGGCCCCGATCAGCCTGTTCTCATCGCACTGTAGGAGTTAGGTGGACATGTACTAAGCAGTGATAAATCTGGAGAAGTGAGCCAGTGGAGAAGTTGCTCATGGCAACCAATCAGCATCAATGTAACATTTATAATTTGCATACTATAAAAATGTACAGAGCAGCTGATTGGTTGCCATGGGAACTTCTCCACTGGCTCAATTCTCCACTTTTACCACTGCTTAGTACATGTCCCCCTAAGTCCTGGGCTGCACACAGACTGCACACACTGGTAAAAACATTAGATGGTGAGTGAGGTGCAAACGGATTTGCAGCTGTCCGCTGACTGAGGGACATTTTCACACGGCGTACACATGCGATCGCACACTTGCACGGGCGAATTTACACTCCCCTTGGGTGGCGACTATCTGATCACAGGACAGCAAAATTAGCAGCAGAGCAATAAGGTCTGAATCGGACACTAGGCAAAGCCCATGCTGGTGGTACGCAGCAGAACCCATTATAGACCTCTTTCCTGATGTCATTATGCCAGTCTAAACCCTATATGGTGGATAGTAGACCAATTCTGACACCATGTTATATAATATACAAAATAGATCCCTGCCTTGTGCGTGTACTGTACTGAAGACAGCTGTCTGGTACACAGTGGAGGCCCCCTTTTACACATAAAGAAACCTTATGGTGCAAATAGGGCACACCGTTAAGGTCAGTGTCCTTGGGATACCTGTTTATCTGTGATGTTTATGGTATTGTGAATGCTCACCGGTTGTCTTTCCTTTGTATATTCACCCTAGAAATGGGAGTGGACACTTGGAAGACTAGTAGGAAGATCATCTACTTACCTATAGTGGACTTTTGATACATTTCGTGTCTCACCTCAAATACTTTATAATTCATTGACTGACTGCGCTTTTGGGTCTGTTCCAATGGTTGTCTAAGCATTGGATTTCGCTCAGGAGTGTGGCTCAGGAACAGGACTAAGCAGCAGTGGATTGGCTACAGGGCTGGTCTTGTTTTGCACAAAAAGATTTTGCAGGCGCTCTGCTGCACAAGCATTTGCACTTCTGCAAAGCGAAAATACACTCCCCAGTGGGCAGCGACTATGCGTTTGCACGGCTGCTAAAAACTGCTAGCGAGTGATCAACTCGGAATGACGCCCAAAATGCAGTGTGTACACAGCAAGGTGCAGAGACCAACCAGATTGCTGTTATAGGAATAATAGTTGGCATGTGGCAGGATCTATTATAAAGCACGTCAATTTTATGTAATTGAAATGAGTACTCCCAAACAAGCCTATATGCCGAGGCCCAATGCTGTGGTGTTAGCAAACCAAATAGCACTGCCAACTCAAAAGCAAATCGACAGTGCACTTAACTGTGCTCACACCCGCTGCCCCTGCTAGTGAGCAGGGGGTTGGATAATGCAGACTCACCAGGTGGTCCTCTACGTAACCCAATGTGCTGCTCTTTGGGTAGGTGGGCGCTGACAGTGTGAGGGGCAGATAGAAGGCTATAGAAGGGCAGATAGAATGTGCAGATAATCAGCTCTCCTCCTCTGGTTGGCTGTACCCGGCAAAGGCTGTATTGTGGATCTTGGCAGCCTGTCACTGACTCTCTCTACTGAGCCTGCGGTCCAGCTCTGCTCAGTCCAGATGCCAGCCTTGGGGCCATATTCCCACGTGCCTCCTGGAACAGCCCACACATGGCTGTGTTACTGGGCTTGCTCCTCTGTGCCCCCCGGACAGCTGGAGCCCGGCGGCCAATGACTCCATTGACTCCGGGATTTCCGCCACTATCCTCCCGCATAGTGATAGCTGGCTGTGAGAACTCCATTGCCAGCAACTACGGATAAACTTCAGTTCCGGTTACTACCCAGAGCTATTCGATAACCTGACAATTTCCACACATGGTAAGCCCACGGCCAATGTGTATTAACCCATAGCTTCTATGTGAAGTACCCTGCGCAGAAAGCCCTAGAGGATGCACTTAATGCAGATTTTTCTCTTGCAGCCCCTGATGCTGTGAGGAAGAATCTGCCTTAAGTGGACCCTCAGGGGTTTACCTCGCTGTGTAGTGGCAGTAGTTGAATAGCGCAGGGCAGACCTGCAGCCATGCAGTAAGTCTCATAGCTAATTGAATCTAACCCTTAGGCGGAAATTCAATTGTTTGAAAAGTCAGTTGGGTGTCTGTTTTTTTTCCTATCTAATAGACAGGAAAAAACAGACACCCAACTGACTTTTCAAACAATTGAATATCCCCCTTAGAGTTTACTGTAGGACGTGATAATGCTGATTTATATACAGCAGGCATGTCCAAACTGCGGCCCTCCAGCTGTTGTGAAACTACATATCCCAGCATGCACTGACACAGTTTTGCTGTCAGAGAATGCTAAAGCCTGTGTCAGGGCATGCTGGGATGTGTAGTTTCACAACAGCTGGAGGGCCGCAGTTTGGACATGCCTGATATACAGGAATGAAAAGCTATACCTTATACACACTTTAAATACACTTTACCATGGAGCCGCTGCGGCCGCTAAACTTAATACACACTCTACGCATCTTTTACGCTGTTAGCGTACAGAGTCCCGTACCGTGTACGGACTTTGCGTACAAATGCCGCGCTGACGGTACAAAGTACACACAACGCGTACACACCCAATGAATACACTTTAAACCTTATGCAGCAATGCAGTGCGATGCTATTACACTTTAAACCTTAGCAGGGAAAGAAAGACACGACACCAGTCTGTAGTTAAACCACTGGGTTCCGACACCACAGCGTATTATTGCTGAAAGGGGGTTACAATATAAACCATACAATACAACAGAATAATGGCTACATTCAATGGTACATACGTGATTGGCTTCGCCGCGCTACCCGGTCCGGTCCTCGGTCATCTAATAGATAACTTTGTGAGTCTTGTGTCTGACCAGGCCTGCTGCAGGCTCTCTTTATACAATTCATCCAAAACATAACACAATGGATACTGTAATCTCTTTGTCCATTGGACACAGGGATGGTCATTAACAGTACAGGAGAGGTCATAGGTCGGTTTGAATAGGTGGGCGATGTCTGTTCCAACTGTTCTTGTGGGTGGTCTCCTCTGGATTCCCGCCGCATACATAATGTACAGTAAATACAGTTTATATCTATATTCTGCTCCTGCACATAACTATCCGCAGGAACATGCAATCTTTCTCAAACCAACACCGGAATGTTACCCTTAAAATACCCTTCAGCTGGATACCAAACACCACCTTATAACCTTGTTCTGTCCCCTCCTATCCTGTAAAGGTGAATCCCTTTGTTCTGTTACCATTTAAACTGCTGTTACTTTCTGATGTGGTGCAGGGAGACTATGTGTACATTGTGCACTATTTGGATTAAATATGTAATGTGTTTTGATGGCTTTTCCATGCGTTCACAAACTCTTCCGTAAATACTCATACCACACGCTAGTACGCAGGTCCGCGGGAGCGACCATATGCAAATTGCGAATATGCGCACGCAGAGCAGAGCAAGTACGCGCACGGAGGCCATCTGTGCGTAGTTTGTACGTGATGTGTGTACTGCAATCATTTTTGACTTTGACAGTCCACCCTTTGGCAGTCACCAATAACTGCCACTATCTAATCACTAAACAGAAAAATATCTATACAATATCTACAGAAGTTTTGGATGGTCGGGGGAGAGTTGTAGGTGGGAAATGTATGACCTAGTGGGATAGTAAAAAGCATGTATGTATGAATCCATGTCTGAGGGGCATGTATCATCGTGCCGTATATGTTCTAAATAAGCTTCGAGGTATTCCGAAGTATACATTAAATCCTTCTCATCCCATATTAAGGGTCTGTAAATGGGCCAACAAACACTACCGAGCTCTTTTTCGGCTTCTTGTTAAAACAAATGGGGTGCACATTTAGTTGATGATACATGGAGGGGGAACATATGTGAGTGCTAGTATATGTGGATATCACCTAACTATGTGTGCTGTTAACTGTAGGTTGCAGAGATGAAGATAAGACACATATCTAAAATACATTCACATAAACATTTTGGGTAGGTCTGATGTCTTTTCCGTATGGATGTATCTGGGCAGAGGGGGAAACAAAAGAAAAACGGGTTAAAGAAACAGGCCATGAAATTCATTTGCAATCCTTATCATAACACTGTCTCTATGGATGGGTCATAAATTAAATCTGCTGCTATAACAGCGCCCTCGCTCCTTAGACTCATCAACTTTGTGCCGTGCTTGCGCCGCGTCAGAATTCGAACACACCTAAATATCGAACCAATAATTATGACGACTCCCAGGATACAAAGGAGAAGCTTCCCTACACATAATAACATTTTGAGCCCATTCTCCTAAACCTGAGAACCAATTTCGTGGGTTCAACCATGAGACCCAGCCGGTCAGTTCATTACTCACAGTCGCTAAGGTAAGGTTGTGCTTCCTCCTGAACTCCCACTTCAACTGCAAGATATCGTCCATCTTTTGATAGATGATCTCCGTGGGGTCGTCAGTGCTGTTCGTAATATACGTACAGCACTTCACACCATATTGAGTTGCCAGAGTAACACAGTACCCACCTGTCACGGCTGTGATATAATCAAGGACCATCCTGTGCTGAATCAGTTCCTGCTTGTAAGCTTGTAACTCCCTTCCCGTATACCTGAAGGTGCCGTCATACATCTCGGTGATATTATCTATCAAGTTCGCTAGCGCATGGATATACCTATAATTTATAATTCCTCTGGCAGTACGGGTGATGTCTAATGCGAGAAGGAATTGAATCCCGGTGGATTTGTGGATCAAATCAGAGGCTGCGTGCTCTGTCCTATCTATGAGGTGTCTCTTGATGATGTGTTCATAGTGAGTATGAGTATAAGGAGCCTGAGCACTGCGGTGAACGTCTTTCATCTTATCATGGGTTATGGTCATGACCTCTGGTAGTACTCTCCCAATATAACACAATCCCTCTGAGCTCGGGGCAAGCCACTTGTACGCCTTCCTCCCACATATGAAATAGGCATCATCTGGGAGAACATAGGGGACAAAATATAACATCACCATATTACAAACTTACCAAGTGAAGAAACCAATCCCTAGTTCTCCCATCTGCTCAGTACAAGTATCGGGCTGGATGATATGAGCACAATACCCTGGCGATACTTTCCCAACCCACATGGTCTTGCTTCCACGAGTATACCTATACCGAAAATACCTCCTACTGTTGGCTATTTGGCGTACAAGTTCAGAGTCTATGGGTATCCTATCAGCTTTGTGTGAAAAGGTAATTGTCTGGTTATTCCACGTCACTTCCCAATTTCCCGGTTTTCGGTAATTGGAAATATTAAAACACAATAAGGACCTGTCTACATGATACTGGTGGAGCTTCAAACTAGGGGGCCTAGAAATATTGAATTTCTTGTCCACCGGTCTCCCACCCCATAATTCGAGTACCTCATCTACTGCTAAAGGGTACGGTACTAATCCTGACTTGCTCTGACCTTGAGGTACCTGTGAGCACACCCAGCATTCTGTCTGGTTTAAGACCTTACCCACTAGTGAGTGGTAATCACTCAACGGATGACGGTCCATGTCGATATTAAGGTTGGACTGACATCTCTGGATGCACCCATCCTCAACTATATTCTCACAATACCTACAAATACAATATTCATCAGACAATAACCCCTCACAGTGCCTCCGAGCTCCTTGACTACCAGAGCGCTTACTGATGCCAGCCTTTACTAAAGTGATGCGCTGATCCTGAGATCCTACAAATTCATACTTGCCATCAGAACCCATTCCAGATCCCTGCTCGACCTCTCTGGGACCCTCACCAAAACAAACTGTCCTTATCAAAACCAGAATTACTAACAGAACCCGAAACGCAGTCTCTTTTGATCGATCCATTTCGTTAGGGGAAAGGGGGAAAAATAAGAAGGAGAAAAGAAAGGAAAAATGCAGGGGGAGGTGAAAAAAAAAGAAAGTGGTACGACAACCGTTCTAGCTCTTGTTACTCTCTGTGCTCAGATGCCTTTCAACAGTCCTGCCTCTCAACTTTCCCGGAACAGACACTCCAGTGATACGAGATTCTCTACACTCTGCTCTTTGTCACGAGTTCTCTCCGGGTCAGCGACCTTCTTGCAGTGGGACGAGTGGATCCAAGTCTCTCTTTCGGCGACCTTCAATGCTGTTGTGCTGGTTAACAAGACTTGATACGGTCCTTCCCACCTGTCTATGAGGCAAACTGAGCGTAAGAAATTTCGAATCATCACATAATCCCCAGGTTCAATGTCATGACAATTACTGTTCGGTAAGTCAGGAATCACCAGCTTTAAATTTCTTTGTTGATTTCTCAGCTGCTGGCTCATCCCAACCAAATATTTCACAGTCACTTCATTATTACATTTAAAATCATCCTGGGGGTCTATCATTACATGAGGTTGTCAACTAAAAAGAATTTCAAAGGGTGATAGGTTAAGGGGAGACCTGTGAGTTGTTCTGATGCTGTACAACACTACGCAAAGCTTCTGGCCACGACAATCCAGTTTCAGCCATTACTTTGCTCAGCTTGTTCTTTATAGTGCTATTCACTCTCTCACCTTTGCACTCGCCTGTGGACGGTACGGAGTATGCAGCTTGCTATTAATTCCCATCAGCTTGCACATGACCTGAAATACTTCACCTGTAAAATGGGTACCCCTATCACTTTCATTTATTCTAGGGATACCATATCTACACACAAATTCCTGCACAATTTTCTTTGCAGTGAACGTAGCAGTATTTGTGGCAGCAGGGAACGCTTCTACCCAGTTGGAAAATACATCAATACAAACTAACACATATTTTAAATTCCTACAGGGTGGTAACTGTATGAAATCGATTTGTATTACCTGAAAAGGTCTGTCTGTCAGAGGGATATGGGATGGCTCTGTTGGTATTGACTTTCCAATATTCTTCCTCAAGCAAGTAAAACATGTCATTGCTCTCTTACCTGCATGAGAAGAGAATCCTGGCGCACACCAGTAGGCTCTCACCAGCTTACACATACCCTCTTTACCCAGATGAGTCAGACCGTGTGCCGCCTCAGCTAAGCTTGGAAGATATGAACTGGGGGCTACTGGCTTACCCTGTCCACCTGTCCACAGTCCTAAGGACTCCTGGTCTTACCCCTTTGACCTCCAGACTGCCTTTCCTGTAAAGAACACAAATCTTGCATTTCAATTAATTGTTGTGTGTTGATCGTGTTAAATGTCATCAGTGGTGTGATGTTCGTTTGTATGGGGGTGCTGGCTGCTGATTTAGCAGCTTCGTCTGCCCGGCTGTTACCAAGTGAAATTGGGTCTTGGTTGTAAGTATGTGCTTTGCACTTGATAACAGCCACTCTGTCTGGTTCCTGTATCGCTGTTAGAAGCCTTTTTATGTGGGACGCATGCACTACAGGTGTGCCAGCTGCCGTCATGAAATTTCTGAGGCGCTATAGGGCCCCGAAATCATGCACCACTCCAAAGGCTCATAATTTCTCCTAGGTGGTCCCTGATCCCAATTATGTGCATTGTAGTGTGGTTCATATCCTGGTCTAGGGGGTCGGTATACATTATGTGTACCTTTATTCCTACAGTCCCTTGCAAAATGTCCTACCTTGTGACAAGTATAGCATGTTACACTACACGTGACTTACCATCAGGGGTCTGGGGTTTCGGCTGATATGGCTTTTTTGTAAGTGCGTCTATACTTACTGTCATCAGCCTTTCCCCCTGTAACTCCCTGTGCTTAATGATGTTCCTATCATGCTCGACAGCGGACTCTCTCAATGCAGCCACCGAGATACCTCTCCAGTTTGGTAGAGAGGTCTGTACCCTTGTTCTTAATGCCTCCTTTAACCCGTCCATTAATACAATAACAGCTACCTCCCTGTGATGCACATTATCTTTTATGTCCTCGATCCCAGTGTATCCAGACATTTCCTGCAGTGTTCGATGGAAATATTCGGATGCTGTTTCACCTTCCTTTTGTCTTATGGAAAAGATTTTATTCCATTTGACAACAGTAGGGAAATATACTCCTAATTGCAGATTAATTTGCCGTACATTCTCCTGATTGTATTCATCAGTGAGAGGTACTTCTGCGTCTAACTTACAATCGGTTATGAATTTTGCGGGGTCAATATTTGAGGGTAAACATACCCGTAGCACTATTCGTCAATCTTTGTTCGTGGGTTCGTTGGCATTACCTAACTCTTTAATGAACCTCTGGCATGCGATTAGATCTTTTCTGGGATCGGGAAATGCTGACATAATTGACCTTAACTCTGCCCGAGACCAAGGACAATGCATGGCAATGTTCCTGATGGGAGTGACTCCCTGAGCGTCAGTCTTCCCATTGGGGACTGCAATCACCCTGACAGGATTTAATTCAATTACATCATTCTGGTTTGATTCTACAATGTGAGGTGCTATTGTTTCTGCATAATGTACGGTACCGTACTTACCTGTGGACACGACCTCACTTATCCCTCCGCTAGGGGGCCTGACTACTGCTCTTGTTGGTTGGGCCATGCCCACCTGAGTGTCTTGTATGGTGGCTGCTAGAGAGAGTGCCGATATCGTGCTGGGCTCATCTTCCTGCTCGCAGTCCTGGGGAAAACTTAAAATGGGATACAACTGGAAAGGGTTAGCGTTAGTACATTTATCAATTACTCTCCTATCCTGTACCAATGTACCATTGTCTGTAGCCACTTTCTCCCCCACAATATATGGTGGTGGTGGTTCGGTTGCCATTGTTTTCCCGCTAGGTTTGGAACCTGCTGCGCGAGCTAATTCCCTTTGCATATCCCCCTCCTGTTGCCATAAATTTAAACAATCTGTATGTCTAATCCTTTGTTTCTTGGATTTTTATCAGACATATCCTTATCCTTAAGTTCTGTAATACCTCTGGTTGAAAGCTGCCCACCCTAGGGAATGGTTCCCTATCTTTGTTAGTCATACATACCCATTCATTGCAAAAAGCCTCCGTGTGTGAACAGTACTTTTCACACATAATAAACCTTGCTGACCCTCTCGGTCGCAAATCTGACCTTTTCGGTCCCACTTCTTCAGCCTGAACCCTGGCTACTGAACGCCCACTGCTTGTGCAATTGGATCCCATCGCGGACTTTTTGCCAATAAACGCAATCCCCAATGCACACCGCAGATAAACGGTGAAAGACACCTAGCGCTTTCACTCGCTTCTTCTCCACTGAGTACCACGACTCACTCCAATAGTGAACACCGCGTACCCAGCAAGGCCCTATCTAGTTTCTATTTACTGGAAGTGTTTAGGAGTGACTTACCTATTCCAGTAAATATACACCGCTGGAGATTTTCCTGAGAGAGACCAGCGAAAACTCCCTATAACCTTATACACAAATCACACTTGCGTATGCTCTATACAGCGCTAATGGTACCGCGATTTTACGCAAAATCTCGTAAAGGGGTATCCAGTTGCGCTATATATATCGCACCCACAAATGCGCGGTCCAATCGCACAGCATATAGGTACTTGTTACCTATTTGCCATACAACCACGGGTCGTTGTACAAACTGCGACCCTCAGCCCGGAGCGTAATACAAAAACCTTTTTATGCACTATCACGCTCCTCTGCAAATCACCTCACGATTTGCGTATTTCAATCTATATTAACGTGAGTCAGCCACTTCACGCCACCAAGCCTCCTCTTACTTGATGTACCACGGGACCCGACTTCCGGAGTTCAATACGTTCACTCTTACGTTCGCTCACTCAAATATACTTTGTTTTTCTGTACAGAAAATTTGGATTCATTCAGGTTGGCAGCTTTACCCCCAGAGGCAATTTAAATAAAAATTATTTATACTAAATTTTGTTTTTATACTAAATTTGTTTTAGAAACCGGGTAGTTTTGTGCTATTGTAGCGTGGCTACTGTCCCACCTTTAAACTAAATGAACTATTGTGTAATTTGTACTTAGCGCTAGTGATGAGCGGGTTCGGTTCCTCAGTACATAATTTTGCTGACCACCAGTATATAATATATAGGAGTACGGTACAGAAGGCCACTGCTGTACCTGCCTCTGTGTCGTCAAGTATACTATCCATCCATACCTGTGGTGCATTTCAGTTTTGCACAGTTTGCTGACCACCAGTATATAATATATATAGCAGTACGGTACAGTAGGCCACTGCTGTACCTACCTCTGTGTCGTCAAGTATACTATCCATCCATACCTGTGGTGCATTTCAGTTTTGCACAGTTTGCTGACCACCAGTATATAATATATATAGCAGTACGGTACAGTAGGCCACTGCTGTACCTACCTCTGTGTCGTCAAGTATACTATCCATCCATACCTGTGGTGCATTTCAGTTTTGCACAGTTTGCTGACCACCAGTATATAATATATATAGCAGTACGGTACAGTAGGCCACTGCTGTACCTACCTCTGTGTCGTCAAGTATACTATCCATCCATACCTGTGGTGCATTTCAGTTTTGCACAGTTTGCTGACCACCAGTATATAATATATATAGCAGTACGGTACAGTAGGCCACTGCTGTACCTACCTCTGTGTTGTCAAGTATACTATCCATCCATACCTGTGGTGCATTTCAGTTTTGCACAGTTTGCTGACCACCAGTATATAATATATATAGCAGTACGGTACAGTAGGCCACTGCTCTACCTACCTCTGTGTCGTCAAGTATACTATCCATCCATACCTGTGGTGCATTTCAGTTGTGCGCAGTATATATAGTAGTAGGCCAGTGCTATTGATACTGGCATATAATTCCACACATTAAAAAATGGAGAACAAAAATGTGGAGGTTAAAATAGGGAAAGATCAAGATCCACTTCCACCTCGTGCTGAAGCTGCTGCCACTAGTCATGGCCGAGACGATGAAATGCCATCAACGTCGTCTGCCAAGGCCGATGCCCAATGTCATAGTAGAGAGCATGTAAAATCCAAAAAACAAAAATTCAGTAAAATGATCCAAAAATCAAAATTGAAAGCGTCTAATGAGAAGCGTAAACTTGCCAATATGCCATTTACGACACAGAGTGGCAAGGAACGGCTGAGGCCCTGGCCTATGTTCATGGCTAGTGGTTCAGATTCACATGAGGATGGAAGCACTCATCCTCTCGCTAGAAAAATGAAAAGACTTAAGCTGGCAAAAGCACAGCAAAGAACTGTGCGTTCTTCTAAATCACAAATCCCCAAGGAGAGTCCAATTGTGTCAGTTGCGATGCCTGACCTTCCCAACACTGGACGGGAAGAGCTTGCGCCTTCCACCATTTGCACGCCCCTTGCAAGTGCTGGAAGGAGCACCCGCAGTCCAGTTCCTGATAGTCAAATTGAAGATGTCACTGTTGAAGTACACCAGGATGAGGATATGGGTGTTGCTGGCGCTGGGGAGGAAATTGACAAGGAGGATTCTGATGGTGAGGTGGTTTGTTTAAGTCAGGCACCCGGGGAGACACCTGTTGTCCGTTGGACGAATATGGCCATTGACATGCCTGGTCAAAATACAAAAAAAATCAGCTCTTCGGTGTGGAATTATTTCAACACAAATGCGGACAACAGGTGTCAAGCCGGGTGTTGCCTTTGTCAAGCTGTAATAAGTAGGGGTAAGGACGTTAACCCCCTCGGAACATCCTCCCTTATACGTCACCTGGACCGCATTCATCATAAGTCAGTGACAAGTTCAAAAACTTTGGGTGACAGCGGAAGGAGTCCACTGACCACTAAATCCCTTCCTCTTGTAACCAAGCTCCTGCAAACCACACCACCAACTCCCTCAGTGTCAATTTCCTCCTTACCCAGGAAAGCCAATAGTCCTGCAGGCCATGTCGCTGTCAAGTCTGACGAGTCCTCTCCTGCCTGGGATTCCTCCGATGCATCCTTGAGTGTAACGCCTACTGCTGCTGGCGCTGCTGTTGTTGCTGCTGGGAGTCGATCGTCATCCCAGAGGGGAAGTCGGAAGACCACTTGTACTACTTCCAGTAAGCAATTGACTGTCCAACAGTCCTTTGCGAGGAAGATGAAATATCACAGCAGTCATCCTGCTGCAAAGCAGATAACTCAGGCCTTGGCAGCCTGGGCGGTGAGAAACGTGGTTCCGGTATCCACCGTTAATTCAGAGGCAACTAGAGACTTGATTGAGGTACTGTGTCCCCGGTACCAAATACCATCTAGGTTCCATTTCTCTAGGCAGGCGATACCGAAAATGTACACAGACCTCAGAAAAAGACTCACCAGTGTCCTAAAAAATGCAGTTGTACCCAATGTCCACTTAACCACGGACATGTGGACAAGTGGAGCAGATTTAAAACCTACGTTGTATCTCTCTTTCCGGCAGACACAAGTCTGCAGAGGTTCAAAGACCTGCTGGTGAGAAAATTGTCAAGTCAAGCGGAACGTGACCCGTCAACATCTCCTCCTTCACATTCTCCCGCAACTGGGGGTGCGAGGAAAAGGCTAAGAATTCCGAGCCCACCCGCTGGCGGTGATGCAGGGCAGTCTGGAGCGAGTGCTGACATCTGGTCCGGACTGAAGGACCTGCCAACGATTACTGACATGTCGTCTACTGTCACTGCATATGATTCTCTCACCATTGAAAGAATGGTGGAGGATTATATGAGTGACCGCATCCAAGTAGGCACGTCAGACAGTCCGTACGTATACTGGCAGGAAAGGTTTGGAGGTCTGGAGGTTTGGAGGTCCTGGAGGTTTGGAGGTCCTTGCACAAACTGGCTTTATTCTACCTAAGTTGCCCTCCCTCCAGTGTGTACTCCGAAAGAGTGTTTAGTGCAGCCGCTCACCTTGTCAGCAATCGGCGTACAAGGTTACTTCCAGAAAATGTGGAGAAGATGATGTTCATCAAAATGAATTATAATCAATTCCTCCGTGGAGACATTCACCAGCAGCAATTGCCTCCAGAAAGTACACAGGGACCTGAGATGGTGGATTCCAGTGGGGACGAATTAATAATCTGTATGGAGGGGGATGTACACAGTGAAAGGGGTGAGGAATCGGAGGATGATGATGAGGTGGACATCTTGCCTCTGTAGAGCCAGTTTGTGCAAGGAGAGATTGATTGCTTCTTTTTTTTGGTGGGGGCCCAAACCAACCAGTCATTTCAGTCACAGTCGTGTGGCAGACCCTGTCGCTGAAATGATGGGTTCGTTAAAGTGTGCATGTCCTGTTTATACAACATAAGGGTGGGTGGGAGGGCCCAAGGACAATTCCATCTTGCACCTCTTTTTTCTTTCATTTTTCTTTGCATCATGTGCTGTTTGGGGACAATTTTTTTGGAAGTGCCATCCTGCCTGACACTGCAGTGCCACTTCTAGATGGGCCAGGTGTTTGTGTCGGCCACTTGTGTCGCTTAGCTTAGTCACACAGCGACCTTGGTGCGCCTCTTTTTTTTCTTTGCATCATGTGCTGTTTGGGGACAATTTTTTTGAAGTGCCATCCTGCCTGACACTGCAGTGCCACTCCTAGATGGGCCAGGTGTTTGTGTCGGCCACTTGGGTCGCTTAGCTTAGCCATCCAGCGACCTCGGTGCAAATTTTAGGACTAAAAATAATATTGTGAAGTGTGAGGTGTTCAGAATAGACTGAAAATGAGTGAAAATTATGGTTATTGAGGTTAATAATACTATGGGATCAAAATGACCCCCAAATTCTATGATTTAAGCTGTTTTTGAGGTTTTTTTGTAAAAAAAAAACCAAATCCAAAACACACCCGAATCCGACAAAAAATTTTCAGGGAGGTTTTGCCAAAACGCGTCCGAATCCAAAACACGGCCGCGGAACCGAATCCAAAACCAAAACACAAAACCCGAAAAATGTCCGGTGCACATCACTACTTAGCGCCCGTACTCTTACGCAATTTGCGTAAACACGCAACCGTGCGTGTCTCTTACGCCGCGTGTGCAGTTCCGTACTTTGTCCGAGACACGTGTACAAAACCGTACATCCGCAATAGCACAAATCATACAACTCTAAATGTGAGCAATAAAACTACTATTGCCCACTAAACACAACACAGTTTCTTTCTGTATAAACCTTTACAACTAGGCCAGACTGTGTTTGTGCTTTACTCTTACTTCCTTAAATATTTATTTTAGTTTTAACTATATAGCAACAAATATCTCCGGTTTCACACAGATCTAAATGAGTCTAGCAATCTGTGTTATGGCAACAATGTGAGGGTATACAAAGAGTATGGGTGCTGTGTACGCTTTTGGCACCAAAAAATTTTTTCACAGATTTTTAAATAGCTTTTTTTCTGTTTACCTTACGGGTTCTACCAGCATCTCTACAAATCATACAGAGCAGACGCCATCTAATCAGCAAATAAATAAGGTTTTCAGTGCATCCATCGACCAGGAAAAGGATACGTAGGATACTTTCTGTCCACCCTTTTGCTGATAGATTAAGTCTGCTGTGACCTGTTAGGCTGTGAGTATGTGGAAAACCGGACGGAGCCCCCAGTTGATAATGCTGATTTATATACAGGAATGAAAAGCTATACCTTATACACACTTTAAATACACTTTTCCATGGAGCCGCTGCGGCCGCTAAACTTAATACACACTCTACGCACCTTTTACGCTGTTAGCGTACAGAGTCCCGTACCGTGTACGGACTTTGCGTACAAACGCCGCACTGATGGTACAAAGTACACACAACGCGTACACACCCAATGAATACACTTTAAACCTTATGCAGCAATGCAGTGCGATGCTATTACACTTTAAACCTTAGCAGGGAAAGAAAGACACGACACCAGTCTGTAGTTAAACCACTGGGTTCCGACACCACAGCGTATTATTGCTGAAAGGGGGTTACAATTAGAGATGAGCGGGTTCGGTTTCTCTGAATCCGAACCCGCCAGAACTTCATGTTTTTTTTCACGGGTCCGAGCGACTCGGATCTTCCCGCCTTGCTCGGTTAACCCGAGCGCGCCCGAACGTCATCATGACGCTGTCGGATTCTCGCGAGGCTCGGATTCTATCGCGAGACTCGGATTCTATATAAGGAGCCGCGCGTCGCCGCCATTTTCACACGTGCATTGAGATTGATAGGGAGAGGACGTGGCTGGCGTCCTCTCCGTTTAGAATAGATTAGAGAGACACTTGATTTACTAATTTTGGGGAGCATTAGGAGTACTCAGTACAGTGCAGAGTTTTGCTGATAGTGACCACCAGTTTTATTTATAATCCGTTCTCTGCCTGAAAAAAGCGATACACAGCACACAGTGACTCAGTCACATACCATATCTGTGTGCACTGCTCAGGCTCAGGCCAGTGTGCTGCATCATCTATTATCTATATATAATATTATATATATCTGTCTGACTGCTCAGCTCACACAGCTTATAATTGTGGGGGAGACTGGGGAGCACTACTGCAGTGCCAGTTATAGGTTATAGCAGGAGCCAGGAGTACATAATATATTATATAGTGAGTGACCACCAGACACACAGTGCAGTTTATTTAATATATCCGTTCTCTGCCTGAAAAAAGCGATACACACAGTGACTCAGTCAGTCACATACCATATCTGTGTGCACTGCTCAGGCTCAGGCCAGTGTGCTGCATCATCTATATATATTATATATCTGTCTGACTGCTCAGCTCACACAGCTTATAATTGTGGGGGAGACTGGGGAGCACTACTGCAGTGCCAGTTATAGGTTATAGCAGGAGCCAGGAGTACATAATATTATATTAAAATTAAACAGTGCACACTTTTGCTGCAGGAGTGCCACTGCCAGTGTGACTAGTGACCAGTGACCTGACCACCAGTATATATAATATTAGTAGTATACTATCTCTTTATCAACCAGTCTATATTAGCAGCAGACACAGTACAGTGCGGTAGTTCACGGCTGTGGCTACCTCTGTGTCGGCACTCGGCAGCCCGTCCATAATTGTATATACCACCTAACCGTGGTTTTTTTTTCTTTCTTTATACATACATACTAGTTACGAGTATACTATCTCTTTATCAACCAGTCTATATTAGCAGCAGACACAGTACAGTGCGGTAGTTCACGGCTGTGGCTACCTCTGTGTCGGCACTCGGCAGCCCGTCCATAATTGTATATACCACCTAACCGTGGTTTTTTTTTCTTTCTTTATACATACATACTAGTTACGAGTATACTATCTCTTTATCAACCAGTCTATATATTAGCAGCAGACACAGTACAGTGCGGTAGTTCACGGCTGTGGCTACCTCTGTGTCGGCACTCGGCAGCCCGTCCATAATTGTATATACCACCTAACCGTGTTTTTTTTTTCTTTCTTTATACATACATACTAGTTACGAGTATACTATCTCTTTATCAACCAGTCTATATATTAGCAGCAGACACAGTACAGTGCGGTAGTTCACGGCTGTGGCTACCTCTGTGTCGGCACTCGGCAGCCCGTCCATAATTGTATATACCACCTAACCGTGGTTTTTTTTTCTTTCTTTATACATACATACTAGTTACGAGTATACTATCTCTTTATCAACCAGTCTATATATTAGCAGCAGACACAGTACAGTGCGGTAGTTCACGGCTGTGGCTACCTCTGTGTCGGCACTCGGCAGCCCGTCCATAATTGTATATACCACCTAACCGTGGTTTTTTTTTCTTTCTTTATACATACATACTAGTTACGAGTATACTATCTCTTTATCAACCAGTCTATATATTAGCAGCAGACACAGTACAGTGCGGTAGTTCACGGCTGTGGCTACCTCTGTGTCGGCACTCGGCAGCCCGTCCATAATTGTATATACCACCTAACCGTGGTTTTTTTTTCTTTCTTTATACATACATACTAGTTACGAGTATACTATCTCTTTATCAACCAGTCTATATATTAGCAGCAGACACAGTACAGTGCGGTAGTTCACGGCTGTGGCTACCTCTGTGTCGGCACTCGGCAGCCCGTCCATAATTGTATATACCACCTAACCGTGGTTTTTTTTTCTTTCTTTATACATACATACTAGTTACGAGTATACTATCTCTTTATCAACCAGTCTATATATTAGCAGCAGACACAGTACAGTGCGGTAGTTCACGGCTGTGGCTACCTCTGTGTCGGCACTCGGCAGCCCGTCCATAATTGTATATACCACCTAACCGTGGTTTTTTTTTCTTTCTTTATACATACATACTAGTTACGAGTATACTATCTCTTTATCAACCAGTCTATATATTAGCAGCAGACACAGTACAGTGCGGTAGTTCACGGCTGTGGCTACCTCTGTGTCGGCACTCGGCAGCCCGTCCATAATTGTATATACCACCTAACCGTGGTTTTTTTTTCTTTCTTTATACATACATACTAGTTACGAGTATACTATCTCTTTATCAACCAGTCTATATATTAGCAGCAGACACAGTACAGTGCGGTAGTTCACGGCTGTGGCTACCTCTGTGTCGGCACTCGGCAGCCCGTCCATAATTGTATACTAGTATCCAATCCATCCATCTCCATTGTTTACCTGAGGTGCCTTTTAGTTGTGCCTATTAAAATATGGAGAACAAAAATGTTGAGGTTCCAAAATTAGGGAAAGATCAAGATCCACTTCCACCTCGTGCTGAAGCTGCTGCCACTAGTCATGGCCGAGACGATGAAATGCCAGCAACGTCGTCTGCCAAGGCCGATGCCCAATGTCATAGTACAGAGCATGTCAAATCCAAAACACCAAATATCAGTAAAAAAAGGACTCCAAAACCTAAAATAAAATTGTCGGAGGAGAAGCGTAAACTTGCCAATATGCCATTTACCACACGGAGTGGCAAGGAACGGCTGAGGCCCTGGCCTATGTTCATGGCTAGTGGTTCAGCTTCACATGAGGATGGAAGCACTCAGCCTCTCGCTAGAAAAATGAAAAGACTCAAGCTGGCAAAAGCAGCACAGCAAAGAACTGTGCATTCTTCGAAATCCCAAATCCACAAGGAGAGTCCAATTGTGTCGGTTGCGATGCCTGACCTTCCCAACACTGGACGTGAAGAGCATGCGCCTTCCACCATTTGCACGCCCCCTGCAAGTGCTGGAAGGAGCACCCGCAGTCCAGTTCCTGATAGTCAGATTGAAGATGTCAGTGTTGAAGTACACCAGGATGAGGAGGATATGGGTGTTGCTGGCGCTGGGGAGGAAATTGACCAGGAGGATTCTGATGGTGAGGTGGTTTGTTTAAGTCAGGCACCCGGGGAGACACCTGTTGTCCGTGGGAGGAATATGGCCGTTGACATGCCAGGTGAAAATACCAAAAAAATCAGCTCTTCGGTGTGGAGGTATTTCACCAGAAATGCGGACAACAGGTGTCAAGCCGTGTGTTCCCTTTGTCAAGCTGTAATAAGTAGGGGTAAGGACGTTAACCACCTCGGAACATCCTCCCTTATACGTCACCTGCAGCGCATTCATAATAAGTCAGTGACAAGTTCAAAAACTTTGGGTGACAGCGGAAGCAGTCCACTGACCAGTAAATCCCTTCCTCTTGTAACCAAGCTCACGCAAACCACCCCACCAATTCCCTCAGTGTCAATTTCCTCCTTCCCCAGGAATGCCAATAGTCCTGCAGGCCATGTCACTGGCAATTCTGACGAGTCCTCTCCTGCCTGGGATTCCTCCGATGCATCCTTGCGTGTAACGCCTACTGCTGCTGGCGCTGCTGTTGTTGCCGCTGGGAGTCGATGGTCATCCCAGAGGGGAAGTCGTAAGCCCACTTGTACTACTTCCAGTAAGCAATTGACTGTTCAACAGTCCTTTGCGAGGAAGATGAAATATCACAGCAGTCATCCTACTGCAAAGCGGATAACTGAGTCCTTGACAACTATGTTGGTGTTAGACGTGCGTCCGGTATCCGCCGTTAGTTCACAGGGAACTAGACAATTTATTGAGGCAGTGTGCCCCCGTTACCAAATACCATCTAGGTTCCACTTCTCTAGGCAGGCGATACCGAGAATGTACACGGACGTCAGAAAAAGACTCACCAGTGTCCTAAAAAATGCAGTTGTACCCAATGTCCACTTAACCACGGACATGTGGACAAGTGGAGCAGGGCAGGGTCAGGACTATATGACTGTGACAGCCCACTGGGTAGATGTATGGACTCCCGCCGCAAGAACAGCAGCGGCGGCACCAGTAGCAGCATCTCGCAAACGCCAACTCTTTCCTAGGCAGGCTACGCTTTGTATCACCGCTTTCCAGAATACGCACACAGCTGAAAACCTCTTACGGCAACTGAGGAAGATCATCGCGGAATGGCTTACCCCAATTGGACTCTCCTGTGGATTTGTGGCATCGGACAACGCCAGCAATATTGTGTGTGCATTAAATATGGGCAAATTCCAGCACGTCCCATGTTTTGCACATACCTTGAATTTGGTGGTGCAGAATTTTTTAAAAAACGACAGGGGCGTGCAAGAGATGCTGTCGGTGGCCAGAAAAATTGCGGGACACTTTCGGCGTACAGGCACCACGTACAGAAGACTGGAGCACCACCAAAAACTACTGAACCTGCCCTGCCATCATCTGAAGCAAGAAGTGGTAACGAGGTGGAATTCAACCCTCTATATGCTTCAGAGGTTGGAGGAGCAGCAAAAGGCCATTCAAGCCTATACAATTGAGCACGATATAGTAGGTGGAATGCACCTGTCTCAAGTGCAGTGGAGAATGATTTCAACGTTGTGCAAGGTTCTGATGCCCTTTGAACTTGCCACACGTGAAGTCAGTTCAGACACTGCCAGCCTGAGTCAGGTCATTCCCCTCATCAGGCTTTTGCAGAAGAAGCTGGAGGCATTGAAGAAGGAGCTAAAAGGGAGCGATTCCGCTAGGCATGTGGGACTTGTAGATGCAGCCCTTAATTCGCTTAACAAGGATTCACGGGTGGTCAATCTGTTGAAATCAGAGCACTACATTTTGGCCACCGTGCTCGATCCTAGATTTAAAGCCTACCTTGGATCTCTCTTTCCGGCAGACACAGGTCTGCTGGGGTTGAAAGACCTGCTGGTGACAAAATTGTCAAGTCAAGCGGAACGCGACCTGTCAACATCTCCTCCTTCACATTCTCCCGCAACTGGGGGTGCGAGGAAAAGGCTCAGAATTCCGAGCCCACCCGCTGGCGGTGATGCAGGGCAGTCTGGAGCGACTGCTGATGCTGACATCTGGTCCGGACTGAAGGACCTGACAACGATTACGGACATGTCGTCTACTGTCACTGCATATGATTCTCTCAACATTGATAGAATGGTGGAGGATTATATGAGTGACCGCATCCAAGTAGGCACGTCACACAGTCCGTACTTATACTGGCAGGAAAAAGAGGCAATTTGGAGGCCCTTGCACAAACTGGCTTTATTCTACCTAAGTTGCCCTCCCACAAGTGTGTACTCCGAAAGAGTGTTTAGTGCCGCCGCTCACCTTGTCAGCAATCGGCGTACGAGGTTACATCCAGAAAATGTGGAGAAGATGATGTTCATTAAAATGAATTATAATCAATTCCTCCGCGGAGACATTGACCAGCAGCAATTGCCTCCACAAAGTACACAGGGAGCTGAGATGGTGGATTCCAGTGGGGACGAATTGATAATCTGTGAGGAGGGGGATGTACACGGTGATATATCGGAGGGTGAAGATGAGGTGGACATCTTGCCTCTGTAGAGCCAGTTTGTGCAAGGAGAGATTAATTGCTTCTTTTTTGGGGGGGGTCCAAACCAACCCGTCATATCAGTCACAGTCGTGTGGCAGACCCTGTCACTGAAATGATGGGTTGGTTAAAGTGTGCATGTCCTGTTTTGTTTATACAACATAAGGGTGGGTGGGAGGGCCCAAGGACAATTCCATCTTGCACCTCTTTTTTCTTTTCTTTTTCTTTGCATCATGTGCTGATTGGGGAGGGTTTTTTGGAAGGGACATCCTGCGTGACACTGCAGTGCCACTCCTAGATGGGCCCGGTGTTTGTGTCGGCCACTAGGGTCGCTAATCTTACTCACACAGTCAGCTACCTCATTGCGCCTCTTTTTTTCTTTGCGTCATGTGCTGTTTGGGGAGGGTTTTTTGGAAGGGACATCCTGCGTGACACTGCAGTGCCACTCCTAGATGGGCCCGGTGTTTGTGTCGGCCACTAGGGTCGCTAATCTTACTCACACAGCTACCTCATTGCGCCTCTTTTTTTCTTTGCGTCATGTGCTGTTTGGGGAGGGTTTTTTGGAAGGGACATCCTGCGTGACACTGCAGTGCCACTCCTAGATGGGCCCGGTGTTTGTGTCGGCCACTAGGGTCGCTTATCTTACTCACACAGCGACCTCGGTGCAAATTTTAGGACTAAAAATAATATTGTGAGGTGTGAGGTATTCAGAATAGACTGAAAATGAGTGTAAATTATGGTTTTTGAGGTTAATAATACTTTGGGATCAAAATGACCCCCAAATTCTATGATTTAAGCTGTTTTTTAGTGTTTTTTGAAAAAAACACCCGAATCCAAAACACACCCGAATCCGACAAAAAAAATTCGGTGAGGTTTTGCCAAAACGCGTTCGAACCCAAAACACGGCCGCGGAACCGAACCCAAAACCAAAACACAAAACCCGAAAAATGTCAGGCGCTCATCTCTAGTTACAATATAAACAATACAATACAACAGAATAATGGCTACATTCAATGGTACATATGTGATTGGATTCGCCGCACTACCCGGTCCGGTCCTCGGTCATCTATTAGATAACTTTGTGAGTCTTGTGTCTGACCAGGCCTGCTGCAGGCTCTCTTTATACAATTCATTCAAAACATAACACAATGGATACTGTAATCTCTTTGTCCATTGGACACAGGGATGGTCATTAACAGTACAGGAGAGGTCATAGGTCGGTTTGAATAGGTGGGCGATGTCTGTTCCAACTGCTCTTGTGGGTGGTCTCCTCTGGATTCCCGCCGCATACATAATGTACAGTAAATACAGTTTATATCTATATTCTGCTCCTGCACATAACTATCTGCAGGAACATGCGATCTTTCTCAAACTAACACCGGAATGGTACCCTTAAAATACCCTTCAGCTGGATACCAAATACCACCTTATAACCTTGTTCTGTCCCCTCCTATCCTGTAAAGGTGAATCCCTTTGTTCTGTTACCATTTAAACTGCTGTTACTTTCTGATGTGGTGCAGGGAGACTATGTGTACATTGTGCACTATTTGGATTAAATATTTAATGTGTTTTGATGGCTTTTCCATGCGTTCACAAACTCTACCGTAAATACTAATACCACGCGCTAATACGCAGGTCCGCGGGAGCGACCATACGCAAATTGCGAATATGCGCACGCAGAGCAGAGCAAGTACGCGCACGGAGGCCATCTGTGCGTAGTTTGTATGTGATGTGTGTACTGCAATATTTTTCGACTTTGACAGACGTGACACTGGGCACTCTCAGCTAATGATAACTAAGACGGGTGTGATATTGTGCCAGCAGAAATCAGACGTGTTGATAGATGATACATGCATCTCCAGGCCAAGGACAGCACAAGAACTCTGGACTGTCCCAGGAAACTGTTATTACTGTTATTATCATTTATTTATACAGCGCTGTACAATTGTAAACCAGGACAGTTGGCAAGCATGCACACACACCATGTGACTGCTCCACAGACATCTGGCAATGGAGGAATGAGAGCTACTATCATATAAATGTCTCAGTTTTGTGAGTTTCTTACACTGTAGCTTATTATTATTATTATTATTATTATTTACCTATGGTGCATACACACTTGCACATTTTCACCCTTCCTGAGCGACGTTGTTCACTTTCTCGGCAAGCGTGTATGCCGGCGACAACGAGGAGTGACATCACTGAGCGATACTGAGCTTGCAGACCGGCAGCCTTACATGTTCCTGCAGATAGTTATGTAAAGGTGTCATTTACTGTATATTGTGGGAGACCCAGGACAAGTGCCCCTGTACTCCTGGCTTTCATCTATTTCTTCCCATGTAGGCAAGCTTTCATAAAACAAAATGGTATAATTATATAGTAGCATCTGTTAAGCTTTGCCAGTAAATAGAGATTTTCTGACTTCTAAGAACACGAACAATGGATTCTAATTGCAGACATTTTTTTTGTACCTTTGTCTCTCTATAAATTCTCACTCTTCTGGCAATTTGATTGGATTTTACAGATGGGCAAAAGTGAGACCGCCGTCCTCTCTGAACGCAGAAATCAGGTAACATTGCATGATTATAGTACAGAGATTACTAACGTAGAACTTACCTTTATAACAGGTCAATAAATTGCTAAATATACATTCAAAAGTACTAGAAATGACAGTATATTCTACTGTCTACTGAAAGCAATCACAAAAATATAAGTGTTGCTCAGCATTAAATATATTGGAGTATGTTATTTCTGTTGTCAGGACAATGATATAATTTTGTATATTACATAATGTTCCTGCTACTGTGCCAAATCACCGTGTATCTGCCTCTCTACATAGGACGGTCAGGTGTGGGATTCCGTGAAGAAAACAGCCTTTGTGTTGGGCACAGGGCTTCTGACTTTCGCTGCGTTCAGGAACACGGTCACATGGTAAGGAAATGTGATATTGGAGCAAGGCACTAGGTAGCAATATGTTCTGCTACAATAAGCACATTGTACAGCCACTAAATGGCAAGCATGCATTCACAAATCATGCTACTAACATTTACAGAGAGAAGATGTTGCCCCTCTAGAATTACCCAACCTGCTTAGTGTGACAAGTCACAACATGCCAGATTATTGCATTTCCATAGAAATAATAATTTAATATGCTGATTGATATTACGGAATGCAGGCCACCCTGTAACCCATACTGTGCGCATGTTGGCAGTGTTGTGTTTTTCTCAGTATTGCAGCAAATCATTTCAGCACAAGTCTTTGGTTTCCCTTTTGTCTGGTGACCAGGTCTTGTGACTCTAGCCTATTGCAATCTGTTACTACAGAACAATGACCCGGTCACCACTAAAGCTGAATACTACTAAATATAGGGACTTAAAGCATTTTCTTTTATTCAATATTTTGTGGTTATGTTTATCTGCCTGCAGGAGCCACATGTATTTGTACTTCTGCCCCTTTCTGTACCGCCCCCCACCGCCCAAGTTTGAGAATTATTACATTTAAAATTATTGATGATAACTTCCCATTCCTCAATTGATTAGCATATTTCCAAATGATTTTTTTCTTTTTCTCTTAGATTAGTGCCAGACAGCACTGATCTAAGGGGGTAATTCCAAGTTGATCGCAGCAGGATTTTTGTTAGCAATTGGGCAAAACCATGTGCACTGCAGGGGAGGCAGATATAACATGTGCAGAGAGAGATAGATTTGGGTGGGGTGTGTTCAATCTGCAATCTAATTTGCAGTGTAAAAATAAAGCAGCCAGTATTTACCCTGCACAGAAATAAAATAACCCACCCAAATCTAACTCTTTCTGCACATGTTATATCTGCCTCCCCTGCAGTGCACATGGTTTTGCCCAATTGCTATAAAAAATCCTGCTGCGATCAACTTGGAATTACCCCCTAAGTTATCTAATTTATGACCTATGTTGATTTGCTGCTGAACATCTGTAATAAATATAGTTTTCTGGGGATTATGCAGTTTTCCCCTGATGAAAATGTCAGAGGGATAGGCTGGTGAAGGGAAGGAGCTGTGCCATACCACCCCCTGGTGGCAGCACTGGTCACTGCTAGTGCTACCTATGCAGCTGATAACAGTGTTAGCACTACCTATGCAGTGGAGAATAGTACTAATGCTACCTAGGCAGCGGAGAACAGTACTAATGCTACCTAGGCAGCGGAGAACAGTACTAATGCTACCTAGGCAGCGGAGAACAGTACTAATGCTACCTAGGCAGCGGAGAACAGTACTAGTGCTACCTAGGCAGCGGAGAACAGTACTAGTGCTACCTATGCAGCGGAGAACAGTGCTGGTACTACCTATGCAGCGGTGAACAGTGCTGGAATTACCTAGGCAGTGCAGAACAACAGTGCTGGTACTACCTAAGCATCGGAAAACAGTGCTGATACCACATATGCGGGGAACATTGCTAGCGCTATCAATGCAGTGGAGACCATTTCTAGTACTACCTGTGAAGTGAAGAACTTTGCTAGTATTACCTAAGGGGGTTATTCAGAGTTGTTAGCAAACAAAAAAAGTAAGTAATTGAGCAAAATCCTGTTACACTGCAGGTGGGGCATATGTAACATGTGCAGAGAGATTTAGATTTGGGTGGGTTAAATTGTTTCTGTACATGGTAAATACTGGCTGTTTTATTTTTACACTCCACCTAACTAACTCTCTCTGCACATGTTACATCTGCCCCATGTTGCAGTGCAACATGGTTTTGCCTATTAATGTGCTTTTTTTGGTTTGCTAACAACTCTGAACAACCCCCTATATGCTAGCACTACCAATGCAGTGAAGAACAGTGCTAGTACTATCTATGCAGCAAAGAACAGTGCTAGAACTATGTATGCAGTGGAAAACTGTGCTACTGCTACATATGCAACAGAGAACAGTGCTAGTGCTACATATGCAGCAGAGAACAGTGCTAGTGCTGACTTTGCAGCTAAGAACAGTGCTAATACTACCGATGCAGCAGAGAACAGTGCTAGCACTACCATTGCAGTGGAAAACTGTGCTACTGCTACATATGCAACAGAGAACAGTGCTAGCACTACCATTGCAGTGGAAAACTGTGCTACTGCTACATATGCAACAGAGAACAGTGCTAGTGCTACGTATGCAGCGGAGAACAGTGCTAGTGCTGACTTTGCAGCTAAGAACAGTGCTAATACTACTGATGCAGCAGAGAACAGTGCTAGCACTAGCTATGCAGTGGAAAACAGTGCTAGCACTACCTATGCAGTGAAGAACAGTGCTAGAACTACCTTTGCAGCGAAGAACAGTGCTAGAACTACCTTTGCAGTGAAGAACAGTGCTAGCACTACCTATGCAGTGGAAAACTGTGCTGCTGCTACATATGTAACGGAGAACAGTGCTAGTGCTATGTATGCAGCGGAGAACAGTGCTAGTGCTACGTATGCAGCGGAGAACAGTGCTAGTGCTACGTATGCAGCTGAGAACAGTGCTAGTGCTATGTATGCAGCTGAGAACAGTGCTAGTGCTAACTATGCAGCGGAGAACATTGCTAGTACTACCTATGCAGCAGAGAACACTGTTATTACTACCTATGCAGCGAACAACAGTGCTAGCACTACCTAGGCAGCGGAAAACCGCGATGATACTACATATGCTTCGAGGAACATTGCTAGAGCTACCTATGCAGTGGAGACCATTGCTAGTACTACCTATATCATTGCTTAGCCCTTTGGGCAGTCCCACAGGTACCATATGAAACAAAGCTTTCCCTGGCTGACCTCTGTCTTGCCTGGGTGAAGATGAAAAACAAAAAAAGGCAGGAAAGCAGGGCCGTAACTTATACCCCTTACACTCGCAGGAAAGTTCATTCCCGGGAATGTGTCCAGGTATATTTGCCGGGACACATTCCCGGGAATGACCCTTTCACATTAGCGGGCTGACCCGGCATATTGCCGGGTCAGTGACGTCACCGCTGAGTCTCCCAGAGGCGGTGCTTGGAGATAATCTTCTCCAAGCACCGCCTCCTCCTATGAAGAGAACGGGTGCCGGGTCGTCTTGACCCGGTATACCCGTTTACACTGCCAGCTTCCCGGGACGGTCCCGGGTTCAACCCTGGTCGAGACCTGGGATGAAATCCCGGGATGCTCGTCCCGGGAAATTGTCCCTGTACCCATTCACACTGAGAACAATCCCGGGATGATGCGCGTTCACGTGCAGTATCCCGGGATTTTTCTGCGAGTGTAAAAGGGGTATAAGGGGGACATGTACTAAGCAGTGATAAAAGTGGAGAAGTGAGCCAGTGGAGAAGTTGCCCATGGCATCCAATCAGCATTTATTTAACATTTATAATTTGCATACTATAAAAGTATACAGAGCAGCTGATTGGTTGCCATGGGCAACTTCTCCACTGGCTCACTTCTCCACTTTTATCACTGCTTAGTACATGTCCCCCTTAGTGTGTGTGGAGGGGGCACTGCACATAGCACTGCAGGGTAGGGGGCACTGTTGGCAACACTTGTCAATTATCTGTATTAATTACTTTCACTTGCAGATTTCCCCCTTTCTGAAGCCCCTCATCTCCTGACCGCCCCTGTCTCCTTCCTTCACCCCTTCCATCGCTAATATTATTCAGTCACATTGTCCTTTATTACATTTCAAGATGTTAATATACCCGGGAATTGAACCCACTCTCTGTGGAATTGCAGTCAGACAATCTATTCATTGAGCTATCTCCCCTTGCATAGAAAGGTAGATAATTCTAATCTAGAGAATTATAACTATGTAAAGCTTACCTTGTACTTTGTGAAAAAATGATCAGCATTGCGGCTGAGTAGATCTATGTAAAGGATTGGCTGTGTGGCTGCACACTACAAACTTCTGCTCAATTACAGTGCTGATTATTATTTTTTTAACAAAGTACCAGTAGCTTCATATAGTTAGAAATCTCATAATTTATATGCAGGATCAAATAGCTCAGTGAGTAGGGTGTTTGAGTAGAATTAATCAAGTTATAGGTTTGAATCCTGGGTATGGCAGTATATTGAAATGTGTTCTTTAATAAAGAGGATTGTAACTGAATAACAACGAGTTCTCAAGTTAAGTCCATGAATGTGGTATGAAGAGGATTTATGTCCAAATCCATTGCAGTGTTCTATAAATGTGTGTGTATAATAAAAATATTTATATTTTTATATTTAGAAAATGTAAGGAGGGGCATCATCGCAGGGGCTTTCCCTGGGATCAGTTTTGTCAAGCCCCTTTCACATTGAGGGCATGTGCCTTATGTCCCTATTGGAAAAATAGAGTGTGCACAGGGCACCAAAGTCTAGTTACGGCTCTGTAGGAACGGGTCACACATACCTAAATTCCAGGTGGTGTAAACTGTTTTATCTTTCATCCACTAGGGGACACTGGAGTGAATACATTGGGGTATAGATGGTGGACGAGTGGAGCTGGCACTAATTCTTTAGAATTTACTAGTTGGCTCCTCCCTGTCTATGCTCTACAGGAACTCAGATTTAGATTAGTGCCAGAGGGAGTCGGGTGCTTTTAAGGCTGTCTCCAGCCTTTTTACTTTTTATTTTTTAATTCTCATTTTACTTGACTTCTGTCAAGGCTTCAACAGGCAGACTGCATGCTGCTGCAGTCTCCCTGAACCGTGGGAAGCCACAGAAATGCTCGTGTCTAGGTCTCCGGCCACAGGATCACCAGATCCTGGGGACCCGTCTATCTCAGCTGTCAAGGATTAACCCCAAGGCTGCCATGGAGTCTTAGAAAGGAAAACCTCTTGTATGTTACTACAGGAATATGCTCAGCTAATTATATTTTCTTTTCTTCTGGCCTTGTCTTTGATCCAGGCATATGCAGTGTTTTTGGGGGGCATCAGGGGACTTCTGGCAGACGCAATGGGGCAAACTACACAGTTACTATGGTGGCAATGAACTGGCTTTATACTGTTTAGGTGAGTAACCCTCTGTCTACATCAGGGCCGGCAACAGAAATCTTGGGGCCCGGTACACTGATATCCCTGTGGGCCCCCCGATATACAAATATAGGGGCGTGACCACAGAGCTCCTTTTACACATTACGTCAGGCAGAGTCTCCCTTTTTACACATTACAGCAGCAGAGTCCCCTTTTTTACACAGTAGGCAGGCAGAGTCCCCCATTTTTACACATTATGGCAGGCAGTCCCCATTTTTACACATTATTGGAGGGGGAGAGAGAGTTATACTCACCTGTAACGATCCAGCATGCCCCACCATAATGGCCATCCCTACCTTTTCTCGCCCTGCAATCTTCGCTCTTACCTACAGTAATACCAGGATTACAGGGCAGATGTAATGCATGCACATGCATCCATGATATGTGCCTGCACGCAGCCCATCCCAAACCCAAAGCCCCAAACTCCTGCTGGAGAGCCAAGTGCACCTGCAGTGCAGACACTTGACTTAACAGACACAGCCGCCGGCGCCGTGAATCAACGAGGCTCAGCCTCCGAGTGACCAGCTTGATGCACCCCGCCGCAACAAGCTGCCAGCAGTCCCGCAATCCTGCTCCTGCCTGCCTGCTCACGCTCCTCACAGCAGAGACAGGGTGGGCGGGGATGACTGGGAGAGGAGGGGAGGTCCGGAGGTAGCGTTGTGTGACAGCTGACCTGGGGCTGGGCTTGGGGATGCTAAGTGGTGACCACAGATCATGGGGGTGGGGGAGCTGAAAAAAAAGGTCAGTTATTGATTACTTTTAACTGCACAGCGGGCGGCCCGCAGCTGGCGCGATGCCGCAATATATATAATTATTTAGATCTGTTACATGCTGCCGCCGCTGGACCTTGGGGCCCCTCACAACGTCGGGGCCCGGGACGGCTGTCCCCTTTGACCCCCCCCCTGTCGCCGGGCCTGGTCTACATCATACTTCCCACCATTTAGACATGTCAAATCAGGACAAAATATGCCCAGACACACCCACTAGTGGACAGTTGTGAGGTACTACAGTGCTGAGGGGTGGAAGAGAATTTAATTACAAGTGTATTTATATTAATTTTAACAATACATACAGAAAAAGAAAATCAATATTTCCCACACTCAACCCTCATTAAGCCAACACTTACAAATATTGATGAAGCCTCTACTGTAAACTGGCCATACACTTTAATAGGCACATTCATTTAGCCGCAGAATTGGCTAATTACCGCGCAGTGCAAGGGAAAGGCTATTTCATTAAATTGTCTTTTCCCTATGCCTAAATTGGGGATTACCAAGTGGAAACTGATTCCGGGTAAGCTGCGTAACTGATTTTCCCCGTGTGTGAACACTCTGATTGCACCTATTTCTCACAGACATTTCCTCGCAGCTCCTCAAGCTGCAAAATATAAATACACCCTCTGGGATTCACCTGTGGGAGAATCCCCGCTAACTGAATTGCGCTGCCCCTGTGATTAGCAGCGGGGTTAATTGAATATGCTAATAAGATAATTAGTCCAGTCATGCAACTAGTTGGCTGGTTGGAATGAAAATCTGGTCATGTATGGGAGCAAATGATAATCAACCATTTGCTTCCAAATGCCGGAAAATAGCCAAAAATGGGTTTAACCATTTTGTCTAAATGATTGGTTTTGTCTGTTTTTTAGTGTTTGAGAGCAAATGGTTGCTCACGTTCATGACCAGGTTTTGTTCTAACCAGCCAACTAGTTAAATGGTTGGCCAGATAATCTTAAAGTGTATGGCCACCTATAGGAAGATAGAACATAATATAGACAACAGGTAATCAGATGCAATGGACATAACATGCAGAACATTAACAATGGTAACTCGTTTGGCTCACCATCCTGTATCTCTCATACCTAAGCCAAACATACACATTTTAGGAGGCAAAAGAGGAATCCTACCCCCAATTCTGGTTATCCACCATGTGACATCTCCTCAGAGCAAACCGATAACAGGACAATCCCAAAGGAGATGCCAAAAAGGAATCCAGGGATTAGATCATCAAACACAACCACTGGACATTATAGTTACAGTCAATCAGCCAGATGCACCCAGAGGGTATGGCACTTTTCTGCATCATGATACAGGGGTATTAGTTATCAATGCTTGGGGAGAGATAAAGTGGTGTGAGATAAAGTACCAGCCAATCAGCTTATAACTGTCATTATTCAGCCTGTGTTTTAAAATTGACAGGAGTGGATTAAGTGATACTTTATCTCTTTCCACTTTATCTTTCCCCGATCTTTGATAGATCATCCCCTTAAATTTTATAACCCTTACTATATATACTCTTTTTGCTTCGTAAACTTTCATCTGCGGTTTGATATGTGATGTCACCATGTTCTGCAGGTGCGATGGTGGTCCCCAGTGCTTCCTTTTGGCTGTATAATGCAGTCCTGATGCTCATCGACCTTACAGGAAAACCAAAGTGTATCACCCGGTACCGAATTCAGCTTGGAAAGAATGACCCGGTATGGATGTATTGCAGATTGCCGTGCTGACGATTTTAATGCTTAGCTAAAAAAGACTTAAGGGCATATTTATTAACCTTTTTTTTTTTTACTAAAATAATGTGAAAAAGGGTGTTTTCACACCCTTTTAACATTATTTTAGTTTCATCTGAATGTATTAAAGGGCTTTTATTGTGAACTGCGATCTGCCTGAATTTACTAAAAAAAAAAAGTAAACAAATACTGCAGTGAGCTCTGTGATATTTACGCCAGCTTCAGCTGGGCTCATCACAAGGCTCACTGTGGATCGTGTACTTCAGTACAGCTTTCTCTGCACATAGCAGACAAAGCTGTGCAGGGAGCCGTCAGTTTCACCAGCTATGTGTGTCCGATAAACAAACAAATAAAAAAGTAAGAGAGTAAGTAAAATCATACTCACCTCCCCAGGGTCCGGTGATCGGTGCTCCGGTGCAGGCGTCAAGTCCGGTTATTGGGGCTTCCTGCTGCCGCTGTGACCCCTGGTTCAGTCAAGTCATGCTGCAAAGCGGCAGCTCACTTTACTGCGCTGGAGGTCACAGCAGCAGGGAGCTCCGAGGACTGGCAGCGCGCACCAGATCACCGATCACCACTGGTGAGTATGATCAATGGTAGGGAGGGGTCACGGCTCTGAGGGGGGTCATCGCGATGGGAAGGGGGTGCTGGCGTCAGCGGTAGTGTCGGTGAGGTCAGGCGGTGGTGTTTGCGCAGCACACACTCAAGGTATTTTTTTACCAAAAATACCCCGATAGTGCTGCGGAGAGGCATCGCAATGATAGAACTTTCTTGCAAGCTCTGTCCCTGCATTCGATTATTGAAACATCCATGCAAAGTCATCAATAATCGCATTGTGTGTTTGGCCGATCTTATCACCTCACATCCACATCCTCAGATGCGGATGGTGATAGATCGGCCCCTTCATCCTAAATATAATTGTGAAGTTCTGCACTCAGAGTGTTGTTCCTTATTACTGGTAGTTCTTTCTGCCATTTCTCTTTCTTGATTTACACTTCTGATAGTTGTTTGGGAAAACGCTGAGAAGAAATTGAATACAGCAGCCATGTCACTCTATTGTAGGTCTCAGTCGAGGCTGTTTAAACACATGAACCGCCCATATTCTGCATAGGTGTCATTCCCATATTTGCAACCAGATGCATACTTAAATGTATTTACAGAAGAAGAGAACCAGTGCCATATGAAGTCTACCATATCCTAGTTAATTTAATTTATGCCTTCATTCAGGTCAGTTATATCAATATGTCCCCAAAGGAATTGGGCCAAAATTAAGTAGACTCAGGATTTTTGCCACAATCGCCAGATGTATCAGCTATTTGCAGGGTGAGAAACCAAGCTACAGTAATGTATGACAGGTTTAAAACCGACACATTTGGCATCAAGGCGAGTGTTCCGTAGTAAGAAAATGTAAAGAAGTTATAAATTATTTTTTTTTAAAGGTGTGGTTTGCCATGCATCCCCCACCTTCCTGGAGCCAACCTCTCATACACCTGGCGCCTTCTCGTACAGCTTATGTTGGTATATAAATCAAAGTGTGACCATATAGACAGGTCCCATCCACATACCACGCTCACATTCAGCTGATTCACAATGGAATATAAAACCAACAAACCTTATCAACATCACATGTCTCCCATCTACCTCCAAGTCACTAAAATGTGCTTTATGGAATGCACGCTCTGTTTGCAACAAATTAACAGCTATTCATGACCTTTTCATAGCAAAAAAATTCAATATGCTAGCCATAACAGAAACATGGCTCACACAATCAGACACTGCCTCCCCTGCAGCACTGTCACATGGTGGCCTCCACTTCACACATACCCCCAGGCCTGGTAACATTAAAGGAGGTGGTGTTGGAATATTACTGTCCAAATCTTACACGCACATCGTTTTACCACCTGTTCCCTCACTCACATTTACATCCTTTGAAGTACACTCTATTAGGATTTTCACCCCTTTCTCTCTGCGTGTTGCAGCTATCTATCGCCCACCTGGGCAACCCAAAAAGTTTCTGGAAGATTTTTCTGCTTGGCTCCCTCACTTTCTATCCTCTGACATCTCCACCATCATTATGGGCGATTTCAATCTCTCTATTGACAGTCCACAATCTCCCCGTGCCTCTAAACTACTCTCTCTAACCTCCTCTCTTGGCCTCTCCCAATTGACTGACTCCCCTACTCATCAGGAGGGCCACTGCCTTGATCTTGTATTCACCAGACTATGCTCTGTTTCTGAACTCACTAACACTCCTTTCCCTCTCTCAGATCACAACCTTATCACCTGCATGCTCTCCTCCATTACTTCAAACTCAATGTCCCTAAAGTCTACAAGGACACCTCTTACCCGCAGAAATATTAATGCTATTAATTTTCAACAACTATCTACCTCTCTGCAACCACTGCTCTCACCAATTTCTACATTCACCTCTCCAGAGACTGCTGTGTCACACCTTAACCAAACTCTAGAAACAGCACTTGATGAAGTGGCTCCAGCTACCCATCACACTCCACGTAGACTTGGATGTCAACCGTGGCACTCTAAATACACTAGACACTTACAAAAACTCTCACGTAAAGTTGAACGCCAGTGGCGTAAATCTCGTAGTTCAAGTGATTTTCTCACATATAAGACCACCTACCACTCTTATCGTAATGCTCTGGACACTGCCAAACAAACATATTTTCAATCTCTCATCTCTGCTCAAGCCTCTAACCCCAAGCGACTTTTTAATACATTTAAATCACTTCTTGTCCCTCCCTCACCTAACCCACCAGCCACTGTCAGTGCGCAAGATCTTGCTTCCTATTTCAAGGACAAGATTGACAAGATCCGAAATGAAATGGTATGCTCTTCCACAGCAAGTGACCTGCTCAATTCCCTGCCTGAACCCTCTAACACCTTCTCTTCCTTTGATCCTACAAATGAAGATGAAGTATCTGCACTCTTTTCATCTGCCTACTCTAATACCTCTCCCCTTGACTCTATACCCTCACAAATTAGTAAAGCTCTGTCTACTGTGCTCATCCCAACCTTAACGAAAATCTGTAATCTCTCCCTGTCTACTGGTATCTTTCCTTCTCTATACAAGCATGCAGTGATTACTCCCATTCTGAAAAAACAAAACTCTGACCCGAACTCTCTCTCTAACTTCCGTCCCAACTCTCAGCTCTCATGCCCCTCCAAACTACCGGAGAGACTTGCCTACACTCGCCTCACACACTTTCTTAACTCACACAGCCTACTGGACCCACTTTAGTCAGGATTTCGTGCCCAACACTCCACAGAGACAGCACTGACTAAGGTAGTGAATGATTTGGTCACTGCTAAATCTAAAGGACATTACTCTCTACTTATTCTCCTTGATCTCTCTGCTGCTTTTGACACTGTTGACCACTCTCTTCTCATACAAACACTACAATCCCTAGGTATTCAGGACACAGCCCTTTCTTGGTTCTCATCCTACCTATCTAATCGCTCCTTCAGTGTTCGTTTCTCTGATTCCACCTCTCCTTCGCTACCTCTCTCAGTTGGAGTACCGCAAGGCTCAGTCCTAGGTCCTCTGCTTTTCTCTATCTATACCACATCTCTTGGCAAACTAATCAACTCTTTCGGATTTCAGTACGATCTGTATGCGGATGATACTCAAATCTACCTATCCTCCCCTGATTTGTCACCATCTGTATTGGGCCGTGTCACTGAATGCCTTTCTGCCATTTCATCTTGGATGACATCTCGCCACCTCAAACTTAATATTTCCAAAACAGAATTAATTATATTTCCACCGACCAATAGTAGTTTCCAACCTGATATCGCTATCACTGTTGAGAACTCGGCAATCACCCCTACCCCACAAGCTCGCTGCCTAGGTGTCATTCTTGACTCTGAACTGTCCTTTGTTACCCACATTCAATCTGTCTCAAGATCATGTTACATACATCTAAGAAACATATCCAAAATACGACCATATCTTGCACAAGACACAGCAAAAACTCTAATCCATGCTCTCATTATCTCCCGCATTGATTATTGTAATAGTCTCCTGACCGGTCTTCCCAAACATAGGCTCTCACCACTACAATCCATTTTGAATGCAGCTGCGAGGCTAATCTTCCTTGCCAGACGTTCATCGTCTGCAGATCCGCTCTGTCAGTCCCTCCATTGGTTACCTGTATTCTACCGTATTAAATATAAAATACTTTTACTCACATACAAGGCTATTAACCAAACTGCACCAACATACATATCTTCACTCATCTCAAAATATCTCCCTACCCGACCTCTCCGCTCTGCACAAGATCTACGTCTCTCATCCACACGCATTACTTGTTCACACTCAAAATTACAGGACTTTATCCGGGCTTCACCCACTCTGTGGAATGCCCTCCCACACACAGTAAGACTCGCCTCTAGTCTCCAAACCTTTAAATGTTCCCTGAAAACTCACCTCTTCAGACAAGCCTATCAAATTCCAGACCCACCCACATAACCTTCAGTGCTTCCCTATCTAATTACATCCTCTGTAGAGTATTCATAACATCACATATCTTGTCTTTCTTTAGTCTCACACCCTCCTGACACTTGCCCAACTTTGTGGGGTATCATCATACAACCCATTAAGAACCTAGCAATCTGGTGGACCTTTATGCAATAGGTAGCATCTATCCTTGTGTATCTATGCCTATTTCCCTATAGATTGTAAGCTTGCGAGCAGGGCCTTCCTACCTCTATGTCTGTCTGTTTTTACCCAGTTTTGTTCTATTACTGTTGTTCTAATTGTAAAGCGCAACGGAATATGCTGCGCTATATAAGATACTGTTAATAAAAAATAAATAATAAAAAATAAATATAGATTATATATTTTCATTGGCTGTCCCATTTTTCATTAAAAAACAGCTGCAGTTTCCTGTAAGCGTCTGCTTCGCTATGGTGATTAACAAGTTGCAGGGGCAAATGGTCAGGACTGCAGATGTAGATCTCAGGACCAGCTGCTTCTCCCATGGGCTGCTTTACGTGGCTTGCTCACAAGTTAGTAGCCCCAAGCATCTTTTTGTGTTAAGGGGGGTACTGACGGGAGAGATGTGTGCTGAGCGATCTTAACACAGACCGCTGAGCACACATCTCTCCCCCCGCTCAACACAGCGCGATGTGCTGAGCGAGGGGGACGGATGGACGGGGGGGCCGCTCACTTCACACAACGGTGAAGTGAGTGACCCGCTAGATTGAGCCTGCATGCAGGCTCAATCTAGCACCGACGATAGCGATGCGCGGGGCCACGCATCGCTATCGCTGAGGGGCATACACACGGCAGATCCGTGCTCAAAAATCTAAGCAATCTAGTCAGATTGCTTAGATTTTAAACACGGATCTCACCCCTTTAATCCCTGAAGGAAAAACTGCAAATATTGTTTTCAAAGAACTTTGTGATCAATGTGTACAATATAATATATACATAACAATATTAGATGGTACTACTGTTTTTGTAAAATTAGTTCTGCTAACAGACATCTACGTAAGCGAAGCCATGGGTAAGCGCTAGTTATTAATAATATTTTTATTGTTATTAATTTAAAAAAAATTGGTGGTAATATTCATTTATTTTTTAAAAGGAGGTAATCATTAAACATATATTATTTGGAGACTGATTATTTGTCACGTAAAATGACCACATTTGCATTATTTAAGAGGGTGCAATGATTGTTTTTTTTTTTTTTTAGGGGAAAACAATTGACGTTATTTTATTTGCAGGGGTCGCTAGAGGATTGGACCTTGCTGCAAAACAGACTATGACTATGGGCCCAATTCATACCTGATCGCTGTTGTGCAAATTCGCAAGGCGGACGATTATCAATCGACTGCGCATGCGTACGGGGCCAAACTGCGAAAATAAACAGCGACTTTTTTGATCTCTAGGAGTATGCAAGTTGATTGACAGGAAGCAGGCATTTTGGTGGTGGTAACTGCCCATTTTCTGGGAGTGTCAGTAAAAACACAGACGTGCCCAAGCATTTTCAGGGAGGGTGTGTGACGTCAGCTCCGGCCCCGATCAGGAGTATGTCCTGGGCTATGCACAGACTGGAAAAATCATTTGATAGTGAGTGAGTTGCGAACGTATTTGCAGCTGACCGGCGTTCGCATAGATTTTTCACAAGGTGTACACAGACTTGCACGAGGCGGGTTTTCACTCTCTCTTGGCGGCGACTATCTGATCACAAACCTCTGCAAATACGCAGAGGAGCGATCAGGCCTGAATTACCCCCTATGTACAGGCCAGATAACTGCCCTCCACCCCCCAAGTACAGGCCAGATAGCTGCTAGTGTAGCTTTATCACCTACCAGGGAGACCTATATTTTCTGGCTTGTCTTTCGAGTATGACTTCAGTGATTGTGAACTCTGCGCTTCTTACATATGGTGACTTCTGACAGGATGGCAATGCGTGGTTCAAACTGGCTTTCTTGGGAAATTTACCAGTAAAACCGCCTAGTAAAAAACATTGCCCTTTTAAATTTTGGGCATAAACACTATTGGAAACGGTAGGTTTTAAATCCCCGACGCTTAGTAAATACTGTAAATCAATTTGTGTTTATCAAAGCCATACCGATTTGCCTCATTAGCATACATTTGCATTTAAATGAATTCAAATTTACACTAAAACGCTGTATACAGTATATTAATTTGAAGTGAGCAGCTCCTAATAATGTGGATTATATATCCAATTTTAAAAATATTTGGAAATCATCATTAAATAAAAAAACTAAAAAAATGTTTTTTTACCTACCAATACAGGTAAATGTATAGTTACGTTAACAAAAGGATAATTACAGTAAAGTATTACTCATTGGGGGTAATTCCAAGTTGATCGCAGCAGGAATTTTTTTAGCAGTTGGGCAAAACCATGGCCCTCATTCCGAGTTGTTCGCTCGCAAGCTGCTTTTAGCAGCTTTGCACACGCTAAGCCGCCGCCCTCTGGGAGTGTATCTTAGCTTATCAAAATTGCGAACGAAAGATTAGCAGAATTGCGAATAGACACTTCTTAGCAGTTTCTGAGTAGCTCCAGACTTACTCGGCATCTGCGATCAGTTCAGTCAGTTTCGTTCCTGGTTTGACGTCACAAACACACCCAGCGTTCGCCCAGACACTCCCCCGTTTCTCCAGCCACTCCCGCGTTTTTCCCAGAAACGGTAGCGTTTTTTCACACACTCCCATAAAACGGCCAGTTTCCGCCCACAAACACCCACTTCCTGTCAATCACATTACGATCACCAGAACGAAGAAAAAACCTCGTAATGCCGTGAGTAAAATACCTAACTGCATAGCAAATTTACTTGGCGCAGTCGCACTGCGGACATTGCGCATGCGCATTAGCGACTAATTGCTCCGTTGCGAAAAAAAATAACGAGCGAACAACTCGTAATGACCACCCATGTGCACTGCAGGGGAGGCAGATATAACATGTGCAGAGAGAGTTAGATTTGGGTGTGGTGTGTTCAATCTGCAATCTAATTTGCAGTGTAAAAATAAAGCAGCCAGCATTTACCCTGCACAGAAATAAAATAACCCACCCAAATCTAACTCTCTCTGCACATGTTATATCTGCCTCCCCTGCAGTGCACATGGTTTTGCCCGACTGCTAAAAAAATTCCTGCTGCGATCAACTTGGAATTACCCCCATTGTGAGAACAATAATGGTGTGTAGAGCGGCACTTGCTGAATAAAGCGAGGGTGCCCCCTTGTGGTTTGTGAAAATATTTTTACTTGTTAACTAACAATGAATAGAAATGAAAACAAAAATGATTTTCTCCTCACTTCGTCATCTGCTGGATCCAACGCCGCTCGTTTTACACTCTTATTTCATGCACAGCGCTTGTCAATGTAACGCCTCCATTAACTTCCCTTGCTGTGTCCCCTTTCATTACAACCACTTTGGCAATATTATTACTTGCTACATGTGTGTGGTGACTGGTCAGCCCACACAGAAAGTAGAAGATAATGCATTACCGTCAATATGCCTGGTCTTATAGATCTGCAGTAGCTGGTATACAGCTCAGTCTATGTACCACTATGTGCCCAACTGTACAAGAGTATATATTATGCCAAAGCATCAGTGTATTATGTGGCCGGGTATGGGTTGTTGGATAGACACAAGTTAGGTCGACCATGGAAGGTCGACATGGACAATAGGTCGACAAGTGCTAGGGCGACAGGTAAAAAGATATAGATTTAGAAAACATCGCGCTGTTAATAAAATAAAATATAATAATAGTAATTTTTGTGATATTAGTTATCGGGCTGTAAAGTTGTCAGAAATGAGGTCGGGAGACTGTATAAAGATAATAATAAAAAATATACTTTTTATTTTAAACCAAATACTACACCATAAAGATAAAACATATATATATAAAAGATTCTTTTCTATACAAGCATCAGATATTTAATAGTCATAGCATAATTCAAAACCTGTAAATAATTGTAACTATAATAACAGCTCAAACGAGTGTGTTATAAAATAGATATCACGTGTCCTTTAAAAGACAGTATGTGTCAGATTGTATTCCTTTGCAAGATCCACACGGGTTTAATAAATGGCTTTATATGCCGGCGTCCCGGCTGTAATGATTAGTTCAGGATAAACTGAAGGTTAGATAATTACCGCCTGTGGCTGTCAGAGTTGTACCTGAGAGCGTCCTTCCTTTCCCGGTGGTGAGGCTATCACCGCCCCGGGCGTGTTGTATCGGGTGTCCGTGAAGGAATAAGAGAATGAGAGTACTCACAGGTGGTTCCTGCCGAAGCTGCGTGCCGTCTTCCCTCTCCCGGTGGTGAGGCCGTCACCGCTCCGGGTATGCTGCTCCAAAGTGCTCGCAAATGCAGCCCACAGGTCTCCCGCTGTCAGTGTGTTGCAGCGTAAAGGTGTTCGGCGGACAAATTAGCAAGCAGGGCGGAGGGTAATCTGGAAGGTGCTTGCTGGTAATAAGCGGCTGTGGTGGCTCTGTATAAATCAGGAGCCAATTCCGTTTCTCCCGGTGGATCAAGACACTGCTGGATATCCAATAAGCATCAACGCGTTTCGTCCCACAATGCACTGGGACTTCCTCAAGACTGCCATTTAGTTGTGGTGTTCCTTTTTTATATAGCCAGCAATGATCCCTAATTAGTTAATTAATTGTAGCTGTCTGCAACAAATTGGTTTAAAGCCATACAGATTCTCTGGGTATTTATATGAGTCAATATTTATCTGATTCCTGATGCTTATAAATGTCATGCTACTTATAAGAATAATAATAATAATAAAAAACATAAATAATAAATAAATACATATAAAAACAATATAATAAAGAAAAACCAATATAATAAAAAAGGTCTCCCAACCTTAAGCTTTAATTACTTCTAACCTACATAAGGCATTTATATCTTTAGTTTATCCCAGCTGAATAGAGTTTCACGCAATTTGAGTATTGAGGATAATGTTCACTACCACAATTCTACATTTATAAGAGATAAGTATCACATAAGAAAGGGAAAGATAACAGTAATATTAATAATGAGATGTATATAAATGTGCAAAATTTGCTATATAGAAAGAAGCATTTTGCTGGAGAGGAGTGCTTTTGCTGTTATTAATGTTTTTCTTAAAAGTATAAGATAGGATTATACGACAGGTAAAAAGGTCGACATGGGTTTTTGACTGTTTTTGGCGTCGTTTTCATCATAAAGTGACGGGGAACCCCAATTAGTGCACTGTGTCCCCTCACATGGCTCGCTTTTCTCGCCATGCTTCAGGCAGATTACCGTTCCAATCATAGACAGTCCACGTGGATCGTTAAGTATGAAAAAATCCAAAAGATTATTATTATTTTTTTAAACTCATGTCAGCCTTTTGCCCTGTCAACCTAATGACCAGGTCGACCTAATGCATGTCGACATTCAGTGGTCGACCTAGGCTGTGTCGTCCTAACGACCGTATCCCATGTGGCCTATCGCATTATACAGCACTACCTACACCCGGTGTATTATGTGGCCCACTGGAATACACAGTATTACCTACTCCCAGTGTATTATGTGGCCCACTGCAGTATACAGTATTACCTACTCCCGGTGTATTATGTGACCCACTGCAGTATACCGTATTACCTACTCCCAGTGTATTATGTGTCTCATTGCAGTATACAGTATTACCTACTCCCAGTGTATTATGTGACCCACTGCAGTACACAGTATTACCTACTCCCAGTGTATTATGTGACCCACTGCAGTACACAGTATTACCTACTCCCAGTGTATTATGTGACCCACTGCAGTATACAGTATTACCTACTCCCAGTGTATTATGTGTCTCATTGCAGTATACAGTATTACCTGCTCCCAGTGTATTATGTGACCCACTGCAGTACACAGTATTACTTACTCCCAGTGTATTATGTGACCCACTGCAGTATACAGTTTTACCTACTCCCAGTGTATTATGTGCCTCATTGCAGTATACAGTATTACCTACTCCCAGTGTATTATGTGACCCACTGCAGTATACAGTATTACCTACTCCCAGTGTATTATGTCTCATTGCAGTATACAGTATTACCTACTCCCAGTGTATTATGTGACCCACTGCAGTATACAGTATTACCTACTCCCAGTGTATTATGTCTCATTGCAGTATACAGTATTACCTACTCCCAGTGTATTATGTGGTCCATTGCAGTATACAGTATTACCTAGTCCCGGTGTATTATGTGGTCCATTGCAGTATACAGCATTACCTACTCCCAGTGTATTATGTGGCCCACTGCAGTATACAGTATTACCTACTCCCATTGTATTATGTGGCCCATTGCAGTATACAGTATTACCTACTCCCAGTGTATTATGTGGCCCATTGCAGTATACAGTATTACCTACTCCCATTGTATTATGTGGCCCATTGCAGTATACAGTATTACCTACTCCCATGTATTATGTGGCCCATTGCAGTATACAGCATTACCTACTCCCAGTGTATTATGTGGCCCACTGCAGTATACAGTATTACCTACTCCCAGTGTATTATGTGGCCCATTGCAGTATACAGTATTACCTACTCCCAGTGTATTATGTGGCCCACTGCAGTATACAGTATTACCTACTCCCATTGTATTATGTGGCCCATTGCAGTATACAGTATTACCTACTCCCATTGTATTATGTGGCCCATTGCAGTATACAGTATTACCTACTCCCATTGTATTATGTGGCCCATTGCAGTATACAGTATTACCTACTCCCATTGTATTATGTGGCCCATTGCAGTACACAGTATTACCTACTCCCAGTGTATTATGTGGCCCATTGCAGTATACAGTATTACCTACTCCCAGTGTATTATGTGGCCCATTGCAGTATACAGTATTACCTACTCCCAGTGTATTATGTGGCCCACTGCAGTATACAGTATTACCTACTCCCAGTGTATTATGTGGCCCATTGCAGTATACAGTATTATCTACTCCCGTTGCATTATGTGGTCCATTGCAGTATACCGTATTACCTACTCCATGTGTATTATGTGGCCCACTGCAGTATACAGTATTACCTACTCCCATTGTATTATGTGGCCCATTGCAGTATACAGTATTATCTACTCCCAGTGTATTAGGTGTCTCATTGCAGTATACAGTATTACCTACTCCTGGTGTATTATGTGGCCCATTGCAGTATACAGTATTACCTACTCCCAGTGTATTATGTGGTCCATTGCAGTATACAGTATTACCTACTCCCAGTGTATTATGTGGTCCACTGCAGTATACAGTATTACCTACTCCCATTGTATTATGTGTCTCATTGCAGTATACAGTATTACCTACTCCCAGTGTATTATGTGGTCCATTGCAGTGTACAGTAGTACCTACTCCCAGTGTATTATGTGTCTCATTGCAGTATACAGTATTATCTACTCCCAGTGTATTATGTGTCTCATTGCAGTATACAGTATTACCTACTACTGGTGTATTATGTGGCCCACTGCAGTATACAGTATTACCTACTCCCATTGTATTATGTGGCCCATTGCAGTATACAGTATTATCTACTCCCAGTGTATTATGTGTCTCATTGCAGTATACAGTATTACCTACTCCTGGTGTATTATGTGGCCAGTGGCGTAACTAGAAATTTTTCTCCCCCAAGCCAAAAAATTCTTTGGCGCCCCCCCCCATCCCCACCCGCCGCATAATTGGGAGCAAGAAAGGGATAAATATGCGCGCGCCTTCGGCGCGCGCTGCAAAAAAAGGGGCGTGGTTTTGTTGGAATGGGCGTGGTTTCTCATAAAGGGGCGTGGTATTGCAGGAAAAGACTACCTTATACCCCAGTTTTGCAACCTGCACGCCCAGACGTTAGCCACCACAGGAAAGAAAAATAATCCTGATTCATGCCCCTTGCATTATTTGTCATTTTTCCTCCTTATAGTAATGCCCAGTATACATTATGCCACATACTGCAATGGCCCTTAGACATTATTCCACACACAATAATGCACATGACACATTATGCCACACACCATAATGCCCCCGACACATTATGCCACACACCGTAATGCCTGTGACACATTATGCCACACACCGTAATACCTGTGACACATTATGCCACACACCGTAATGCCCCCGACACATTATGACAGGAATCGCAATGCCCGTTATACATTATGCTATACACTGCAATGCCCCTGATACATTATAGCACATACAATGCCTGTGACACATTATGACACACACCGCAATGACCTTGAGACATTATACCACAATGCCCGTGATATAGTATACCATACACCGTAATGCCTGTGACACATACCGCAATGCCCTGCCCGTTATACCCTATGCCACACACCGCAATGCCCGTTATGTATTATGCCACACTGCAATGACCCTGAGACATTATACCACATACCACAATGCCCGTGATATAGTATACCACACACCGTAATGCCTGACACATTATGACACACACCGCAATGTCCGTGATACATTATGCCACACACTGCAATGACCCTGAGACATTATACCACATATCACAATGCCCGCGATATAGTATACCATACACCGTAATGCCTGTGACACATTATGACACACACCGCAATGTCCGTGATACATTATGCCACACACCGTAATGCCCATTACACATTAAGTCCTACAGTAAGGCTTCTAATTACTTTTCAATTACCTTCTCGTTGTCAGGGGTTTCATGCACTGGGTGTCATGCTCGTTGCCAGGTGTTTCATGCACTGGGTGTCATGCTCGTTGTCAGGTGTTTCATGCACTGGGTGTCATGCTCGTTGCTAGGAGGTAGTCCTTGTTGCTAGGGCTGTGCTCCCAGTGCCACATATGACCCCAGTGCCAGATATTCCCCCACGGTGCCAGGTACTCACATGCCCCCGGTGCCAAATATAGCCCCCCCCATGTGCCAGGTACACATATACCCCCCCCCCAGTGCCACATATGCCCCCAGTGCCAGATATTCCCCCCGTGCCAGATATGCCGCCAGTGCCATATATTCCCCCCCAGTGCCACATATGCCCCCAGTGCCACATATGCCCCCAGTGCCAGATATTCCCCCAGTGCCAGATATTCCCCCAGTGCCAGATATCCGCCCTAGTGCCAGACATCCCCCCCCCAGTGTCAGACATCCCCCCCCCCAGTGCCATATATGCCCCAGTGCCAGACATCCCCCCCCCAGTGCCAGACATCCCCCCCCCAGTGCCAGACATCCCCCCCCAAGTGCCATATATGCCCCAGTGCCAGACATCCCCCCCCAGTGCCATATATGCCCCAGTGCCAGACATCCCCCCCCCAGTGCCAGATACCCCCCCCCTCAGTGCCATATATGCCCCAGTGCCAGATATCCCCCCTAGTGCCAGACATCTCCCCCCCAGTGCCATATATGCCCCAGTGCCAGACATCCCCCCCCAGTGCCAGATATCCCCCCCAGTGCCAGACATCCCCCCCCCCAGTGCCAGATATCCCCCCCAGTGCCAGACATCCCCCCCCCCAGTGCCATATATGCCCCAGTGCCAGATATCCCCCCTAGTGCCAGACATCTCCCCCCCAGTGCCATATATGCCCCAGTGCCAGACATCCCCCCCCCCAGTGCCAGATATTCCCCCCAGTGCCAGATATTCCCCCCAGTGCCGCCGCCGCCGCTTATTGGAGGGACACGGAGGGCACAGATCGCCTCTCCTGTGTCCCTCCTGCTGCATCATCTCCGGCGGCCGCGGGTCTAATAGGGGGAAGTGCCGTCCGTGAGCCAATTAGAGCTCACGGACGGCACTTCCCCCTATTAGACCCGCGGCCGCCGGAGATGATGCAGGAGGGACACAGGAGAGGCACACGCTGTGCCGTCCGTGTCCCTCCAACAAGCGGCGGCGGGAAGGAGAAAGCAGACTGACATGCGGGCGCTCGTCCGCATGTCCGTCTGCTGTAATCAGTGGCGCCCCCGCAGCCCCTCGCCCCCAAGCCACCGCGAGGACTGCGGGGGCAGTAGTTACGCCACTGTATGTGGCCCATTGCAGTATACAGTATTACCTACTCCCAGTGTATTATGTGGTCCATTGCAGTATACAGCATTACCTACTCCCAGTGCATTATGTGGTCCATTGCAATATACAGTATTACCTACTCCATGTGTATTATGTGGCCACTGCAGTATACAGTATTACCTACTCCCATTGTATTATGTGGCCCATTGCAGTATACAGTATTATCTACTCCCAGTGTATTATGTGTCTCATTGCAGTATACAGTATTACCTACTCCTGGTGTATTATGTGGCCCATTGCAGTATACAGTATTACCTACTCCCAGTGTATTATGTGGTCCATTGCAGTATACAGTATTACCTACTCCCAGTGTATTATGTGGTCCATTGCAGTATACAGCATTACCTACTCCCAGTGTATTATGTGGTCCATTGCAGTATACAGCATTACCTACTCCCAGTGTATTATGTGGTCCACTGCAGTATACAGTATTACCTACTCCCATTGTATTATGTGGCCCATTGCAGTATACAGTATTATCTACTCCCGTTGCATTATGTGGTCCATTGCAGTATACCGTATTACCTACTCCATGTGTATTATGTGGCCCACTGCAGTATACAGTATTACCTACTCCCATTGTATTATGTGGCCCATTGCAGTATACAGTATTATCTACTCCCAGTGTATTATGTGTCTCATTGCAGTATACAGTATTACCTACTACTGGTGTATTATGTGGCCCATTGCAGTATACAGCATTACCTACTCCCAGTGCATTATGTGGTCCATTGCAATATACAGTATTACCTACTCCATGTGTATTATGTGGCCACTGCAGTATACAGTATTACCTACTCCCATTGTATTATGTGGCCCATTGCAGTATACAGTATTATCTACTCCCAGTGTATTATGTGTCTCATTGCAGTATACACTATTACCTACTCCTGGTGTATTATGTGGCCCATTGCAGTATACAGTATTACCTACTCCCAGTGTATTATGTGGTCCATTGCAGTATACAGCATTACCTACTCCCAGTGTATTATGTGGTCCATTGCAGTATACAGCATTACCTACTCCCAGTGTATTATGTGGTCCATTGCAGTATACAGCATTACCTACTCCCAGTGTATTATGTGGTCCATTGCAGTATACAGTATTACCTACTCCCAGTGTATTATGTGTCTCATTGCAGTATAAAGTATTACCTACTCCCGTTGCATTATGTGGTCCATTGCAGTATACCGTATTACCTACTCCATGTGTATTATGTGGCCCACTGCAGTATACAGTATTACCTACTCCCATTGTATTATGTGGCCCATTGCAGTATACAGTATTATCTACTCCCAGTGTATTATGTGTCTCATTGCAGTATACAGTATTACCTACTACTGGTGTATTATGTGGCCCATTGCAGTATACAGTATTATCTACTCCCAGTGTATTATGTGTCTCATTGCAGTATACAGTATTACCTACTCCCAGTGTATTATGTGGCCCATTGCAGTATACAGCATTACCTACTCCCAGTGTATTATGTGGCCCATTGCAGTATACAGCATTACCTACTCCCAGTGTATTATGTGGCCCATTGCAGTATACAGTATTATCTACTCCCATTGTATTATGTGTCTCATTGCAGTATACAGTATTACCTACTACTGGTGTATTATGTGGCCCATTGCAGTATACAGTATTATCTACTCCCAGTGTATTATGTGTCTCATTGCAGTATACAGTATTACCTACTCCCAGTGTATTATGTGGCCCATTGCAGTATACAGCATTACCTACTCCCAGTGTATTATGTGGCCCATTGCAGTATACAGCATTACCTACTCCCAGTGTATTATGTGGCCCATTGCAGTATACAGTATTATCTACTCCCAGTGTATTATGTGTCTCATTGCAGTATACAGTATTACCTACTACTGGTGTATTATGTGGCCCATTGCAGTATACAGTATTATCTACTCCCAGTGTATTATGTGTCTCATTGCAGTATACAGTATTACCTACTACTGGTGTATTATGTGGCCCATTGCAGTATACAGTATTACCTATACCTACTCCCAGTGTATTATGTGTCTCATTGCAGTATACAGTATTACCTACTACTGGTGTATTGTGGCCCATTGCAGTATACAGTATTACCTACTCCCAGTGTATTATGTGGCCCATTGCAGTATACAGTATTATCTACTCCCAGTGTATTATGTGTCTCATTGCAGTATACAGTATTACCTACTACTGGTGTATTATGTGGCCCATTGCAGTATACAGTATTATCTACTCCCAGTGTATTATGTGTCTCATTGCAGTATACAGTATTACCTACTCCCAGTGTATTATGTGGCCCATTGCAGTATACAGCATTACCTACTCCCAGTGTATTATGTGGCCCATTGCAGTATACAGCATTACCTACTCCCAGTGTATTATGTGGCCCATTGCAGTATACAGTATTATCTACTCCCAGTGTATTATGTGTCTCATTGCAGTATACAGTATTACCTACTACTGGTGTATTATGTGGCCCATTGCAGTATACAGTATTATCTACTCCCTGTGTATTATGTGTCTCATTGCAGTATACAGTATTACCTACTCCCAGTGTATTATGTGGCCCATTGCAGTATACAGTATTACCTACTCCCAGTGTATTATGTGGCCCATTGCAGTATACAGTATTACCTACTCCCAGTGTATTATGTGGCCCATTGCAGTATACAGTATTACCTACTCCCAGTGTATTATGTGGCGGGTACTCTTTGCACAGGTTTGGGCCTGTTGGAGGTACATGGGCAATGGGCTTATTTCTGTGGCCTACTCAACCAGTAGAAAGCTGTGACTGCGGATTGTGTTTAGCACCCATGGCTGCTGTCATAGTAACCAAACAAAAGTATATAATCTTCTCACCACAACCATTAAATGCAGGATGCAAGAAGAGTATGACCCCCAACAAGAAGATCAGCAGGGTAATTATTACTCTGTTAGTTCTCCATATTACTATACATCTCTGTCAGCTATTGCCAGATGATTTCAGGTGCCCAATGAAAGTTGTGTCTGGATCAGACTTTTCCCTTTTGTACAAACTGTAACAATAATTGTGATGAAACTGTAATTGAAATTTTGTTTAGTTGATTGTAGGGACTGGCATGATGCAGAGTATGTGACACAAGTCAGGCAGATTACAGTCTATGATATAAACATTCCCTGCATTGAACACAGAGTGCATTCTACTGTACTTACTGTATATAGCATAAAAACTGTCTTGTGTTGAGTGCAGGGGATTAATTAGTTTCTCCTTGTGCACGGTCAACCAGTCACAATGCAGACTGCTTCCTATGGGTAACCTATGGGTAACTAGTACTACTGGGATCTAGCTAGAGAAGATAAATTGCCAAAGACACAGACCTTCCAGATCAATAATCAGAAGACTAAGATTACAACTGTGCATTATGGATGAACCATGTAGCACCAATGACTAATTACATGCCCATGGTATAACCTGACAGTTGTCACTATTTTATATTGCATGTACCCAGGTGGACCCCGGAAAGCTCAAGCATGCAGTCAAAGTTGTGATGTTTAACCAGCTCTTCCTGTCATTTCCCATGGTTTTGCTCATGTACCTGTTCATGCAATGGAGGGGCAATCCCTGTGGCACAGAGTTGCCCACCTTCCACTGGGTTCTCCTCGAACTCTCCATCTTTGGGCTCATTGAAGAAATCCTTTTCTACTATTCACACAGGTAATACGATGAATAGCACAGCAGGTGAATTTGTCACACAGCGGGGGCTCCACCAACATTCATGATAGTACAGCATGTAAATGTACTAGCAAGAAGTGATATAGGGCCTCATCCAGTATGCGTGATCACATACTGCCGATTTCCTACCCTGTCAGCACACACGCACATGCCCGTTCTGCGCTATGCCTCTCCCTGATTGATAGATAGAGGCATTCACTGGGCGGTGTCGTGGCATTGCAGGGTTGTGGTGTCGGAAATGGGCGAGTGCGGGCTGTTTTCAGGGCCACTACGAAAGGGAAAAATGGTGGTGGCTTGACTGCTTTCACAGCCAACCATTGAATTGCGATTGCACAGCTGGCGGCCATTAGCATTCTGGGCGGCCTTGTCCTGTGCCAGGCGGCCCCCAGCATGTGACTGATAGCAGTTGCAGTTTTGCTAAATTAGCAAAAATGCAACTGAAGCTGAATGAGGGCATTAACCAGTAAATTGTTACGGTGAAATAAAATGGTGTTTCGGCCTTTTACAAGGCCGCCTCCATAGTGTGCCTCATGAAGTTCCTCATTCTTAAGAAATAGGTCGCTATTTCATTAATATTTCTGTCTAGAATTCTTTTTGACTTTTAAGCAGTGTTTCCCAACTCCAGACTTCCGGGACCCAACACTCTAGCAGGGCGGCAGTGCCAGCTACGACCTCTAAACCAATGACATCAGGATGTCGGGACTGAGGGATGGGACCACTGGATGGCTTTGGGAAGTAGAGTTCAGCACGTAGCGTTCCATGGACACTCTGGGTGGCTCTGCAGTAGCGGTACTAGCTGCAGGGTAGTGCGGGACAGCAGTGGTGCCACACCCAGGGCCATGCGCAACAGCACCTCTCACACACCCCCATACCCTCCAACATGACCCGCCCCACTAGGTACAAAATGCTCTGTTTCTGGACTTCCCTCTTAATTTATTATTGCCATCACCTGTGAAGAAACAGCTTTTTTATCATTTAATTAGTTCAACACAGGTGACGGAAATCATAAATTAAGAGGGAAGTCCAGAAACAGAGCATTTTGTACCTAGTGGGGCGGGTCATGTTGGAGGGTCTGCACCCCTAGTTACGGCCCTGCTGGGCCCACTAACAGTGCATGTTTTACAGATCTGCTCAATATCACAATTGAAATAATTAGCTCCTCCTGTGGATCTTTTAAAATGTGTCAGCCAGTAATGAGTACACCAACTAGGAGATCTTAAAAACATGCTCTATTAGTGTATCCCTGAGGACTGGAGTTGGGAAACACTGCTTCAATGTGTTTAGGTGGCGGCAGGTGTTACGAGTGTGTTCTGCTATGCAATTGTATTGAATAAAATGAAACCAGTAAAGTCAGTTTGCCTCTTCTCAGAAATAAAGGTGAAAGCATCGCACTTCAAGCTGTCAGGATTTTTCTTTTGACCGGGGAAATTGCCGGTACTATCAACCCCTATATTCCTGGGTCTCTGCTCCATGACACTGGTTGGGAGTAGGGTCAGGAACCTGGGTAATTCAGAGTTGATCGCAGCTGCAAATTTGTTAGCAGTTGGGCAAAACCATGTGCACTGCAGGGGGGGAAGATATAATATTTGCAGAGAGAGTTAGATTTGGGTGGGTTATATTGTTTCTATGCAGGGTAAATACGGGCTGCTTTATTTTTACACTGCAATTTAGATTTCAGTTTGGACACATCCCACCCAAATCTAACTTTCTCTGCACATGTTATATCTGCCCCCTGCAGTGCACATTGTTTTGCCCATCTGCTAACGAAGTTGCTGCTGCGATCAGGGGGTAAATTGACTAAAATGGGAGTTCTGTTTAAGATGGGATGTTGCCAATAGCAACCAATCAGATTTCAGGTATTATCTTCTAGAAGGTGCTAGATAAATGAGAAGTAGAATCTGATTGGTTGCCATGGGCAACATCCCATCTTAAATAGAACTCCCATCTTAGTAAATTTACCCCCAGGTCTGAATTAGGCCCTTAAGGCCCATACACATTAGACGATGTCGCTCTGTGAGCGACATCGTCTAACGTTTCCCCCTCCCGGGCCGGCCGGTCGGCGGCCGCCTGTACGCACTGAGCGATATGACCGCTCATATCGCTCAGAGACGTCACGCCCCCGGCAGCCCTGCATGAAGGTCGTGGACGACAGTCCAGATCCTTCATGCATGCCCTACCGACAGCGACGATCGTTGCCGACCCGCGGGGCCGCGCATCGGTCGTCGCTGGCGGCATACACACTTAACCATAAAATGAGCGACGTCGCTCAAGGAGGGGGAAAATGAGCGACGTCGCTCATTTTATCGTTAAGTGTGTATGGACCTTTAGTCTCGAGTCGTTTGCATTTACAATGACCAAATTCACAGGTTTTGCCCGGGATTTTGAAGTCCATTCAAAAGAGGTATAAGCTGAATGAGGAAAACTTTTCCACTTGCAGCACAAGTTTGCTGTAAGGTGTGTAGATAGAATTGAGGCCTTTTCAGAGGCGAGTACATGCAAAGATCCTTTGACTTCAGACAGATCTCTTGCACCCAGGATAGGGCTGGCACGTATGCATGCTATAGGTATGGTGGCTACTTTCACCAGCGGCTGGATGGGGCGGGGCAGTCACACAGAATACAGGCAGAAATCCGCAGCTATATTCACGTACACAATGCATCTGCTTTGCATGCGACCCTGAATCAGGCCTTTTATGTGCATTTGTGGACTTTTATACATAGAAGGCTGGACATACGCATTTCTTGGCTGACGCCTGTCCCCCTACAGCCACATCACTTACCTGGCATTACCTGGCATGTACAAATAGACTTACAAAAAAAAAAGTCAGCACAGACTGCAACCAATTGTTCATTGTAGGCTATGAAAGGCCTAATGCATTAGTATTATTATGCAGGCTAGTTTTGCTAAGGATATATGTAATTGCACCAGTGCCGACAATATAGCGATAGTTCCTTATTGGGGGAAGCCAGACAGGTCAGTGCATTGTAATTACTCCATTTTTGTCTCATGCAGATTGTTTCATCACCCAACATTGTACAAGCACATCCATAAACAGCACCATGAGTGGACCGCCCCTGTGGGAGTGGTGTCACTGTACGCTCATCCACTAGAGCACATAGTAAGTAACAGCTACAATGCCTGCATATTACACCTGGGAATAAGGGCTGTAGTATCCATACCGTGGGTAACAATGCTCAATGGGGAAAAAAAGTTTACTATGTCTCCTACATAGGATCTCCTCCTATATGAGCTAACATTTACTGTAGTATCACCACATGATAATGGAAATAGCCATAAATAAGCCAGTTTGCCTAAGTCCACACACCTGCTTATGCACGTCACATCTTGCTCTACCGTAAAAGAAAGCTAACATGAACTGGTAAAGAAACTGCTTAGCCCTAAACTGGCCGCTGCTAGCAGACAGTGCTTTTGCTTTTTCAGAATATGCACTGCGCAAATCCACACAAGAGACCCCCCGCAAATGGGCGTAGATTCCACTCCACATCACCCCGCATACAGGCTTGTCATTGCAACATAAACAGTGTGCTGCTGTTCCATGGTCTGTTCAATCTGTTTCTCATTTCAGTTCTCCAATATGTTGCCATCTATGGTTGGGCCAATGCTGATGGGCTCCCATGTGGCCACCGTAATGTTGTGGTTTTCTCTAGCTCTGTTCATCACCACCATCTCCCACTGTGGATACCACCTGCCCTTCCTGCCATCATCAGAGTTCCATGACTTTCATCACCTTAAGTAAGGAAAAGGGGGACGGAAGGAGCTGATCATTGATTCTTATAAAGGTTGATTAAAGTGAATGTTCACTAATACCACTTTTACACCAAAAACCCAGGTCTGACCCAGGTTTCAGGACACGGTTCCAACCCAGGTCAGATCGTTTATACTGCACCTTGGATCAGGGTTCTTCCCAGGTCACCCCTCTTTACACTGAACCTGGATCTGCCCTGCATGTCACTCACATACACTCACTTGAGGCGGACCTCTGCATACACAGCCAATCAGCAGCCTTTAAGCATAACCTTGGTTGTATAACCCAGGTCGAGCTGTATACACTGCACTGTTACCCTGGGTCCTACCCTGGTAGCTACCAGGATCAGATTCCCAGGTCACTCGACCTGGGTTATTTTTCAAGGACCGTTTTCCACTAATACCCCTTTCACACTGCCAATGCCGGATCCCATCTGGGAATTGGAAACGGGACGTTCCCGGGTGGGATCCGGCATTGGCCGCTGCCACTGGCTTCCCTGACCCGGCAATATGCGGGTGGGTTGCCATAGTGCCGAGGGGCGGAGCCGGCAGCGGGGGTGGAGGCGGAGGCAGCGCTGGGAGATGAGATCATCTCCGTGCCGCCTCTCCCTGTTGTAGTGAACGGGTCCCGGGTCGCATCAACCCGGGATCCCGTTTACGCTGCCATTGACCCGGTATTCAACCTGGGAATAACACTGCTTTATGCCCCTTTCACACCGCACACTGTCCCGTGTCGACCCAGGTTATTGCGGCAGTGTAAAAGAGGTATAATATAGACACCCCCCCCCCCATATAGCTACAGTTGGGTTCTTCCACAGAGACGTCTTCCCCTTCCCACCATTACCTTAAATCACGTCCTTCTTCCAGTCTATGTATCACAGTGAGGAATTCCAACAGGAAAAGTCCTGTAGTAATGGCGGCCATACACCATGAGATAAAACTCGTCATCAGGCATTGACATACACTGTCAGATAATTGGTCTATGTGTCTGATGGGAAGTATATTTTCTGTCAGATCTAAGCAGCACTTATCGCATCCATCAAGACATGCTGAAAGAGTTCTCATGCCGACAGGGATAATTGATCCCGGCAATAGACAGCCTATCTGCTGACTGGGGTGATGATTGCACAATGTATAGCCGCCTTAAGTGATATTCCTCAACAAGGAATCAGCTGCATTGTTCTGTAGGGAGAGCTTCTCCATTTCTCATACCTAATTCAGCAGCTGGAATAAGTACACAATGTAGGATAACCATATAGTATCACTATGCTGTACTGATGTGTCCATCCTCTTTCAGGTTTAACCAGTGTTATGGAGTACTGGGAGTATTTGATCGGCTGCATGGCACAGATCTGGTGTTCAAGCAATCCAAAGCTTCTGAGCGACATATATTGCTGCTAAATTTTACGCCTCTGACGCAAAGCATTCCTGAGTCTACCAAAAAATCAGAGTAACAAACGGCGTGGAGAACCTTGCACCAAGATGAGAAGGGTATTAACCCTCAAAAGACACTCGACCCAGTGTCCGCTTATTATGGAAAAGTTTTTAATTCATTTTAATTGGAGGGGGTTGAATGACATAGGGAAATCAACCAGCTGCTCAATGAGAGATGTACAATTTTTTTTATTTTAGTCAATGTGTGAACCAATAAAAGAGCAGATGCTCCGCCAAGAATATTAGGCATTAACGATGTAGTCCCTTTAAATGGTGTCATTATCATCACATTGTGATCTTGTGTAATATATAGTACCTATTTGTATGGTTCCTTTCCACTGTACCCTCATTCCACTGAGCCCTAGTAATACAAAGCAGACTGAGAAAAAAAGATGGCTCCACCCTTGCTTTATGACCTAATGCAAATGTTTACATATGAAATAAATGTACCTAATGAAATTAGGGGTCTATTCATTAAGAAAATGACAACGGAATTGCTACTTATCACTATACATCACATCGCTTCAATGCGATGTATAGCTGTAATAAGTATTAATTCATATATACTCATCCTTCCGACGATGCACTGAGGTATCCGGGCCACCAGCAGTGATATCTTCTCTGGCGGTCCCCCTCTGCGATGCGCGGAATCAGATGGCGGGTCCCTTTGTGTATGCGCCGTCTGTTGATCTCCCAGCAGACTGCAGTGGCTGCTGTGAGGTCGGGGGGCGGAGCCAGCACCGGGTGCCGAGCAGAGAAGCAATGAGCTTACCTGCCATCTCCGCACCGCAGTTTAGGTTACGCCATCTTGAGATGGCAAACCTGAACTCGGTGGAGAAGCGGAAAGCAGAGCTTTCTGCTCCTTCATGAATCGCACTCACCATACAAAAGTATGTTGATGCGATTCAGGCACAGAGTGGGGGTGTCGATGGGTAAGTCAGTGACTTCTCCACCGGGTAACCCGCTCTGTGAATTGCGCTAGGCAGAGAAAAGCCCTGTTTAATGCAAAACAGGGCATTTCTCTGCTACATGAATAGACCCCCTTAGTGCCTGATAAGGCACATTACAGAGACCAGTAAAAAATGTTCAAAGGAAGCTTTGGGGCAGAGAGCTGGCAATTCTTTGTAAAATAAGGGTCCTGGCATGTCCGTCTCTTTGTCTCTCCAGGCAGATTATGTCCTAACAGTAAGATACACTTATGAAGAAATAACTTTGATTAAATCATCAGATTGGGAATCTGTAGTTAAACATCATTTTTTGTTTTCCTTGCATATTAACATAACATCCTAGTTCCATTCTTTGACCTCATGGTTTATATTTTAATTATGTTTGTTAATAATTTTATAACCAGTGTTATACAATCTTTCATAACATTTTTAATTCCTCGTGTAATATTAAATATAAATAAATGCTGCACTTTACTCTCTTAGGGGTCTATTCATGTAGAAAATGAAATCAGAATTGCTACTTATCACTATACATCGCATCGCTTCGATGCGATGTATAGCCGTGATAAGTAGCAATTCATGTATACTTACCCTTCCGTCGATGCGCTGCGGTGTCTGGGGCTCCCGCGGTGACGTCTTCTCCGGCGGTCCCTCCCTGCGATGCGCGGAGTCCAGCGACGATCCCTTTGCGCATGCGCAGCTCAGTGACCTCCCGGCAGGCCGCAGTGGTTGCTGGGAGGTCGGGGGGCGGAGCCAGCACGAGGTGCCGAGCAGCGATCAGGGAAGCATTGAGCTTCCCTGATGTCTTCGCACCGCAGTTCAGGTTACGCCGTCCTCAGATGGCGAACCTGAACTCCATGGAGAAGCGGAAAGCAGAGCTTTCCGCACCTTCATGAATCGCACTCACCATACAAAGGTATGGTGATGCGATTCAGGCACAGAGCGGGGGTACCGCTGGAGAAGTCAGAGACTTCTCCACGGTAACCAGCTCTGTGAATTGCGGTAAGCAGAGAAAAGCCCTGTTTACCGCAAAACAGGGCTTTTCTCTGCTTCGTGAATAGACCCCTTAGAATAAGATAACTTTGTATATTTTCAATGATGCTACAGTTCTGCTTTTCTATGTGTTTCATTGTACTGAGACCTTATCATGAACACAAATAGCAACAATGCCTCCTGGAAGAAGATGTAGGTTATTGTTTTGTAAAGACCTAGGTGGTCATTCCGAGTTGATCGCTAGCTGCTTTCGTTCGCAGTGCAGCGATCAGGCAAAAAAAATGGCACTTCTGCGCATGCGTATGGGGCACAATGCGCACGCGCGACGTTCTTTCACAAAAGCCGATGCGGTTTCACACAAGGTCTAGCCACGCTTTTCAATCGCACTGCTGGCCGCAGAGTGATTGACAGGAAGTGGGTGTCCCAGGGAGGTAACTGACCGTTTTCGGGGAGTGTGTGGAAAAACGCAGGCGTGTCAGATACAAACGCAGGCGTGCCTGGGGTAACGCAGGCGTGGCTGGCCGGACGCAGGGCGTGTTCGTGACGTCAAAACAGGAACTAAACAGTCTGAAGTGATCGCAAGGTAGGAGTAAGTCTCGAGCTGCTCAGAAAATGCACATTCTTTTTTTTGTAGCAGCGCTGCGATCCTTTCAGTCGCACTTCTGCTAAGCTAAGATACACTCCCAGAGGGTGGCGGCATAGCGCTTGCACGGCTGCTAAAAGTAGCTAGCGAGCGAACAACTCGAATGAGGGCCCTTGTCTTTTGAGCTAATTTGTATCGCTTTCACATCTCCAATGCCGGATCCCACCCGGGAATTGGAAACGGGTCCTTCCCGTGTGGGATCCGGCATTGGAGACTATGTGCTGGCTTTGCAATAGAGGCGGGGGAGGAGGCGGCGCTGGGAGATGAGCTCAGCTCCGCCTCTCCCTATCAAGTAGACGGGTCCTGGGTCGTATCGACCCGGGAATCCGTTTACGCAGCCAGACATGGCGCTTTCACAATGCACACTGACCCGTGTCGACCCAGCAATATGCCAGGTCGATACTGGGTTATTTGTTCAATGTGAAAGGGGTGTTGGTGTATAACAAGCCCTTAAATGAGGAGAATTAAGCAGTACAAACTTATTGCTCTGAAATCTGTGTCTGACTGGGGTACGACGGGCCCAGCGAGGGATGCAATAGTGTACGCCAGTAACAAGAGGGGGCAGAAGGAACAAACTGTACGGTCACCCCACCCAAATCATTCTCCCTACCTTCTGGCATTGTCCGCACAATTAAATATTCCTGGTGAATGTAGATAACACTGGAGAGCATATATTAGAATACGGGATGTTAAAAAGGCAAGATCTGCAACAAACTCTGAATAACCCTCATTGTACACAACCATCCTGTCACAACAAACTTTACACATGCTAGCCTCAGCCAAGTATGGGGTTCAAACTTACTCCTTAGGGCACTGGTTCCCAAACAGGGTCCTCAAGGCACCCCAGCAGTCCAGATCTTAAGGATATCCATGCTTAGGCACAGATGACTTAAGGGCCATACAAACTGAGCGATTTTGAGCTGCAAGCAGGTCACTTTTGGTGTTTTGAGCTGCTTCCAGCTCAAAGCCGCCCAGTGTGTATGGCCCGGCGATAAGCGCTGATGCGCGCTCCCGCTTCATCGCCGGCGGCAGCCATTCAGCTGCTGTTATCACCAGCAGATGAATGGCGGGGTGAACGGCTTTCCATAGCATCCCGCTACGGAAAGCTGTTCACCCTCGCTGACATCGCTGGTCAGGGGGGAAAAGCGCTCAGTGTGTATGCACCTTTAATACTTTATACTGTTTGATTATAGTGTCTGTGCACAAGCACACAAGCAGGGATATCCCTAAAACCTGCTCTGTTGGGATGTCTCGAGAAGCTTGTTTACGAACCACTGCCTAAAGGTGCCCATAGACTAGTGCGATTTTGGACCTATTCATCCGATTCCGATACATCTGGTCGAGAAATCAGATGAAAAGTGTCAAATCGCATGTGTTTTACCTCCGATTCTGATCCGATGTGCGGTCCCATGTGTATTGGATCGAAGCCGGAGATCGCAAGGGCTGCACTATAGATGCGGCAGCCTTGGCTGGGATCACATACGATACATCGTATGCAAAAGGACTGCATACGATCCTGCCGCCCGGGAAGATGCCGGGCAGTTCAAGTGAGATCGTATGCGACTAGTCCCCACAGAGAAGTCGCAGTAGTGTATGGGGACATTTACGGGGTTATTCAATTTACCCTGAAGACACATTGGGAGTAAAAACCCTCGATGTTTCTTCGGGTGTTACGGTCAGGCTATTCGATTAGCTTGGCCGGTAAAAAGTGCATTTACACCCGTAAACACACAGGTGTAGTGAAACCTGTGTGTTTTCGGGTGAAATAGCCCCGTTTTTGGATGAAAATGGGGCTGTTATCGGGGATTGTGCTTCACCTGCCAGAGGCAGATGAAACAAAATCACTGATAAGCCGCTGCACGTGCCGGGTTATCGGGGCTAATTAGATACCCACGGCAATACATTACACCCGACAGCAAGTCGGGGTAATTGAATATCCCTCTTAGAGTGAAACAAGAGGTATTTAGCATGGTAATTAATCACCACATTCCTCTTCCTACAAGCAGACCAGGGGGTATATTTACTAAAATTCGTATTTTTCAGAATGAGGTTAAAGTTCAAACACGAATGACATCGAATGTGTGAATTTGCATATTTTTGTTTTTTTTATGCCTCATTTACTATGCTGTCGTATTCTGCATTTTCGTTTTTTCGTAATGTCGGGCAGTGTTTTACGTGAGTGATTAGTAAAACACTGCCGACATTAACACAATGAATCTCGGACGGATCTGTGAGATCCGTGCAGGGCTTCATTGTGTACCTTAAAAAAGTGTTTAAAGAGTTAAAAAAAAAAAAAAAATGCGTGGGATCCACCCTCCTAAGCAAAACCAGCCTCGGGCTCTTTGAGCCGGTCCTGGTTGTAAAAATATGGAAAAAAAATGACTGGGGTCCCCCCATATTTAAACAGCCAGTACCGGGCTCTGCGTCCGGTCCTGGTGCAAAAAATACGGGGCACAAAAAACGTAGGGGTCCCCCGTATTTTTTGAACCAGCACCGGGCTCCACTAGTCAGAGAGATAATGCCACAGCCGGGGGACACTTTTATATCGGTCCCTGCGGCCCTGGCATTAAATCACTAACTAGTCACCCCTGGCCGGGGTACCCTGGAGGAGTGGGGACCCCTTAAATCAAGGGGTCCCCCCCCTCCAGCCACCCAAGGGCCAGGGGTGAAGCCCGAGGCTGACCCCCCATCCAAGGGCTGCGGATGGGGGGCTGATAGCCATGTGTAAAAATAAGAATATTGTTTTTTGTAGCAGTACTACAAGTCCCAGCAAGCCTCCCCCGCAAGCTGGTACTTGGAGAACCACAAGTACCAGCATGCAGTGGAAAAATGGGCCCGCTGGTACCTGTAGTACTACTACAAAAAAAATACCCAAATAAAAACAGAACTCACACACCTTGAAAGTAAAACTTTATTACATACATGCACACCTACATTCACACATACTTACCTATGTTCACACGTGGCTCGGTCCACTTCTCCAAGTAGAATCCATGGGGTACCTGAAAATAAAATTATACTCACAAAAATCCAGTGTAGATCGGTCCTCTTCTGAGCTTGTAATCCACGTACTTGGCAAAAAAACAAACCGAAAAACCCGAACCACGCACTGAAAGGGGTCCCATGTTTACACATGGGACCCCTTTCCCCGACTGCCGAGACCCCCGTGACTCCTGTCACAGAGGGCCCCTTCAGCCAATCAGGAAGCGCCACGTCGTGGCACTCTCCTGATTGCCTGGGCGCTCCTGAGCTGTCAGTCAGGTTGCGCACGGCAGAGATACAATGTAGCGCATAGGCGCTACCTTGTATCCAATGGTGGGAACTATGCGGTCAGCGGTTGACCGCGAGTAACCTCACCGCTGACCGCAAAGTTCCCACCATTGGATACAATGTAGCGCCTGTGCGCTACATTGTATCTCTGCCGTGCGCAGCCTGACTGACATCTCAGGAGCGCACAGGCAATCAGGAGAGTGCCACGACGTGGCGCTCCCTGATTGGCTGAAGGGACCCTCTGTGACAGGAGTCACGGGGGGTCTCGGCAGTCGGGGAAAGGGGTCCCATGTGTAAACATGGGACCCCTTTCAGTGCATGGTTCGGGTTTTTCGGTTTGTTTTTTTGCCAAGTACGTGGATTACAAGCTCAGAAGAGGACCGATCTACACTGGATTTTTGTGAGTATAATTTTATTTTCAGGTACCCCATGGATTCTGCTTGGAGAAGTAGACCGAGCCACGTGTGAACATAGGTAAGTATGTGTGAATGTAGGTGTGCATGTATGTAATAAAGTTTTACTTTCAAGGTGTGTGAGTTCTGTTTTTATTTGGGTATTTTTTTTGTAGTAGTACTACAGGTACCAGCGGGCCCGTTTTTCCACCGCATGCTGGTACTTGTGGTTCTCCAAGTACCAGCTTGCGGGGGAGGCTTGCTGGGACTTGTAGTACTGCTACAAAAAACAATATTCTTATTTTTACACATGGCTATCAGCCCCCCATCCGCAGCCCTTGGATGGGTGTGACAGCCTCGGGCTTCACCCCTGGCCCTTGGGTGGCTGGAGGGGGGGACCCCTTGATTTAAGGGGTCCCCACTCCTCCAGGGTACCCCGGCCAGGGATGACTAGTTAGTGATTTAATGCCAGGGCTGCAGGGACCGATATAAAAGTGTCCCCCGGCTGTGGCATTATCTCTCTGACTAGTGGAGCCCGGTGCTGGTTCAAAAAATACGGGGGACCCCTACGTTTTTTGTCCCCCATATTTTTGCACCAGGACCGGACGCAGAGCCCGGTGCTGGTTGTTTAAATATGGGGGAACCCCAGTCATTTCCCCCCCCATATTTTTACAACCAGGACCGGCTCAAAGAGCCCGAGGCTGGTTTTGCTTAGGAGGGGGGACCCCACGCATTTTTTTAATTTTTTTTAACAGTTTCCCACCCCTTCCCACTGATAAACATGGACGGATCTCATGGATCCGTGCACGACTATCAGAACACGGTAAAAAAAAGCAGGTCTGTTTTAAAACTGCTTTTTTTAACGAATTGTATTTTTTCACGTTAGTGATTGGCTATTGCCGCCAGTGTTTGTGAAATACAATTTTTAGTAAATTACCGAGTTGTATACCTAAACAGCCGCGTTTGACCGATGGTGTATTCATTCGTATTTTTTTTCTTTGACTGCCAAAAAAATACGAATGGCCTCATCACTGCCGAGATTTTAGTTTAGTAAATTCCCGAGATGACACTTTGATCAAAAAACACCAAATCGGTCAAAATCGGGACCTTTGTAAATATACCCCCAGGAGTGAGCATTTAAGGCTAGTAGTACTTACTTCTCCCAGGTCCAGCACTTCCACCCTCATGGCTGCACCCTTCATATGCTGAGGAATGCAGCGATCAGTAATTAAGTCATACACTTACCAATCACGGGAAGACTCTTAGGGGGACATTTACTAAGCAGTGATAAGAGTGGAGAAGTGAGCCAGTGGAGAAGTTGCTCCATCAACCAATCAGCAGCTCTGTATAATTTTATAGTATGCAAATTATAGCTGTTACATCAGTGCTGATTGGTTGCCATGGGCACTTCTCCACTGGCTCACTTCTCCGCTCTTATCACTGCTTAGTAAATGTCCCCCTTAATGCAGTGCTGTAGAGTTAGATGGTTATAGGTATCATAGGAAGGTATAGCGATGTTAGCCATGAACGGCAATATACCAATACCAGACTAATGCGCCCTACACATTAGGCGATGTGCCGCCGAGGTGCCCGACGGGGGGGCAGTGACGGGGGGAGTGAAGTTTCTTCACTCCCCCCGTCACCCGGCTCCATAGATGTGCAGGCAAATATGGACGAGATCGTACCCCATCTGTCTCACCCCTGTCTCACCCCTGTCTGTCTACCCCTCCCCTTTAGAATGTAAGCTCTCACGAGCAGGGCCCTCTTCCCTCATGTGCTTACCCTTTTCTTACTTTAATAATCTTCAGCTGCACCAACTCCAGCAGTCTTCTGCCACCTGATACTTATTCCAGTGTCATCTGCTGATGTAACTATGTTTATTTACCCTGTACTTGTCCTATATTGTAGTCAACTGTAAGTTGCTGTTTTCCTGGTTGATTATTTGTTTATGTACTCTGTAATTGGGCGCTGCGGAACCCTTGTGGCGCCATATAAATAAAGGATAATAAAATATTGGCCTGCATGCACAGCCGACATGTCACCAGCGATGAACGAGCTCGGGGCCGCGCATCGTTCATCGCTGGTGACTCCACACTGCACGATATGAACGTTATCTCGTTCATTAATGAACGAGATCGTTCATATCGTACAGTAATATCGGCATGTGTGTAGGGCCCATAACAGTGGGAGAGACACCCCTGCTTGTCTAGCTACCAGATTCTGTCATTCTAGTACAGCTTAGAAAATGAAAGCAGGCATCTTCATAGATCACAACAGGGTTATATTTTGTTGTAGTTATCAAGCACCAGATTCTAATAAAATGTTCCCCAAGTCTTCTTTTTATTTCCTCCCTTCTGTTAGATATTACAGGTTGAGTATCCCTTATCCAAAATGCTTGGGACCAGAGGTATTTTGGATATGGGACTTTTCCGTATTTTGGAATAATTGCATACCATAATGAGATATTATGGTGATGGGACCTAAATCTAAGCACAGAATGCATTTATGTTTCATATACACCTTATACACACAGCCTGGAGGTCATTTTAGCCAATATTTTTTATAACTTTGTGCATTAAACAAAGTGTGTGTACATACACACAATTCATTTATGTTTCATATACACCTTATGCACACAGCCTGAAGGTCATTTAATACAATATGTTTAATAACTTTGTGTATTAAACAAAGTTTGTGTACATTGAGCCATCAAAAAACAAAGGTTTCACTATCTTACTCTCTCTCAAAAAAGTCCGTATTTCGGAATATTTGGATATGGGATACTCAACCTGTATTTACAGTCATCATGTCATTTACTAAGTAATAAACATTTAAAGATTTCCAACAGAAAAGGCTACAGCTCAGCCAGTAGAGGACTTCACCTTCAAGTCTTCCAGCCAGAGAGGACACAGAAGACCAGGCACACCAGACTGTACATTTATCACCACCAATAGATACACAACCCTAATTGTAATTGCTTACAATTCTTTGCAGAAGCATGGCATTAAAGGGACATGGCCAGGCACCAGAAAGCCATGGGTGGCTGCAAGAGACGTGACTAGCCAGTAGTAGCAGCAGATGGAAAAGCGAATCATTGCCCTTGTCTTCATATACTTGACTGGCCTTTCATTCTGGCCCAGCACAGAACACATTTAGGGCAGTGCCCTCTGACATTGGGGGCTATCTAATATTACCTTGATGGGGCAAGCCTAACCTTCACTGCACTAAACACCCCATGCTGTAAAAGTCAGTAATATATGCTCATTACTAGATCTAAGAAGTGCAATAAATGTAGCCTGTGTCATCCAGTCCTTTTTAAATGCTTAATTTTAATGCTTTTTTATATCTCCCACTAACCACAATCTGTAAGTAGAGATGAGCGCCGGAAATTTTTCGGGTTTTGTGTTTTGGTTTTGGGTTCGGTTCCGCGGCCGTGTTTTGGGTTCGACCGCGTTTTGGCAAAACCTCACCGAATTTTTTTTGTCGGATTCGGGTGTGTTTTGGATTCGGGTGTTTTTTTTTAAAAACACTAAAAAACAGCTTAAATCATAGAATTTGGGGGTCATTTTGATCCCAAAGTATTATTAACCTCAAAAACCATAATTTACACTCATTTTCAGTCTATTCTGAATACCTCACACCTCACAATATTATTTTTAGTCCTAAAATTTGCACCTAGGTCGCTGGATGACTAAGCTAAGCGACCCTAGTGGCCGACACAAACACCGGGCCCATCTAGGAGTGGCACTGCAGTGTCACGCAGGATGTCCCTTCCAAAAAACCCTCCCCAAACAGCACATGACGCAAAGAAAAAAAGAGGCGCAATGAGGTAGCTGTGTGAGTAAGATAAGCGACCCTAGTGGCCGACACAAACACCGGGCCCATCTAGGAGTGTCACTGCAGTGTCACGCAGGATGTCCCTTCCAAAAAACCCTCCCCAAACAGCACATGACGCAAAGAAAAAAAGAGGCGCAATGAGGTAGCTGTGTGAGTAAGATAAGCGACCCTAGTGGCCGACACAAACACCGGGCCCATCTAGGAGTGGCACTGCAGTGTCACGCAGGATGTCCCTTCCAAAAAACCCTCCCCAAACAGCACATGACGCAAAGAAAAAAAGAGGCGCAATGAGGTAGCTGTGTGAGTAAGATAAGCGACCCTAGTGGCCGACACAAACACCGGGCTCATCTAGGAGTGGCACTGCAGTGTCACGCAGGATGTCCCTTCCAAAAAACCCTCCCCAAACAGCACATGACGCAAAGAAAAATTAAAGAAAAAAGAGGTGCAAGATGGAATTGTCCTTGGGCCCTCCCACCCACCCTTATGTTGTATAAACAGGACATGCACACTTTAACCAACCCATCATTTCAGTGACAGGGTCTGCCACACGACTGTGACTGAAATGACGGGTTGGTTTGGACCCCCACCAAAAAAGAAGCAATTAATCTCTCCTTGCACAAACTGGCTCTACAGAGGCAAGATGTCCACCTCATCATCATCCTCCGATATATCACCGTGTACATCCCCCTCCTCACAGATTATCAATTCGTCCCCACTGGAATCCACCATCTCAGCTCCCTGTGTACTTTGTGGAGGCAATTGCTGCTGGTCAATGTCTCCACGGAGGAATTGATTATAATTCATTTTAATTAACATCATCTTCTCCACATTTTCTGGATGTAACCTCGTACGCCGATTGCTGACAAGGTGAGCGGCGGCACTAAACACTCTTTCGGAGTACACACTTGTGGGAGGGCAACTTAGGTAGAATAAAGCTAGTTTGTGCAAGGGCCTCCAAATTGCCTCTTTTTCCTGCCAGTATAAGTACGGACTGTGTGACGTGCCTACTTGGATGCGGTCACTCATATAATCCCCTACCATTCTATCAATGTTGAGAGAATCATATGCAGTGACAGTAGACGACATGTCCGTAATCGTTGTCAGGTCCTTCAGTCCGGATCAGATGTCAGCATCAGCAGTCGCTCCAGACTGCCCTGCATCACCGCCAGCGGGTGGGCTCGGAATTCTGAGCCTTTTCCTCGCACCCCCAGTTGCGGGAGAATGTGAAGGAGGAGATGTTGACAGGTCGCGTTCCGCTTGACTTGACAATTTTCTCACCAGCAGGTCTTTCAACCCCAGCAGACTTGTGTCTGCCGGAAAGAGAGATCCAAGGTAGGCTTTAAATCTAGGATCGAGCACGGTGGCCAAAATGTAGTGCTCTGATTTCAACAGATTGACCACCCGTGAATCCTTGTTAAGCGAATTAAGGGCTCCATCCACAAGTCCCACATGCCTAGCGGAATCGCTCCGTGTTAGCTCCTCCTTCAATGTCTCCAGCTTCTTCTGCAAAAGCCTGATGAGGGGGAATGACCTGACTCAGGCTGGCAGTGTCTGAACTGACTTCACGTGTGGCAAGTTCAAAGGGCATCAGAACCTTGCACAACGTTGAAATCATTCTCCACTGCACTTGAGACAGGTGCATTCCACCTCCTATATCGTGCTCAATTGTATAGGCTTGAATGGCCTTTTGCTGCTCCTCCAACCTCTGAAGCATATAGAGGGTTGAATTCCACCTCGTTACCACTTCTTGCTTCAGATGATGGCAGGGCAGGTTCAGTAGTTTTTGGTGGTGCTCCAGTCTTCTGTACGTGGTGCCTGTACGCCGAAAGTGTCCCGCAATTCTTCTGGCCACCGACAGCATCTCTTGCACGCCCCTGTCGTTTTTTAAAAAATTCTGCACCACCAAATTCAAGGTATGTGCAAAACATGGGACGTGCTGGAATTTGCCCATATTTAATGCACACACAATATTGCTGGCGTTGTCCGATGCCACAAATCCACAGGAGAGTCCAATTGGGGTAAGCCATTCCGCGATGATCTTCCTCAGTTGCCGTAAGAGGTTTTCAGCTGTGTGCGTATTCTGGAAAGCGGTGATACAAAGCGTAGCCTGCCTAGGAAAGAGTTGGCGTTTGCGAGATGCTGCTACTGGTGCCGCCGCTGCTGTTCTTGCGGCGGGAGTCCATACATCTACCCAGTGGGCTGTCACAGTCATATAGTCCTGACCCTGCCCTGCTCCACTTGTCCACATGTCCGTGGTTAAGTGGACATTGGGTACAACTGCATTTTTTACGACACTGGTGAGTCTTTTTCTGACGTCCGTGTACATTCTCGGTATCGCCTGCCTAGAGAAGTGGAACCTAGATGGTATTTGGTAACGGGGGCACACTGCCTCAATAAATTGTCTAGTTCCCTGTGAACTAACGGCGGATACCGGACGCACGTCTAACACCAACATAGTTGTCAAGGCCTCAGTTATCCGCTTTGCAGCAGGATGACTGCTGTGATATTTCATCTTCCTCGCAAAGGACTGTTGGACAGTCAATTGCTTACTGGAAGTAGTACAAGTGGGCTTACGACTTCCCCTCTGGGATGACCATCGACTCCCAGCAGCAACAACAGCAGCGCCAGCAGCAGTAGGCGTTACACGCAAGGATGCATCAGAGGAATCCCAGGCAGGAGAGGACTCGTCAGAATTGCCAGTGACATGGCCTGCAGGACTATTGGCATTCCTGGGGAAGGAGGAAATTGACACTGAGGGAGTTGGTGGGGTGGTTTGCGTGAGCTTGGTTACAAGAGGAAGGGATTTACTGGTCAGTGGACTGCTTCCGCTGTCGCCCAAAGTTTTTGAACTTGTCACTGACTTATTGTGAATGCGCTGCAGGTGACGTATAAGGGAGGATGTTCCGAGGTGGTTAACGTCCTTACCCCTACTTATTACAGCTTGACAAAGGCAACACACGGCTTGACACCTGTTGTCCGCTTTTCTGTTGAAATACCTCCACACTGAAGAGCTGATTTTTTTGGTATTTTCACCAGGCATGTCAACGGCCATATTCCTCCCACGGACAACAGGTGTCTCCCCGGGTGCCTGACTTAAACAAACCACCTCACCATCAGAATCCTCCTGGTCAATTTCCTCCCCAGCGCCAGCAACACCCATATCCTCCTCATCCTGGTGTACTTCAACACTGACATCTTCAATCTGACTATCAGGAACTGGACTGCGGGTGCTCCTTCCAGCACTTGCAGGGGGCGTGCAAATGGTGGAAGGCGCATGCTCTTCACGTCCAGTGTTGGGAAGGTCAGGCATCGCAACCGACACAATTGGACTCTCCTTGTGGATTTGGGATTTCGAAGAACGCACAGTTCTTTGCGGTGCTTTTGCCAGCTTGAGTCTTTTCAGTTTTCTAGCGAGAGGCTGAGTGCTTCCATCCTCATGTGAAGCTGAACCAGTAGCCATGAACATAGGCCAGGGCCTCAGCCGTTCCTTGCCACTCCGTGTGGTAAATGGCATATTGGCAAGTTTACGCTTCTCCTCCGACAATTTTATTTTAGGTTTTGGAGTCCTTTTTTTACTGATATTTGGTGTTTTGGATTTGACATGCTCTGTACTATGACATTGGGCATCGGCCTTGGCAGACGACGTTGCTGGCATTTCATCGTCTCGGCCATGACTAGTGGCAGCAGCTTCAGCACGAGGTGGAAGTGGATCTTGATCTTTCCCTAATTTTGGAACCTCAACATTTTTGTTCTCCATATTTTAATAGGCACAACTAAAAGGCACCTCAGGTAAACAATGGAGATGGATGGATACTAGTATACTTATGGATGGACTGCCGAGTGCCGACACAGAGGTAGCTACAGCCGTGGACTACCGTACTGTACTGTGTCTGCTGCTAATATAGACTGGATGATAATGAGATGTAGTATGTATGTATAAAGAAGAAAGAAAAAAAAAACCACGGGTAGGTGGTATACAATTATGGATGGACTGCCGAGTGCCGACACAGAGGTAGCTACAGCCGTGAACTACCGTACTGTGTCTGCTGCTAATATAGACTGGTTGATAATGAGATGTAGTATGTATAAAGAAGAAAAAAAAAAAAACCACGGGTAGGTGGTATACAATTATGGATGGACTGCCGAGTGCCGACACAGAGGTAGCTACAGCCATGGACTACCGTACTGTACTGTGTCTGCTGCTAATATAGACTGGATGATAATGAGATGTAGTATGTATAAAGAAGAAAGAAAAAAAAAACCACGGGTAGGTGGTATACAATTATGGATGGACTGCCGAGTGCCGACACAGAGGTAGCTACAGCCGTGGACTACCGTACTGTACTGTGTCTGCTGCTAATATAGACTGGATGATAATGAGATGTAGTATGTATAAAGAAGAAAGAAAAAAAAAACCACGGGTAGGTGGTATACAATTATGGATGGACTGCCGAGTGCCGACACAGAGGTAGCTACAGCCATGGACTACCGTACTGTACTGTGTCTGCTGCTAATATAGACTGGATGATAATGAGATGTAGTATGTATAAAGAAGAAAGAAAAAAAAAAACACGGGTAGGTGGTATACAATTATGGATGGACTGCCGAGTGCCGACACAGAGGTAGCTACAGCCGTGGACTACCGTACTGTACTGTGTCTGCTGCTAATATAGACTGGTTGATAATGAGATGTAGTATGTATAAAGAAGAAAGAAAAAAAAAACCACGGGTAGGTGGTATACAATTATGGATGGACTGCCGAGTGCCGACACAGAGGTAGCTACAGCCGTGGACTACCGTACTGTACTGTGTCTGCTGCTAATATAGACTGGATGATAATGAGATGTAGTATGTATAAAGAAGAAAGAAAAAAAAAACCACGGGTAGGTGGTATACAATTATGGATGGACTGCCGAGTGCCGACACAGAGGTAGCTACAGCCGTGGACTACCGTACTGTACTGTGTCTGCTGCTAATATAGACTGGATGATAATGAGATGTAGTATGTATGTATAAAGAAGAAAGAAAAAAAAACCACGGGTAGGTGGTATACAATTATGGATGGACTGCCGAGTGCCGACACAGAGGTAGCTACAGCCGTGAACTACCGTACTGTGTCTGCTGCTAATATAGACTGGTTGATAATGAGATGTAGTATGTATAAAGAAGAAAGAGAAAAAAAACACGGGTAGGTGGTATACAATTATGGATGGACTGCCGAGTGCCGACACAGAGGTAGCTACAGCCGTGGACTACCGTACTGTACTGTGTCTGCTGCTAATATAGACTGGATGATAATGAGATGTAGTATGTATAAAGAAGAAAGAAAAAAAAAACCACGGGTAGGTGGTATACAATTATGGATGGACTGCCGAGTGCCGACACAGAGGTAGCTACAGCCATGAACTACCGTACTGTGTCTGCTGCTAGTAGACTGGATGATAAACAATGATATAAAAATATATATATATCACTACTGCAGCCGGACAGGTATATATTATATAATGACGGACCTGCTGGAGTGGACACTGTCTGTCAGCAGGATGAGTTTTTTAATTTTTATAGAATAAAAAAACACCACACAAGTCACACGACGAGTGTACTTTTTCAGGCAGACATTCAATCACAATATACTATACTGGTGGTCAGTGTGGTCAGGTCACTGGTCACAGTGGTCAGTGGTCAGTCACACTGGCAGTGGCACTCTGGCAGCAAAAGTGTGCACTGTTTAATATGTACTCCTGGCTCCTGCTATAACCTATAACTGCTCCCCAGTCTCCCCCACAATTAAGCTGTGTGAGCACAGTCAGATATTATACATAGATGATGCAGCACACTGGGCTGAGCACAGATATGGTATGTGAGTGTGACTGAGTCACTGTGTATCGTTTTTTTCAGGCAGAGAACAAGAACAGAACGGATTATTAAATAATAATAAATTATAAAACTGCACTGGTGGTCAGGTCACTGGTCATCAGTCACTAGTATAACTCCTCCTAAGCTCCAGTAAGTAAATGAAGTGTCTCACTCTCACTCTCCTATCTATTTTAATTTCTAAACGGAGAGGACGCCAGCCACGTCCTCTCCCTATCAATCTCAATGCACGTGTGAAAATGGCCGCGACGCGCGGCTCCTTATATAGAATCCGAGTCTCGCGATAGAATCCGAGCCTCGCGAGAATCCGACAGCGTGATGATGACGTTCGGGCGCGCTCGGGTTAACCGAGCAAGGCGGGAAGATCCGAGTCGCTCGGACCCGTGTAAAAAAACATGAAGTTCGGGCGGGTTCGGATTCAGAGAAACCGAACCCGCTCATCTCTATCTGTAAGTTTTTTTTTAAATATTATTACAATTATTTGCATCGCCGCAACAGTAGGGCAGTATAGGGTACACAGAACATAACAATACAGTAATCAAAACATAAACAGAACACAAGTAACCGTTAGCACCACAATTCTCAGTACACAATACAGCTGGGAAGCAAGGTGAGTGAGTCAGCAATCAGCAAATTATGGAACCTGTCTCCAATACTGACGGCGCGACTAGCAGGAGTGGAGCCGCTGGAAGAGACAAAGGGCTATGAGCAAGAGGAATTTCAGGCTAAATGGCAACTGAATAGGTGAAGACTGTCATTGAAGTGCTAGAGAAGAAGGCAGGAGGGAGGAGGACCATGCTCCTAGGAGCTTACAATCTAAGGATAAGGAAAACAGTCAGAGGACATAAGGCATGAGCATGTGGATTGGGACCTGAGGGCAGGAATTAAGCAATGTTAAGATGGCCGGGGTAGGTGGGTGGGGTGAGTGACCTTGTGCCAAGGTTATGTGGTGGAAGGGTACGTTGTGATGAACAGACAGGCTTTCAGTGCACGTTTGAAATTATGCAAGGTCAGAGAGATCCTGATAGAGTGAGGGAGCTTGTTACAGTGAAGGAGGGCCGCACAGGCAAAATATTGTATTTGAGCGTGAGATGCAGCAACCAGTGTAGAGGAGAGGTGATGGTCATTGGCCAACCAGAGAAGGTGCGAGGAAGTATGTAAGAAGATGAGGTTGGAGGTGTGGTGAGAAGAGAGGGCCTTGTATGTGAGGGTTAGGAGTTTGAAGAGGATTCCGTAGGGGAATGGGAGTCAGAGCAGGTTTTGGTGGAGTGGCAGGTGTGGAGCAGCGGGAAAGAAAGATCAGTCTAGCTGCACTGTTGGAGGGGAGCGAGATGGGAACATGGGAGGCCAGTGAGGAGAAGGTGGCAATAGTCGAGCACAGAAATCATTAGTGAATGGATAATCATTTTGGTAGCATTCTGGGAGAGTAACGGTGTAATGTGAGCGATGTTGCTTAGCTAGAACGGACAGGATTGAGCAAGAGATTGAATGTGGGGGGCGAAGGAGAGGGTGGAGTCAAGAGTGACATCCAAGCAGCAGAGTTGGGAAAAGGGGAGTCGATGGTGCTGTCAAATGTGATTTGTGCCTTGCACAATTGTTCTGGGGACGCGCCAGGGCAGGCCACCCAAGAAGGTCGAACAGACCGAGTAGAATGGGCTTTAATAGCAGCAAGAGCTGGGAGACCAGCCTGCGCATAAGCTTGTGCAATCACCATACTAATCCACCTGGCCAAAGTTTGCTTATTCGCAGGCCAGCCATGTTTGTGGAAATGAAACAGGACAAAAAAGGCAGTTCTCTCCACATAGATAAGGAGAGCCCTAACCACATCCAAAGAACGTTTTATGGGAGATAAGTCCGAAGAGATAAAGACCAGAATCACAATCTCTTGGTTAAGGTGAAAAGATTACACCACCTTAGGTAAGTAACCCAGTTGAGTTCATAGAACTGCCTGGTCACGGTGAAATACCAGAAAGGGTGGACGACAAGAGAAGGCGCCTAAGTCCGACACCCGTCTTGCAGAGGCAATAGCCCGCAAGAACAGGACCTTGGCCGTGAGCCATTTAAGGTCCACCGACTCAAGAGGTTCAAATGGAGACTCTTGCAGGGCATTCAGTACAACAGACAGATCACATGGAGCCACAGGTGGGACATAGGGAGGCTGAATCCGAAGGACACCCTGAGTGAAAGTATGAACGTCAGGTATACTGTAGATGCAATCTTACTCCAAACCATACCGACAAGGCAGATATGTGAACCTTGAGCAAGGCCAGATGAAGACCTAAGTCAAGGCCTCATTGCAGAAAAGCCCAAATTCTGGAAGTTCTGAACCTAGAGACATCATAATTAAGCTATGGGCGAAATGTGCATTGGGGTGATGCACAAGGGGCCTATTGTGTGCTCCTATATTGTGCAAACATCTGTGACAGTTGTTATTATTATTATTATTATTATTATATATGTACAATAAAGCTTAGCCGGCAGCGGCAGCAGACAATCATATGATCGTGTGAGGGCTTTCAGTAGTGAGATGCTCTATGGTATATTGAGACAGAGTGAATCAGCTATCTGGGGGCTGTGATAGGCATGTTGCCCCGCCACACAGTGTAATAGAGAGACCTGTCCATCCTAACTGCATAAGGGCTGGGAGCATGCCCGGTCACACTGTATTTACCCTCTGGTGTGTTTACATATAACGAGTGACTAGATTGTTTACACACTGTGCTAGAGACAAGTAGTTGGCAGATACAGCCTCTACTCTGTAAGGACATACGATAAGTGTATAAGAGATCATGCATGTCTTTGAGTAAACAGCACGTGAACTGCCTATACTGGCAGCATATGTGGTGTCTGTGACAAGAACAACTGTTATTTTGTCTCTAATTTTATCTTGAATACTTTGGAATACATTGTAGCAAATAATGAACACAGGATTAATACCTATATATAATAACATTCTAATATACAGACAGTAATATTTCCATCAATTGAGACAACAGAACACTAATGGTTTTATTAAGTGCATGTACATGGTGATCTAATAAATTGTGACAATCCAATTAATATCCCTACATCCTGGGAGAAGGGGGTGTTATCATCTAAGATTGTATATGGAGACAATTGGGATTGTTCTGATTTAACAGAAATATATATAACAACTTTTGTGTCAAAGTAAATCAATCTGACTTTACATCCCCACGGGTGACTACTGATAATCACCCTGCGAATAATCCCCCAGTGATAACGGACGTTTCTTACACGTATCATAACATCCTGGATATATGTAATATTTGCATATACAGGTTTATGAATTATCTCCCATGATGAGCGACAGAGGCGGAACTCTGGGAGGCAATGGAGTCAGCTGCCGCCGGGCTCCTGCCCTGAAAGGGGCACTACTCTTCATGAATGCCATTGGGGACTAGAGTCCCTGCAGGCAGCTGCAGAGATGGAGTGCTAGAGCTGCCGGCAGGGGTGGAACTAGCGGCAGTGAACTAAGATCTGTGCAAGCAGGAGAGCTTCTGCGGCGTCATCAGGACAAAGAAGGGTGAGGATGACATCACTAATGACCCTTCAAGTCGGTGCCGCTGAGGCCAGCAGCTGCCTGACGAGACTCTGGTTTGTTGTGCCCTGAATGGCGGGATTGGAAAGTGGGAGGAGGGACTGGAGGTGGAGGACATAGAGCTGTCTGTGAGGAGTGACTGGAGGCTCCATGCTGTGAGTTGCACTGTCTGTGAGGAGTGACTGGAGGCTCCATGCCATGAGTTGCACTGTCTGTGAGGAGTGACTGGAGGCTCCATGCCATGAGTTGCACTGTCTGTGAGGAGTGACTAGAGGCTCCATGCCATGAGTTGCACTGTCTGTGAGGAGTGACTAGAGGCTCCATGCCATGAGTTGCACTGTCTGTGAGGAGTGACTGGAGGCTCCATGCCATGAGTTGCACTGTCTGTGAGGAGTGACTGGAGGCTCCATGCCATGAGTTGCACTGTCTGTGAGGAGTGACTGGAGGCTCCATGCCATGAGTTGACCTGTCTGTGAGGAGTGACTGGAGGCTCCATGCCATGAGTTGCACTGTCTGTGAGGAGTGACTGGAGGCTCCATGCCATGAGTTGCACTGTCTGTGAGGAGTGACTGGAGGCTCCATGCCATGAGTTGCACTGTCTGTGAGGAGTGACTAGAGGCTCCATGCCATGAGTTGCACTGTCTGTGAGGAGTGACTGGAGGCTCCATGCCATGAGTTGCACTGTCTGTGAGGAGTGACTGGAGGCTCCATGCCATGAGTTGCACTGAGTGTGTGAGGATTGCAGAACTGAGGAGCCTTACCACTGGGCCTGCTAGTCAAAAGTACAGATGGAGCCATCTTCATCTTGGCCTTTAATAGGATTAACTGAGCCAGGGCAGTCAGACTTAATCCCCTGCTGTATTGTTCTCTCTGTATTTTATTGCAGCTGAGAACAACAGATAAAGGTCTTATGCTAATATACCATGGTGTGCCTAGGCGCGGCAGAAAAGCCAAGATGATCTTGGCTCCATCTGTATGTGATATTTGTGAAACTATTGTCAAAATGTAAATCTAGGGCTCATTTCTTTCTATTTATTGCTAAATAATGTGTGTGTGTGTGTGTGTGTGTGTGTGTGTGTGTGTGTGTGTGTGTGTGTGTGCGCGCGCGCGCGCGCGCGGGGGGGGGGGTTGGGGGCACCTACATTTATCTTGCCACCGGGCGACTGCGACATACTTTCGCCACTAATGAGGGATGTTTGGAACAGTTACCTGTAATATGCTTGATCAGATATGGGAAACTCACATTGGTGAGACAGTCACTTGGTATCAACGAGAACAGTACTAGTCACAGTATATCCATTTGCACTTTTTAGTGACATTTGAGTCAGACAATTTAATATGTTAGTATGAGTATAAATTGGCACCCTGGCATGATATTTTAATATTCTTCATTTCTAATCAATTTCCTATCTTTTTAATATTACACTTTTTAACTCCTCAGGTGGGGGATTTATTTCTTATTTCTTTTTTAGTTATATTGATTAAAGGTTATATTTTAAAGGTCTATAAAATGTCGACTAAGTGCACCATACTGCTACCCTATTTCTTTTTGTAGTACCATAATTCTTATCGGCACACCAGATGAAGTAAGAATTCCAAACCCTGTAATAAATCCGGGCAGAGGCCGGTTTGTGGGCTTTCAACATAGTCTGGATATCCATCTAAGAAAAACCTTTAGCCCTCAGGAGTGATGCTTCAAGAGCCGCGCAATCAAGGCCAATCTGGCCAGGTCTGGATAGACACAAGGGCCCTGTACGAGGAGGTTAACCTCTGAGGAAGTAGAAGGGGACACTCCGTCGACAGACCCTGCAGGTCTGATAACCAATGCCGTCTGGGCTACATTGGAGTGATTAGAAGTAGCAATCCTCCTTCATGTTTGAACTTCCGTAGGACCTTGGGCAGAAGTGACACTGGAGGGAACACGTAGGGCAGCTGAAAGTTCCATGGAATTGCCAATGTGTCCACGAACGCTGCCTGAGGATCCCTGGTCAGAGATCCGAAGACCAGAACCTTGTGATTGTGTCGAGACGCCATCAGGTCTACATCTGGTAGACCCCACCTGTCCACAAGGATTGAAAGACTTCTCGATGAAGACTCCACTCTCCGGCGTGCACGCCCTGGCGACTGAGGTAGACCGCTTCCCAGTTCGGGATACCCGGAATGAACACTGCCGATATTGCTGGCAGATGGCATTCTGCCCAACGAAGTATTTTTGACACTACCAACATTGCCATGCGGCTTCGAGTGCTGCCTTGATGGTTTATGTATGCCACCATGGTGGCGTTGGCTGACCGTACTTGAACAGGTCTGTTCTGTACCAGAGAAAGGGTAAGAGATAGCGCATTGAACACCGCCCTCAGCTCCAAAATGTTTATTGGGAGGAGTGATTCCTCCTTGGTCCAGCGACCCCGAAAAGAGTGTTGCTCCAATACCACATCCCATCCCCTCAGACTGGCATCCATTGTCAGCAGGATCCAGTCAGGGATCCAGAAGGGATGGCCCTTGCTTAATTGCTGGTCCTGTAGCCACCAGGTCAGTGATAGACGAACCTCTGGAGTCAAAGTGATCATGTGAGATCTGATCCGCTGAGGTAGGCCGTCCCACTTGGAAAGGATTAACCTCTGTAGAGTGCAGGAATGAAATTGAGCATACTCTACCATGTCGAATGCCAACATCATCAGGCCAAGTACTTGCATCGCCGAGTGTATCGACACAAAGGAAGCATCTTATCCTGTCCTGAAGCTTCAGGACTTTTTCTGGAGACAGAAACAGCCACTGACTGCGTGTGTCCAGGAGTGCCCCGAAGTGCACCATGCTCTGAGCTGGAAACCAGCGAGGACTTCTTCCAATTGATAAGGCACCCGTGGGCTTGCAGGAAGGTTACCATCAGTTGCAGTTGACTGAGGAGGACATCATGGGAATTTGACAGAATCAGCAGGTTGTCCAGATACGGCAGGATTCTGACACCCTGACGACGGAGATGGGCCGTCATCATGGCCATGTTCTTGGTGAAGATCCGAGGAGCCGTAGCCAGTCTAAATGGCAGAGCCTGGATTTGATAGTGGAGGTTGCCAATAGCAAACCGCAGAAACAGCCGATGCAACATGGCAATAGATATATGCAGGTATGCATCCTGTATATCCATGGATACCATATAGTCTCTGGGTTCAATAGCCAGTACAATAGAGCGCAGTGTTTCCATACGAAATCTGGACACTGGAAACTTGTTCAGAGATTTGAGGTTGAGTATATATGCTGGAAGGACCCACTGGGTTTCGGGACTAGAAACAGGGTTGAGTAATAACCTCTGCCTTTCTGGGACTGAGGTACTGGCACAACCACTCCTGTACTCAGAAGAGAACTGACAACCGTTTGCAAAGCTTGCGCCTTTAACGGGTCCGAAGGGAGTACCGTGGTGCAAAACTGGAGAGGGAGACATCTCTTGAAAGAGACAGCGTACCTGTCAGAACCAACTTCCAGCACCCATGCTTCTGAAGTGGTCTTTAACCAGACCTGGGCAAACTGTAGAAGTCGGCCTTCCACTTTGGGGTCCCAGGGCGGCTGTCATGCAACAGGCTTGTCTTGTTTAGAAGCAGGCTGACGGGCCACCCAGGATTGTTTTTACCTTGGGCTTAGTGGTTTTGGAGCACGAGATTGTCTTGGGTATGCCTGACCTTTTGCTTTCCCTTGATACCGAAAGAAACGAATGGTGGTACCTTTTGCCTTCTGTGCAGAAGGATTAGTATTTGGGAGAAAGGCAGTCTTAGCAGCTGCTAATTCAGACACAATTTTATTCAGGTCTTCCCCAAACAAAATGTCCCCAGTGAAGGGGAGTACCTCCAAGGTCTTTTTGGAGTCCAGGTCCACCTTCCATGACCTCAACCACAGAATATGGTGAGCCAGGACAGATGTACTCGGCCCCTTGGCTGCCAACACACCCGCCTCAGGGGACGCCTGCTAAATGTAATAGGCGGCGGTGGCAATGTGAGACAGGTCATGTCTGGCATTGTCAGAGATATCCTCGGGCAGCTCTTCCTCTAATGCCTGAACCCATCCTTCAATACCTTTTGCAGCCCAAGAGGCAGCAATAGTGGGCCTATGCACAGCTCCTGTAAGGGAGTAAATAGATTTCAGGCATCCTTCCACACACTTATCTGTTGGTTCCTTCAGTAAAGTTACAGTGGTGACAGGCAGAGTGGATGACACCACTAGGCAGGTGACATGAGAATCCAACAGTGGTGAATTTTCCCACTTGTTACATAACTCTGCAGGGAGAGGCTAGTGAGCCAAGGCCCATTTAGGCAGAGGGAATTTCTTCCCCGGAGTAGACGAGGGTTCCCGCCTGATGTCCACTAAATGGTCAGAATGGGGTAACAGAGTTTTAACCACCTTCTGCCATTTAAACTTATCAGTTTTCTTTGCCACAGTAGTGGAATCCTTATCATCAGAGATTTGTAGGATTTGCTTAATAGCAACTACTAAGGAAGAGACATCAATCTGCAAGGGAGAATCCTCATCAGTAACACCTGATTCAGTGTCTGACAGGACCGCATGCTCCCCCTCCTCTTCAGATGAAACAGAGAGGTATGTGGATTGTAAGGTGGTAGCAACCCACTTAGATGACCCAGAGACACGGGAGAGACTCAGGGTGGATTTTTGTGTAACCAAGGACTGATTTAATTGCTGCTGCTGGATAGGGACAAATTGTGTCGGTAGTGGCACAGGTGGTCTCATAGGGGGCATAAGGCATTCTACCAGAGTACCAAGTAGGTTGGTGAACGCAGCCCAGTGTAGCTCCTGAGTAGGCACAGGAGCTGCGGACTGACTAGGAGGTGTATGACACATAGGCCCTCATTCCGAGTTGATCGGTCGCAAGGCGAATTTAGCAGAGTTACACACGCTAAGCCGCCGCCTACTGGGAGTGAATCTTAGCTTCTTAAAATTGCGACCGATGTATTCGCAATATTGCGATTACTAACTACTTAGCAGTTTCAGAGTAGCTCCAGACTTACTCTGCCTGTGCGATCATTTCAGTGCTTGTCGTTCCTGGTTGACGTCACAAACACACCCAGCGTTCGCCCAGGCACTCCCACCGTTTCTCCGGCCACTCCTGCGTTTTTTCCGGAAACGGTAGCGTTTTCAGCCACACGCCCCTGAAACGCCGTGTTTCCGCCCAGTAACACCCATTTCCTGTCAATCACATTACGATCGCCGGAGCGAAGAAAAAGCCGTGAGTAAAAATACTTTCTTCATAGTAAAGTTACTTGGCGCAGTCGCAGTGCGAACATTGCGCATGCGTACTAAGCGGATTTTCACTGCGATGCGATGAAAAATACCGAGCGAACAACTCGGAATGAGGGCCATAGTACACAGACCATCATACAAAACTTCCCCCTCTGGTAAATCCCTGGAGCATACTCTACATGCTACAACAGAGCGACTTAGTACGATAAAGCCAGACAAAGTACAATACCTGCAAATAAATCCGGTATTACATGACTGTCATGACTGTGAAACACTGAGAGTGAAACCACACAGCAGATACAGGCACACAGTCACAGTCAATGCAGAAATTATTATCACAATAAAACTGCACTGAACTAGTATATAGATATGTATCACAGTGCAGTCAGTGACCGGAGAATGTATCAGAATACTCGTACAATATATTCTGGAAACAGTACACCCTTTCTCAACTAACACTGTCTGTAGAAAGACATGTAGGATACTTTAGTGTTTGTAAAGTCTCAGGTCTCAGCACTGTATACAGGCGGCTTTACAAGGGAGACCTTGCCCTGCAGTCCCGGAGACCAGCCGCAGCTAATCTCAGAAGATGGCGCCCAGCGTCTCAGTCAGGGAATGAGGGAGAGTGTGATGCAGCTCCGGGGCGGGAAATCTGCGAGCAGATGGCGCCCTGGGCCGGGGGAGGGGCTACGGGTCAAGCGCCACCTCCCCTATGCTTGACTTCCACTCCGGGTACTGTGAGCCTTATTAAATGGGGTGTTAGTACACCTGACCTGTACTCAAGATGCCCTGGTGGTCTAGTGGGGTCCCTGCCTATTGACAGTATCCACACCAGTGCCGCGACCCATCTTCCCAGGCCGCGGACGGAATGCGATGTAATGGCATTGGCCTTGGGGACTCTCTTACCTCCTTCCCTTAGCAGCCACTCGAACCAGGAGAGCAGTCTGTGACTCTGTGCCTAAGCCAGGACGTCTCCACCACAAGTACCCGGGAACTGAGCCACGGGGATTGTAAGGAGGAAGCAGCCCACTTAGATGACCCAGAGACACGGGAGTGACTCGGGGTGGATTTTTGTGTAACCAAGGACTGATTTAATTGCTGCTGCTGGATAGGGACAAATTGCGTCGGTAGTGGCACAGGTGGTCTCATATGGGGCGTAAGGCATTCTACCAGAGTACCCATAGGTTGGTGAACGCAGCCCAGTGTAGCTCCTGAGTAGACACAGGAGCTGCGGACTGACTAGGAGGTGTATGACACATAGTACACAGACCATCATACAAAACTCCCCCCTCTGGTAAATCCCTGGAGCATACTCTGCATGCTACAACAGAGCATGAGGGAGAGTGTGATGCAGCCATGGGGCGGGAAATCTGCGAGCAGATGGCGCCCTGGGCCGGGGGAGGTGCTACAGGTCAAGCGCCACCTCCCCTATGCTTGGCTTCCACTCCGGGTACTGTGAGCCTTATTAAATGGGGTGTTAGTACACCCGACCTGTACTCAAGATGCCCCGGTGGTCTAGTGGGGTCCCTGCCCATTGACAGTGTCCACACCAATGCCGCGACCCATCCCACCAGGCCGCGGACGGAATGCGATTTAATGGCGGGTCCCGCCTTGGGGACTGTCTTACCTCCTTCCCGTAGCAGCCACGCGAACTAGGAGAGCAGTCTGTGACTCTGTGCCTAAGCCAGGACGTCTCCACCACAAGTACCCAGGAACAGAGCCACAGGAATATGCAACGCCGCTTGTGAGGTGATGGAGCTGCAGCGCTGAAGTGTCACCCTGACATACAGCGCTGACAGCCCAGCCAGAAATAGGAAATTCTTTTAGAAGCTTTTTTTTCAGGGCTGCCCAGTGCAGCCTTCCTGCTAAGTGACCTGTTGCTGCAGGCACCAACTCGAAACTGAGCTCTCACTGCCTGGAGGCGGGGTTATAGAGAAGGCCCCAATGCATCCTAGGACAGCCTAAAGCTTTAGCCTGTTGGTGCCTCTGAATCAAGATCCACTCTACACCCCAATGTATCCCTGTGGAAACCAATGTACCCTGCTGCAGAAATATGTTATGGTAAGAACTTACCATTGATAACGGTATTTCTCCTATGTTCACAGGTTCCACAGGATAACAATGGGATATGATGGAGCGATAGCGGATTGGCACCAAACGATCACAAGCTGTCAGTCCTCCCAGGATTCAACAAGCCCGTCCATATATCCCTGCCCACTGGCTCAGACAAATCAGTTGGATTCCAAAGCATTTAGGCAGGAGCATCATGTAGAGCCCTATTCAGGCGAGAAAAACACACATGCACGCCCTTCCGTACAAGAAGGAAGATGTTTAGTGAGTAGAAAGATCCTCAAATCAGGTGCGTCAGGGTGGGAACCCTGTGTAACCTGTGGACATAGGAGAAATACCTTTATCAACGTTAAGTTCTTACCATAACGTATATATTTCTCCGGCTGGGTCCACAGGTTATCCACAGGATAACAATGGGATTTCCCAAAGCAATTTTTAGTGGTTGGGACGCTTCTGATTGGACAGGAGAACCTTACGCCCGAATTCAGCGTCATGAGAGGCAAAAGTATCCAAGGCATAATGTCTAATGAATGTGTTAATGGAAGACCATGTGGCTGCCTAACATATCTGTTCTGCTGAAGCACCATGTTGTGCTGCCCATGAATGACCTACCTTACGTGTAGAGTGAGCAGAGACATTAGCCGGAACAGGGAGATCAGCTTGAGAATATGCTTCTGAAATCGTCATTTGAAGCCATCTTGCCAGCGTCTGTTTAGTAGCAGGCCATCCTCTCTTGTGAAATCCGTAGAGAATGAAGAGAGAATCTGTCTTTCTGATGGCACTGGTACGATCTACGTAGATCCTTAATGCCCGGACTACGTCCAGCGACGCTTCTCCCGCAGAAAGTCCCGATACCTGAAAAGCCATGACTACAATTTCTTCATTAAGGTGGAATTTAGATACCACCTTAGGAAGATACCCAGACCTGGTTCTGAGAACTGATTTATCTGGATAAAAAAATCAGAAAAGGAGATTTACATGACAGCGCTCCTAAATCTGACACTCTTCTAGCTGATGCCATAGTCAGTAGAAAGAGAACTTTAGCTGTCAACCATTAAAGATCCACTTTATTAAGTGGTTCAAACGGAGCAACTTGAAGGGCTTTGAGAACTAGACTTAAGTCCCAAGGCACTGTAGGAGGAACAAAAGGCGATTGAATGCGCAGCATTCCCTGGAAAAAAGTACGCACATCCTGTAAATTGGCAATTTTCTTGTGGAACCATACAGTTAATGCTGATACTTGCACTCTCAAGGAAGCCACCTTCAAACCCTTATCCATTCCTGCTTGAAGGAAATCTAAGACCCTGGAAACTTGAAAAGATTTTGGGTCTATATTTCTTTCACTGCACCAATGAATATAGGCCTGCCATATTCGGTGATAAATGCGAGCTGAGGAGGGTTTCCTTGCTCTGAGCATAGATTGAATTACCTGTTATGAGAATCCTCTTGACTTCAGGATAGAGGTTTCAAGAGCCATGCTGTCAAAGACAGTCGATCCAGATGCCTGTGATAACAAGGACCCTGCACCAGTAGATCTGGATGCTGAGGGAGCAGAATTGGAGCATCCATCGACATCCTCTGCAGATCTATGTACCAATGCCTTCTGGGCCAAGCCGGAGCTATTAGAATCACGGCACCCTTTGCTTGTCTTATTTTCCTCACCACCCTGGGTAGCAGGATGATCGTAGGAAACAGATATGCCAGATGAAAGTCCCATCTCACCGACAAGACATCCACAAAGATTGTTCCGGGATCCTTTGTTCTTGACCCGTATACTGGCACTTTGTTGTTCAGACGGGACGCCATGAGATCTATCTCTGGCAAACCCCACTTGTCTACCAGAGTCTGAATTACTTCCGGGTGTAGAGCCCATTTGCTTGCTTGAACGGTGTGTTGACTGAGAAAGTCCGCTTCCCAGTTTAGGACTCCTGGAATGAACACTGCGGACAAGGCTGGAAGATGGAGTTCTGCCCACTTTAGTATGTGACTTACCTCCTTCATTGCTTTTTGGCTGCGAGTTCCTCCCTGATGGTTGAGGTATGCTACTGTCGTTGCATTGTCCGAGCGGATCTGGACTGGTTTTCCTTGCAGTGTGTCCTTTGCCTGAATCAGTGCCATGTATATGGCCCGAAGTTCCAACAGGTTTATTGGCAGGCAACTTTCTTCTTTGGTCCATTGTCCCTGGAACCATCATTTTCCGGACACTGCTCTCCAGCCCTGAAGACTGGCATCTGTTGTCAGGATCTCCCAATCTGATATCTAAGAGGGTCTCCCTTTGTCTAGTGTTAGGATTACTAGGTTTCTCTGTGTGTGCATACCTGAAATGAGGTCAGCGAAAGCCAGGTGAAAATTAAAACAAGGTTTATTGTAGAAAAGAACCAGTAAAATATCAGCATACAGAAACTGGATCCTTGATTAACATGGAACAGAACACAATATTCCCAGATAATTGTAATGGCTTGTTATAGAAACAGGGAGGATGATTATGCTTGAATATAGGTATAGTCCAGGTTAATTACAGAGGTGAAATAAACATGAAGAAATCCGGGTTTAAACCAAGCAGGGGGAAAATAACATACCAAAACGTAGTAATCAGGCAGGGGTGGAAACAGACTGCAAATAATAATACAGGAATGCAGATGTTGATCCAGCAGGGTTAGAAGTCTTGTAGCAAGGAATGTGTAACGGCAAACTGCAGGAAATGTCTCCAAGATGTAGGTATGGCAGAAGCAGGACAGGATAACTGGAGAGAGCCTAGTCACACTCCAGACGGAACCACAATGATCTGCACATGAATGCTGGTGAGCTGGAGCTAAATAGCAGCACAAGGTGTTGGCCACAGCTGCTCACAATCAGGTAATCAACCTGAAGGGACAGAGTGTGCAACTGCCATTCAGACCTAAGGCAGCAAGTGAGACCCCTAGAGGCAGGAATGAGACAATGCAAGGCAAGACAAACACACAGATATTCCTAACAGTCTAGATGGGATATCTGCAGCCACCAGACTAATGACTTTCTTACCTTTACTGAAAGTACTATGGTCTGTTTATTTATTGTCTGATGGACTCCATTCCATCTGGCCAGAATCAGACGCTGCAGAGGTCTTGAGTGGATTTGTGCATACTCTACCATGTCGAATGTTGACACCATCAAACCCATCATTAGCATTGCTGCATGAATTGATATTGTTTGACTGTGTAACAACTCCTGAATCCTTAACTGTACCTTGGATATTTTTTTCCGAGATTAAAATATTTTCTGCAGACTTGAATCCAATACAGCCCCCAAGTGAATCATCTGTTGTGACGGAATCAGAGATGACTTTGCCCAATTTATGAGCCATCCATGCTCCTGTAGACAAGTTATTGTCTGTTGGAGATGGCCCAAGAGCAATTCCTGGGATTGTCCCAGGATTAAAAGGTCGTCGAGGTATGGAAAAATTCTTATACCCTGCTTATACCATGATTTCCGTCAGCTGATCTGATCCTGGAAACTCTATCCTAACTGTTTTGGGACGTTTAAACACAGGTGACTTAGTTTTTAACACCAGCTCTGCTGAATCCTCTAAGGACAGAATAGCCTTCATTGCTCTAATTAATTCAGCTACATCCACTGAGCTACCTGTTCTTCGTATGCTGAAGCAGAGTATATAGAGCTATCATCATCTGATGTATCATCCTGTGTAGCGTGTGAATTTGATGATTTATTACACTCGGTTTATCAGCTTGTTTCATTGGAGAAGCTGTTGGGGATATACCATAGGAAGGGAGCTGCATGTATGGGTTAATAGTGTACCCTACTCCTGGTATTGAAGCAGTAGGAATTACCCGTTCAGCTATACTGGACAAGGTCTGGGCAAACGTTGCACAAGGTGGATCTACCTGACGTTGAACATGGATCTGCCTTGTAATCTGCTGAAAAGCAAAACAATTTGCACATAAACCATCCTGTACCAGATCCTGAGAGGATAATACTGTTTTGCAGGACAAACATGATGATATGAGTGTTGGTGCTACTGTCAGTGTAACCTCGTCACTTTTGCCGCTCTTAGACATGATAAATAATCAGCACTTCCACAGTGTACTACACAATTTGTGACTGTAATCACTTTACTTTTTCAAAGTGATATCAATCTGACCCCACCCATGCACCAGCATTGAGGCTCAGAAGAAACCACTGACAAACATATATAAAGTCAGCAATTACACTAGCAGTCAGTCACATGTTATATATTAGTCATATGAGCATATTATCAACTACAAACACATTTCAAAGTATGTAGGAGTACATATTACTGAATTCTGTTCTATACAGATCTTAACGTATTCAGACGCAAATGTGAAGAAAACCACAGTAATGTACACAGACTCATATGCAATGGGCACTAAACTTAACTATTCATACTAACAAAAGTAGATAGAAATGTAGTGCTGTATAACCCGTACTCAGTAGAGTGGGATACAGTGAGACTCACCTCACTTCCAAGATCGATCAATACGTTAGCGAACGCTGAGTGGATCCAGACGCTACTAGCGTACACTGACGCTCCGGGAACTATTAGTGAACACAGACACTCTGGTCACACAGACGCCTGTACTGCGACCGGGTCTCCTCGCGGTAGCTTTTTAGTGAACACAGACGCAGCGGCCTATGCTGCGACCGAGAACCCTCGTGGTAGTGTCTGAGACGGAAGTGAGGCAACAGTTCATGGCGGGAGACCGACGGAAACTGGCAATGAACTGGGGGGAGGGGCGACCAGGAGAGCTTCTGACTCCCCACCGCTGACATCAACCCTAGGGATCACAGCCTCATACTATTCCTGGTGCCTTATGATCCCTAAGGCCTAGCGCTGGAGCACCCGTGGTGGCGGCGCGCCAGCTACTGTTTGGTAGTCTCCCCCCAAAACAGTGCGGCTGTGTCCGTATTCCCCTTCTAAGTGGAACCGGTGCCTTACCTTCTCCCCGTGCTCCGGCCACAGCCTGGTAACGTCTACTGGACCTGCTAGTATATCCGACACAGACGCCGCCGAGACAGCACTGTACCGTGGGTAAGCTTTGTTGCGACCGAGCGGAGAGTTGTTGGAGCGACTCTTTCCAATATGAGTATAAGATGCTGTTAGGAAAGATCACTCAAAAACATAGTAATAAAATAAGAAAGCTTAGGGCTGCCAAAAACAGCAGCCCTGTGACCATCGTCCGGCTCCTGCCGCACCAAACAAAAAACTGATTTGTCTGAGCCAGTGGGCGGGGATAAATGGACGGGACCGTTGCATCCTGGGAGGACTGAAAGCTTGTGATCGTTTGGTACCAATCCGCTATTGCTCCATCATATCCCATTGTTATCCTGTGGATAACCTGTGGACCCAGCCGGAGAAAGAGGGAATTCTGTATTACCCTCTTCTGACACTTAATACCTGTGACTGACGTTGGACTTAGTGGTCTGTTCTGAATCCTTGATCAAAAGAGCTGATTTGACACACCTGATCAGGGTCTCTACATTGTGGTAAACAGTACTCAAGGATAATGAGATCTGAACATCCGAGGTGACAAACGTTTTTCTCATGGGTGTGGAAACCTCAGAGTCATAACCAGACCGGCCATAGATCTGACCCTGGAAGGTCTGCATTTGCATGTGCGGTCTCTTTCTAGGAGCTGCTGGAAAGATACTGTGACCCACGCCAACCCTGCCCCGACTGCATAAAAGACTGCGTCCTGAGACGGTAATGCACTGGTAAGCTGAGGCGCACTTGTATGTAGACTAGAAGGGGGAGTGGGCCTGGGAGATGAAAGCTGATTAACTGCATTACCTGTGAAAGCATGGAAGCCAAAGACTTTTGCCACATGGAAGCTGTGGCAAAAGGGAACCCCCACTGTGTAGCTCCAAAATACCAGACACAGAGACGATCCTGGTCCGGAGCAAGAATAGAAATTACAGCAGTACAAATCCTACAGTTACGCAATACAGGAGCACCCACCTCATTGATTTGCCCTTGGAAGACATGATGTGAAATCTAAGGAAGTCCTCACGCACAAACAGAGATATGCTAATAAGGGGTAGTGCAATGAATGTAAAAATGTCACAAATTAATACAGATGTGTCAATGCAGCACAAGATGACTGGCGTGAGTGAGCCACCAGGACCTGTGCATAGGAGATGGGATGAGACTGTGATGATTAATGATATACAGTATAGGACACTCAGGGCCCTCTTAACAGCAGTGTAGGCCCCTGGGCACAGCAATGCACTGGGCCCCCTACCCATCCTCCAGCGGTATGGGTGAGGGGTGCTATCAGTGGCAGCTTTGAAGTCCCGCGGGCGGTAGGGGGTGTTCTATCTTCCGCTCAGCATGTAAGACCTGGAGCAGTAATTTCTGCTAATTACTCCTTTACTACACAGATGGGGCTAAACTGTAGAAGGTGGCATTGGGCTGAATGAAGAAGCCCTGGTACATGACTTCCAGGGTGGTAGGGAGTGTTTAATACGTAGGGGAGGGGTGGATAGTGGAGTGGGCTTAAAATGTATCATTTTCCAGTGGGTGGGCAGCTTGCTAGACTGCAGATACAGTATCTCAAGTTCCTGAAAATATATTTCTTAGCTTTGAATGGGATAAAAAACTAGAGCGTCCCATCTTTCAGAGAGTTCTGGGGACTTGGGGACCAGAGTTCAATTCACCAACGAAAATCTAAAACTGCATATTAGGCGTGTGGAGCTGGAGCAGGGACCAGCTGCTTGAAGGCTGATATCTCTGGTTCTGAGCATAGTAGAGACAAGCTGCCAGTGTCCACCAAAAGGGGAGAGTCACAGCTTTTGGGGTATAGCCTCAGAAAAACTCTAAGTCAGACAGAACCCAAGATATCTGGCTGGGAAGAGCAATTAACAGGCTTGGATGGGGACCACTGCTTTCAAGTCGGATATCTCTGGTTCCCCAGGGACGATTTTCAAAAATCTGGTACCCTTGGAAAGAGGGGACCCTCAGCTATCAGCCTAGGGCCCTTATACTCCTGGGGCCATTGGGCAAGAGCCCATTGAGTCCATATGAAAAGACAGCCCTGAGTACACTTGTATATTGTGTGTGACTGAGTCTGTATACGGAGCAGAAAAGAACTGCAGAGCTGTAGCTGCTACATTGTAGCACTTCGTACACAGATTCAGAGACTTAGGGGTCTATTTACTAAGCCTTGAACAGAGATAAAGTGGACGGAAATATAGTACCAGCAAATCAGCTCCTAAATGTCATTTTTCAAACCCAGCTTGTAACATGGCAGAAATGATCTACTGCTTTATCTCCATCCACTTCATCTCCGTCCAAGGCTTAGTAAATAGACCCCTTAGTCACACAAAGATATGCAAATGTCATATAGCAAATTAATCTGCAGTCTCCTTGTGAATCCAGGTCGCATTGAGTTGCAAATTAGATGCAATTTCAATTAACAAAAAAAAGACACCCGGCGCTAGAAGATTCTCACATGATTATTGGGGGGCAAGAGTGGTTGTTCAGTGTGACTTCAGCAAAGATATACAAGGACATCTCTCTGTAAGTGGGGCTATGTAGGAAAGTAATATACAATTATGCATACCGTAACATTCAATGCAAAACAGGTATGGGCAGTAAGTGTTCACCAAACCGGCCACATCAGGGGAAAAGCAGCTATTGTAATACGCCACTGGTGGTCGAGTGTCGGTGGGTGGTACGTCGTACCTGTTTCCCAGCAGCTGTCATACAGGGTGTGGTATGGCTGACCGCCGGTCAGCGTACCGACGGCGGGATCCTGGCATCACATGAATACCACCCGTCATACGTTCTGGCCTTCCAACAGCTTTCTGGCCAGGCTTCTTCTGGACCTCCCCTGTGGCTAGGCAGAGAGATGGAAACCCCCAGAGAACACCCAAACAGGTCACCACACGTGAGGAAAGTGACTAAATATTTATTGTTCTGAAATGATGAGTTACTGATAGATTTTAAACAGTTAAGTTTAAGAAAAGGGCAGCAGAATATCATGCATACCGACAGGGGGCCCAGGACTATCACCACTCATGAGTGTCCACGAGATACTCAGAGTGGGAACAGAACCTGTGGTAAATGCAGCAAGCCACTGAGCCCGCAGCATGGCAAGCGCAGGGACCCTGCAAGGGCTTCGCTGCATTCGCCCCCTGTTGGCATTCTGGTGCCCGGGATCCCAGCGTCAGTATGGTGACCAGGGCTGGCAACAGCAATCTTGGGGCCCCATACACTGATATCTCTGGGGCCCCCCACCCCCTCAGTCTGTAAATGCACTGTCACACACCTGTGCCCAACACTGGCAGGAGGCTTGGCTGGTTCAGGCATGCTCCTCAATGGCAAGAGACATGGAAGGCGATGCAGCGTCATAGTCATGATGTTGTGACGGCTGCATGCACCACTGGGACGGGACCAAGTGAGGGGGGAAGGGAGGACTCTGCGGCCAGACACTTTAGCCCCATACACACTAGACGAGAAAGTGAGAGATCTCGCTCAGAAGGGCTGATTTGAGCAAGATCTTTCACAATATCGCCTAGTGTGTACACTCAATGTCGCTATCGATGCGCACATCGTTAACGCCCCCCCTCCCTCGTCTGAACTTGTACAGACGAGGAAGGTCCTCGTTAACGACAGCCATGCTTCCATTGTTCCCCCCGCCATCGCTCCCTTCCTCACTGGCATCGGCAAGTGTGTATGCACTTGCCAATGCCGGCACCCGGCCGGGTCCCCGCCGCCGCCAATGTCGGCGGGGATCGCCTAGTGTGTACTAGGCTTTAGTTAACTAAATTGGTGACAGACAGGCAGTTAGTTGTAAAAGTACTAAAAGTACTCTGACCCTCGGGGCACGGTAAGGGTGTCCCCTTTGACCACCCCCCTTTCGCCAGGCCTGCATTCATGCATCTATGACATGTGCCCAAACCCAAAGCCCCAAAATCCAGAAGAGCGCACACTTACCAGCACACAGCCGCCGCTATTCAGACCAGTCTCCCCACAAGCTGCTAGCCTGCCTGCCTCAGGCTGTTTTATTCTGTATATAATTCGCCAGCCTGGCAGTCATTTTAATTGCAGTCCTGCTTCTGCAGACTGCACGGCCGCTCCTCTCAGGTAGTTGCCACAGCAGAGACAGGGCGGGTCGGGAGGAGAGTGACGTCATTGCACAGCTGACCTTGGGGCAGGGGGGTGTTACCACAGGGGTGCCGCTGTTCTTGTAGTGCTGGCTAATTATATACATTGCGGCAATGCGATGCCGCGCCAGCCGCCCGCTGTATAGTTAATAGCAGCATCATGCTGCTATTAACTACACAGTGGGCGGCCGGTGCGGCGGCTCGTTGCTGCGATGTATATAATTACTTCCATCCATGATGAGCTTGCAGCCGCCACACTGCCGCAGCCGGACCTCGGGGCCCCTCACAACGTTGGGGCCCGGGACGATTGTCCCCTTTGACCCCCCCCCTGTCGCCGGGCCTGATGGTGACCACTGGGATCCCTACCGCCGATCACCCGTACCCAACCCAGGAATCACATATGCATAACATGCAAGAATATTAGTAATTGATATTGCAATAGCACAAATGAAGCATTTGCAGTAACACCCAGTGGCGTGCAGTGGGGTGAGCCAGAGCCTTTCCTGTCATACTAACGTTTAAACCAGAGTTTTGACTATATAAAGTACATGATAAATGCAAAGAATATACTCTAAATATCTTTTTATTATTATTCTAATGATTTTGATAGTTAACTCTCTGGAGTAAAAAGTCTATGGCAGGTGAGGCAGTATCTTCCCTGCCTACCTTGTCCGCACTTCTCTGATCAAATCTCAACAAATTTCCAGCAGTATATACTGCTGCACCTGTCTATAATCCCCACATGTATATACTGCTGCACCTGTATACAATACCCACATGTACCCCTTGATTCATAAATTGTGTGATAATCTGGCTCTGGTACCAGCCAGTGCCTCTTGAGCCATTTACCTCACTGCATGTCCCTGGTAACACTGTACCGTAAATGGCAAAATTCACTATAATGTCCCTGTTGTCCACAAGGTGGCAAGCAATGCGTTAGTAATTGCGAGCACGATAATGTCTAGGAAGTGGTTAAAAGAGGATTTTAATTACCTACCGGTAAATCCTTTTCTCGTAGTCCACATGGGATACTGGGAACACTGATTACAATGGGGTATAGATGGAATCCAAAGGAGCCGATGCACTTTAAATTTCTTCAACAGGGTCTGCTGGCTCCTCCCCTCTATGCCCTCCCTCACAGCTCAGTCTAGGAAAACTGTGCCCGAAGGAGAAGGACATACTTGAGAGGAGGAAACATGACAAGACACGAGTGGTGAGAGTAACAAACCAGCACACAGCAACAACAAAACTAGCAACCGCTAGTGAAACCAGAAAACAGCAACAGCTGAAATTAACAACTTCATACAAGAACAATAACTTGCAGGAAAGGTGAAGCACAGAGGCGGGTGCCCAGTATCCCTTAGGGACTACGAGAAAAGGATTTACCGGTAGGTAATTAAAATCCTTTTTTCTCTATCATCCATAAGGGATACTGGGAACACTGATTATGATGGGGACGTCCCAAAGCTCCCAGAACGGGTGGGAATGTGATGAGACACCTGCAACACCAAGACAAAGCCCGCAGTTCTGAAACCTGCCTAGCGGAAGCCAAGGCCAAGAGTATCACCGTCTTCCAAGTGAGGATTTTGCCTTCAACCGACATCAGAGGCTCAAACCAAGAAGACTGTAGAAATGTCAGAACCACGTTGAGATCCCAAGAAGCCGTGGGCGGCACAAAGGGAGGTTGAATATGCAGTACACCCTGCAGGAACGTCTGTACCTCAGGCAGAGCAGCCAATTTATTCTGGAAAAAAAATAGACAAAGACGAGATCTGAACCTTTATGGAGCCCAACTGTAGGCCCATATCCATGCCAGCTTGTAGGAAGTGCCTATAGCACCCCAGATTGAATTCTGCAGCTGAACACCGTCGGCCTTCACACCAGGAGACGTATCGTTTCCAGATATGGTGGTAATGCTTCGACATGATAGGCTTCCTGGCCCGAACCATGGTGGTAATGACCTTATATGGAATATCCTTCTTAGCTCTAGAATGTTCCGCTCAACCGCCATGCTGTTAAACGAAGCCACCTAAGTCCGGGTTGAAAAACGGCCCTTGTTGAAGAAGATCCCCCCGTAGTGGGAGGACCCAGGGTTCTTCTACTGCCATGGCCAGAAGATCCGCGTACCAGACTCTTCGAGGCCAGCCGGGGCAATGAGAATTGCCTGTACCCCCTCTCTTTGGATTCTTTTTAGGATCCGGGGTAGTAAGGGAATCAGAGGGAACAGGTATACTAGCTGGTAATCCCACGGTGGAGTCAGCGCGTCCACCGCCGCTGCTAGAGGGTCCCTTGTCCTGGAACAATAGCACGGAAGCTTCTTGTTGAGCCGAGAGGCCATCAGATTGATCTGTGGACGTCCCCACAGCTCTGTTATCATCCGGAACACCTGTGGATGCAGACCCCACTCTCCTGGGTGGAGTTCGTGGGGGTTTAGGAAGTCCGCCTTGCATTCCATTCGACCCAAAGGAGAATCTTGGATACTTCCCACATGCAGACCCTTCTGTTTGTTCCTCCCTGTCGATGCAGAGAAAATAGGATTTTAATTACCTACTGGTAAAACCTTTTCTCATAGTCCGTAGAGGATACTGGTGTCACATTAGTACCGTGGGGTATAGACGGGTACACTAGGAGCCATGGGTACTTTAAGAAATCAATAGTATAGGCTGGCTCCTCCCTCTATGCTCTTCCTACCAGACTCAGTCTAGAAACTGTGCCCGAGACGGACATACTTTGAGAGAAGGATTAAACAGAACAGTGGTGAGATTCGAACCAGCACACACAAATAAGAGGAAAGCCATGCTAACCAACTTGAACAGGAACAGCAACGGCTGAACAAACAAAAATACTTAACCAAGTAACAGTGCAGAAAAAACGAAGCACCGGGCGGGCGCCCACCAGTATCCTCTACGGACTATGAGAAAAGGATTTACCGGTAGGTAATTAAAATGCCATTTTCTCTTACGTCCTAGAGGATACTGGGGTCCACATTAGTACCATGGGGATGTACCAAAGCTCCCAAATCAGGTGGGAGAGTGCTGAGGTTCCTGCAGAACTGATTGACCAAACTGAAGGTCCTCAGAGGCCAAAGTATCGAACTTGTAGAACCTAGCAAATGTGTTCGATCCTGACCAAGCAGCTGCTCGGCAGAGCTGTAAAGTCGAGACACCCCGGGCAGCCACCCAGGAAGAACCCACTGACCTAGTAGTGTGGGCCTGTACTTTCGGAACCAGCAATCCTGCCGATTAATTAGCCTGCTGGATAGTAAGTCTGATCCAGCGAGCAATAGACTTCTCTGAAGCAGGACACCCAATTTTCTTGGGATCATTGAGAACAAACAGCAAGTCAGATTTTCTGTGACGAGCTGTCCTCTTCACATAGATCCTCAACGCCCTCACCACATCCAGGGATTTAGAGGTAACAGAGGTGTCGGGAAACCTCGGAACCACAATAGGTTGGTTGATATGAAACGCTGACACCACCTTAGGAAGAAATTGCTGATGAGTTCTGAGTTCAGCTCTATCTTCGTGAAAAATCTAATACGGGCTTTTGTGAGACAACGCCCCAAGTTCGGACACACGCCTTGCGGAAGCCAAGGCCAACAGTGTAACAGTCTTCAATGTAAGAAACTTAAGGTCCATTTCCTGTAAAGGTTCAAACTAGAGATGTGCACCGGACATTTATTGGGTTTTGTGTTTTGGTTTTGGATTCAGTTCCGCGGCCGTGTTTTGGATTCGGATGCGTTTTGGCAAAACCTCCCTGAAAATTTTTTGTCGGATTCAGGTGTGTTTTGGATTCGGGTGTTTTTTTTTTCCAAAAACCCCTCAAACACAGCTTAAATCATAGAATTTGGGGGTAATTTTGATCCTATAGTATTATTAACCTCAATAACCACAATTTCCACTAATTTCCAGTCTATTCTGAACACCTCACACCTCACAATACTATTTTTAGTCCTAAAATTTGCACAGAGGTCGCTGGATGACTAAGCAAAGGACCCAAGAGGGCGGCACAAACACCTGGCCCATCTAGGAGTGGCACTGCAGTGTCAGACAGGATGGCACTTAAAAAAATTGGCCCCAAACAGCACATGATGCAAAGAAAAGAGAAAAAGAGGTGCACTGTGGTCGCTGGACGGCTAAGCTAAGCGACACAAACACCTCAATATCACAGGAATTATTCGTTCTAATCAATGGTATTATTGGTCCAAATCACTGGAAGAAAATGACAAAATCACTGGAATTATTCTTTCTAATCAATGGTATTATTGGTCCAAATCACTGGAAGAAAATGACAAAATCACTGGAATTATTCGTTCTAATCAATGGTATTATTGGTCCAAATCACTGGAATTATTCGTTCTAATCAATGGTATTATTGGTCCAAATCACTGGAAGAAAATGACAAAATCACTGGAATTATTCGTTCTAATCAATGGTATTATTGGTCCAAATCACTGGAAGAAAATGACAAAATCACTGGAATTATTCTTTCTAATCAATGGTATTATTGGTCCAAATCACTGGAAGAAAATGACAAAATCACTGGAATTATTCGTTCTAATCAATGGTATTATTGGTCCAAATCACTGGAATTATTCGTTCTAATCAATGGTATTATTGGTCCAAATCACTGGAAGAAAATGACAAAATCACTGGAATTATTCGTTCTAATCAGAGCCGGCCCTAACCAATATGATGCCCTAGGCAAGATTTTGGCTGGTGCCCCCTAGCACCACCGCTGGTTCCGCCTCTGACCTTGCACCTCTTTCCCAGCACCATCACCCCTCACCCATAGCAGTCCTTATTTTGGGGTTTCTTTTTACCCCCTATATTTTAAATAGGAACAGTTCGCACATTTGGCGCACAGCCCAAAAAGGAGTGTGATTTTGCTGGCAAGGGGCATGGCCACACAATAGTAACCCCAATTCCAGTTACGCCACACAATACTGCAACTTTATTCACATTTGATCATGCAATAGTGTCCATAATTCATATTACATCCCACAGTAGTATCACATTACCTTATAAACGGTACTCCTCACAGTAGAGCCCCTTATTTACGTTATATCATGCTGAATTGCTCCTTATTCACATTACACCACACCCTATTGCTCTTTATTCTCATTAGACGACACAGTAGTGCCCTTTCTATACGCAACGCCACATAGTAGAGCACCTTATACACATAATGCCACACTTTAGTAATGCATTTATACACATAATTCCACACAGTATTGCCCCTTACACATATGAGATACATTATTAATGTCCTTATAAACATAATGCGCCTTACACATTATGACAGCCTTTATTAATGCCCTTTTACACATAATATCCCTTACACATATGCCGCACATTATTAATGCCCTTATACACATGACATGCATAGTGCCCCCTACACATTTGCTGCACTTTATTAGTGCCCCTATAGACATAATGACACACATACAGTAGTACCCTGTTACACATATGTTGCACATTATTAATGCCCTTATACACATAATGACACACAGTGCCTCTTACACATGTGTTGCACATTATTAATGCATTTTTACATGATACACATAATGCTCCTTACCCATATTCCGAACACTATTGCACAACCAACCCACTCACATGCACACATCACTCACACTGCCACTAACACTGTGACCTCTGCCTCTGCTTGGAAACAGATGTGTCCTCATAAATCTTGCCTCAATGCTAACGTTGGGCACCTTTTTTATGAAAATGCATCTTAGATGCATTGGTATGTGGCTAGGATGCACAAGCAGCTTCTGCTGATTACAATGATATGCAGCATGCCTATATACTGTGTGACTGTGGCTGTATCTGCATATGAAATGCTACACACAGAATATAGGCATGCCACATATCATTTTAATCAGCAGAAGCTGCTGATGCCCCTAGGCATATCAAATGCCCTAGGCAATTGCCTAGTTTGCCTATGCCTATGGCCGGCTCTGGTTCTAATCAATGGTATTATTGGTCCAAATCACTGGAATAAAATGACAAAATTACTGGAATTATTTGTTCTAATCAATGGTGTTATTGGTCCAAATCACTGGAAGAAAATGACAAAATCACTGGAATTATTCGTTCTAATCAATGGTATTATTGGTCCAAATCACTGGAAGAAAATGGAATGGATGGATACTTGCAGTGACACAGAGCTGCAATATACAGCAATGGCCTACTGTACACAACTATATACTGTTAGTCACCAAAATGCTGCACTGTAATACTATATATATACTGCTCACAAAAATGCCGCACAGATATGGAATGGATACTTGCATTGACACAGAGCTGCAAGATACAGCAATGGCCTACTGTACAACTATATACTGTTAGTCATCAAAATGCTGCACTGTAATACTATATATATACTGCTCACAAAAATGCCGCACAGATATGGAATGGATACTTGACACAGAGCTGCAAGATACAGCAATGGCCTACTGTACTGTAAAGTTACATTGTGGGGGAATCCAGTATACATTCTGTCACCAGGTACCAGTGAATGACCACATCATGGGGGTCATTCCGAGTTGTTCGCTCGGAAAAAATCTTCGCATCGCAGCGATTTTCCGCTTAATGCGCATGCGCAATGTCCGCACTGCGACTGCGCCAAGTAAATTTGCTATGCACTTAGGAATTTTACTCACGCCATTTTCATCGTTCTGGCGATCGTAATGTGATTGACAGGAAATGGGTGTTACTGGGCGGAAACAGGACGTTTTATGGGCGTGTGGGAAAAACGCTACAGTTTCCGGAAAAAACGCAGGAGTGGCTGGAGAAACGGGGGAGTGTCTGGGCGAACGCTGGGTGTGTTTGTGACGTCAAACCAGGAACGACAAGCAGTGAAATGATCGCAGATGCCGAGTAAGTCTGAAGCTACTCAGAAACTGCTACGAGGTGTGTAATCGCAATATTGCGAATACATCGTTCGCAATTTTAAGATGCTAAGATTCACTCCCAGTAGGCGGCGGCTTAGCATGAGCAAATCTGCTAAAATTCACTTGCGAGCGAACAACTCGGAATGACCCCCCATGTATATAGGTGACAGATATAATGTTACATTGTGGGGGAATCCAGTATACGTTCTGTCACCAGGTACCAGTGAATGACCACATCATGTATATAGGTGACAGATGTAACGTTACATTGTGGGGGAATCCAGTATACGTTCTATCACCAGGTACCGGTGAATGACCACATCATGTATATAGGTGACAGATATAAAGTTACATTGTGGGGGAATCCAGTATACGTTCTGTCACCAGGTACCAGTGAATGACCACATCATGTATATAGGTGACAGATATAAAAGTTACATTGTGGGGGAATCCAGTATACATTCTGTCACCAGGTACCAGTGAATGGCCACATCATGTATATATTTATACTGGTGGTCCCCAGTCCCCACAATGCAGCACACTGATCAGATATTTGCAGCACACTGAGCACAGATATGGAGCGTTTTCAGGCAGAGAACATAGATATTTTCAGCACACTGAGCACAGATTATTTGCAGCACACCGAGCACAGATATTTGCAGCCAGAGCTGGATTAAGGGGGGGGTCCCGGGGATACGTACCCCCGGGCCCCCCTTTCCAAAAGGGCCCCCTGCCCATACGGCAACGCAGGGGAGGTTTCCGAGTACGTTTTTTTCTTCTTATTTTAGAGCCGCAGAGAGACTGTACGGCTGCCGGCAGCTGAGCTGCCTTCACTGACTGAAAAGGGACGGACTCGGAGGCAGGCTGGCTGAGTGTAGGGGGAGCTAGCTGCAGAGGAAGCAGCAGCTCCTCCCAGGAAGTTCTCCCATGTGACCAGTCTGGCTGGCCGGGTGAGGCAGTAAATCTGTGAGTGTGCAGTGCACGGCAGCTGTGTATTTCGTGTGCAAGTGCAAGGTGGGATTAGTTATGCTGCACATGTGAGGCACCCACTGTCCTGGTGTTTGAGGGGGAGGGAGAGGAGTATGCAATGTGTTTATATGCTGTATGTGCGTATTATATGTATGTGTATATATCTTATGTGTATGTATCCTATGTGTCTGTGTATGCTGTGCACAGTATATGTATCCTATGTCTGTATATGCTGTATGTAGGTATCCTATGTGTCTGTATATGCTGTGTGTATATATCCACTATGTTTGTATGTATATATGCTGTGTGTATATGTATGCTGTGTGTGTATATGTTGTGTGTATGTATACTATATATGTATAGTGTGTGTGTGTATATGCTGTGTGTATTTATGCTCTCTTGGTGTATGCATGCATGTATGTATGCTCTGTGTGTACATGTGTGCTGTGTATGTATGCATGCCCTGAGTGTGTGTCTGCAGTATGTGTGTTGGATCTGTGTATTTATGTATATATGCTTTTGTAAGGATGCTATGCGTGTATGTATGTATATATGCATGCTGTGTATATGTACAGAAGTGTGTAAGTATATTATATATATATATATATATATATATATATATATATATCTCTGGGATGGTTGGCACTCCTTTCAAATAGAGTAACTTGCCCCGGTGCCTTCCTTATGCAAAGTATAGTTAACTGTGGTCCTCTAGAGAGGGGTTAACAACGGCCCACTCCCAATGTGTAAAAACCAGGCGGCACTCAAAAGACTGTGAAAAAGAGTAGAATGTACTTGCAAATCAAATTTCAATCATAAAGGGCTTAGCTTGCCGATGTTTCAGCACCACGCAGGGCGCTTTTTTTAAGCCTGTATGCGGTGAAGTAAACAAAACCAAACAGTGCATAAAACATACGTTTATGTGTTTGTGTATATATATATATATATATATATATATATATAAAACATACGTGCATGCATGTACGGAAACCCCCCAAGAAAATCCTGCGTTTGCCCCTGCGGCCACACCACAGATCGGATCTCTCTTCCGATCCAATCTGTGGTGCTTTGCTTCCATCCGCACTGCAGCAGTGGCCGTACAGACAGGACAGCTGAGTGACGGCTCAGCTGTCCAATAACGTATGAGTGAAGTAGGCTGCCCCAATGGCTGAGCGGCAGGCTGCTTCATTCATACATGATTGGAGAGCTGAGCCGTCGCTCAGCTGTCTGTGCGGTTGACAGGGACGGGAGCGCAGGTCGATTGTTGGATGGTATGTGACACCCCCCCCCCCCCTCCTCCTCCTCCTCTCTTGAATAGGGGCCCCACTGTCTTAAGTACCCCGGGCCCCCCATGGACTTAATCCGGCTCTGTTTGCAGCACACTGAGCACAGATTACGGAGCTTTTCAGGGAGAGAACGCTGCCACGCCCTCTCCGTTCAATCTCCAATGCACAAGTGAAAATGGCAGCGACTACGACAGCGAATACGAATCTCGCGAGAATCTGACAGCGGGATGATGACGTTCGGGAGCGTTCTGGTTAACCGAGCAAGGCGGGAAGATTCGAGTCTGCCTCGGAACCGTGTAAAATGGGTGAACTTCGAAGGGGAGCTTCGGATCTCGAGGAACCGAACCCGCTCATCTCTAGTTCAAACCAGTCCGATTGCAGAAACCGCAATACCAAGTTAAGATCCCAGGGTGCCGTGGGAGGCACAAAGGGTGGTTGGATGTGCAGAACACCTTTCAAGAACGTCTGAACCTCAGGAAGAGAAGCCAACTGTTTCTGGAAGAAAATGGACAAGGCCGAAATATACGTTATGGTAAGAACTTACCGTTGAAGTCCACAGGTTCCACAGGATAACAATGGGATATGATGGAGCGACAGCGGATTGGCACCAAACGATCAAAGCTTTCTGGCCTCCCAGGATTCAACGGGCCCGTCCATATATACCCGCCCACTGGCTCAGGCAAATCAGTTGTATTCCAAAGCACAAGGCAGGAGCATCATGTAAAGCCCTAATCAGGCGATAAGAACACATATGCACACCCTTCCATACAAGAAGGAAGAGGTTAGTGAGTAGAAGGATCCTCAAATCAGGTCTGACGCACTGTGGAACCTGTGGACTTAGGAGAAATACCGTTACCATCTTGCCAGCGTCTGTTTAGTAGCAGGCCATCCTGTGAAATCCATAGAGAATCTGTCTTTCTGATGGCACTGGTACAATCCACGTAGATCCTTAATGCACGGACCACGTCCAGCGACGCATCTCCCGCAGAAAGTCCCAATACCTGAAAAGCCGGGACTACAATTTCTTCATTAAGATGGAATTTAGACACCACCTTAGGAAGATACCCAGACCTAGTTCTAAGAATTGCTTTATCTGGATAAAAAAATCAGAAATGGGGAACGACATGACAGCGCCCCTAAACCTGATAGTCTTCTAGCTAATGCCATAGTCAGTAGAAAGAGCACTTTAGCTGTCAACCACTTAAGATCCACTTTATTAAGTGGTTCAAATGGGGCAACTTGAAGAGCTTTCAGGACTAAACATACGTCCCACGGTACTGTAGGCGGAACAAAAGGAGGTTGAATGCGCAGCATTCCCTGGAAAAAAGTATGCACATTCTGTAAGTTGCCAATTTTCTTTTGGAACCATACAGTCAGTGCGATACTTGCACTCTCAAGGAAGCCACCTTCAAACCTTTATCCATTCCTGCCTGAAGGAATGCTAAGACCCTGGAAACTCTGAAAGATTTTGGGTCCACATTTCTTTCACTGCACCAATGAATATAGGCTTGCCATATTGCCAAATATGAGCTGAGGAGGGTTTACTTGCTCTGAGCATTGTTTGAATTACCTGTTGTGAGAATCCTCTTGACTTCAGGATAGAGGTTTCAAGAGCCATGCCATCAAAGACAGCCGATCCAGATGTCTGTGATAACAAGTACCCTGCGTCAGTAGGTCTGGACATTGTGGGAGCAGAAATGGAGCATCTATCGACATTCTCTGCAGATCCGTGTACCAATGTCTTCTGGGCCAAGCCGGAGCTATTAGAATCACGGCACCCTTTGTTTGCTTTATTTTCATTACCCTGGGTAATAGGGTGATCGGAGGAAACAGATAAGCCAGATGAAAGTCCCATCTCACCGACAAGACATCCACAAAGATCGCTCTGGGATCCTTTGTTCTTGACCCGGGCACTTTGTTGTTCAAACGGGATGCCATGAGATCTATCTCTTGCAACCCCCATTTGTCTACTAGAGTCTGATAGACCTCCGGGTGTAGAGCCCATTTGCTTGCTTGAATGGTGTGTCGACTGAGAAAATCCGCTTCCCAGTTTAGGACTCCTGGAACTAACACTGCGGACAAGGCTGGATGATGGAGTTCTGCCCACTTTAGTATGTTACTTACCTCCTTCATTGCTTTTTGGCTGCGAGTTCCTTCACTGATGGTTGAGGTACGCTACTGCAGTTGCATTGGCCGAGCGGATCAGGACTGGTTTTCCTTGAAGAATGTCCTTTGCCTGAATCAGTGCCATGTATATGGCTCGAACTTCCAACAGATTTATTGGCAGGCAACTTTCTTCTTTGGTCCATTGCCCCTGGAACCACAATTTTGTGGACACTGCTCCCCAGCCCTGAAGACTGGCATCTGTTGTCAGGATCTCCCAATCTGATATCCAAAAGGGTCTCCCCTTGTCTAGATGGGATGTTTGTAGCCACCAGGCTAATGACTTTCTTACTTTTGCCGAAAGTAGCATAGTCTGTGTCTTTATTGTCTGATGTAGTCCATTCCATTTGGCAATAATCAGATGCTGCAGAGGTCTTGAGTGGAATTGTGCATACTCCACCATGTCGAATGTTGACACCATCAAACCCATCACTCGCATTGCTGCGTGAATGGATACCTTTTGACTGTGCAACAAGTCCTGAATCCTTGACTGTACCTTGGATATCTTGTTCCGAGGTAAAAATACTCTCTGCAGACCTGAATCCAGTACAGCCCCCAAGTGAGTCATCCATTGTGACGGAACCAGAGATGATTTTGCCCAATTTATGAGCCACCCGTGCCTCTGCATAAATGTTATTTTCTGTTGGAGATGACACAGGAGCAATTCCAGTGTCTGTGCCAGGATTAAAAGGTTGTCGAGGTATGGAAAAATTCTTATTCCCTGCTTGCGGAGATAAGCTGCCATAACCACCATAATCTTGGTAAATACTCTGGGGGCTGTGGCTAACCCAAAGGGTAGGGCCTGGAACTGAAAATGCTGTTGGAGGATTGCGAACCTGAGATCACACTGATGGGACAGTGCTATAGGAACATGTAGGTAAGCATCCTGAATATCCAGGGATACCATATAATCCCCTGGTTCCATGGCCAAAACTATGGAACGTAAAGTCTCCATGTGAAACCGCGGTACCCAAATGTATTTGTTTAGCATTTTGAGATTGAGAATGGGCCGAAATGACCCATTTGGCTTCTGAACCAAAAACAGGTTGGAGTAAAAACCCTGTCCTTGTTGTGCAGGGGGTACTGGAATGACTACTCCTGACTGAAGCAATTTCTGAACTGCTTCTTGCAAAGCCCTGGCCTTCGTCTCTACCCGAGACGGGCTGGTGCAGAAGAACCTTCGAGGAGGGTGCTTCTTAAAGGGAAAAACATAACCTAGAGATACCCCTTCCTGCACCCAGGCATCTGTTGTAGACTGCTGCCAGATCTGTGCAAACTGAAGAAGTCGGCCCCCTACCCTGCGATCCCCCAGGTGGAGGCCCTCACCATCAGGCTGATAGCTTGTCTTCTGCTTTGGAAGCCGGCACTCTGGTAGCCCAATGCTTTTTTGACTTACCAAACTTATTGTATTGGGGCTGCTTGTGACCACTTTTTCCCTTTGCTATTCCTTGAGACTGAAAGGGCCGGAAAGCCGGACCCTTAGGATTGGAGATATATGTGGAAGGAAACTTGACGTTTTTGGAGTCTGCTTCTGACTCCAGAATATCTGTCAATTCTTTACCAAAAAGAATATTTCCAGAAAAAGGCAAAGATTCTAAAACCTTCTTGGATTCTGAATCAGCTTTCCACATACGTAGCCAAACTGCTCTGCGAGCAGCTATTGTTGAGGCTGATGCCCTAGAAGCAATAGTACCCATATCTAATGCTGCTTCTTCCAAGAATACTTCAGCCTGTTTAATATGAGCTATATGGGATTTTTGCTCTCTGGAAACTAATGAAAAATGCCCTTCCAACTCATCAGCCCAGGCAGCCACTACCTTTGCCACCCAAGCTGAAGCCATGGCTGGCCTTATTACTGCTCCAGACAGAGAAAATATAGTTTTTAGGAAACCATCCACTCTCCTATCCGTGACATAATTTAATGATGTTGATGGCAAAGGCAAAATAGATTTTTGTGATAGTCGAATCACATGCATATCTACTTTAGGAGCCACCTCCCTTTTTAAACAATCCCCAGCTGGAAAAGGATAATTGGAATCCAATTTTTTGGGAATCCTATATTTTTTATTGGGTGTAGCCCAAGCTTCTTCCATGATTTCCGTCAGCCGATCTGACCCTGGAAACTCAGTCTTAACTGTTTTGGGACGTTTAAACACAGGTGCCTTGGTTTTTAACACAGGCTCTGCTGTATCTTCTAAGGATAGAATGGCTTTCATTGCTCTAATTAACTCAGCTATATCCACTGAGCTGAGACCTTCTTCCTCCTATTCGTATGCCGAAGTAGAGTAAATTGAGCTCTCAACTTTCAATGAATCCTCATGTGTAGGCTGTGAAGGTGAAGATTTACTTACCACCGGTTTATCAGCTTGTTTCATTTGAGAAGCTGCTGGGGGAAATGATATACCGTAGGTAGGGAGCTGCATGTAAGGGTTAATAGTGTACCCCATTCCCGGTACAGAAGCTGTAGGAATTATCTGCTCAGCTATACTGGACAAGGTCTGTGCAAACATAGCCAATCTGCCTTGTATCCTGCGGAAAAGCAAAACAATTTGCACATAAACCATCCTGAACCAGATCCTGAGAGGATAATACAGTTTTGCAAGACAAACATGATATGAGTGTTGGTATTGCTGTAAGTGTACCTTCGTCACCTTTGCCGCTCTTAGACATGATAAATAATCAGCACTTTCACAGTGTACTACACAATTTGTGACTGTAATCACTTTAAACCTTCTAAAGTGATATACAATCTGACCCTACCCATGCATCAGCATTGAGAATCAGAAAAAAACAACTGACAACATATAGTAAAGTCAGCAATCACACTAGCAGTCAGTGTTATATATTAGTCATATGAGCACATCATCAACTACAAACACATTTTTAAGTATGTAGGAGCACATATTACTGAGTCTTGTTTTAAACAGATCTAACGTATTCAGACGCAATGCGACAGAAACCACAGTAAATGTATACAGACTCATATGCACTAGGCACTTATCTAACTATTCGTTCTCAAAAATAAGAATTTACTCACCGGTAATTCTATTTCTCATAGTCCGTAGTGGATGCTGGGGACTCCGTAAGGACCATGGGGATTAGCGGCTCCGCAGGAGACTGGGCACAACTATAAAGAAAGCTTTTAGACTACTGGTGTGCACTGGCTCCTCCCACTAAGACCCTCCTCCAGACCTCAGTTAGGATACTGTGCCCGGAAGAGCTGACACAATTAGGAAGGATTTTGAATCCCGGGTAAGACTCATACCAGCCACACCAATCACACCGTATAACTCGTGATACAATACCCAGTTAACAGCATGATAACAACTGAGCCTCTCAACAGATAGCTTTCACTGATTTAGGGCTTTCACTGATTTAGGATGCGGCAGTCCAGCCGCAGAATGTGCAAGCTGAATCGTACTACAGATCCAGCGAGCAATAGTCTGCTTAGAAGCAGGTGCACCCAACTTGTTGGGCGCATACAGGATAAAAAGCGAGTCAGTCTTCCTGACTCCAGCTGTCCTGGAAACATAAATTTTTAGGGCCCTGATTACATCCAACAACTTGGAAGCCTCCAAGTCATTCGTAGCCGCAGGCACCACGATAGGTTGGTTCAGATTGATACCACTTTGGGGAGAAACTGGGGACGAGTCCTCAATTCTGCCCTACCCATATGGAAAATCAGATAAGGGCTTTTACATGACAAAGCCGCCAATTCTGAAACACGCCTGGCCGAAGCCAAGGCCAACAACATGACCACTTTCCACGTGAGATATTTTAAATCCACGGTTTTCAGTGGCTCAAACCAATGTGACTTTAGGAAATCCAACACCACGTTGAGATCCCAAGGTGCCACTGGAGGCACAAAAGGGGGCTGAATATGCAGCACTCCCTTAACAAAAGCCTGAACTTCAGGTAGTGAAGCCAATTCTCTCTGGAAGAAAATCGATAGAGCCGAAATCTGGACCTTAATGGAACCCAATTTAAGGCTCATAGTCACCACTGACTGCAGGAAGTGCAGGAACCGGCCCAGCTGAAATTCTTCCGTTGGGGCCTTCCTGGCCTCACACCACGCAACATATTTTCGCCATATGCGGTGATAATGGTTTGCGGTTACTTCTTTCCTAGCTTTTATCAGCGTAGGAATGACTTCCTCCGGAATGCCCTTTTCCTTCAGGATCCGGTGTTCAACCGCCATGCCGTCAAACGCAGCCGCGGTAAGTCTTGGAACAGACAGGGCCCCTGCTGCAGCAGGTCCTGTCTGAGCGGTAGAGGCCATGGGTCCTCTGACATCATTTCTTGAAGTTCCGGATACCACGCTCTTCTTGGCCAATCCGGAACAATGAGTATAGTTCTTACTCCTCTTCTCCTTATTATCCTCAGTACCTTTGGTATGAGAGGAAGAGGAGGGAACACATAAACCGATCGGTACACCCACGGTGTTACCAGAGCGTCCACAGCTATCGCCTGCGGGTCTCTTGACCTGGCGCAATATTTTTCTAGCTTTTTGTTTAGGCGGGACGCCATCATGTCCACCTGTGGTTTTTTCCACTGGTTTACAATCATTTGAAAGACTTCTGGATGAAGTCCCCACTCTCCCGGGTGGAGGTCGTGCCTGCTGAGGAAATCTGCTTCCCAGTTGTCCACTCCCGGAATGAACACTGCTGACAGTGCTAACACATGATTTTCTGCCCATCGGAGAATCCTTGTGGCTTCTGCCATCGCCGTCCTGCTTCTCGTGCCGCCCTGTCGATTTACATGGGCGACTGCCGTGATGTTGTCTGACTGGATCAGTACCGGTTGGTTTTGAAGCAGGGGTTTTGCCTGACTTAGGGCATTGTAAATGGCCCTTAGTTCCAGAATATTTATGTGCAGGGAAGTCGCCTGACTTGACCATAGTCCTTGGAAGTTTCTTCCCTGTGTGACTGCTCCCCAGCCTCGAAGGCTGGCATCCGTGGTCACCAGGACCCAGTCCTGTATGCCGAATCTGCGGCCCTCTTGAATATGAGCACTCTGCAGCCACCACAGCAGAGACACCCTTGTCCTTGGAGACAGGGTTATCAGACGATGCATCTGAAGATGCGATCCGGACCACTTGTCCAACAGGTCCCACTGAAAGGTTCTTGCATGAAACCTGCCGAATGGAATCGCTTCGTAGGAAGCTACCATTTTTCCCAGGATCCGCGTGCAGTGATGCACCGACACCTGTTTTGGTTTTAGGAGGCCTCTGACTAGAGATGACAGCTCCTTGGCCTTCTCCTCCGGGAGAAACACTTTTCTCTGTTCTGTGTCCAGAACCATCCCTAGGAACAGCAGGCGTGTCGTAGGGACCAGCTGTGACTTTGGAATGTTTAGAATCCAGCCGTGCTGTTGTAGCACTTCCCGAGATAGTGCTACCCCTACCAACAACTGCTCTCTGGACCTCGCCTTTATCAGGAGATCGTCCAAGTACGGGATAATTAAAACTCCCTTCCTTCGAAGGAGTATCATCATTTCCGCCATTACCTTGGTAAAGACCCTCGGAGCCGTGGAGAGACCGAACGGCAACGTCTGGAATTGGTAATGACAATCTTGTACCACAAACCTGAGGTACTCCTGGCGAGGATGGTAAATGGGGACATGTAGGTAAGCATCCTTGATGTCCAGCGATACCATGTAATCTCCCTCGTCCAGGCTTGCAATAACCGCCCTGAGCGATTCCATCTTGAACTTGCATTTTTTGATATATGTATTCAAGGATTTCAAATTTCAAATGGGTCTCACCGAATCGTCCGGTTTCGGTACCACATACATTGTGGAATAGTAACCCCTTCCTTGTTGAAGTAGGGGCACCTTTACTATCACTTGTTGTGAATACAGCTTTTGAATTGCCTGTAACACTGCCTCCCTGCCTGAGGGAGTGGTTGGCAAGGCAGATTTGAGGAAACGGCGGGGGGGAGACGTCTCGAATTCCAGTTTGTACCCCTGAGATACTATTTGAAGGATCCAGGGATCCACCCGTGAGCGAGCCCACTGATTGCTGAAATGCTTGAGACGGGCCCCCACCGTACCTGGCTCTGCCTGTGGAGCCCCAGCGTCATGCTGTGGACTTAGAGGAAGCGGGGGAGGACTTTTGCTCCTGGGAACTGGCTGTATCCATAACCCTCTCCTGGCAGAAATGGACATAGCACTAATTTTGGATGCCAGCCGGCAAATATCCCTCTGTGCATCCCTCATGTATAAAAGTGCGTCTTTTATATGCTCTACGTTCAGCAAAATAGTGTCCCTGTCTAGGGTATCTATATTTTCTGACAGGGAATCTGACCACGCAGCAGCAGCGCTGCACATCCAGGCTGAAGCTATAACCGGTCTCAGTATCACACCTGTGTGTGTATATATAGATTTCAGGATAGCCTCCTGCTTTCTATCAGCAGATTCCGTCAGGGCGGCCGTATCCGGAGATGGTAGTGCCACCTTTTTCGACAAGCGTGTGAGCGCTTTATCCACCCTAGGGGATGTTTCCCAGCGTGACCTATCCTCTGGCGGGAAAGGGTACGCCATTAGTAACCTCTTAGAAATTACCATCTTTTTATCAGGGGAAGCCCATGCTTCTTCACACACTTCGTTTAACTCTTCAGATGGAGGAAAAGCTACTGGTAGTTTTTTCTCTCCAAACATTATACCCTTTTTTGTGGTACCGGGGTTAACATCAGAAATGTGCAACACATTTTTCATTGCCTCAATCATGTAACGTGTGGCCCTACTGGAAGTTACATTAGTCTCTTCGTCGTCGACACTGGAGTCAGTATCCGTGTCGACATCTGTGTCAACCATCTGAGGTAGCGGGCGTTTTAGAGCCCCTGATGGTTTTTGAGACGCCTGGGCAGGCACAGGCTGAGAAGCCGGCTGTCCCACATTAGGTATGTCGTCAAACCTTTTATGTAAGGAGTCGACACTATCACGTAATTCCTTCCACAGCACCATCCACTCAGGTGTCGACCCCGCAGGGGGTGACATCACATTTACAGGCATCTGCTCCGCCTCCACATAAGCCTCCTCATCAAACATGTCGACACAGCCGTACCGACACCACCGCAAACACACAGGGAATGCTCTGACAGAGGACAGGACCCCACAAAGCCCTTTGGGGAGACAGAGAGAGAGTATGCCAGCACACACCAGAGCGCTATATAACACTGGGATCCCACTATCAATGAGTGATTTCCCTAGAGCTGCTTTTTTTATATATATTACATATATATATATCTATACTGCGCCTAAATTTAGTGCCCCCCCTCTCTTTTTTACCCTTCTGTAGTATTCTCAGACTGCAGGGGAGAGCCAGGGAGCTTCCTTCCAGCTGAACTGTGAGGAAAAATAGCGCCAGTGTGCTGAGGGAGAAGCCCCGCCCCCTTTTCGGCGGACTTTCTCCCGCTTTTTCTGGAATACTGGCAGGGGTGATTTTACATCTATATAGCCTCTGGGACTATATATGATGTATATTTTGCCAGCCAAGGTGTTATTTATTGCCCTCAGGGCGCCCCCCCCCAGCGCCTTGCACCCATCAGTGACCGAAGTATGAGGTGTACACGAGGAGCAATGGCGCACAGCTGCAGTGCTGTGCGCTACCTTGGTGAAGACTGAAGTCTTCTGCCGCCGATTTTCCGGACCTTCTTCGTGCTTCTGGCTCCGGGAACGAACACCAAGGTCGGGTCCTGCGGTCGATCCCTCTGGAGTTAAGGTGTCCAGTAGCCTAAGAAGCCCAAACTACCACCTGTTAGGTAGGTTCGCTTCTTCTCCCCTTAGTCCCTCGCTGCAGTGAGTCTGTTGCCAGCAGATCTCACTGAAAATAAAAAACCTAAATATACTTTCTTTCTAGGTGCTCAGGAGAGCCCCTAGTGTGCATCCAGCTCGGCCGGGCACAAGAATCTAACTGAGGTCTGGAGGAGGGTCTTAGTAGGAGGAGCCAGTGCACACCAGTAGTCTAAAAGCTTTCTTTATAGTTGTGCCCAGTCTCCTGCGGAGCCGCTAATCCCCATGGTCCTTACGGAGTCCCCAGCATCCACTTAGGACGTTAGAGAAAAAGCAGATAGAGATTTAATGCTGTATAGCCCGTACTCAGTAGAGTGGGATACACAGGGAGACTCACCTCGCTTCCAGGATCGATCAATACGTTAGCGAACGCTGAGTGGATCCAGATGCTACTAGTGTACACTACCGCTCCATGAACCTATAGTGAACACAGACACTCAGTGAACACAGACGCACCGGTCACACACCTATGCTGCGACCAGATCCCCTCGTGGTAGCGCTTAGTGAACACAGACGCACCGGTCACTCAGCCGCCTATGCTGCGACCGGGTCCCCTCGTGGTAGCGCTCAGTGAACACAGACGCACCGGTCACACAGCCACCTATGCTGCGACTGAGACCCCTTGTGGTAGCGCCTGGTACGGAAGCGAGGAAACAGTTCATGGCGGGAGACTCGGCGGAAACTGGTCATGAACCGGGGGGAGGGCGACCAGGAGAGCGTCTGACTCCCCCTGCTGACATCAACCCTAGGGATCGCGGCCTCATACTATTCCTGGTGCCTAAGATCCCTAAGGACTAGGGCTGGTGCACCCGCCATGGTAGCCGCGTCAGCTACTGTTGGTAGTCTCCTCCCAATACAGTGCGGCTGTGTCCGTATTCCATCTACTAAACGGAACCGATGCCTTACCATCTCCCGTGCTCCGGCCACAGCCTGGTAACGTCTGGTCGACCTGCTAGTATATCTGACACAGACGCCCGCCGAAACAGCACTGTACTCATGGGTAAGTGTTGTCGCGACCTGGCGGAGAGTTGTTGGAGCGACTCTTTCTAAGTGTATAAGACACTGTTTAGAAAGATCACTCAAAAAAAACTAGTAAGACTATAAAAATAACATAAGAAAGCTTAGGGCTGCTAAAAACACAACAGCCCTCTGACTATGGTCCAGCTCCTGCCGCATCAAACAAAAAACTGATTTGCCTGAGCCAGTGAGCGGGGATATATGGACAGGCCCGTTGCATCCTGGGAGGCCAGAAAGCTTTGATCGTTTGGTGCCAATCCGCTGTCGCTCCATCATATCCCATTGTTATCGTGTGGATAACCTGTGGACCCTGCCGGAGAAAACTGGACTTTCAAGGAGCCCAAACGGAGGCCCACATCCACACCCGACTGTAGAAAAAGGAGAAAAACATCCTAGTTGAAATTCCACTGCAGGAAATTTCCTTTTTTCACACCATGAGACATATTTTTTCCAAATACGGAGGTAATGTTTAGACTTTACCCCTTTCCTAGCCTGGATCAGGGTAGGAATAACCTTGTTCGGAATACCCTTCCGGACTAAAATCTGACGTTTAATTTCCATGTCGTCAAACGTAGCTGCAGTAAGTCTTGATAGATGAACGGCCCCTGCTGCAGAAGATCCTCTCGCAGAAGTAGAGGCCACGGGTCCTCCAGGAGCAACCCTAAGAGATCCGCGTACCTGGCCCTTCTTGGCCAATCTGCAGCAATGAGAATCGCTTGAACCTTTTCCCTTTTTATTCTTTTGAGAATTCTTGGGATCAGTGGAAGAGGTGGGAACACGTAAACCATCTGGTAAAGCCATGGAGTCACCAGAGCATCCACTGCCACAGCTTGTGGGTCCCTCGACCTGTAACAATAGCGCTTTCTTCTTGTTGAGACGAGAGGCCATCAGGTCTATCTGTGGAATTCCCCACCGACATGTTAAGGACTCGAACACCTGTGGGTGAAGGCCCCACTCTCCTGGGTGGAGGTCGTGTCTGCTGAGGAAGTCCACTTCCCAGTTGTCTACTCCCGGAATGAAGATTGCCAACAGCGCCACCGCGTGTCTTTCTGCCCAGAGGAGAATTTTTGTTACCTCTGACAGTGCAGCTCTGCTCTTCGTTCCTCCCTGTCGGTTTATGTACGTTACAGCCGTCATGTTGGCCGACTGAACCTGAATGGCTTGATCTTGAAGATGTGACGCCTGAAGAAGGGCGTTGTATATGGCCCTTAGTTCCAGAATGTTGATCGGAAGAATGGCCTCCTGACTTGACCATTTTCCTTGGAACTGCTCCCCTTGGGTGACTGCTCCCCAACCTCTGAGGCTTGCGTCTGTAGTTTGCAGAATCCAATTTTGAATTCCGAACCTGCAACCCTCGGTCAGGTGAGACGTCTGAAGCTACCACAGAAGGGAGATCCTGGCTTTTGGCGACAGACGTATCCTCTGGTGCATGTGAAGATGCGATCCGTACCACTTGTCCAACAGATCCAGCTGGAACGGTCTTGTGTGAAACCTTCCGTACTGTAGTGCCTCGTAAGAGGCTACCATCTTTCCTAGGAGGTGGATGCAAGATGCACTGATATCCGGGACGGTTTCAGGATGTCCCGCACCATGGACTGGATCACCAATGCCTTTTCCATCGGAAGAAACACCTTCTGTGCCTCTGTATCCAGTATCATTCCCAAGAACAGAAGTCTCCTTGTTGGGTCCAGGTGAGATTTCGGCATATTCAGAATCCACCCATGATCCTGGAGTAGGCGAGTCGATAGGGCAATGCTGTGCAACAACTTCTCTCTGGACAGTGCCTTGATCAGCAGGTCATCCAGTTGTGATAGCCGGGCAGCGCCGGGTCCATCAGTCATTTTTAAAAGCATTGCACGCCAGGCCGTATCATCACATAAGCAAGCAGTTTATTCACAGTTCAGACAGGGTTATCACAACAATAACATTTGATTTCTGGTTCTCCTCTCTCCAGCGTAATATTCATATGGGTTACATAAGGTTAGCATTACCTTCCATTCGCTTCACTGGCAATAACAGCATTAACAATGATGTGACAGCATTACAGTACAGTACACACCATCGCAGTCTCTGGGAATCAGTAGTGCGGCGTCCGCAAACTGAGATTCATTTTGGTGTGCTCTCCCCCATTCGCTAGGGGCTCTATCTAAACGGGATCTCTCATGGACACGTTACTGGGGACCTTCCGCCAAACGTGGTTTCCTACTACTCACCCAGATAGTCCTCATCCGAAGACTCACACCTCCCGTCCTGCTTCTAGGGTACCCCTGAAGGTGGGGATCCCCTTTGTTCCTTTCCCTGATTGCTCATGCAGTTGCTGCTCTCACACTGCGAATCTGGATATCTCTTGCTCTTCCTAGCAGCACCTACATGCTGCTCCATAATGCTAGGGGCTGTTGAGTACAATGCATGTTCCACAGCCCTAGCATGGGCTCTCATCCCTGGTCACTTAGCCTGTGTCTTCCATCCTCAGCTCACACTGAATTCTAGCCTGTGCTTTGTTCCTTCTCCACAAAACCCCCTACACTTCCTGTCGTAACCCCCTACATGTGGCAGGGTCTATGAGAACTGGTTTGACTAGTTTTGGGGCCATAAACTCCCCCACTCACTAATAAGAATCAAAAGGCTTTTGGAACTTTACAAAATCTTTTAACATTCCAGTATGCCCCATAACACCCCTGCTAAAATCTTGCGTGTCCCCACGCAATATACCTATGAGATTGCAAAAACTCTAGCAAGGAACAGTCTCTTATACTCTACAGCAAGGTCAAAACATAACACACAATAAACAAGCATAATTGCAGTATACATCACACACACAGTATAACAATCGCATGAGCAGAAAAACATGGCATGCAAACACACAATATAACAATTACATGAGCAGAAAAACATGGCATGCAAAACATCACATGAAATACAAATCACATATACTGCTGCCTTTTTCCTGTGAATTACAGTCCTGGGTCACAGATGATAATGAATGTTCCAACATTTTCTGGCACTTGTGCCAAACACTTAGAACCTGCCCGTCCGGTCCTTGTCTCCCCCAGTTTGCTGGGTCAAAAGAGGTAGGTGACTTTCATGGGCCCCTCCCAATAAAGTTTTCCCCAAATTGTCAAATAAATCTTCGCTATCGATCCTGTTTGCGGACGCCAAGTTGTGATAGCTGGGCAGCGCCGGGTCCATCAGTCATTTTTAAAAGCATTGCACGCCAGGCCGTATCATCACATAAGCAAGCAGTTTATTCACAGTTCAGACAGGGTTATCACGACAATAACATTTGATTTCTGGTTCTCCTCTCTCCAGCGTAATATTTATATGGGTTACATCAGGTTAGCATTTCCTTCCATTCGCTTCACTGGCAATAACAGTATTAACAATGATGTGACCGCATTACAGTACAGTACATACCAGCGAAGTCTCTGGGAATCAGTAGTGCGGCGTCCGCAAACTGAGATTCATTTCGGTGTGCTCTCCCCCATTCGCTAAGGGCTCTATCTATACGGGATCTCTCATGGACACGTTACTGGGGGCCTTCCGCCAAATGTGGTTTCCTACCACTCACCCAGATAGTCCTCTCCCGAAGACTCACACCTCCCGTCCTGCTTCTAGGGTACCCCTGAAGGTGGGGATCCCCTTTGTTCCTTTCCCTGATTGCTCATGCTGTTGCTGCTCTCACACTGCGAATCTGGATAGCTCTTGCTCTTCCTAGCAGCACCTACATGCTGCTCCATAATGCCAGGGGTTGAGGAGTACAATGCATGTTCCACAGCCCTAGCATGGGCTCTCATCCCTGGTCACTTAGCCTGTGTCTTCCATCCTCAGTCCTCAGCTCACACTGAATTCTAGCCTGTGCTTTGTTCCTTCTCCTCAAAACCCCCTACACTTCCTGTCGTAACCCCTACATGTGGCAGGGTCTATGAGAACTGGTTTGACTAGTTTTGGGGCCATAAACTCCCCCACTCACTGACAAGAATCAAAAGGCTTTTGGAACTTTCCAACATCTTTTAACATTCCAGTATGCCACACAGGTATGGTATAATATTTACCCCCTGCATGTGGAGGAGAAACATCATCTCTGCCATTACCTTGGTAAACACCCTTGGTGCCATAGAGAGGCCAAATGGCATGGCCTGGAACTGGTAGTAACAGTCCTGCAATGCAAACCTTAGATAAGCCTGATGAGGCGGGCAAATTGGAACATGAAGGTACGCATCCTTGATGTCCAGAGACACCAGGAAATCCTCTTCCTCCAGACTCGAGATCACCGCTCTCAGAGACTCCATCTTGAATTTGAACACCCTTAAATACAGGTTCAGTGACATGAGGTTCAATATGGGCCTTACCGAACCGTCCGGTTTCGGTACTACAAATAGGCTGGAATAAAATCCTTTGTGTTGTAGGTGAATTGGAACTGGGCCAATGACCTGGGCCTGTACCAGTTTCTGAATTGCTGCCTGTAAGGTCAAACTGGCTTCTGGAGAAGCTGGTAAGCCTGATTTGAAGAATCTGAGAGGCGGGAGTTCCTGAAACGCCAGTCTGTAACCCTGTGTGATAAGATCTTTGACCCAGGGATCTTGGCATGATGTTGCCCAAATGTGACTGAAATAACGCAACCTGGCTCCCACGTGCCCATCTTCCAGGCAGTGTGCGCCACCGTCATGCTGAGGGCTTTGAGGAAGCAGACCCGGAGGCCTGTTCCTGAGAACCTGCAGCAGCGGGTTTTCTGGGTTTACCTCTATTCCCTTTGAAGGTCGTATAAGAACCCTTGGATTTGCCTTAAAAATTTGCTGTCCGAAAGGACTGCAGGTTTGGAGCAGAGTAGGTTTTCCTAGCTGGTGTTGCTGTGACAGGAAGGTATGTAGATTTACCCAACGTATCCTTGGATATCCACGTATCCAGTTAATCTCCAAACAGAGCCTCACCCATGAATGGTAGGCTTTCCACGCCTTTCCTGGAATCCGCATCCGCAGTCCACTGGCGTAGCCACAGGCCCCTGCGTGCTGACACTGCCATGGCAGAGGTGCGTGCATTGAGTAGACCAATTTCTTTGATGGCCTCCACCATAAAGTTAGCAGAATCCTGAATATGCTGCAGGAGTAAAACAATATCGTCCCTGGTTAAGGAATCTAAACTGTCAATTAGATTACCTGACCATTTAGCAATGGCCCTAGTGATTTATGCACAAGCAATAGTGGGTCTCTGGGCCACCCCAGCCGATGTGTATAAAGACTTGAAAGTGGTCTCAATCTTGCGGTCAGCAGTGTCTTTCAAGGACGCAATACCGGGAACCGGTAAGACTATGCGACAACCTGGACACAGATGCGTCCACAATCGGCGTTTTTTTCCATTTCTTCCTATCCTCTGCAGGAAAGGGAAAAGAAGAAATCAATCTCTTAGGGATCTGAAACTTTTTATCAGGGTTTACCCACATTTCTTCGAAAAGTGCATTTAATTCCTTTGAAGCGGGGAAGGTAGCTGAGGATTTCTTTTTAGTATTAAAATAAGATTCCTCTTCAACCTCATCTGTCTTGTCAGGAATATGTAGGACAGTTCTGATAGCCTCAATGAGAGCCTGTATTCCCTGTGACAGGACGGCATCCTCCCCACTCGTATCCACTTCACCCTCCTCAGGATCTGATGTATCAGGATCCGTATAACCCTGCATGATTTGGGCCTGAGTAAGTTTTTGTGGGCAAATGGTGAGAGCTTGGGGTGCCGACATGGGAGCTGAATCTCTATGTATCAGGTCCTCCATAGACTGCCGCAAGAATTGTGTTTCCTTTTCATTATTAGAGAGCTTATTTGAAATATTTTAAATCATCCCTTTAATGGAAGCCAACCACGGGGGTTCAGTCCCACTGGACTGGGAGTGAACACTATCCTGAGTACAGGGTAGTGAGTCCCCAGGGGATGAGAGACATTCAGCTGTACAAGAAACATAGGGGGTCATTCCGACTCGATCGCTTGCTGCAGTTTGTCGCAGTGCAGCGATCGGGTTGGAAATGCGCATGCACCGGCGCCACAGTGCGCTGGCGCATGGCAGCTTTCGTTGCCTAGCGATTGCCTCTGAGACAGGGGGAGCGGTCCGGCCAACGCAGGCGTGGCCGGACCGTTGGGGGGGGGGGGGGGGGGGCGGCTGCGTGACGTGGCCAGCGGGAGCGACGAGCAACTCCCGGCCAGCTGCAGGAGCTGCGCTGGCCGGGAGTTACTTCTCAAATACAAAGGCAGATGCGATGCTTTTGTATTTGTGTGGGGGGGGGGGGGCCGGCACTGACATGCGGGGCGGACTAGCCCTGTGCTGGGCATCCCCCCGCATGTCTAAGTTAACGATCGTAGCTGTGCTAAATTTAGCACAGCTACGATCAACTCAGAATGAGCCCCACAGTCCCTGGACATGATTGTAAAGGGACACCTACACACACAATAGGTGAAAACACAGTATATGTAGGCAGGGTCTTAGAGAGAGACAGAATTCAGAGTCAGCCATACAGCGCCCCTTTAGCAGTAGTAAAAACTAAGCTGGGTCGCAATAACTAAGCACCGGAGTAGTGCTTATAATATTAACACTGCTCTCCCCCTCCCTAAGACCCCCTGGTACCGCTGAGGAGACTTGGGGTCCTGTTAGAGGAGCTGCGCATCCCTGTGTAATGCTGCTTGTCTGAGTTGCAGAGGGAAATGTCGCTGGAGAGCTGCTGGATCCACTCAGTGGGAAGTTCCGCCCCTGTAATGGCACGCCTGCTTCCTGCCTTATTTTATACTGGCCCTGTGGTAATTTTGATCTAACTAAGGGGGTAATTCTGAGTTGATCGCAGCAGGAACTTTGTTAGCAATTGGGCAAAACCATGTGCACTGCAGGGGAGGCAGATATAACATGTGTAGAGAGAGTTAGATTTGGGTGGGGTGAGTTCAATCTGCAATCTAAATTGCAGTGTAATAATAAAGCAGCCAGTATTTACCCTGCACAGAAACAAAATAACCCACCCAAATCTAACTCTCTCTGCAAATGTTATGTCTGCCCCCCCTGCAGTGCACATTGTTTTGCCCAATTGCTAAAAAATGTCCTGCTGCGATCAACTTGGAATTACCCCCTAAGTGTAGAAACGCTTGTTAGCAGTGTTTGGCCAGTGTGGGTATCTTGGGTGGCCCAGCACGCCCCTCACAGCGGGACCTGCCGCAGCATGTGTCCTTCTGAGCCTCCCTGGAGCGCAGTCTGAACCCTGTTGCCGCCATTTCCGCCGGTGACCCGCTAACCGGGACCCTGGCGCTGTACTCGCCACTCTTCAATCTTCAGGCTTTGTTAGGGGGTGGCGGCTTGCTGCGGGAGGGTACGCTGCACTATGGTATGGCTTGCGAATAGCTCCCTCAGGAGCTCAGTGTCCTGTCAGCAGAGAAACGGGACCATTAACTCTCAGGAAGTTAGGCCGCTCTCCCCCCTAAGTCCCACGAAGCAGACAGGCTGTTGCCTAAACAGCCCTGACTGAAAATATTAAACATTGAAAATAAAAGTGGAAAACTGTTCAGGAGCTCTCCAAAGCGTGACCGGCTCCTCCAGGCACATTTTCTAAACTGAGTCTGGTAGGAGGGGCATAGAGGGAGGAGCCAGCCTACACTATTGATTTCTTAAAAAGCCCATGGCTCCTAGTGGACCTGTCTATACCCCATGGTACTAATGTGGACCCCAGTATCCTCTAGGACGTAAGAGAAAAAGGATTGCTGCACATCAGATTAATTACTAGGAATATTTAAAACATCTCTTATTGCAATAATAAGTGAGTCTACACCCTGTGCAGCACAGGAATCACATACCTCCCAACTATTCATTCTCCTAAAGAGGGACACAGGCGCTCCTGTATAAGGGGTGTGGCCTAAGAAAAGGGGGCATGGCTTCGCAGGGGGGGGGGGGCAACCGCAAGCCACACCCCATTTTCGTCACTGAGGGGGCATGCCCATCGCTCTGTGAGCCGCTGGCATGCCCCCTCTCCCTCTGACTCCAGTGAATACTATTCACCGCTGCTCTGCTAAGCAGGGCAGCGAGAGACAGAGCCTCCCAACTGCCCCCACCGCGGGACACTGTGGCCCGCGGGTGGGACAGTCCCCAAAAAACGGGTCTGTCCCGCGAAAATCGGGACAGTTGGGAGGTATGGAATCATCTAACTCAGCATTTGATTCCAGCTCCTCCCCCTCTTCCACCTCCGGTACCTCCTCCTCGGATTCCGAGAGGATATCAGGTAACTCCCTTTTTTGAAGTGAAGGAGTAGAGAGAGGAGAAATACGTCTGCTATCTGCCCTTTGTCTGAGCAGCCATAGACTGTTGTAACTGATGCCCTTCTTGCCTTGCAGTAGTTAACTCATTAGACATGTCAGCCCAGTGGCGGAACTACCACCAGTACAAGCGTGCCTTGCACTGGGGCCCACCGCTGTCAAGGGGCCCAAAGATAGCGGCATGTAATGACTAATGAGTCAAACTGACTCATTACATGCTGCCTGCCACTGTGTGATGCAGGCCGCTGAAGAGAGGAGCAGCAGAGCGCAGGGACGCAGCCACGGGGAGGAGGAGGAGGAGGAGGGAGAGGGACTTGGGAGCCGCAGCAGCGCAATGTAATTGGTGGCGGTCCCGCTGCAGCGGCCCCTCTCCTTCCACATAGGGTGGCCGCCGCTGCTGTGAATGCTGGGATGCGATTCCCTCATCACAGCGTCGGTGGCCAGGCAATGTGGAAGAAGAGGGACAGCTGCAGCGGCACCGCCACCAATTACATTCCGCTGCTGCGGCTCCCGAGTCCCTCTCCCTCCTTTTCCCCTGCCCGGGATCTGCCTGCACCGAGGCGCCTGACTGCCTGAGCCAGCGGAGACAGTAAGTATCATCTGTTCTATCTCTCTCTCTCTATATATATCTTTCTATCTAGTCTGTCTGCCGTAATGTGTAAAAAGGGGACGCTGTCTGCCGTAATGTGTAAAAAAGGGGATGCTGTCTGCCGTAATGTGTAAAAAAAGGGACACTGTCTGCCGTAATGTGTAAAAAAGAGGACGCTGTTTGCCGTAATGTGTAAAAAGGGGACGCTGTCTGCCGTAATGTGTAAAAAAGGGGATGCTGTCTGCCGTAATGTTGTGTAAAAAGGGGACGCTGTCTGCCGTAATGTGTAAAAAGGGGACGCTGTCTGCCGTAATGTGTAAAAAAGGGGACACTGTCTGCCGTAATGTGTAAAAAAGGGGACACTGTCTGCCGTAATGTGTAAAAAAGGGGACGCTGTCTGCCGTAATGTGTAAAAAAGGGGACGCTGTCTGCCGTAATGTGTAAAAAAGGGGACACTGTCTGGCGTAATGTGTAAAAAAGGGGACGCTGTCTGCCGTAATGTGTAAAAAGGGGACGCTGTCTGCCGTAATGTGTAAAAAAGGGGACACTGTCTGCCGTAATGTGTAAAAAAGGGACGCTGTCTGCCGTAATGTGTAAAAAGGGGACGCTGACTGCCGTAATGTGTATAAACGGGACGTTGTCTGCAGTATTGTGTAAAAAAGGAACTCTGTCTGCCGTAATGTGTAAATAAGGGGACGCTGTCTGTCGTAATGTTTAAAAAAGGGGACGCTGTCTGCCGTTATGTGTAAAAAGGGGATGCTGTCTGCTCTAATGCATAAAAAGGGGAATCTGTCCGCCGTAATGCGTAAAAAGGGGCTCTACCTGGTGTAGTGGCGCTACTGTGCAGCGTAATCTGAATGATGGAGACTAATGTGCACAGTAATATGGATTGGTATTATTTTGTGGTCACACCCCTTTTCCCATGAAGCCACGCCTCTATATATTTTCGGCGCGCATTTCTCCTATTTTACATAGAGGGCGGCGCTGATGCCGTTTCTTGCATACAGCGCTAAAATGTCTAGTTACGGCACCCTGAGCAGGTCCCCCTCACCAGATCCTCTCCAGCACAGTGCCCCCATTGCATCCAAATAATCACCCCCCTCTCCACATCCTAAATCTAGGACACATCCACGTCCTAAACCTGAACGGATCCCATCTGTATGTGTATCTCTACCCTGTTATGTCATACTGTACTTTGCATCCCTGAGTGTAGCTGAATATTGTATATGTATATATATGTATATATATATATATATATATAAAGAAAAACAACTGCTCCGGCACTCCACGAAGTCCAAGACTGGACTGATGCTGCTCTGGTGCCCTCACCAACCGGGAACCGGTGGTATATAGTGGAAAAAAACGAGGCGGCACTCAGAGACTTTTCACTGCAATCATGTAATGGTGCAAATAGTGCAAATGGTCACATCAACGTTTCAGGGACCTGGTCCCCTTCTTCAGGATAACAGAAGTGCAAAACAAGAGTGTTTAAATAAGCATGGAAACACTTACCCCCTGACCCCATTCAATCACCAGCTGCAGCGTGTCTCTCTGGCCGCCCGCTCAGGACTTCCGCCCGGCTCACTGGCGTCTCAGCGGGACCGGAAGTGACGTCGCAGGAGCGAGCCACGTTACCATGGCAACCGCTCAAGACATACTCACTGTCTGAGCGTCGCCTCCTGACCGCGTCTCTCTCACTGCCGCCAATGCGTCCACAAGTGCCGCGAGGTCTGAAGCCCCATCACGGAAGCCCGATGCGTTACCATGGTAACGCTGTCAGCTGTGAAAAAACATAAAACAAAACAATAACATAAGAGAAAGTAAGATGACCTTGTTTTGTTTTATGTTTTTTCACAGCTGACAGCGTTACCATGGTAACGCATCGGGCTTCCGTGATGGGGCTTGTGATGTGATGAAAATGCGATTATACGGTCCGTTTCTTTCACCTGTTTCTCCGTTTTCTCCAAGGTAAAAAGACCCACTTGGACGAGGAATTTGACGATCCTGTATACAGACAACAGATGGATTAAAGAAGAAGTTTTGACAACCTTGTACACAGATAATTGATGAACTATGCCATAGACCCCCAGTTTCCCTAGAAATTTTAAATTTACGCTAGCCCAACACTTTTGTAAGTCTATGGACATTGACAAAGCTTTTTGCTCGCACTTTTTGGCAAAAGCCCAAAGAAGACTGCATTCAACAGACACCAGACAAGACTTCAACCGACAAATGTTCATTAACCTGACATAGAATACCACTGCATTTACCATAATTGTTTCTTATCTTCATCTCTACAACCTTCAGGTAATGACACACATAGTCGATAGGGAATACAGGCACAGATATCAGCAATCACATATTCCCCCCCATTCATGTATCATCAACTAAAATGTGCTCCCCCATTTTGTTGCAACCAAAAGCCGAAAAGAGCTCGGTAACGTTTGACAGCCCATCCACAGACCCGTACCGCGGGATAAGAAGGAATTCAAATGTATACTTCGCAATACCTCGAAGCTTGATTTAAGACACGTACGGCACGATGATACATGACCCCCCAAACATGGATTCATACACACATGCTTCTGCTATCTCACTAGGTCATACCCTTTTCTCTCCTTCTCCTCTCCTCCCCTACCCAACCATAGAAATGTATTTACACATGACATATATTTTTCTCTTTTTGAAATGTTTTAGGAAGTGGCAGTTATTGGTGACTGCCAAAGGGTGGACTGTCAAAGTCAGAAAAATATCATGATGCACACTGCCATATTTGCACCTCATACATGTCCGCGCTGCGCATGCGTGCGCTCTCCTGTGCGTACGCATACCCACTGTTACGTGCACCCGCAGGCGCACGGTATGCGCATTTACGGTACAGTTTATGTGCGCCTAGCGTGCGACTCGATCGTTACATATTTTAACCATATAATGTATTTTGTAGATTATGGTCCCTTTGATAGAATCTGAAAGTTTAGTTAATGTAGCATGTTCATGAACAAAGAGATCCCTCTTTGTTTGATACGAAGGGTTGGACAAGGGTTATACAGTGGAGTTTAGTATCCATCGGAAGAGTATTTAATTAGCAATATTCCGGTGTTGGTTTGAAGCGGATTAATCGCTCGTGCGAATAGTTATGGACATAAGAAGTTTATGGACTTTTACTATTATTTGCACTTTATTATCCATGCGGCGGGAAACCTAGTTTCCCACCCACCTGAGCAGTTGGAAATAGTCACAGCCCACCTGTATGAATCAACCTATGACCTTTTGTTATAATGCGAAGACGAATTCCTGTGTCCAATGAACAATGAGATTGTAGGGACCATTGTACTGTATTGTGTGTAGTGTATAAAAGGACAAGCCGATCTGATCCAGCTCTCTATTCTCTTCAACGGTTCTCACCACTGATAATCGGGAGCTGGATATCCAGAGGCGCATGCGATTGTTTCCTTTGTGCGTAAGTTTTCTCCGCAATCATATTGTCTTTATTGTTATTGTGAGCCATATCTCTCTCTCGTCTCCTCTTTCTCTCTCATTTTCCCTTAAACGTAATTGTATTGTATTGTATTTCATTTGTAGTTATCTGGTTAGTTAGTCTATGTTATATTGGTAGTGTATGACTTGTATTGTATTATTCTTTTGCAAATAGAACGTTCATAGAAGGTGTTAGAACCTAAGATCGGTATCTGTGTATTTCTTATATTTCTAAGTATTCTCAGAGCGTCGGAGACGCTCGAACAGCTTTTAAGTTAATAAGGTTACACTGTGTTACATTTACACCCTATCACTACACCAAGGTTTACTGCATAATACATTGTTTTATGGTATAGATATAAAGGTTTTACACTGTGAGCGTCAGCGCCGCTTGTGATCTCCTCGTGGTCCCGAGCGTCCGCTACGCTAATAGCGTATCATTACGTTAGTCGGCAGCCAATAGCGTGCCTGCCTGTGATCTCTTGGCCGTGAGCGAACGTGACGCTTGAGCGTCTCGACTACGGCTAAGCGATTGTTACGCAACGTGCGTACCCTTACGGTATTCCATACGTCAATAGCGTACAGTGTTCTTAGACCTCTTAAAGGGTTTTAAGTAAGATAAATATTTAGCTTTATCAATTGGCGGCTCGTCCGTCCTTCACATATCTATACTAGGTAATTTCAGCAGACATTATCCATCAGCAAAGGGCGGGAGGTCATATTCCTCGTAGTGCTGACCGGATAAGCGTCTGCTTCGCTTAGTAAAGGGTGCTGAAGGAATCTGGAACCGGAGGTAAGAACAACACGCTAGTGTCTTTTAAAACTGTTTATTTCTGTCTTGCGTACGCACGCACACGTATATATCTGCATTTCTTTTCATTCGTGTATTTTCATATCGCTCTCCTGTTTGCCATTTCACAATTGATAACGTGCTGAGAAAGATTTGTTGCTATTGGTAGTTAAAGAGTAAAAATGATACACTAAGGGGTAATTTGTAAAACACACGCACAGCTTTGCCTGAGATACAAGGAAAGACCTGTGTGGTGCTTGGTAGATGATTACAGTTAAAGATCATCTACATTGATAAACGTGCTAATTGTATTTTTGTGGCCAGCGTACGCGTGTCTCTAACAAAAGGCTGAGACTCGCGTACGCAACACAAAGGCCGACGCACGCAGCGTATATTACGCAACGGAGCGTCTGGGTACGCCCACCGAAACTCAAATCGCACAATAGCATTGTTTTAGTGGGGGCGGTATAGTATAGCCTCGCGATAATAGCACAAATTGATTTCAGTTTCCAAAACTTAGTTTAAATACCTTACTTTACTGTAGTGCCTCTGGGGAGAGCTATCAAATTACGGGAAATTATTTTTCTGATCAGAAAACTATAGAATGTTAGTGTGGGTTGAAAACGGTATGAGTGTATTGAACTCCTCTTGGTGAAGTCTTGGTGAAGTCTTGGTGAAATCTTGGTGAAGTATGAGCACGGTCTAAGTGAAAACGTGCGACAGAGTGTGATAAAGTTTTCGTTGTATTACGCTCTGGCTGTTTTGGAGCACAGTAGGGAGACTCCAATGATCCTACCATTTATGGGCAACAAGTGTCTATAAGTGGTACGATTGGACCGCACGGTTGTAGGTGTGACTAATAACGCAACGTGATACGAGGTAAATTGCCCTCATACGTGTTGTGGGAAGCACATGCAAGCGTGATTTGTGTAAAAAGGAAGGGAATTTTCGCTGGCTCAGGAAAATCTCTAGAGGTAGGGCCTGCAACGGCTACACGTGTCTGCTAGAAGGCGGAACGGGGATACCCGGAGCAGAAGAAGCTGGTGGAAGAGCTTGGAAAACTCCCACCGTAGACTACTGTGTTTGGTGCATTTTAGGAAGTTTTTCTGTGTTAAAAGAGGTCCACAATGGCAGCCAAGTGCACAACACAGGGACGTTTAGCAGCCAGAGTTCAGGCTGCAGAGGCTTGCAGACCCCGAGGGTCTGCTCGGTATGGTCCCCACACTGAGACCTTTTGTGACGAATGGACACGAATGACTGAGGGGGATAAAGCACCATTTCCTGGGATAGGTAGTTTTGACTCAGAGGTATTGCATAATTTAAGGCGAAGGATCTGTCTCATAAAATCCTGGAAACAACGAGTTAAACATTATGATTGTTTGCAGTTATGGCAACAGGAAAGTGAAATGCAAAGAAATTTAACTTACATACCTGACTTTCATCTTGAGAGGAGAGACATGGCAATGGAGAGGATTATGGTTGCGGAGAAAGGCACAATGTTGTACGATAAAAATGCACTTAGTAACTATATTAAGAATGAAAGTAACAGACGTAATAAGGTTTATAAAAATGAAAGTGTTAAATGTACAACTACTAACCCATGCAAGTCGCACCCCATGTTAAACTTTCCTCAGGATCACCAACAAGAAAGTGAGCCCAGCACGATGTCGGCACCTTTTCCAGCAGCCATCACACAAGACATCCAGGTGGACGCGACCAAATCGGTAAAGACTGTAATCAAACCCCCTAACGGAGGGTCAGGTGAGGTCGTGTCCACAGGTACGTATGGTGTTATACATCACGCACAAACAAATGTACCTCATATCGTAGAATCAATTCAGAATGACGTCATTGGACTTAATCCTGTCAGGGTAATTGCAGTACCAAATGGGAAAACTGACACTTCAGGAGTCACTCCTGTCAGGAACATCGCCATGTACTGCCCCTTTTCCCGAACAGAATTGAGAACAATTTTGTCTGAATTCCCTGACCCCAGGGAAGACTTAGTTGCTTGTCAAAAGTATATTAGAGAGCTAGGAAATACTGCAGAGCCAAATAACAAAGATTGGAGAACAGTTTTGAGGGCATGCTTACCCCCCGATGTTGATTCATTAAAGTTTATCGCTGATTGCAAGTTAGATGAGGAAGTACCACTAACAGACAAGTATAACCAAGATAATGTAAAAAGAATCAATCTACAGTTAGGAGTATATTTTCCTGCAGTAGTAAAGTGGAATAAAATCTTTACAATAAGACAAAAAGAAAGTGAATCCACACCAGAGTATTTTCATCGGGCTCTGCGGGATATGGCTAGGTACACTGGTATAGATGACATTGAAACTAATGTACACCACAGAGAGGTAGCTGTGTCTGTATTAATGGACGGCTTAAAAGACACACTAAGAGTCAGGGTACAAACATCTATACCTCACTGGAGAGGTATCTCGGTGGCTGCATTAAGAGAGTCCGCTATCGAGCATGACCGCAATATCCAAAGAACCAGGGAAGCGCAGGGAGAGCGGTTGATGGTAATGAGCATCCAAGCACTAGAGGAGGCATCAAGTCGACCGAAACCCCAGGCCCCTAGCACATGGAGGAAGCCAAGGATTTGTTATCTTTGTAAAAGAGAAGGGCATTATGCCAGCAACTGTAACAGCACACATAAAGTCAGACCCCCTAGACAAAGAAATGAGCAAAGTTATGACACACCAAATTATAATCAGGGATCATATAGGAAGAATTTTGGGCCACACTCATAATATATAGTCAGGAAAGGTGATCATTAGGACTGATGGTAAACCTGAGGTAACGGTTAATAAATTGGGAGGTCATTCCCTGAAGACACAGGAATGACCGGGTGAAACGTTGTAAATGTATCTGTAAAATGTTTTCTTCTCTCCCCATCTCTGACGATTATTGGTAGGACTCAAACATTGCATGTCTACTTGGTCTTTGCAGAAGTCTACCAAACCCCAGCATGACCTACCCACATCAATGTATCCGGGCCAGATACAAAGGGTGGAGTATGGAGGTGCTGGTGGGTGGGACTGCGCAAGGAAACCATTGGACATGTAGATATGACAGCCTGATGAACAATGTTTTAAAGTGTTGAAAAATTTTTTTTTTTCCTGTGGTTGTTTATTGTTGGTTTATGTGATATATACATATATGAATTGTTCTCTCTTTCTTTGTTTTTTTTTTATTTTCTCTCTCTTCTCACTCATGTTTTCATGTTTTAAAGATGGTATGTCACACACCAGTTAGACAAATGGTAATGCAAGATTTTTGCTCCTTACAGAAAGATCGCTGGTTTGGAAGGAATATTGCATCACCGGAATGTTCGGTTGGAAGACTGAGAGACAGCACCTTTGAGATGACAGCAGAACAAGAAGAACAACAAGACTAGAGAACTAATTATCGTAACAAGTTTCTCTCCCCCTCAAACTGTTTTTCTGTACCCCCATTACAAATTTCTTCTTTTCTCCTCCTGTAAGATGGACTTGCCCCAAGAGACTGTGATACGGATTTTCCTGTTGACCATGATGTTAACCAGAGCAGTCTGTTTCGGTGAGAGTACCAGTGAGGTCGAGAAAGGATCCAGAAAGGTTCTGATGACTGAGACGGAGGTGTAAAGTTCCAATAGCAACACAATCACCAAGCAAAGGCGAGTACCGGAAACGATCTAGCAGCCATGTTATTTGTAAACATTGTGAAGGATTGTTAGCTAAAAAGAACTGTATCTGTAGACTCTGTGACAGTGTAGTAGAGGATGGGTGCATCAAGAAATGTCAGTCCAGTTTTAATATCCACATGGACCGGCATCCATTGAGTGACTATCACTCCTTAGTGGGTAAAGTGTTAAATCAGACAGATTGTTGGGTATGCTCTCAAGTACCTCAAGGCCATAGTAAATCAGGCTTAGTACCATTCCCTTTAACGATAGGGGAGGTACTTGAGCTAAAGGGTGGGAGACCGGTGGACAGGAGGTTTAATATCTCCAGCCCTCCTAGTTTGAAGCTCCACCAATATCATGTGGATAGATCCCTAATATGTTTCAACATCTCCAATCCCCGAAAGCCGGGAAATTGGGAAGTGTCATGGAGTAACCAAACCATGACCTTTTCATATAGAGCAGATAGAATGCCTACAGATACAGAGCTTATACGCCACATAGCCAGTAGAGAAAAATCTTTCCGATATAGGTATACCCTAGGAAGTAGGATTACGAGAGTTGGAGAGGTATCACCAGGATACTGTGCACATATCATACAAACTGATACGTGTACTAGACAGATGGGAGAATTAGGGTTAGGAGATTTCACATGGAAGATGTGTAATATGGTTATGTCCTACTCCGTCCCATATGTTCTCCCCGATGATGCATATTTCATATGCGGGAGGAAGGCGTATAAGTGGCTTGCCCCAAACTCTGAAGGATTGTGTTATATTGGAAAAGTACTGCCTGAGGTAATGACTGTATCACATACCAAAATGAAAGATATACACCGTGGTGCCCAAGCTCCTTATACTCACACTCATTACGAGCACGTCGTTAAAAGGCAACTGACAGAAAGGACAGAGCACCCGGCCTCTGCTCTGATCCATGAATCCACCGGTATTCAATTCCTAATCGCGTTAGATATCACTCGCACCGCTAGAGGAGTGCTGAACTATAGATATATATCTGCGCTTGCAAATTTATTAGACAATATCACTGAAATGTATGACGACACTTTTAGGTATACTGGAAGGGAGCTTCAAGCTTATAAAACAGAACTGGTTCAGCATAGAATGGTTCTTAATTATCTCACAGCAGTGACAGGTGGATATTGTGTCACACTGGCAACGCAGTACGGCGTGAAATGCTGCACTTATATTACAAATAGTACCGAGGATCCGGTCGAGGTCATAGACCAAAAGATGGACGATATTCTCCAATTAAAGTGGGAATTTCGCAGGAGACACAATCTCACCCTTGCTGCTGTGGGTAATGAGCTGACTGGTTGGGTGTCATGGTTGAACCTGCGAAATTGGTTCTCTGGTTTAGGAGAATGGGCTCAAGGAGTCATAATGGATGTAGGGAAGTTTCTCCTATGTATCTTGGGTGTCGTCATATCGATTGGCTTGATATTTAGATGCGTTCAGGCTTTAACGAAGTGCAAACGTAGTACCAGGGTAATGAGTCTAAGGAGTGAGGAAATTGTAATTCCAACGGATTTGATTTATGACCCAACGGTAGAGACAATGATGTGATGAAAATGCGATTATACGGTCCGTTTCTTTCACCTGTTTCTCCGTTTTCTCCAAGGTAAAAAGACCCACTTGGACGAGGAATTTGACGATCCTGTATACAGACAACAGATGGATTAAAGAAGAAGTTTTGACAACCTTGTACACAGATAATTGATGAACTATGCCATAGACCCCCAGTTTCCCTAGAAATTTTAAATTTACGCTAGCCCAACACTTTTGTAAGTCTATGGACATTGACAAAGCTTTTTGCTCGCACTTTTTGGCAAAAGCCCAAAGAAGACTGCATTCAACAGACACCAGACAAGACTTCAACCGACAAATGTTCATTAACCTGACATAGAATACCACTGCATTTACCATAATTGTTTCTTATCTTCATCTCTACAACCTTCAGGTAATGACACACATAGTCGATAGGGAATACAGGCACAGATATCAGCAATCACATATTCCCCCCCATTCATGTATCATCAACTAAAATGTGCTCCCCCATTTTGTTGCAACCAAAAGCCGAAAAGAGCTCGGTAACGTTTGACAGCCCATCCACAGACCCGTACCGCGGGATAAGAAGGAATTCAAATGTATACTTCGCAATACCTCGAAGCTTGATTTAAGACACGTACGGCACGATGATACATGACCCCCCAAACATGGATTCATACACACATGCTTCTGCTATCTCACTAGGTCATACCCTTTTCTCTCCTTCTCCTCTCCTCCCCTACCCAACCATAGAAATGTATTTACACATGACATATATTTTTCTCTTTTTGAAATGTTTTAGGAAGTGGCAGTTATTGGTGACTGCCAAAGGGTGGACTGTCAAAGTCAGAAAAATATCATGATGCACACTGCCATATTTGCACCTCATACATGTCCGCGCTGCGCATGCGTGCGCTCTCCTGTGCGTACGCATACCCACTGTTACGTGCACCCGCAGGCGCACGGTATGCGCATTTACGGTACAGTTTATGTGCGCCTAGCGTGCGACTCGATCGTTACATATTTTAACCATATAATGTATTTTGTAGATTATGGTCCCTTTGATAGAATCTGAAAGTTTAGTTAATGTAGCATGTTCATGAACAAAGAGATCCCTCTTTGTTTGATACGAAGGGTTGGACAAGGGTTATACAGTGGAGTTTAGTATCCATCGGAAGAGTATTTAATTAGCAATATTCCGGTGTTGGTTTGAAGCGGATTAATCGCTCGTGCGAATAGTTATGGACATAAGAAGTTTATGGACTTTTACTATTATTTGCACTTTATTATCCATGCGGCGGGAAACCTAGTTTCCCACCCACCTGAGCAGTTGGAAATAGTCACAGCCCACCTGTATGAATCAACCTATGACCTTTTGTTATAATGCGAAGACGAATTCCTGTGTCCAATGAACAATGAGATTGTAGGGACCATTGTACTGTATTGTGTGTAGTGTATAAAAGGACAAGCCGATCTGATCCAGCTCTCTATTCTCTTCAACGGTTCTCACCACTGATAATCGGGAGCTGGATATCCAGAGGCGCATGCGATTGTTTCCTTTGTGCGTAAGTTTTCTCCGCAATCATATTGTCTTTATTGTTATTGTGAGCCATATCTCTCTCTCGTCTCCTCTTTCTCTCTCATTTTCCCTTAAACGTAATTGTATTGTATTGTATTTCATTTGTAGTTATCTGGTTAGTTAGTCTATGTTATATTGGTAGTGTATGACTTGTATTGTATTATTCTTTTGCAAATAGAACGTTCATAGAAGGTGTTAGAACCTAAGATCGGTATCTGTGTATTTCTTATATTTCTAAGTATTCTCAGAGCGTCGGAGACGCTCGAACAGCTTTTAAGTTAATAAGGTTACACTGTGTTACATTTACACCCTATCACTACACCAAGGTTTACTGCATAATACATTGTTTTATGGTATAGATATAAAGGTTTTACACTGTGAGCGTCAGCGCCGCTTGTGATCTCCTCGTGGTCCCGAGCGTCCGCTACGCTAATAGCGTATCATTACGTTAGTCGGCAGCCAATAGCGTGCCTGCCTGTGATCTCTTGGCCGTGAGCGAACGTGACGCTTGAGCGTCTCGACTACGGCTAAGCGATTGTTACGCAACGTGCGTACCCTTACGGTATTCCATACGTCAATAGCGTACAGTGTTCTTAGACCTCTTAAAGGGTTTTAAGTAAGATAAATATTTAGCTTTATCAATATATATATATATACATACATATACAGTGGGGCAAAAAAGTATTTGAACAGCCACCGATTGTGCAAGTTGACCCACTTAAAAAGATGAGAGAGGTCTGTAATTACCATCATAGGTACACTTCAACTGTGAGAGACAGAATCTGAAAAAAAAAAAAAAAAAAAAACTAGGAAATCACATTGCATGATTTTTAAACAATTTATTTGTATATTCATGCGGAAAATAAATATTTGGACAATCAAAAAGTTTAACTCAATACTTTATAATATAACCTCGGTTGGCAATTACAGAGGTCAAACGTTTCCTGTAGTTCTTGACCAGGTTTGCACACACTGTAGCAGGTATTTTAGAGCACTCTTCAATGCAGATCTTCTCTAGATCTGTCATGTTTTGGGGCTGTCGCCAGGCAACACAGACTTTCAACTCCATCCACAGATTTTCTATTGGGTTGAGGTCTGGAGACTGGCTAGGCCTCTCCAGGACCTTGAAATGCTTCTTACAGAGCCACTTCTTAGTTGCCCGGGCGGTGTGTTTGGGGTCATTGTCATGCTGGAAGACCCAGCCACGTTCCATCTTCAATGCTCTTACTGAGGGAAGGAGGTTTTTGCCCAAAATCTCACAATACATGGCCCCATTCATCCTCTCCTTAATAGTCGTCCTGTCCCCTTTGCAGAAAAGCAGCCCCTAAGCATGAGGTTTCCACCCCCATGCTTCACAGTGGGTATGGTGTTCTTGGGATGCCATTCATCATTCTTCTCCCTCCAAATACGGCGAGTGGAGTTTATACCAAAAAGTTTGATTTTGCTCTCATCTGACCACATTACATTCTCCCAATCCTCCTCTGGATCATCCAGATGGTCACTGGCAAACTTTAGACGGGCCTGGATATGTGCTGGCTTAAGCAGGGGGACCTTTCGGGTGCTGCAGGATTCAATCCATGACGACGTAGTGTGTTACTAATGGTAACCTTTATGACTGTGGTCCCAGCTCTCTTGAGGTTATTGACCAGGTCCCCCCGTGTAGTTCTGGGCTGATTCCTCACCGTTCTCAAGATCATTGATAACCCACGAGGTGAGATCTTGCATGGAGCCCCAGGTCGAGGGAGATTGTCAGTGATCTTGTATTTCTTCCATTGTTTAATAATTGCACCAACAGTTGATCTCTTCTCACCAAGCTGCTTGCCTATTGTCGAGTAGCTCATCCTAGCCTTGTGCAGCTCTACAATTTTGTCCCTGGTGTCCTTAGACAGCTCTCTGGTCTTGGCCATGGTGGAGAGGTAGCAGTCTGACTGTTTGAGGGTGTGGACAGTTGTCTTTTATACAGATAACCAGTTCAAACAGGTGCCATTAATACAGGTAACGAGGGGAGCATAGAAGAGCTTCTTAAGGAAGAAGTAACAGGTCTGTGAGAGCCAGAAATCTTGCTGCTTGGTAGGTGTCCAAATATTTATTTTCCACAAGAATATACAAATAAATTGTTTAAAAATCATACAATGTAATTTCCTGTTTTTTGTTTTTTTTTCAGATTCTGTCTCTCACAGTTGAAGATTACCTATGATGGAAAATACAGACCTCTCTCATCTTTTTAAGTGGGTCAACTTGCACAATCGGTGGCTGTCCAAATACTTTTTTGCCCCACTGTGTGTGTGTATATATATATATATATATATATATATATATATACACAAATACACCTGTGTGGCTAGCAAACCCCTAATTTGGAGTTGGGGGTGGACTTGGACGGGATGAGAGGGGGGCAAAGCATTTTGTTGCACCTGGGCCCACCGTTCGCTAGTTCCACCACTGTGTCAGCCTGTGTCAGGAGGCTCTTGCAATTCACCCCCAGAAGCTCCACTAGTTTGTGAGGGCTGACTGCATTGTTTACACATGAGGGAATCTGCAGGAGAGGGGAAAATCTGGTGTGACAAACAGCACACACAACTTTTTTCACCATGCTGACAGAGGACGTTTACACACACACACACACACACACACACACACACACACACACACACACACACACACACACACACACACGGTACAAGCAAGCCTGCCCAGCCTAGTATGTGTGGAGAGACACAGAGATGAGGAACCAGCACACAGCCTGATACTAACAAATGAACTGCTAGGAGAAGGCAATTTAGTGTACAGTGTGTGAGGAGCTGTTATGCACACCAGTGCCTGCAGGAAAGTACTGGTGTCAGAACAGTTACGCTCTCCAGTGCCTGCAGGAATGTACTGGTGTTTGAACTGTTATGCAAAACAAATGGACTAACAGACAGACTGGGGAATATGACATAACGTACACAGAAGGTGATAGGGTAACAAAATACACACAAAGTGAACAGAGAAGCCCAGAGGCTAAGGAACTGGGTATCTCCCTTGTATTAGAACTGCTCAGATGGGAAAAGCAAGATGTTGTGTTTTAATACGTAGAGAACCCAAAATGCTGTTGCTAAGGGCAACAGCAAAACCCTAAAGGGTTACCAACGGGTGTGGCAGTAAACTCCTTGGTCAGAGATGGAATGATAGACACAAGGAGAGTCTCCACAATCCTAATTCTCACTTGCAGGGCCCAGGTTCAGCTTACTGCCACTAAACTGACCCCTGACACCTAGCACAGTGAGACAGGATTAGACAGGCAAGTCTTAGAATACAGCCGCAAACTTGCTAAATTCACAGAGTAGTAACAGAACCCCAGCAAGCTAAATGACTGACTCCAGTCTTACTGCTAGGTCTGGATTGGCAGAGTGTAATACCAAATCCCCAGGCCTATTTGCAGTAAGCAACAAACAAATACAAAGCTACACAGTACTGGCTAACTTTCAGAAACTGACTAACCAACAAAGATTCAGCAGCATCTGCTTACCCTGAGAAGAGGCCTTATAAAGCAGGTGCTGTCCACGCCCCACTCAGACCTCACAGACTGTGAGCACAAAAACCAGCACCGGATCCCCTGCCGTGCACAGAGCCTATAACCACTGCACAGCAAAAGACCCGAACCGGAGTATCAGCTGCGCTCAGGTTACTCCGCTAGCACTTGTCTCCCGGTTGCCATGACGACGTGGCAGCACAGGGCAGGAGACCCTAACAGTATACCCCCTCTGACGAGGGGTCAAAGAACCCCTACCACCGGGTTTATCGGGGAACTGCGAGAAGAAAGAGCGTATCAGTCTGGGGGCATGAAGATCACAACTGCGCACCCACGACCGCTCCTCCGGGCCATACCCCTTCCAGTGCACCAAAAATGACAGCCGACCCCGAACCACCTTGGAGTCAAGAATCCTTTCAACAACAAACTCCCTCTGGCCACGTATCAGAAGAGGGGAAGGTCTTCCACTGGAAGAAGGATTACTAATCGCCCGTTTTAAAAGGGAACAATGAAATGTTTTATTGATACCCAAAGAACGGGGCAGATATAACTGAAATGCCACCGGATTGATAACCCTGGTGATCTTATAAGGGCCGATGAACCGGGGGCCTAACTTAGGAGATGGCTGTCTCAACTTCAAATTCTTGGTAGACAACCAGACGAAGTCTCCTAATTTGAAGCTGCAGGGTCTTTTCCGCTTATCAAAAACCCTTTTGGTCACTAATGACACAGACACAAGGGCTTTCTTCACTTTCCGCCAAATACCTCTAAGGACCGAAACCACAGAGGAACCACCAGGCGTGGAGTCCAGGGGGTCAAAAGAATTGGCCTTAGGATGATGCCCATACACACAAAGGAAGGGAGAGATCCCTGTAGCAGAGTGAGCCGCGTTGTTATAGGCAAACTCCGCCATGGACAGATGAGTAACCCAGTCAGTCTGACACTTGGAGACATAACACCTGAGGAACTGCTCCAAGGACTGGTTCACCCTTTCAGTCTGCCCATTAGACTGCGGATGGTAGCCTGACGACAAGCTGACAGAAATCTGGAGATCGGAACAAAATGCCCTCCAGAATTTGGCCACAAACTGGGATCCGCGGTCAGAGACCACATCAAGTGGCAACCCGTGGAGACGCACAACATGCAGCATAAATAATTCAGACAGGCGTCTGGCCGATGGCAGCCCAACCAGTGGAACGAAGTGCGCCATCTTCGAAAACCTGTCAACGACAACCCAGATGGCTGTCATCCCCGAGGATTTGGGCAAGTCCACCACAAAATCCATTGAAATGTGGGTCCATGGCTTAGATGGGATAGAGAGTGGATGTAATGGGCCAACAGGAACCCCTCTAGGAGTCTTATTTCGGGCACAGATGTCACATGCCCGAACCCACTGATCCACATCCTTAGCCACCGAGGGCCACCACACCGCCCTAGATAGCAACTCCCGAGTTCTGGCAATACCCGGGTGACCTGCCGACTTCTTGGCATGGAATTCCAGGAACACTCGCTGTCTTAACCTAGGAGGCACAAACAAAAGACCTACCGGAAGGTCTGGAGGAGCCTGCTCCTGTGCTCTAAGGACTAATGATAAGAGGTCCTGGGTAATGCCCACTTTAATACATGATGGGGAAACAATGGACAACGGCTCCTCGGTGGTCTCCTGGATTGGAGCAAAACTCCGCGAGAGCGCATCAGCCTTGATGTTTTTTGACCCAGGGCGATATGTTATCAAAAAATTAAAGCGAGCAAAAAACAAAGCCCATCGTGCCTGCCTGGCATTGAGACGCTTCGCTGACTCTAAATATGCCAGATTCTTATGGTCAGTGAGAATTGAGACCACAAACTTAGCCCCCTCAAGCCAGTGTCTCCACTCCTCGAGTGCATCCTTAATAGCCAACAATTCCCGGTTACCCACGTCATAATTCATCTCGGCAGGCGAAAATTTACGGGAAAAGTAAGCACAGGGATGAAGGCGATTATCAGACACTCCCATCTGAGAAAGCACCGCCCCAATACCCATCTCAGAGGCATCCACCTCCACCACAAAAGGACGCTCTGGATCTGGGTGTCGCAGCACCTTGGCCGAAACAAATGCCCTTTTGAGACGGGCAAAAGCCGCTTTAGCCTCACAAGACCAGTGAGCAACATCCGCCCCTTTCTTAGTGAGTGCCACCAAGGGCGCCACTATAGACGAAAATCCAGCGATAAATCGTCTATAAAAATTCGCAAAGCCCAGGAAACGCTGAAGCGCCTTCAAACTAGTGGGCTGCACCCAATCCAGGACTGCCTGTACCTTGGAACCCTCCATTTGGAAACCTTCTGGGGAGATAATATATCCTAGAAATGCGATTTGCTGAACTTCAAATTTGCACTTCTCCAGCTTCGCCCCAAGCCGGTGGTCTCTGAGTTTCTGGAGGACTAAGCGTACATGCTACCGATGTTCCTCCAGGGAATGGGAGAAGATTAGGATGTCATCTAAGTATACAACTAAGAATCTATCCAAATATTCCCTGAGCACATCATTCATGAAATCCTGGAAGACTGCCGGGGCATTACAGAGCCCAAAAGGCATCACCAAATATTCATAATGCCCTGAGTGGGTATTAAAGGCAGTCTTCCATTCATCCCCCTCTCTTATTCGGATTAGATTGTACGCACCGCGTAGGTCAATCTTAGAAAAAATGGTGGCAGTACGAAGCTGGTCAAACAAGACCGAAATGAGAGGCAGTGGGTATGAGTTTTTAATCGTGATACGGTTCAATTCCCTGAAGTCGATGCAGGGTCGCAACGAACCGTCCTTTTTACCCACGAAGAAGAACCCCGACCCAACTGGAGACTGTGAAGGTCTGATAAATCCCTTAGCCAAGTTCTCCTGAATGTACTCTGCCATAGCCTGAGTCTCAGGACGTGACAGGGAGTACAACCTGCTCTTGGGAAGCTTAGCATTTGGCAACAAATCAATGGCACAGTCATAGGGGCGATGGGGAGGTAGTACCTCTGCAACTTTTTTGGAGAACACGTCCGCAAAATCTGCATAACACCCTGGCAATCCTGGCAAACTTAGCTGCGAGAGCCTGACTGGAAGGCTCAAGCAACTCCTGAAACAATCAGTACCCCAACTAAGAATCTCCCCAGAGACCCAGTCAAATTGAGGATTGTGGGCCCTTAACCAGGGTAACCCCAACACCAATGGGGCAAAAGTACAGACAGTCACATAAAAGGACAATTTTTCAGAGTGTGTGGCTCCAATAAACAAAGAAATCTGGCTAGTGCAAGAGGTAATTTTACCTTGGGATAATGGTTCCCCGTTTAACCCACAAATCTCAATTCCCGATGCCAAGGGTACTAAGGGAACAGAGTGTTTCAGGGCGAATTGGCGGTCCATAAAAACCCCGTCGGCCCCACTGTCCACAAAGGCCTCAGTCTTGACAGTTTGACCGAGGATCTTCAAGGTCACCGGAATGATAAAAGTCTTCTTGGGAAATTCTGACTTCTGGCCTGACAGGATATTTCCCATCACCCTCAGGCCCTGAAGTTTTCCGGCTTTTCTGGGCATGATACTACCACATGACCTTTATTCCCACAGTACAAACACAACCCCTGCTGTCTCCTCCGCGTCTTCTCACGCGAGGAGAGGCGGGTAGCCCCAATCTGCATAGGCTCCTCGGAAAATTCCTCAGAGTCTGAGATTTCCTTGGGAAGGAAATCTCAGTCTCCCTTTCAAGCCTACGCTCTCTCAGCCGTCTATCCACCCGGATGGATAACTGCATGAGCTGATCCAAGCTATCAGGCAAGGGATATTGTACCAGTTGGTCCTTTATCTGGTTAGAAAGACCTCTTCGGTACTGGTGTCTCAGGGCTGGGTCATTCCACTGGGTATCATGGGCCAACCTCCGAAACTCCGTACAGTAAACCTCAACTGGCCTTCGCCCTTGCTTAAGGATCGAAATCTGAGCCTCGGCTGAGGCCGTCTTGTCAGGGTCATCAAACAACATGCCCAGTGCCGTAAAAAAAGCATCAACACTTTTAAGCGACGGACAGTCAGGCTGCAACCCATATGCCCAGACCTGTGGGTCTCCTTGTAGCAAGGAAATCACTATGCCCACCCGCTGAATCTCCGACCCAGAAGACTGAGGCCTAAGCCGGAAGTATAGCTTGCAGCTCTCCTTGAAACAAAAGAACTGCGAGCGATCTCCAGAAAAACGATCCGGGAGATTTACTTTCGGCTCCTTAACCCCTGCAGGTGCTGCTGCTGCGGGAGCTCCGCCAGCAGCCTGGGAGGTGTGCATTTTAATGGACAAATCATTAAATTGTCGAGTCAGGACCTGCACCTGATCGACCACCTGTTGCAACGTATTTTGAGGGGTATGCTCCATATTCCCACAAAATTTCAACAGGAGTATTAGGCTGCTGAATATGTTATGCACACCAGTGCCTGCAGGAAAGTACTGGTGTTTGAACTGTTATGCAAAACAAATGGACTAACAGACAGACTGGGGAATATGACATAACGTACACAGAAGGTGATAGGGTAACAAAATACACACAAAGTGAACAGAGAAGCCCAGAGGCTAAGGAACTGGGTATCTCCCTTGTATTAGAACTGCTCAGATGGGAAAAGCAAGATGTTGTGTTTTAATACGTAGAGAACCCAAAATGCTGTTGCTAAGGGCAACAGCAAAACCCTAAAGGGTTACCAACGGGTGTGGCAGTAAACTCCTTGGTCAGAGATGGAATGATAGACACAAGGAGAGTCTCCACAATCCTAATTCTCACTTGCAGGGCCCAGGTTCAGCTTACTGCCACTAAACTGACCCCTGACACCTAGCACAGTGAGACAGGATTAGACAGGCAAGTCTTAGAATACAGCCGCAAACTTGCTAAATTCACAGAGTAGTAACAGAACCCCAGCAAGCTAAACGACTGACTCCAGTCTTACTGCTAGGTCTGGATTGGCAGAGTGTAATACCAAATCCCCAGGCCTATTTGCAGTAAGCAACAAACAAATACAAAGCTACACAGTACTGGCTAACTTTCAGAAACTGACTAACCAACAAAGATTCAGCAGCATCTGCTTACCCTGAGAAGAGGCCTTATAAAGCAGGTGCTGTCCACGCCCCACTCAGACCTCACAGACTGTGAGCACAAAAACCAGCACCGGATCCCCTGCCGTGCACAGAGCCTATAACCACTGCACAGCAAAAGACCCGAACCGGAGTATCAGCTGCGCTCAGGTTACTCCGCTAGCACTTGTCTCCCGGTTGCCATGACGACGTGGCAGCACAGGGCAGGAGACCCTAACAGGAGCCTAATACAAGGGTCCCACAGCAGTCTCTCCCCCTTAACTACATCCCTGTACCAGTGTCTGGCCGTCGAGTATCACTTGGAGGAGCTGGCAGTCCTGCAGCAGCGCTGTGAGTGCAGGAAATGGCGCCAGGAATCCGCTGGTCCCGCTCTGATGAAGCTCCGCCCCCTGTAATGGTGCCAGAGCTAAGCTTAAGCTGGGTCCCCGGTTATCACTCACCACTCCGACGACCTTCAGGCTCTGTACTGGGGGTGTGCGGCGTGCTGCGTGTGTGTGTGCGAGAGTGCAATGCCTGCGGTACACGAACCCTCAGGACCATTGTCCTGTCAGCGGGATCCAACTCAGCACCTCCAGGAGGCCGGTGTCGGTTTCCCCTGGTGTCCCTCGGTGCAGGTAAGCTGTTGCCCAACAGCTTACCTGAAAATAACAAGCAGAAATTAAACTGAAGAAAAACTCTCTCTGGATTCCAGTGTGTGCATCCTCTCCTGATGGCACATTTTTCTAAACTGAGCTGTGAAGGAGGGCATAGAGGGGAGAAGCCAGCACACCCTGTTGAAGAAATTTAAAGTGCACCATCTCCTTTGGACCCCATCTATACCCCATCGTAATCAGTGTTCCCAGTATCCCTTATGGATGATAGAGAAAATACTGCCAGTGGGGATCCCGGCGGTTACAATACCAACAAGAGGTGAAATATCGTCGACACAGGCTATTCTCCCTCTGTGGGTGTCCATGACACCCATAGAGAGAAAATATAACCTTTGGCGAGCGCAGCCAATAAGAGGGAACTGTACTAGCAACTTGGTAGACCTGCACATTTGATAACACAGTTCTCCCTGCTGTGTGTAGAAGTCACTCACTTGGGCTATTGAGGTACACAGAAAAGTAATCACTTTTTCACTACTTCTGAGACAGGGGGGTAAATTTACTAAGATTCGTGTTTTCCCGTTTGAGGTCAAAGTTCAATCACGAATGACATCGAAAGTGTAAATATGCAACTTTTTGAATTGATTACGACTAATTTACTAAGCTGCCGTATTCTGCATTTTCGGGTTTTCCGATGTCGATGTCATTCGTTTTTTTTTGGCAGTGTTTTACGTGAGTGACTTGTAAAACACTGCCGACTTTAATACAATGAATCTCGGCCGGATCTGAGAGATCCGTGCTGGGCTTCATTGTGCACTTTGTTAAAAAAATAAATAAAGTTTAAATGTAAAAAAAAAATTGCGTGGGGTCCCCCCTCCTAAGGCAAACCAGCCTCGGGCTCTTTGAGCCGATCCTGGTTGCAGAAATATGGGAAAAAAATGGACAGGGGTTCCCCCATATTTAAGCAACCAGCATCGGGCTCTGCGCCTGGTCCTGGTTCCAAAAATACGGGGGACAAAAAGAGTAGGGGTCCCCCGTATTTTTGAAACCAGCACCGGGCTCCACTAGCTGGACAGATAATGCCACAGCCGGGGGTCACTTTTATACAGTGCCTTGCGGCCGTGGCATCAAATATCCAACTAGTCACCCCTGGCCGGGGTACCCTGGGGTAGTGGGGACCCCTTCAATCAAGGGGTCCCCCCCCCCAGCCACACCAGGGGTGAAGCCCGAGGCTGTCCCCCCCATCCAATGGGCTGCGGATGGGGGGCTGATAGCCTTTGTGATAAGTGTTTGATATTGTTTTTAGTAGCAGTACTACAAGGCCCAGCAAGCCTCCCCCGCAAGCTGGTACTTGGAGAACCACAAGTACCAGCATGCGGCGGAAAAACGGGCCCGCTGGTACCTGTAGTACGACTACTAAAAAAATACCCCAATAAAGACAACACACACACCTTGAAAGTATAACTTTAATACATCCATCCACACCTCCATATACACATACTTACCTTATGTTCTCACGCAGGTCGGTCCTCTTCTCCAGTAGAATCCATGGTGTACCTGTAGAAAAAATTATACTCACATAATCCAGTGTTTTCGGCTCCTCGGTAAATCCTTTTGTAATCCACGTACTTGAAAAGATAAAAAAACGAATACCCGACCACGAACTGAAAGGGGACCCATGTTTTCACATGGGCCCCCTTTCCCCGAATGCCAGAAACCCACTCTGACTGATGTCTAAGTGGGTTTCCTCAGCCAATCAGGGAGCGCCACGTTGTAGCACCCTCCTGATTGGCTGTGTGCTCCTGTACTGTATGACAGGCGGCACACGGCAGTGTTACAATGTAGCGCCTATGCGCTCCATTGTAACCAATGGTGGGAACTTTCAGGTCAGCGGTTGACCGAAAGTGACCTCACCGCTGACCTGAAAGTTCCCACCATTGGTTACAATTGAGCGCATAGGCGCTACATTGTAACACTGCCGTGTGCCGCCTGTCAGACAGTACAGGAGCACACAGCCGATCAGGAGGGTGCCACAACGTGGCGCTCCCTGATTGGCTGAAGAAACCCACTTAGACATCAGTCAGAGTGGGTTTCTGGCATTCGGGGAAAGGGGGCCCATGTGAAAACATGGGTCCCCTTTCAGTTCGTGGTCGGGTATCCGTTTTTTTATTTCTCTGACGTCCTAGTGGATGCTGGGGACTCCGTAAGGACCATGGGGAATAGACGGCTCCGCAGGAGACTGGGCACATCTAAAGAAAGATTTAGGACTATCTGGTGTGCACTGGCTCCTCCCCCTATGACCCTCCTCCAAGCCTCAGTTAGATTTCTGTGCCCGGCTGAGCTGGATGCACACTAGGGGCTCTCCTGAGCTCCTAGAAAGAAAGTGTTTGTTAGGTTTTTTGTTTTCAGTGAGACCTGCTGGCAACAGGCTCACTGCATCGAGGGACTAAGGGGAGAAGAAGCGAACCTACCTAAGTGGTGGTAGCTTGGGCTTCTTAGGCTACTGGACACCATTAGCTCCAGAGGGATCGAACACAGGACCCGACCTCGTCGTCCGTTCCCGGAGCCGCGCCGCCGTCCCCCTTACAGAGCCAGAAGCAAGAAGGTGGTCCGGAAAATCGGCGGCTGAAGACTTCGGTCTTCTCCAAGGTAGCGCACAGCACTGCAGCTGTGCGCCATTGCTCCTCATGCACACCACACACTTCGGTCACTGATGGGTGCAGGGCGCTGGGGGGCGCCCTGAGCAGCAATACTGACACCTTGGCTGGCAAACTGGCACCATATATAGCCCCAGAGGCTATATAGGTGCTTTTTAACCCCTGACAGAATCCATAAAAATGCGGGAGAAAGTCCGCGAAAAAGGGGCGGAGCTATCTCCTTCAGCACACTGGCGCCATTTTTCCCTCACAGCTCCGTTGGAGGGAAGCTCCCTGGCTCTCCCCTGCAGTCAATAGACTACAGAAAGGGTTAAAAAGAGAGGGGGGTCACAATTTAGGCGCAGTATACAATATATATAGGCAGCTATAAGGGAAAACACTCTTATATGTGATATCCCTGTGATATATAGCGCCCTGGTGTGTGCTGGCATACTCTCCCTCTGTCTCCCCAAAGGGCTTTGTGGGGTCCTGTCCTCTGTCAGAGCATTCCCTGTGTGTGTGCTGTGTGTCGGTACGGCTGTGTCGACATGTATGAGGAGGATAATGATGTGGAGGCGGAGCGAATGCCTGTAAATGTGATGTCACCCCCTGCGGGATCGACACCGGTGTGGTTGGACTTATGGAAGGATTACGTGAAAGTGTCAACTCCTTACACAAAAGGTCGACGACACAGAACAGCCGGCTACTCAGCTTGTGCCTGTTCCAGCGTCTCAAATGTCATGGGGGGCTCTAAAAACGCCCGCTACCTCAGATGGCAGAAACAGATGTCGACACGGATACCGACTCCAGTGTCGACGACGATGAGACTAGTGTACCCTCCAAATAGGTCCACCCGTTACATGATTGAGGCAATGAAAAATGTATTACACATTTATGATAATACCCCAGGTACCACATAAAAGGGTATTATGTTTGGTGAGAGAAAACTACCAGTAGTTTTTCCTGCATCTGAGAAATTAAATGAGGTGTGTGGGGAAGCGTGGTCTTCCCCCGGTAAGAAATTGATAATTTCTAAACGGTAATTGGCAGCGTACCCTTTCCCCCCATAGGGTAGATACAGCGCTTACACGCTTATCAGAAAAGGTGGCACTACCGTCTCCGGATACGGCCGCCATGAAGGAACCTGCTGATAAAAAGCAGGGGGTTACCCTAAAAGATATAGTCACACACTTGGGCATTATATTGCGACCAGCCATTGCTTCGGCATGGATGTGCAGTGCTCCCGCTGCGTGGTCAGATTCCCTGTCGGAAAATTACTATGGATAGGGACAATATTTTGCTGACAATAGAGCATATAAAAGACGTGGTCTTATACATGCGTGATGCACAGAGGGATATTTGCCGGCTGGCATCAAAAATAAGCGCTAGGTCCATTGCCGCCAGACGGGGGTTATGGACGCGGCAATGGTCAGGCGATGCCGACTCGAATCGGCACATGGAAGTTTTGCCCTATAAGGGGGTAAAACTGTTTGGGGATGGTCTTTCAGACCTCGTTTCCACAGCTACTGCTGGGAAATCGACTTTTTTGCCACAGGCTACCCCACAACAAAAGAAAGCACCGTATCATCAAGTACAGTCCTTTCGGCCCCAGAAAAGCAAGAGGGCTAGAGGCTCATCCTTTCTGCCGAGAGGCAAAGGTAGAGGAAAAAGCTGCAGCACACAGCTAGTTCCCAAGAGAAGAAGTTCTCCCTGCGTCCGGTAAGTCCACAGCATAACGCTGGGGCTGCTCAGGCGGACCCGGGTACGGTGGGGGCCCGTCTCAGAAATTTCAGCGCCCAGTGGGCTCTCTCACATGGATCCCTGGGTCCTTCAAGTAGTATCTCAGGGGTACAGGCTGGAGTTCGAGACGTTCTTCCCCCCGCCGTTTCCTAAAATCTGCCTTACCGGCACCTCCCTCTGCCAGGGAGGCGGTGTTGGTGGCTATTCAATACTATAATCACAACAAGTGATTGTCAAGGTGCCCCTCCTTCAGCAAGGAAGGGGGTTACTATTCCACAGTGGTTGTGGTACCGAAACAGAACGGTTCGGTGAGACCCATCTTAAAATTAAAATACTTGAACTTTTATATCAGAAGATTCAAGTTAGAGATGGAATCGCTCAGGGCGGTTATTACGAGCCTGGACGAGGGGGATTACAGGGTCTCCCTGGACATCAAGGATGCGTACCTGCATGTCCCCATTTACCCTCCTCACCAGGAGTACCTCAGATGTGTGGTACAGGACTGTCACTATCAGTTCCAGACGCTGCCGTTGGAGTTGTCCACGGCACCGAAGGTCTTTACCAAGGTAATGGCCGAAATGATGATACTCCTTCGCAAGAAGGAAGTTTTTATTATCCCGTACTTGGACGATCTCCTGATAAAGGCGAGGTCCAAAGAACAGTTGGTAGTGGGGGTAGCACTCTCTCGGGAAGTGCTACAACAGCACGACTGGACTCTCAATATTCCAAAGTCACAGCTGGTCCAGACGACACGTCTTCTGTTCCTGGGAATGATTCTGGACACAGACCAGAAAAGAGCGTTTCTTCCAGTGGAAGCACACGAGTCCTGAAAAAATATGGTAGCTTCGTACGAAGCATAATTCCATTTGAAAGGTTCCACGCAAGGACGTTCCAGTGGGACCTGTGGGACAAATGGTCCGGGTCCCATCTACAGATACAACAGCGGATAACCCTGTCTGCAAGAAACAGGGTGTCGCTGCTGTGGTGGCTGCAGAGGGCTCATCTACTAGAGGGCCGCAGATTCGGAATACAGGACTGGGTCCTGGTGACCACGGAGGCCAGCCTTCGGGGCTGGAGTGCAGTCACACAGGGAAGAAATTTCCAAGGAGATTTCGCTTCACATAATTATCTGGAGCTAAGGGCCATTTACAATGCCCTAAGCCAAGCAAGGCCCCTGCTTCAGAACCAGCCGGTACTGATCCAATCAGACAACATCACGGCGGTCGCCCATGTAAACAGACAGGGCGGCACAAGAAGCAGGATGGCGATGGCAGAAGCCACAAGGATTCTCCGATGGGCGACCTACACCCGGGAGAATGGGGACTTCTTCCAGAAGTTTTCCAAATGCGGGTAAACCGTTGGGAATGACCACGGGTGGACATGATGGCGTCCCGCCTCAACAAAAAGTTGAAAACATATTGCGCCAGGTCAAGGGACCCTCAGGCGATCGCTGTGGACGCTCTAGTGACACCGTGGGTGTACCAGTCGGATTATGTGTTTCCTCCTCTACCTCTCATACCCAGGGTACTGAGAATAATAAGAATGCGAGGAGTGAAAACCATACTCGTGGTTCCGGATTGGCCAAGAAGAGCTTGGTACCCGGAACTTCAAGAGATGCGGGCAGAGGACCTTTGGCCTCTGCCGCTCAGACAAGACCTGCTGCAGCAGGGACCCTGTCTGTTCCAAGACTTACCGCGGCTGCATTTGACGGCATGGCGGTTGAACACCGGATCCTAAAGGAAAAGGGTATTCCAGAGGAAGTCATCCCTACCCTGAGCAAAGCCAGGAAGGATGTCACCGCAAGACATTATTACCGCATTTGGCGGAAAAATGTTGCTTGGTGTGAGGCCATGAAGGCCCCGAAAGAGGAATTTCAACTGGGTCGATTCCAACACTTCCTGCAAGCAGGGGTGACGTTGGGCCTCAAATTGGGGTCCATCAAGGTCCAGATTTCGGCTCTGTCGATTTTCTTCCAGAAAGAACTGGCTTCACTGCCTGAAGTTCAGACTTTTGTCAAAGGAGTTCTGCATATTCAGCCTCCTTTTGTGCCCCCAGTGGCACCTTGGGATCTCAATGTGGTTTTGGCATTCCGGAAATCACATTGGTTCGAACCACTTAAGACTGTGGAATTAAAATATCTCACGTGGAAAGTGGTCATAAGATGGATATGGCAGAATTGAGGACTAGTCCTCAGTTTCTCCCGAAGGTGGTCTCAGCTTTTCACTTGAACCAACCTATTGTGGTGCCTGCGGCTACTAGGGACTTGGAGGATTCCAAGTTGCTGGACGTAGTCAGGGCCCTGAAAATTTATGTTTCCAGGACGGCTGGAGTCAGAAAAACTGACTCGCTGTTTATCTTGTATGCACCCAACAAGCTGGGTGCTCCTGCTTCTAAGCAGTCTATTGCGCGCTGGATTTGTAGCACTATTCAGCTGGTGCATTCTGCGGTAGGATTACCGCAGCCTAAATCAATAAAAGCCCATTCCACAAGGAAGGTGGGCTCATCTTGGGCGGCTGCCCGAGGGGTCTCGGCTTTACAACTTTGCCGAGCAGCTACTTGGTCAGGGGCAAACACGTTTGCTAAATTCTACAAATTTGATTCCCTGGCTGAGGAGGACCTGGAGTTCTCTCATTCGGTGCTGCAGAGTCATCCGCACTCTCCCGCCCGTTTGGGAGCTTTGGTATAATCCCCATGGTCCTTACGGAGTCCCCAGCATCCACTAGGACGTCAGAGAAAATAAGATTTTACTCACCGGTAAATCTATTTCTCGTAGTCCGTAGTGGATGCTGGGCGCCCATCCCAAGTGCGGTTTGTCTGCAATACTTGTACATAGTTATTGTTACAAAAATCGGGTTTTGTTGTGAGCCATCTCTTCAGAGGCTCCAATTGTTATCATACTGTTAACCGGGGTTCCTATCACGTGTTATATAGTGTGATTGGTGTGGCTGGTATGAGTCTTACCCGGGATTCAAAATCCTTCCTTATTGTGTCAGCTCTTCCGGGCACAGTTCCTAACTGAGGCTTGGAGGAGGGTCATAGGGGGAGGAGCCAGTGCACACCAGATAGTCCTAAATCTTTCTTTAGATGTGCCCAGTCTCCTGCGGAGCCGTCTATTCCCCATGGTCCTTACGGAGTCCCCAGCATCCACTACGGACTACGAGAAATAGATTTACCGGTGAGTAAAATCTTATTTTTTCAAATACGTGGATTACAAAAGGATTTCAAGCAGAGGAGCCGAAAACACTGGATTATGTGAGTATAATTTTTTCTATAGGTACACCATGGATTCTACTGGAGAAGAGGACCGACCTGCGTGGGAACATAAGGTAAGTATGTGTATATGGAGGTGTGGATGGATGTATTAAAGTTATACTTTCAAGGTGTGTGTGTAATGTCTTTATTGGGGTATTTTTTTAGTAGTCGTACTACAGGTACCAGCGGGCCCATTTTTCCGCCGCATGCTGGTACTTGTGGTTCTCCAAGTACCAGCTTGCGGGGGAGGCTTGCTGGGCCTTGTAGTACTGCTACTAAAAACGATATCAAACACTTATCACAAAGGCTATCAGCCCCCCATCCGCAGCCCATTGGATGGGGGGGACAGCCTCTGGCTTCACCCTTGGGTGGCTGGGGGGGACCCCTTGATTGAAGGGGTCCCCACTCCCCCAGGGTACCCCGGCCAGGGGTGACTAGTTGGATATTTGATGCCACGGCCGCAAGGCACTGTATAAAAGTGACCCCCGGCTGTGGCATCATCTGTCCAGCTAGTGGAGCCCGGTGCTGGTTTCAAAAATACGGGGGACCCCTACTCTTTTTGTCCCCCGTATTTTTGGAACCAGGACCAGGCGCAGAGCCCGATGCTGGTTGCTTAAATATGGGGGAACCCCTGTCCATTTTTTTCCCATATTTCTGCAACCAGGATCGGCTCAAAGATCCCGAGGCTGGTTTGCCTTAGGAGGGGGGACCCCACGCAATTTTTTTTCTGAAAATTTAGAACATTTCACCCCCCTTCCCACTGAAAAACATGCACGGATCTCATGGATCCGTGCATGCCTATACAAACACGGGATAAAAAAGCAGGTCTGTTTTTTTTTTTAGCACTTTTTCACGATTTGTATTTTATCACGGCAGTGTTTGGCTATTGTCGGCAGTGTTTGTGTTTTGCACTTTTTAGTAAATTCCCGATTTCTAGCAAATTGCAGGCGTATTTGACCGATGGTGTATTGATTCGTGATTTTTTCCTAGGACTTCCAAAATATTACGAATGCCCTCATCACTGCCGTGATTTTTGCTTAGTAAATTACCGAGATGACACTTTGATGAAAAAACGGCATCTCGGTCCAAATCGGGACCTTAGTAAATATACCCCAGGGTGGTTGGCTCACATTTGCCTGTGCATTGCAAGTCTTTACGGAGAATGGGGTATATGGGGTATATCATTATACAACCTTGTACCTCACTGTTTCTGCACCTGTCTCAGCCTCACTGTCAAGTCCCTAGCACACTGTATGCTGCCTTTGTGTTTCCTTGCACAGCTGCACTGGCTTTCATGAAGACTAGTCAGAGAATACAGAAGGTGTGTGGCACTGTAAGTACCTGTCTGCGTCGATACTGCTCCTGTCCTTGCTCTCACTCCCCACTTTCTAGGCTGTCTGTAAGGCTGGTCCCGGCAGGATGTTACTAACTGGCTGTAAGTAACAAGGGGACCGATTCAGACCTGATCGCTAGGCTGCGTTTTCTCACAGCCTGCGATCAGACCTGAACCGCGCAAGCACACGCAGGCGCGACGGATCGTAGCAACAGGGATCACCGCTCAGCGACGAGATGGTGCAAAATTTCCAAACGCACAGGCGATCGCAAGGAGATTGACAGGAAGAGGGCGTTTGTGGGTGGCAACTCCAAAACATTGGTCTCTCTAGCACTGTCCTTGACTGGTTTACCTCTTACCTCACTAACCGCTCCTTCTCTGTGTCTTCCTCCGGCACCACCTCACAGCCTTTCATCCTTCCTGTCAGTGTCCCTGAGGGTTCTGTACTCGGCCCCCTTCTGTTCTCCCTGTACACCTCTTCCCTTGGTGTGCTCATTAACTCCTTTGGCCTTCAATACCACCTCTATGCTGATGACACACAACTCTTACCTCTCTCCCCCCTCCTGATCTGTCCCCCTCTGTCCTCTCTCAGGTTTCCATCTGCCTCTCCGCCATCTCCTCCTGGATGGCTGAGCATTCTCTGAAGCTCAACATGGACAAAACTGAACTCATTATCTTTCCAGCCGGAGTAACACCCCCTACCAATATCTCTATCACTGTTTACAACACCATCATCTCCCCGATTCCCCAACTCCACTGCTTGGGCGTCACTCTTGACTCCTCCCTCTCCTTTGCACCCCACATCCCAGCTCTTGCACCTCATGTCATCTGTCTGTCGACGCTTCCTGCTAGATTGTTAGCGCCTCAGAGCAGGGCCCTCTTTCCTCTTGTTGTCAAAACCCTCTTCTCGACACATATCACTCACAGCCCTCTCCTACTAAGCGACCATCTTTACCCGCTTTTTCTCCTGCTGGTAAAGGCTCATCTCTATCTATGGCCACCAGCTCCTAGTAATACGATGATCACTCCCTCACTACTTAGATCCAAGATGTATAGTGTTTTAAGAATTGTGGTGCTCTTTGTTACCTGTACTGTATTTTGTTAGTTATTTACTGTAATGTTAAGTATTGTCTCCCTGTGCCGTCCTTTGTACGGCGCTGCGAAACACTTGTGGCGCCCTATAAATAAATTGTAATAATAATAATAATAATAATCATAATAATAACTGACCGTTTTCTGGGAGTGTTTGGAAAAATGCAGGCGGGATCAAGTGTTTGTAGGGAGGGTTCCTGACGTCAATTCCGGTCCCAGACAGGCTGATGTGATCGTAGCGGCTGAGTAAGACCTGGGCTGCGCAGAGACTATGCAAAATCTGTTTGTGCAGCTCTGCTACACATGCGATCGCACACTTGCACAGCTAAAATACACTTCCCCCCCATAGGCGGTGACTATCCGATCGCAGGGCTGCAAAAATCGTTTCCCAGCGATCAGGTCTGAATTACCCCCAAGGCCTCGTGCTGACTGGGATCAGGGTCTCTCAGTATAGGCTGAGCGCTAGCTGACGGGTAGCCTCTCACTGTCTGGCTAAAGCTGGAGGTAGTGGCCACAGACTGACTGGCTGCTGGGATAATGAGTAACTGGCTGGGGTGAACGATGCCGTGGTTTTGCACTATATTTCCTGTGAAGGGGCAGGTACCCTACTCATTGACAGTCTTTCCACCTGGGTTGACACCCTGAGGGTTCTCTCTCTCGCTCTCCCACACAGCTCCCCTCCTCCACTTACTCAACTCCCCTCAGGGCTCTACTGGGAGGAATTGGCCAATAGTGGGGCGCCAGTCCTCCCACTCTCCAGGCACCGGATCCTAGTGTCTGCCGGGTTATGTTGTTCATGTCACGGGAAAGGAGGGATTTGTTAACCCCTGCAGCGTCAGTCTGCTTCCTGACGCTGGGAGCACAGGATCCATACAGGGCTTGTATGACCTGACCATGAGAGTGAAGTAAACAAGGAGACCAGAGACCATTTTTCTCTCTGGAGACAAGCTGAGGCAGGCAGTTTCTAAAATGGCTGCTCAGCATTTCTGGTAGAGAGGGGAGAGGGAGGAGAAACACAGTGGTGGAATGCCTGCATAGAGAGAAAGCACCAAACAGGTGGAGGTCCTGCCTCCCGATTCCAACATAGACACCAGAGCAAATGGTCGCCTACCATGTCGTGCCCTGTTGCCTAACTGCCCTGGTGGTCTAGTGGGGGTGCAGGCAACTTGGACGCCCACTGTCCGCACCACCTTTGCACTTGCTCACTGGCAGTAAGAGCCACAACAATATGGCTCCCTTCAAGTAGGGAGCTGCTTTAACTGTCCTGCTGCGGCTCCTGGAGAGTGCTCTGGAGCCTGGCCGAAGCCAGTGACACAGTCGCCAGGAGCTGGAGAGGACAGAAGGAAGAATGGTACACTCAAGAAACACACTCTAACAGGAGACTGGAACTGGTGACCAAGAAGAGTAACCATTGAAGCTAGGAGCGTCAGGGTGGGTGACATGTTGATGCTATGAACCTCGAAGAAAAACAGTTAACAAAGGTAAGTTTTACCGTAACTTATTTTCTTCTTCAAGGTTCATAGCCACCCACAGGTAATATGCTGGGATGTCCCAAAGCAGTTGAATTAGGGAGGAGACGCTCTTAAGCTGAGAGGAGAACTTTGCGTCCGAACGAGGCATAGAACCTAAGAAACGTATGGACAGTGTACCACGTGGCTGCTTTGTATAGCTGTTCAGCAGACGCACCATGACGTGCTGCCCATGAAGGTCCCACAGAGTGAGTAGAGTGAGCAGAGACTGTATCCGTTATGGGTAGGGCAGCCTGCGTGTAAGCCTGTGACATAGTCATGAGAAGCCATCGGGACAGAGTCTGCTTGGTAGCTGACCAGACCAGCTTATGGAATCCATAGAGGATGAAAAGTGAATCCATTCTACTAATATCACTAGAATGGTCCATGTAGATTTTGAGAGGCCGGACTACATCCGAGGAGGCCTCATCTACCGTGAGGTTTGGAGACTGGAAAGCAGACACTAATATTTCTGCATTCAAATGGAAGCATGAGAGGTCACCGCAGTTTGTCCTTAGTACTGCTCTGTCTTGATGAAAGATTTGGCGCTCCCAAGTCAGATACCCTTCTCGTTGAGGCTATAGCCAAAAGTCTTTGCCTATAACCACTTGAGGTCAATAGAATCCAGAGGTTCAAATGGTGACAAATCCCCTGTGGCCACTGGAGGCACAAAGGGAGGTTGAATGCACAGTACTCCCTGTAAGACGGTACACACATCTGGCAAGCAAGCTTTTCTCTTCTGGAACCAAATAGACAGAGCTGAGACCTGCACCTTGAGGGAAGCAAGGTGGAGGCCTACTGTATAAGAGAAACCCACCTGGAGAAAGGCCAGTATTCTAGAGATCCAAAATCTTTGCGAATCATATGGTTGTTGAGCACACCATCGAAAGTAAGTATGCCAAATCTGGTAATCGATCTGGACTGAAGCAGGTTTCTGTGTCTGGAGCATAGTCTGAACCACTGAACAGGAGAACCCTTTAGATCCTAGGAGGGATGATTCAAGAGCCACCCCAACAAAGAGAGACGAGCCAGCTCTGGGTGCAGACAGGGACCGTTAGACAAGAGGTCTGGTCGTAGTAGAAGTGGAAAAAGAACGTCTATGGAAAGACCATGAAGATCCATGAATCAGTGATGCCTGGGCCAGGCCAAAGTTATCAAGGGGTGCTGCCTTCCTGTTTAAACTTGCAAAGCACTGTGAGTGCCTCCTTGTTGATTGATATAGGCTACTGTTGTGGCATTGTCTGACTGAACTTGGACAGGACAGCACTGAAGAATGTTCTGAGTCAGAATGAGACCCCTGTAGACAGCCCTTAGCTCCAGAACATTGACTGGCAATTCACTGAGTCCCATTGGGTTTTCTGTTGACTTAAACCCTTGGCCTCGTTGTGACGTTGGTACAGGAACAATGACGCCACCCTGCTGCAAGGAGTGAATAGCCGTCCGGAGAGCCTGAGCTTTGAGTTCTTCGGGAGGTCTTGTAAGAAATTATTGTCTGGTGGGGGGGGTCTTCTCCTAAAGAAGTGAGCGTACCCGTGAGAGACTACTTCTTGCACTCAGGCGTCTGATGTGATCTGATGCCAACTGAGTGCAAACTGCAGAAGGCAGCCTCCCACCTATGAGGGGGCCCATCCCATTAGGCCAAGGGTTTATCCTCGTGGTTTGCCCTTTGGCGCTACCTTGGGGGCAAAAGGAACAAAAGAGGAAGTCCTAGGCCATGAGGAGGAGGCTGAAGGCAGGAAGACTGTTCTGTAGACAGCTCGTAGTTCCAGGACGTTGATTGGGAGTCAACTTTAGGTGGGAGTCCAACGGCCTTGAAAGGAGTGTTGGATGGTCACTGCCCCCATCCGCGAAGACCGCCATCCATTGTAAGGAGCACCCAATGTGGTGTCCAGAAGGGGTGACCCTTGTTCAAGTGAGACGTCTGGAGCCACCAGGCTAGGGGCAGTCGAACTTCCAGAGAGAGGACCTGATGAGATACGGTTGTCCATTCTATCTGGACAGGATTAGGTGTTGCAGAGGTCTGGAGTTGAACTGGGCATACTCCACCATGTTGAAGGAGGATACCATGGACCCAAAGACCGGCATGGCTGAGTGAATCGACACACTGCGATTGAAGCAACTTGCATACTCGTTGCTTTAGTGAGGAAATCTTGTCTGCTTGCAAGAAAAAATATTTGTACCCGAGAATCCAGAGGAGCTCCCAGATGTAACATCCTTTGAGAAGGCGTAAGGCATGGGACTTCAACCTGCGGCCCTCCAGCTGCTGTGGAACTACACATCCCAGCATGTGAGCTATCACCGAGGTAACCAATGCCTTGGAAGCCAGGATACCAGTATCCAAAACCGCTTCACCTAGGTAGGAGGCTGCATCTTTGAGTGATGTGGGACAGATGTTCCCGGGTAACCTCAGAGGGTAGGGACTCTGCCCAGCGCTCAATAGCATTAGCCAACCAGGCTTTGGCAATAGCTGGCCGAGTAATAGCTCCTGTAAGAGAATAGACAGATTTGAGACAGGCTTCAATCCTCCTATCCGTAGTCTCCTCTAAGGAAGATGCAGTAGGGATAAGTAAAGTAGACGTTTTAACCAGATGTGCCACATGGGAATTCACAGCTGCGGGAACCTCCCACTTAGCACAACCAGCCACTTGAATAAGGTAAAACAAGGCCAGGTGCTTAGGTAGGTGGAACTTTTTACCAGGGGTATTCCATGCTTCCCGCATGAGTCCAGTAAATTGCTCAGAGTGAGGAATTTCAGCCTTAACTCCGTTCTGCTCCCCTGGAGGTTTCTGTCCTCCCTGAGCTCGCCTTAGGACACCTGCGTTACGGTTTGACAGGTGTGCCAGAGGACTCAAGTGAGAGACATCTGCCTCTACAGATAATGCCAAAGCTGCGTAGACTGATGATGACACAGCACGCTTAGTGGCTTCAGTGGGCAAGGGACTTTCACCCTGTAACATCTGTTGAAAAGCCGTAGAGGTAGTTGCAAGACTGAGGTAGAGCGCACATCCACCCAGGGAGGGGGCATAGCTATGGCTGGTATAGCAGGATGCACCTGCTGGGGAATTCCTATAAGGGTAACCACTGCAGGGGTTGCTAGACGGTCTGCTATCTGTGCCAGCAACTGTGTAAAAGAATCCCAGGGTGATCCTGCACAGGAGTTTGCTGATTAGGTGGGATATAGCAAGACGCACACAAACCATCCTGTACCAAGTCCTGAGGGGATAATCCTGCTGAACAGGACTTGCATGAAACCAGCATAGGAGCAGCAGCCTCCTTGTGACCCTTGCCTTTGATAGACTTAGCTGCAGGGATAGTATAACAAACAATATGGCACTAGACAGTGTGCAACAACAGCAGTACTGTGACAACCTTCACAAAACTGTATATGTGAAGTATAATGAACCCCTATACACCTGTATCTTATAGATTTTGGGAAGCAAAGGAAATAGAAAAAGCAGACAGCAGAGCTAGCACAAGTCACAGACAATGCAGAATACTATATATAACTGCAATGGGCACTAAATCAACTACACAGACCGCAGTGGCTGGTAGGATACAGCGCTGTATCACCTGGCTCCTAAGAGAGGTATACAGGGAGACTGGACCCAGCGTTCCCAGAGAATTGTAGCTGCTTTGAAGAAAATGGCTACTGTGGGTCTCTGAGGGAGAGGAGGGTGAGGGAGGAGCAGCTCAGAGGCAGGGCTGTAACTACGTGTGTGCCAAGTGGGCTTGGCACACAGCGCAGTTGCCCTGAGGGCGCACGGCCAGCGGCATGTAATGAGTCAAATTGACCCATTACATGCCGCCTCTGCTGTGTGCGCCGTGAGCCGCGCTGTGGAGGGAGAAGAGACTAGCGCCGGGCAGCGGAGAAGGAGGAGGAGGGAGGGGGAGCAGGGAGCCGCAGCAGCGCTATTTCATTGGTAGTAAGCGCCGCTGCAGCATCCCCCTCTCCTTCTGTATTGGCTGCCCGGCGCTGCTGTGGATGCTGGGATGCGGTTCCTCCATCCCAGCATCCACAGCAGCGCCGGGCAGCCAATACGGAAGGAGAGGGGGATGCTGCAGCGGCGCTTACTACCAATGACATAGCGCTGCTGCTGCTCCCTGCTCCCCCTCCCTCCTCCTCCTTCTCACCTCACTGCCTGCACCGAGGGAGCTGCACGAGGAGCCTGACTGCCAGCAGGGAGATGGTAAGTATCTCTCTCTCTCTCTCTGGGACACCGTCTACCGCAATGTGTAAAAAGGGGGACTGGCTGCCGCAATGTGTAAAAAGGGGGCCTGGCTGCCGCAATGTATAAAAAGGGGGACTGGCTGCCGCAATGTGTAAAGAGGGGGCCTGGCTGCCGCAATGTGTAAAAAGGGGGACTGGCTGCCGCAATGTGTAAAAAGGGGGACTGGCTGCCGCAATGTGTAAAGAGGGGGCCTGGCTGCCGCAATGTGTAAAAAGGGGGACTGGCTGCCGCATGTGTAAAAAGGGGGACTGGCTGCCGCAATGTGTAAAGAGGGGGCCTGGCTGCCGCAATGTGTAAAAAGGGGGACTGGCTGCCGCAATGTGTAAAAAGGGGGCCTGGCTGCCGCAATGTGTAAAAAGGGGGACTGTCTGCCGCAATGTGTAAAAACGGGGACTGTCTGCTGTAATGTGTAAAAAGGGGGACGCTGTCTGCTGTAATGTATAAAAGGGGCTCTACCTGGTGTAGTGGCGCTACTGTGCAGCGTAATTTGAATAATGTAGACTACTGTGCACCGTAGTATGAATTGCTATTATTTTGTGGCCACGCCCCTTCCCCGTGAAGCCACACCCCTATAAAATTTGCACGCGCCTACGGCGCGCACTGCCCCTGTCTTCCATGGGGGGGGGGGGCGCCACTGTCGTTTCTTGCACACAGCGCTAAAATGCCTAGTTACGGCACTGCTCAGAGGTGTTAAGACTGCAATGGAATGGCACCTTGATCTGTGGAAGGGGCCGCTGGAAGAAAGATGGCTTCCCCTATGCGCACATCAACCACCAGGTTCCCTGGCCTCAATAAACTTCCCGGCACCGTATAGTTAGTCCTGCTGCTCTATTGGGGATTAACTGGGGCACACATCAGCACCTCCGATCTGTCTCCAGTCCTCCCACTCAGTCTGTAGTCCGTGGTTTTTCCGTGTAGCCATGTCCCGCCGGAATCACCAGAACGATTATTGGTGTTGCGGTGTCGGAAGGACGTTGATGGAGCAGCAGCACTGACATCCTGAGGACTGCCAGCGCTGCTAGCTGTCTAGTAGTAAAAATAAAAGAAATCATAAAATTAAAGCTAGGGCTGCTTAATAGCAGCCTAACTGTTTGAAGGCGAACCAGCTCCTGCTGGCACCAAAACTAAACGGAATAGCCTGGGCTGTGGGCGGGGCATGGGGGAAAAGGACTGGAGAATCCTGGGATATGATAAAGCTTTAACTGTTTGGTAGATATTTAAAACATCGCGCTGTGTGTTACTGATTGTTTTGCTTTCATAAATATAGGCAGTATTGAATTATATATATATATATATAAATAAAAATATAAACATATATTATAGGAGTGGCTCTGTATAAATCAGTGATGAGATCGGGAGACGTCCGCAAATATCTCAAATAACATTTATTACATATACATACATAAAAACATGCATCTAAAATGTAAAACAATAATCACCTTTCATGCATGCATATAGCCAGTTTTAACTTGAACAATGGAATAATCCTTAATTAGCATAAAAAATGTATGATTGATTAAATAGCTGCCTTGGTGACACTTTATGTGAATATATGCTGAAGTCCTTCACCACCGGGTGAAGAAAAGGGACGGATACGTCATCCTAGCAGGGAGAATCAGTGGTAACTATAAATACTGCTTTCAGTTTCACACTGAACTGTTTCTATCACAGCCGGGACGCCGGCATACAAAGTAGCAATTCCGTGTGTGGACCCAGTATTAAAGACTGTTCAATACAGTGTTACACACTGTTTATTCAGGACTTCAGCATATATTCACATAAAGTGTCACCAAGGCAGCTATTTAATCAATCATACATATTTTATGCTAATTAGGGATTATTCCCTTGTTCAAGTTAAAACTGGCTATATGCATGCTTGAAAGGTGATTATTGTTTTAGATTTTAGATGCATGTTTTTAGGTATGTATATGTAATAAATGTTATTTGAGATATTTGCGGACGTCTCCCGATCTCATCACTGATTTATACAGAGCCACTCCTATAATATATGTTTATATTTTTATTTATATATATATATATATATATATATAATTCAATACTGCCTATATTTATGAAAGCAAAACAATCAGTAACACACAGCGCGATGTTTTAAATATCTATCTATGTATGTACCTGTATGCCTAAGACTCTAACTAAGTCTTAAAAACATACGCTGTAGTGTGTTGAATTTTTCTTTTATATACATATTCATTTGTGAGATATCTTTAATTAGTGCCGGGAGGGTGGAATTGGCATACCACCAAGAGACAAGTTCTCTTTATCCTTTCCATTTAACTGTTTGGTGCCAGGTCCTCTCCACCACCTACACCCCCTCCTCTCCAATTGAAAAAAGAAAAGGTAACCATTTGGTGCCCAGACATCTACTCGCCAGATTATACCCAGCGTAAAGTCTGTATCCCCTGTGGCGGAGGAAGAAATCTCTAATTTATTCTGCAATGTCTATTTTCATCTAATTGTGTTACCCCAATCACAAGTTTGGGGAAAGTGATACATCCATCAACAAGGACCGTAATTCATAAAATGACAGTAAATTCATTTTACTGCAAACTGTGGGGGGAAAAAATCAGATCATCTCAAGATGGAAAAATGACACAGAAGGAGGACAGCTAAGTGCATATTCTTACTGCTTCCTACAGTTCTTGGCACTGAAGTGAATATTAGGCAGTAGCTGGTAAAAAGAAGCATTATGGTAAACTTAACCTTGTTAACTCTCTCTTCGAATTTCATAGGTTCCACAGGGGACATCAGGGTTGTAGGTGGTGAATGAGTTTCAGGCACCAAACAGTTAAAGCTTTAGCTTGTCCCAGAATGCTTGGCTCCTCTCTCCTATAACCCCACCTCCATGGTCAGGGATTCCGTTTTTGTTAACCAGCGCAAAGCAGGCAGAGGAAAGGAGAGAAGAAAGATATTAGGCATATAAGAACACATTCTCTCAGACAGGAGAAATGAACCAGAGGCCAATGCCACAAAAAACCCAGAGAGGCCATGTTACTGGAGTTAACAAAGGTACGTCTACTATAACTTTCTTTTCTTCCCACTGAGAGGCCCTGGAGATCGGATAACCAATGTCATCTGGGCCACCGGAATGAGGTTGCTTCCTACTTGTTTGAATTTCCGAAGGACCCGAGGTAGAAGGGATACTGGAGGGAAGATATATGGTAGATGAAGGGTTCACAGGCCGGACAGGGAGATGAATGCTGACTGAGGATCTGTGGTTCAGGATCCAAAGACTGGAACCTTGTGGATGTGGCGTGAGGCCATGAAATCCACGTCTGGTAGGCCCCATTTCTCCACCAGAAGTTACGTCTGCGTGAAGAGCCCATTCTCCTGCGTGAACATCCTAACGACTGAGGAAGTCCGCTTCCCAGTTGTGTACGCCTGGAAGGAATACCGCTGATATGGCTGATAGATGATGTTTGGCACATCAGAGAATTTTGGAAACTTCCTGCATTCACCATCTTGCTGCGAGTGCCTCCCTGATGATTGATATATGCCACTATTGTGGCGATGTCTGACTGAACCTGGACTGGTCTGTCTTTGAGGAGTGTGTGGGCTAGAGTCAGTTCCCTGTACACCGCCCTCAACTCCAACACAATGATTGGCAACTGTAACTTCGCTAGGCTCCTTCATCCCGAAAACGAATGTTGTTCAGTTACCGCTCCCCAGCCACGAAGGCTGGCATCTGTTGTGAACAGGACCCATTGGGGGACCCAGAAGGGGTATCCCATGTTCAGTTGCTGGTCTTGGAGGCACCAAGTCAGTGACAGCCGAACCTTTGGAGTCAGAGTTATCAGTTGGGATCTAATGCGATGAGGCTGGCTGTTCCACCTGGAAAGAATCAGTCTTTGCAGAGGACGAGAATGAAACTTTTTTTTGAATAGAGTATTTTTATTCAACAAGAATGAACTTATTACAGACATTTCAGTTTACACCAGGAGCTTCAATTGTTGTTATACAATATAGTCATGCACAGATCCTTCTCAAACAATATGTGCATATGCGTGGTTTAGCAAGTGGTCGCAGATCCATAGAATGTCAACCCACAGATGCCAGTGTCTCTGAAGTCTGCAAGCAAGGTCAAAACACATACTAACATTTCTTGTTTTCTCTCCGAAATACTTCGGTAAACCCCCCCAACTATGGGGCCTAGTAAAGCCTGCCCGAAGAAAAAAAAAATATATAAAAAAAAAAGAAGGAGATGGAAAGCAAAAAAAAACATAAATAAAACAGACCAAAACAACACCAGCAATCCTAGATACCTACAGTTGTGGGAGATGAGGTGCATTATCCCTACAGTGTAGAGTACGGGAGAAGAGCCTGGTTCGTCCCCGCGGGTCCAGAGTAGCCGGGCCGCCGTAAAAGACATACGACAATTTAAGTTAAGTTATAAATCTTCAAATTCTAAGGGCAGGGGAGGAGTATGTAGAGTTAATCCAGGAGGACCATATCTTCTCATGTTTAGAAAGGGCATTATTTTTCATATAAATGTACCGATCCTTCAATACTGTGTCATTCACAAGGGCTTTAAATGCAGACATCTTAGGGGAGTGTGAAGCCATCCATGTCCGCGCAATGCACACCTTGGCGAGGGCGCATATACTGCGAGCATACAAGTCCTCCCACTTAGTCCCAAAGTCAGTTCCTCCTACTCCCAGAATGCAAAATCTTTGAGTCAGCATGCCACTCGGTATCCCCGTGTGTTCCAGAATCGACCCGACCCTAGCCCAGAACGCCTGCAAGGATGGACACTCCCACACCAGGTGCCAGAATGATCCGCCAGCGGTCCCGCACTTAAGACAGGCGGCGTCGCCACCGGCCCCAAATCTGGCCAGCCTGTTCGGAGTCATATATGATCTATGCAATATAAAGAGTTGGATTTGTTGGAACCGTAGTGATTTGGTGACTTGGCTCGAGTTCCCCAGCGCCACCTCCCAGTCCTCCACATCCATGGGGCCCACGTCACGCTCCCAGCGTTCCCGAAGGTTCGAGCGCGGGTCAGCGTGCATTGTTTTTAAAAGGTACGAGTAAGTGAAGGAGATCACCTTGACCCGACCCAATGGTGGTCATTCCGAGTTGATCGCTCGTTATTTTTTTTTCGCAACGGAGCGATTAGTCGCTAATGCGCATGTGCAATGTCCGCAGTGCAACTGCGCCAAGTAAATTTGCTATGCAGTTAGGTATTTTACTCACGGTATTACGAGGTTTTTTCTTCGTTCTGGTGATCGTAATGTGATTGACAGGAAGTGGGTGTTTCTGGGCAGAAACAGGCCATTTTATGGGAGTGTTTGAAAAAACGCTACCGTTTCTGGGAAAAATGCGGGAGTGGCTGGAGAAATGGAGGAGTGTCTGGGCGAACGCTGGGTGTGTTTGTGACGTCAAACCAGGAACGACAAGCACTGAACTGATCGCACTGGAAGAGTAAGTCTCGAGCTACTCAGAAACTGCACAGAGAAGTCTTTTCGCAATATTGCGAATCTTTCGTTCGCTATTTTGATAAGCTAAGATTCACTCCCAGTAGGCGGCGGCTTAGCGTGTGCAAAGCTGCTAAAAGCAGCTTGCGAGCGAACAACTCGGAATGAGGGCCAATGAGCATAGAAAGGTCTTTATAGGAAAGGGGAGAAGCACCGGGGGGGAATCCCCGAACTGTGATTGTAAAGCGTGCCTGAACTGTAAAAATCTATAAAAGTAAGAGTTCGGGAGACCAAACTCTTCCTTTAGTTGCTGAAAGGACTTCATTGTACCATTGTTGTACAACTGGAATATGGAAGTTACTGAGTACGGGGCCCACACCACCACCCCCTCCAGAGACCCCAGTTCATGGAGTGATGCAGAGTGCCAAAGGGGAGTATCCGGGTCCATACCATCATACCCAAGCATACGTATCAAAGCCATCCAGATCTTCATGGCCTGAAAAACAATAGGAGGGGACAGCCGAGAGGCGCTCCCCCCCACTAGAATCTGTGTCGGAGAAAGGTCCGGGTAGTAACATTGGAGAAACGCCCAGCACAGACCGGCCTCCACTCCACCCCGCAACCAGATACCGATGTGTGCCAGCTGGGCCCCTTAGTAGTATAACTGGAAGTGAGGCAAGGCCAAGCCGCCATCAACTTTTTGTCTAGTGAGGGTATTTAACTTTATTCTAGGCCTTTTATTGGCCCATATCAGAGATGATAGTATACTGTTTAATTTCTTAATGAAGGCCGGGAATATGTATACAGGGGATTGCGAAAGAACATACAGTAGTTTGGGCAAAACTATCATCTTAATAAGGCTAACCCTACCTGTCATTGTCAGCGGGAGTTTACACCAGGCCCTCGACTTGCGTACAATCAGCTGTACAAGTGGGTCAAGGTTCAAGGGTATAAAATCCGAGGGGTCATTAGTAACCTGGATCCCAAGATATTGAAACTGGCCTGTCCAGCTCAGCGGTAGGGAAATCTTTGGGACCCGGGGAGGAGAGCCCAGAATGGGCATTATAAATGATTTGGACCAGTTGATGCGGAGACCAGAAAAGCCGCTAAAGGTCTCTATGACCTGCAACACTACAGGCATATCCACACTGTAGTCGTGTAAAAAGAGTAATAGGTCGTCTGCATAAAGGGCTATTTTGTCAGTACATGGGCCCGTGTCAACTCCCCCAATGTCCGGGTGCGATCTGACCAAACAGGCCAAGGGTTCGATGGCTATGGCAAATAAGGCTGGGGAGAGGGGGCATCCCTGTCTGGTGCCCCGAGTCAGAGTAAAGGAGGAAGAGACATAGCCATTAACCAAGATCCTGGCGCGTGGCTTTGATATAGCAGTTTGATCCATCGTATAAAATTGGGGCCGAAGCCCATACATGTCATGACCCCCCACAGATATGGCCATTCAACACTGTCGAATGCCTTAGCCGCATCTAAGGAAACCACAACCGCGTCCGAGGGGAAGTCATGAGGAGCCTGCCAAATAGTGTATAGCTTGCGCAAATTAATGGACGTGGATTTCCCTGGCATGAAGCCAGATTGATACTGGTGTATTATAGATGTAATGACCAAGTTGAGCTGGACCGCAAGGATTTTTGCCAGGATCTTGGCATCGGTAGCGATAAGGGAGATCGGTCTATAGGACTCTACTAGTTTGGGGTCCTTGCCGGGCTTTGGCAGTACTACAATTACGGCCTCGGACATTGAGGGAGGAAGTTGATTAGTGGAAAATATGTATGTATACATCTCATGCAGCTTGGGACCAAAGAACTGTATGTATTATTTATACAGCTCAGTGGGGATGCCATCGCTTCCCGGAGACTTGCCACTGGGAGACAAACCCACCGCTGCAGTCACCTCCTCCAAAGTTAAGGGCACGTCTAGAATATCCCTAGCCTCGGGGGAAAGCTTGGAAAGGGGTATATTGGACAGGTACAGTTCTAGGTCCTCCATGGAGCACGTCGACTGAGAGTCATAGACCTCTTTAAAGTATGAAAAAAACATCTGTGCTATGTCGGGGGTATTATCTACTATGGAGCCATCAGGGTCAGACATCTGCACTATCGTGGACCCAGGACGGTCATAGTGCACCAAATGGGCCAATAAACTACCTGGCCTGTCCGCCTGCATATATATATTGGTGGCCCTGAACAAAAGGGAGCGCGCATTTCTATCCGAGAGGTGAGCTAGCCAGGCCTCTTGAGCTAGTAGCCAACTTGCCTTTAGCGCAGAGGTACCCTGAGCTAAGTAGCGGGTCTCTAGATCCCTATATTCAGATTCAAGCCGTCTCTCCGTCACTTTGTACTCTATCTTGCGGGCAGCTATTTTGCCTATCAGCGTACCACGTAAATAAGCTTTGAATGCATCCCATATAACCGGTGTCGGGGCCGAGCCCACATTATCCTCAAAGAAACCCTCCCACCTAGGCGGTAATTCCGGGCACTCTCCCAGCTGAATCAGCCAGGACGGGTGTAACTTCCAATAAGACTGTCCCCTCCGGCACTCCACATCGAGAGACAGTAACAGGGGCGAATGGTCGGACACCCCCCGTGCCTCATAATGAACATCCGTTATACTAGGTAGGAGCACGGGCGAGAGCAGGGCCAGGTCGATTGTGGAGAAGGAGCCATGCGTACCGGAGAAACATGAGTACTGCCTAAGCGTAGGGTAGCGAGCCCTCCATACATCCACCCACTGCATGCTATCTATAAAATCCGCAAACTTAGATTCAGATATAGATTGGCCACCCCCCGCCCCCGAATCCCGAGAAGACCTCCATCTATCCAGAGAGGCATCCAGCACGTTGTTAAAATCCCCAACACAAATAACAGGAGTATGCGGAGAGGCAGCAATAAATGAGGCCGCCTTCTGCAGGACATCATACGAGAATGGGGGAGGAACATAGACAAAATAAAGAAACTACGGGAGTTCAGCTTGCATTCCAGAAACACAAACCTACCATTTGGATCCATGTTTACCGTAATTAATTCAAACTGTACAGTTCTCTTTATCACGACTGACACCCCCCTGGAAGAGGAGGAGAGAGAGGAATGATACGCCCAGCCTACCCAAGGCCTGCGGAGCGACAATAGTCTATTCCCCTCCAAATGAGTTTCACTCAGACAGATAATATCCGGGCCATATTTCTTAATCATTTGAAATACTAAGGATCGCTTTACTTTATTATTAATGCCCCGGACATTCCATGCCAGAATCTTTAAGGCAGACATGTCGTCCTTTGTACCATCTGGGACACAGCGTGCAGAGACCCTACAAGGTGAGAAAGGAGACCCCCATCACCATTATCCAAGTTTCTATCTGCCCGTACACGGTACCATCCCTGGAACCATATCGCCCGCAGGCCCCGGGCCCCGAGCCAAACCCCTCTAAATAGCACAACATCACCTCGCAGTTTGATAAATGGTCATATGAAAAACAAAAAATTGAAAAAAAGAGAAATAGGAAAACAGAAAAACAAACATCATCCCAACAACAGCCCCCCTCCCCGTATACCTCCCCGAACTGTGGCATACACATATCCCTAACAGAGCTCTAACCTTGGCGATCCGAAAGCCTACGGCAGTGCTATGCGTATCATACAGATTCAAACAAAAAACCCCAATACAAAACCCAATGTGTAAAAGTCACTACCCAACAAAGTCCAGAACAACTAGTACAAAAGGAAGCTCCCCGGACTTATACTTGCATATCGTAGGCCCATATAGAACGGACACTGGATGTCAGTCCGGAGCCATCTGGCGGGCACCCGGAGCGTATCTGTCCAGCCAGGCCGCCGCCTCCCTCGGAGAACTGAAGAACTTAGTTTCTCCGTCCGACACCACACGCAGCCTGGAGGGAAACAGCATCGAATAGGGAAGATTCAGGTCACGAAGACGCCGCTTGATGGGCAGAAACTGGGCCCGATCCTTCTGGACATCCGCTGCAAAATCTGGAAATGCCAACACCCGAACACCATTTCGAAGCAGGGGGCCCTTCACGCGGCCCAGGCGCAGGACGGAGTCCCGGTCTTTGTAGTGCAGAAACTTGGCTATAAATGTTCGCGGAGGTGCACCCGGAGGCAGAGGCCGGAATGGCACTCGGTGCGCCCACTCCACCGCAAATTGAGGCGTAAAGGATTCAGCGCCATACGCCTCTTTTAGCCAGGACTCCAGGAAATCCTCGGGATGTGCCCCCTCCTCCTTTTCAGGCAGGCCCACGAATCTCACGTTGTTTCTGCGAAGGCGTCCCTCCATATCCAGGAGTTTAGTTTGCATAGCCGAAACTTGCTGGGAGACAGCCGACACAGACCGCTGCAAGGGGCCAGTGAGGTCCTCTAGGTTGGAGACCCGCGTCTCGGTTTCGCCCACTCTCTCTCGGACGCGCTGGACATCCTGGCGTAACAGTGATAAATCGCACTGCACCTTCTCCATTTTGTCTGACAGGCGTTGTTCGCTGGCCGCTATGGCCTCCAACACTTGTTGAATGGAAGGAGCAGACGGCTGCATGTCCGCACCCGTATCGGCCCCAGCCGGGGGAACGGGTCGGGTAGATGGGGAGGTTTTAGGAGAGGATTGCGTCGGCTGGGTGGGAGGCTGACGGGCGAACTTCTCCAATTTAGCCGTCGCCGCGCTTTGACCACCCCTCACCATAATATCAATGTTCAAGCAGCACTCAAAGCCCAGGTAATTCAGTGTCAGGAGGTGCAGCAAAGGACAGTAATTGCAGTGTCAGCAATGTACCAGGGCCCCAGGTGTCTTATAGTGAAACAGAGGGGGGATGGGGGCCAGGGGGACCCAAGAGGAGGTGTTATAATATAATATAGGCTGGGCAAAGAAAGAAAAACAGGGCAGCGTGTCCTGGGTCACTTTATTCAGCCCTGCAGCTCCTGTAAAGTCCCAGAGCAGTGCAGTGCAGAAAGGGTTAATGCAGGGAGGAACTTCCAAAATGGCCGCCGGGCCCACTGCCTCACCTCCCTCACTCAGGGACACGGATCTCGGGCTCCAGGGGACAGGAGCAGTCAGGTATGGAATCCAGGTGGTGCAAGGGGAGGGCGCCGCTCACCCCACGCCGCCGGCAGCGGCAATCTTCACCGTGGGTCCGCGCGCGCCCGCGGCAGTGTCCCGCAAATCGAGGCCGGGGATGTGCTGGCAGCCTAGGCTTGAGAACCGGGCGGCAGCCGGCGCTGGCCGGAGACACGGGCAGAAGTCTCACAGTGATGCCCGCCGCCTCCCCAGAGAGACTGTGAGAGTTAGGAGCCGGAAAGCAGGTTTAGGGGAGCCCAAGGAGTTGATCAGGATTAATTATCCAGGGAGCTCCTGTATCCTGCTTCCTACCCGCTTGCCGCCGTGGCCCCGCCGACGAGAATGAAACTTAGCGAATTCGACTATGTCGAATGTTGACACCATTAGCCCAAGGATTTGCATTGCTGAACGCACCGACACTTGAGGACGGTGAAGGAAGGGCCGTACTTTGGTCTCCAGTTTCAAAATCTTGTCCAGGGATAGGTAAAGTCATCGACAGTGACCGTCTATAAGTGCTCTCAGATGCAACAACCGTTGTGACGGCGTAAGGGAGAACTTTTTCCAATTTATTAGCCATCTGTGACGTTGTAGGAAGGCTACTGTCAGTTGGGAAATGACTGAGGAGAACATTTGTGAATTTGCCAGGATCAGCAGATCGTCCAGGTGCGGGAGAATTCAAATACCTTGGCAGATGTGTGCTGCCATGACAGCCATGACTTTGGTAAAAGTTCTGGGTGCCGTAGCTAGGCCAAACCGCAGTGCCTGGAACTGATAATGTTGGTTGCATATAGCAAACCGCAGGAATTACTGGTGGGAAATAGCAGTAGGAATATGCATATATGCATCCTGTATATGCAGGGTAACAATGAAGTCCCCAGGTTCCATGGCTAGAACTATGGTTCACAAGGTTTCCATGCAAAACTTGTTTAAAGATTGAGGTTGAGAATTGGCCGTGTGACCCGTTTGGTTTTGGGACTACTTGGGACTAAGAACAGGGTCAAATAGTAGCCTCTGCGCCATTGGGACGAAGGAACCGGCACCATCACTCCTAAATGTAGAAGGAAACTGACCACGTCTTGGGAGTATTTGAGCCTTTATCGGATCTGAAGGTAGGCCTGTATTGAAATACTGTCGAGGGAAGCGCCCCTTGAAAGAGACGGCATACCCACCAAGAGACATTTTCTTGCACCCAAGTGTCTGAAGTGGTCGTGATTCAAACCTGCGCAAAGTGCAGAAGTCGGCCTCCCACCCTGACAGGCTGCAGGTTGACGAGCTGACCGGGGTTACTTGACCTTGGGCTTAGAGGGCTTTGCTGGGCACATTGGTCTAGGAAATGACTGTTCTTTAGCTTTTCCTTGAGGACAAAAGGAACAAAAAGTGGTACTTTTTAGTAGGGGCAAAAAGGCTGTTTTGGCAGCAGCCAAGGATGTCGAAGTTTTATTTAGTTCCTCACCAAAGAAAACGTCACCTGTGAAGGGAAGGATTTCCAAAGTTTTCTTGGAATACAAATCCACCTTCCAATAACACAGCCAAAGAATACATTGTGCCAACACAGATGTAGCAGACGCCTTTGCTGTGATAGGGTATATTAACCTATTCAGGTCTGATTATGAACTCTCTTCAGTCATCAGTCAGAATGCTGTTCCCCTTTAGCAACCGGTTGGAGGTCAATGAATGATAAGATGACACAAATTTATGCGTAACCGAAGCAAATCATAAGTGACCCGCTCGGGGGCCGTCATGGCTTTATTATTTATAGCTTGAACACAAAGGGTTTATGCTTGCCAATACATTTTAGCCAATCAGAATACACCATGTATGTCTTGAATACATCGATTGTCATACAATGTTAGAAGTGGCAACTAGGACAGCCTTGAAAATGGTTATTATTTCGTTTATCAGTCTTTCGGACATAAACTCAAAAGATTTCTTTCTTTATTCTTCTCAATTAGCCTTGGATATATCTGGTGTTGCTTTGTCCGTCTTGGATACATTTCCAATACATTTAATGTTGCATTTGTCTTGTACAAGTCATGCCTTAAAACAAGATTATTCAGCAAATATAGTATTCTGACCAGCTCTGCACATTTTTCTTAAGGACATATCAACTCATTTTGTGATTAACAGTAAATATCTTAATAAATGCGAAAAACGTGAATCAATATATATATATACTATACTGCGGAAGCTCCTACACTATCAGCTGCTAAAACAACAGCCTCAGATAAGGCTGACTTAACATGCGTGAGATACTTCCTGCATTCCTCAGACATATCTAAAGGCAGTTCTCTTTAACTGCCTGCACCCATGCTTCAATAGCCTTAGTTGCCCATGAAGCTGCCACTGTGGGTCTATGTATAGCCAATGCGAGCGAATAAATAGATTTCAAACAGTTTTCTATACATCTACAGTATCTGTAGGGTCCTTCAATGAGAAGCCAGTGGTGACAGGCAAAGTGGACGACACTACAAGATGTGTAACATTAGAGTCCACCAGAGGCGAAGTTTTCCACTTTGCATATACAGGTGCTGGTAAAGGATAGCGCGCCAATGCACGCTTAGACAAAGAAAACTTTTACCAGGAGTATTCCTGGGTTCCTGCCTAATTTCCATTAAATGATCAGAATATGGGGATTCAGTTTTAATTATCTTTTTTGCTTTTTAAACAAATCAGTTTTCTTAGAAACAGGTGTGGGTTCCTCCTCATCAGAAAGTTGAAGAATATTTAATAGCTTCAATTAGCGCAGGTACATCCACCAGAATGGGAGCTTCCTCCTCTGCTGCACAGGAGTCTATGGGGTTCATTCCGAGTTGATCGCTCGCTAGCAGTTTTTAGCAGTCGTGCAAACGCTAAGCCGTCGCCCTCTGGGAGTGTATTTTAGCTTAGCAGAAGTGCGAACGAAAAGATTGCAGAGCGGCTACAAAAAAAATTGGGCAATTTTAGAGTAGCTGCAGACCTACTCAGCGCTTGCGATAACTTCAGACTGTTCAGTTCCGGATTTGACGTCACAAACACGCCCTGCATTCGGCCAGCCATGCCTACGTTTTTCCTGGCATGCCTGCGTTTTTTCGAACACTCCCTGAAAACTGTTAGTTGACACCCAGAAACGCCCACTTCATGTCAATCACTCTGCGGTGGCCATTGCGACTGAAAAGCTTCGCTAGACCTTGTGTAAAAAAACATCGTCTGTTGTGAAAGTACGTCGCGCGTGCGCACTGCGCAGCATACGCATGCGCAGAAGTGCCTTTTTTTTACTTAATCGCAGCGCGGCGAACATTTTCAGCTAGCGATCAACTCGGAATGACCCCCTATGTCAGAGAGCTGTATTTTACCCCTCTTCCTCAGATGACACATCTGGTAAAGACTGGGATTGAGGGGATGAAGTAGCCTGCCTCGAGAAACCAGTGGTATATTTATGCCCCGTCAGAACCTTTTATCTCGTCAGTTTGCGTTAGTTGTTGCACTTGAGTAGACAGCGTATCCACCCAAGGTAGATTAACTATTGGTACTATATTAAGTGACATGGGGGGGCGCAATGGTAGGAGTCAGTTGGTCCTCCAAGTACCAGTTAGGGAAGGTTCGCCGAGGGAGGCTCCTGCGTGGTGGCAGGAGGTGTGGACTGACTAGGAGGTGTATAACAGTTTGCATAGAGACCATCTTGTATAACATCCTCTGCAGATAACCCTGGTGAACAAACTCTACATAGGAATAACACGGGATTGCACTTGTTTGCGACCCTTTTTGTTAGACATATTAGTGAAACAATGTAGGCGCCCCTGAACTCTGAATACAAGGATATAAACAGTGCGGAATGTGGTATGTGTCTGAACACAGCCAATATGTGCTGTGAGAAATAACCCTGGTAGCACCTGTGCCCTGGGTACAGAAACAGACAGTAATATACAGTACAGCTGAAAAGAGAACTCAGAAAGCAGAAGAAGCACACAGTCACATACAATGCAGATAAAACGAGATTTATGGTAAGAACTTACGTTGTTAAATCTCTTTCTGCGAGGTACACTGGGCTCCACAAGGATTAACATCGGGGTGTAGAGTAGGATCTTGATCCGAGGCACCAACAGGCTCAAAGCCTTTGACTGTTCCCAAGATGCACAGCGCCGCCTCCTCTAAAACCCCGCCTCCGTGCACAGGAGCTCAGTTTCGTTAACCAGCACAATGCAGTAGCAGGTACCAGAGACAACAATCGCTCATAGCCAATTACACCACACACTCACCACAGGAGAGGGTGTCAGTGGCTATGCCAATACCAACCCAAAGAAGCTAAGTGCGTCAGGGTGGGCGCCTTGTGGAGCCCAGTGTACCTCGCAGAAAGATATTTAACAATGGTAAGTTCTTACCATAAATCTCGTTTTCTGCTGCGGGGTACACTGGGCTCCACAAGGATTAATATCGGGGATGTCCTAAAACAGTTCCTCATGGGAGGGGACGCACTGTAGCGGGCACAAGAACCCGGCGTCCAAAGGAAGCATCCTGGAAAGCGGCGGTATCGAAGGCATAGAACCTTATAAACGTGTTCCTGGAGGACCACATTACCGCCTTGCACAATTGTTCAAGGGTCGCAACCACGGTGGGCCGCCCAAGAAGGTCCAACCGACCGAGTAGAATGGGCTTTAATGGTAGCAGGAACCGGACGATCAGTCTGTACATAAGCATGTGCAATAACCATTCTAATCCATCTGGCCGTAGTCTGCTTAGAAGCAGGCCAGCCATGTTTGTGAAAACCAAACAATACAAAAAGAGAATCAGATTTCCTAATGGAGGAAGTTGCAGATTTCCTAATGTTCTCTTCACATAGATACGGAGAGCCCGTACCACATTCAAAGATCGCTCTTTGGAAGACAACTGAGGAGAATTAAAGGCCGGAACCACAATCTCCTGGTTAAGGTGGAAGGAAGAAACCACCTGAGGTAAATAACCTGGCCGCGTTCTAAGAACCGCCCGGTCACGGTGAAAAATCAAATAGGGAGACTTACAGGATAAGGCACCCAAGTCCGAGACCCTTCTAGCTGAAGCGATCGCCAGCAAGAATAGGACCTTAAGGGAAAGCCACTTAAGGTCAGCAGAGGCAAGAGGCTCAAACGGAAACTCTTGCAATGCCTCCAAAACCACCGACAAGTCCCAAGGGGCCACAGGTGGCACATAAGGAGGCTGAATCCGCAACACACCCTGAGTGAATGTATGGACATCAGGTAGGGTAGCAATTTTTCTCTGAAACCAAACCAACAAGGTAGAGATGTGAACCTTGAGGGAGGTCAGACGCAGGTCAAAGTCCAGGCTGTACTAAACTTGAAAACGTCATGATTGTGAGACGCAAACCAAGTAAAGTAAGCATTCCAGACCCTATGGTAGATCCGAGCAGAAGCCGTCTTACGGGCCTTCAACATAGTTTGAACGACCGCCTCAGAAAAACCCTTGGCCCTCTGGACAGAAGCTTCAAGAGCCATGCCGTCAAAGTCAGACGGGCCAAATCCTGGTAAACGCAAGGGCCCTGAATGAGGAGATCTGGTCATTGTGGAAGCAGAAGGGGACGATCCCACGAGAGACCCAGGAGATCGGAGAACCAGTGCCGTCTGGGCCATGCTGGAGCGACCAGAAGCAGGTTTCCTCCTTCTTGCTTGAACTTCCGTATTACTCTAGGCAGGAGTGACACAGGAGGGAACACATACGGTAGCTGAAAGTTCCATGGAATTTCCAGAGCATCCACGAACGCAGCTTGAGGATCCCTTGTCCTTGCTCCGAAGACCGGAACCTTGTGATTGTGTCGAGAAGCCATCAGATCCACATCTGGAAGACCTCACGTGTCCATGAGAAGTTGAAACACCTCCGGATGGAGGCTCCACTCTCCGGCGTGTACGTCCTGACGACTGAGATAGTCCGCTTCCCAGTTCAGGACGCCCGGAATGAACACTGCGGATATGGCCGGCAGATGGCGCTCCGCCCACTGAAGAATCTGTGAAACTTCCCTCATTGCCATGCGGCTTCGTGTGCCGCCTTGATGATTTATGTACGCCACCGTTGTGGCGTTGTCCGACTATACTTGAACAGGTATGTTCTGTATCAGATGCTGGGCCATTGTCAATGCATTGAACACTGCCCGCAGTTCCAGAATATTGATCGGGAGTAGAGACACCTCCTTGGTCCACCGACCCTGAAGAGAGTGTTGTTCCAACTCCGTGCCCCAACCTCTCAGACTGGCATCCGTCGTCAGAAGGACCCAGTTGGATATCCAGAAGGGCCGGCCCCTGCTCAATCGTTGGTCCTGAAGCCACCAGCTCAGTGACAGGCGGACCTCCGGAGACAATGAGATCATGTGAGATCTGATCCGGTGAGGCAGGCCACCCCACTTGGTCAGAATTAACTTCTGAGGAGGGCGAGAGTGGAATTGAGCATACTCCACCATGTCGAAAGCCGACACCATGAGACCCAGCACTTGCATTGCGGGATTGGCAGGTCTGGAAGCACGAGCTTGCTTTGGGTATGCCTGACCTTTTGCTCTTCTTGGAGGACGAAAGGGCCGAGGGAAAGTACTTTTAGCCTTCTGAACGGAAGGAGCTGTACTAGGTAGGCAAGCTGTTTTAGCAGTAGCCAGATCAGCCACAATCTTATTGAGGTCTTCTCCAAAGAGAATGTCGCCCTTATAAGGGAGCACCTCCAGGGTTTTCTTGGAATCCATATCCACCGACCAGGATCTCAACCAAAGGATATGTCTGGCCAAGACGGACGTAGTAGCAGCCTTGGCCGCGAGCACCCCGGCATCGGAGGCCGCCTCCTTAAGTTACAAAGAAGCCATGGCAATATATGAGAGACATTGTCGAGCATGCTCAGATGCTTTGGAAGGCAATTCCGCCTCAAGCTCCTGAGCCCACGCCTCAACAACTTCAGCAGCCCAAGTTGCTGCAATGGTCGGCCTATGCACAGCCCCCGTTAGGGTATAAATCGCTTTTAAACAACCCTCCACACGTCTATCCGTCGGTTCCTTCAGAGAGGTGACGGTAGTTACTGGCAGAGCAGAGGAAACAACCATACGCGCCACATGAGAATCTACAGGCGGAGGAGTTTCCCAATTCTTACATATCTCCGCAGAGAGGATAGCGAGCCAACAGTCTCTTATTCGGTGTGAATTTTGTCCCCGGATTTTCCCAGGAATCTTGACGTATGTCAAAGAGGTGTTCAGAGTGAGGTAAAACTTGGTTAACCACCTTCTTACGCTTAAACCTATCCGGTTTCTTAGAGACAGCCTCAGGCTCAGGATCATCAGACACCTTAAGAATGAGCCTAATTAATTAAATCAAATCCGGGACATCCACCAATGACTTCCCTTCCCCATCAGAAACATCTGTGTCAGTGTCTGTGGGATCAGTATATGCACCATCCTCCTCAGAGGACGTGTCAGGGATAGCGGTGGATTGGGAGGAGGCAATGGCACATTTAGAAGACGACTTAGTCTTAGGCGGGCAAAAGTGACATTTAGATTTAGTCAGTGACCGGTTCAAATGCTGTAACTGAGAGGAGATTTGATCTGCCCATGGCAGATTAATAGCAGGGACCATAAACTGCTGCATTGGCACAGGTGATCCCACAGGTGGCGCCAATTTAGTTACAAGCGTGTTTAACAGCGTGGAAAACGTAGCCCAAGGTGGGTCCTGTGATGTCCCAGGTGCTACCGACCCACTGGGGGGTAAGCAACCCCCTGAACCTGAACTCTCAGCTGCCATATTTTCCTCCATCACATCTGCGGCCTCACTGCCACGCAATGTGGGAGAAGCCCCAGCATCGTTGCAACGTGTAGCAGACATAAGACTGTGCACAATATAGGGCAACCTGGTACAAGGTGTAGCAGCAATACACCTAGCAAGAACACCCGGTGAAATGTGACTATGACAGCACAAACCGGGAGTCCAAGAGATATATAGGGCGACTATGAATCACAAGTAAAAATACACAGCAAGTATATTTTGTGATACAATCCTATGTCATACAGAAAGAAACCTGAAACACTTAGCCCCCTCAGGTATAGCAATATAGGAGTAGCCCACTGAGTGCAATACCCTTCAATAAGGCAACCACGCAGCAGCTACATGCACACACACATAGTCACAAGCGTACCATGCAGAAATTATGTACCATAAAACTGCACTGGACTAGCAATACAAAGTAATACTCAGTATGGCTATATGTGTCAACAATACATATAACAAAGCACAGTATATACTGGATGTATATCCAGTGCCGTAACTAGACATTTTAGCGCTGTGTGCAAGAAACGGCATCAGCGCCCCCCCTTTAACGGAAACCGGCGGCAGTGCGCTCCGTAGGCGCGTGCAAAAATATATAGGGCGTGGCTTCACGGGAAAGGGGTGTGGCCACAAAATAATACCAATTCATATAATGGTGCACGGTAGTCTCCATTATTCAAATTACGCCGCACAGTAGCGCCACTACACCAGGTAGAGCCTCTTTTACACATTACGGCAGACAGCTTCCTCTTTTTACACATTACGGCAGACAGCGTCCTCTTTTTACACATTACGGCAGACAGCGTCACTTATTATACATTACGGCAAACAGCGCCCCCTTTTTTACACATTACGGCAGACAGAGTCCCCTTTTTTTACACATTACGGCAGACAGAGTCCCCTTTTTACACATTACGGCAGACAGCGTCCTCCTTTATTACACATTACGGCAGACAGCGTCTCATTTTTTTTTTACACATTACGGCAGACAGCGTCCCCCTTTTTACACATTATGGCAGACAGCGTCCCCTTTTTTAAACATTACGGCGGACAGCGTCCCCTTTTTTACACATTACAGCAGACCGGGTCCCCTTTTTACACATTACGGCAGACAGCGTCCCTCTTTTACACGTTACAGCAGACAGCGTCTCCTTTTTTACACATTACGGCAGAGAGCGTCTCCTTTTACACATTACAGCAGAGTCCCCCTTTTACACATTATGGCAGGCAGAGTCCCCCTTTCCCCCTTTAATACAGTATGGCAGCCAGTCCCACTTACACCCCCCCTTCCTACCCTTACGGTGTAGTGTAGTATAGTGAAGTGTACTGTGGTGTAGTGTAGTGTAATATAGTGTAGTAGTGTAGTGTTCTGTAGTGAAGTGTAGTGTAATATAGTGTAGTGTAGTCACTTACATGCTGTTGCGGGCGGGTAGCGGCGGCTTCATGGGGACACGGGCGGGCAGGTGGCGGCTTCAGCAGCAGGAGTCTGGTGTGCGGCAGCAGATTCTGTATTGCAGGGGAGGGGAGCCGGGCTGCCGCTGGGCCATTGAGAAGGCTGCACAGACGCCGCAGCGGCTTGAAAACTTCCTCTGAACTTGAAGCCGCCCGCCTGCCTGTGTCCAGCGCTGAAGCTGTACACAGGCGGGCGGGCGGCGGCTTCAAGTTCAGAGGAAGTTGCGGAACACAGTTGGGCGGGTGGCTTCAGCGGGACACGGTTGTTTCCAGGCGGGCGGGTGGCGGCTTCAGAGGGACAAGGGCGGGCGGCGCCGCCATCAGCGGGACACAGGCGATGCCGCCTTCAGCAGTCTGGGCTCGGAGCTAGCAGGTGTGATGCCCGATGGTGCGCCCTCAGTGCATTTGCGCTGTGGGCATGGCACCATCGGCACACACCTGCTAGCTCCGAGCCCAGACCTAGTTACGGCTCTGTGTATATCACAGGGTGTTTGTACCACACAACCCTGAATGTATGCACTCTTTCTTAACTAACACTGTCCCAGTGACAGGTAGAATACTTAAGTGTCCTGTATGAAGCACAGCGCTGGCAATCAGGCGGTTCTACCGAGGAGGATTTGCCTCAGCAGTCCCAGGAACAGTTCAGCTCTGTCTGTAATGGCTGCTGGCCGGGAATGAAGGGGAGAAATGCAGCTCCAGGGCGGGAACATTTGCAGAAATGGTGCCCTGGGGCTGGGGGGAGGGGCCACAGGTCCGACCTGCTCCCCCTGCTGGCGTCCCCACCGGGCGCTGCAGGCAGTGAAAAGCGGGGTTTATGTACAATACAAAAAACCCCAGACCTGTGCCCATTAATTGTCCCTGGAGGCCAGTAGTCAGTGTCCACGGCCGCGTTGGATTGCGGTAAAGTGCGGTCAAAGAGACCCCTTACCTCCCCCGTACCTGCGGCCCCACGATCCAGGAGGACGGCGGCGTGTGTATGACTGATGTTGTGAAGGAACCAGAGCATCCGCTGCAGTGACCCGGCAACCAGGGCGCGGGGGTATACAGCGCCGCTGGGGGCGACAGAGCTGCAGACAGAAAAGTCTATGAGACTGTGCCTGGTGCAGCACTTGTAGTCTGTCAGAAGAATCTTCAGTTCTTTTCTTTCAAATAAGCTATCAATAGGCTGCCTAAGGCAGCCCACCTGTTGAGTGCTTGCTTACTGCATGGCACCAACTTACAAACCGAGCTCCTGTGCATGGAGGCGGGGTTATAGAGGAGGCGGCGCTGAGCATCTTGGGAACAGTCAAAAGCTTTGAGCCTGTTAGTGCCTCTACACCCCGATGTTAATCCTTCTGGAGCCCAGTTTACCCCGCAGCAGAAATATACAATATTTTTGCAATGAACACTTGAATAAACTACTCAGCTTATTTTGAAGCAGGAAGGATATAAGTGGATGTAAAACCTGGCGTGCTGCTGACGTTTTTACAGGGAGAATGAGCCCAGTGTTCCCGCAGACCTTGCTGCTGCCTGTGCTGTAAGATTACTGCCCGGGTCTCTGAGGGAGAGAGACAGCTCAAAGGCATGAAGACTGCTGTAGACTCCAGCCCAGACCAGCACCGCCTACCCCCTACCCTATGCTGGTCTTCCACCCCAGGTACTTTGTGGGCCTTATGAAATAAGAGTTTGCATACCCAGACCTGTGCCCTATATTGCCATGGTGGTCTTATGGAGTCCCTGTTCGGTGACAGCGTCCACACTAGTGCCGCGGTCCGTCGCCCCGATTTGTATGCGTGTCCCGGGAGAAGGTACCCTCTTACCTGCCCCCTGATTTGCCAGCCACGCAGTCCTGGGGTCCCCACAGGCAGCGGTGCTAGTCGCCCTGTATGCCCCCTGCCGCAAGTTCCCAACTGAGGTCAAGCGGGAATTTTCACGCCAGCAGAGGTGGTGATGGAGTTGCAGCGCTGAATCACACTGACTTACATCGCTGACAGCCCAAGACAAAAATACAAAGTAAAATAATGAAAAATAAAAAGCTTTGGGGCTGCTGAGTAGCCCCGTCATGGTGCATCTGCTTCTTGCAGGCACCAAGTTAAAACTGAATCCCTGAGCATGGAGGCGGGGTTATAGGAGAGTGGAGACAAGCTAAAGCTTTAACTGTTTGGTAATCTACAAAAAAAAAAAAAAAAGTGATACTATAGTAACATCAGACATACAACGCAATTAATGTTACAAGAAATGTTCTATGCTATTATTGTGTACACTAGCTGTGACTAATTAGCTCCCGGAAGTATTATTTGTATTTTTATACGTGATTTTTATATTAATAAAACATTTATTTTATTGTCCTGTGGATTGTGCCTTACTGAAGCACCAGGTGTAACACTTTTTTTTTTTTTTTTTTTAGAGATTACCTTAGTTTGGGAGGTTAGACACACATTGCCTGCATCAGGAATCAGGCATACCAAAGTTTTCTTCTCTGTGCAGGTATTAGCGCCGCAGGGTCAAATTTCTTTTAACTGTTTGGTGCCTGACTCTCATTCACCACCTACAACCCCGATGTTCCCTGTGGAACTTATGAACCCTGATGAAGAAATAAACGTTATGGTAAGAACTTACTGTTGATAACGTGATTTCTCTTATGTCCACAGGTATCCACAGGATAACATTGGGATATTGTCGAGCGACAGCGAAAATGGCACCAACACGGTCACGAGCTTTCTGGCCTCCCAGGATGCATTGGGGCCTCCACTATATAGTCCCGCCCACTGACTCAGTCAGATCAGTTCTTTCCACAGCGAATTTAGGCAGGAACATTAGGTAGAGACCTGTACAGGCGATAAGAACACACATGCACACCCTTCCATACAAGAAGGAAGAGGTTTTTAGTGTTTGTCTAGATCCTCAAATCAGATGCGTCAGGGTGGGATCCCTGTAGATACCTGTGGACATAAGAGAAATCACGTTATCAACGGTAAGTTCTTACCATAACGTTTATTTCTCTGGCTGGGTCCACAGGATTATCCACAGTATAACATTGGGATTCCCAAAGCCATTTTAGTGGTGGGGACGCTCCTGATTGCACAGGAGGACCTTTCGCCCGAAGTCTGCGTCATGAGAGGCAAAAGTATCCAAGGCATAATGTCTGATGAATGTGTTTATGGAAGACCATATGGCTGCCCTACATATCTGTTCTGCTGATGCTGTTGTGCTGCCCAAGAAGGACCTACCTTACGTGTAGAGTGTGCAGAGACATTAGCCGGAATAGGGAGATCTGCATGAGAATAAGCTTCTGATATTACCATTCGGAGCCATCTCGCCAGCGTCTGTTTACTAGCAGGCCAACTTCTCCTATGGAATCCGTAGAGGATGAAGAGGGAATCTGTTTTCCTGATGGCACTAGTACGATCTATGTAGATTTTTAAAGCCCGGACCACGTCCAGTGACGCTTCTCCCGCAGATAGTCCCGATACCTGAAAAGCTGGGACTACAATCTCTTCATTCAGGTGAAACTTTGACACCACCTTTGGAAGATAACTAGATCTCGTTCTGAGAACTGCTCTGTCTGGAAATAAACTTAGGAAAGGAGACTTACATGATAATGCTCCTAAATCTGACACTCTTCTGGCTGACGCCATTGCCAGTAAAAAAAGAACTTTAACCGTTAACCACTTAATATCCGCTCTCCCAAGTGGTTCAAACAAAGGACCCTGGAGAAATTTAAGAACTAAATTCAAATCCCAGGGAGCTGCAGGAGGAACAAATGGAGGTTGAATATGTACTACTCCTTGGAAAAATGTACGTACATCCTGTAGGTCAGCAATCTTCTGCTGAAACCATACAGTCAACGCCGAGACTTGCACCCTCAAGGAAGCAATCTTCAACCCTTTATCCAATCCTGCCAGCAGGAAATCCAAAATTCTAGCTACTTTAAAAGATCTCGGATTGTAATTTTTTCCAGAACACCAATGAATATAGGCTTGCCATATTCTATGATATACACGGGCCGAAGAAGGCTTTCTTGCTCTAAGCATGGTTTGGATTACCTGCTTTGAAAATCCTTTAGCCTCTAAGATAGAGGTTTCAACAGCCACGCCGTCAAAGACAGGCGATCCAGATGACTGTGACAACAAGGACCCTGCATTAACAGATCTGGACGTTGAGGGAGCAGTATCGGTGCTTCCACGGACATTCTCAACAGATCTGTGTACCAATGCCTTCTTGGCCAAGCTGGAGCTATTAGAATGATTGCTCCTTTTGCCTGTTTTACCTTTCTCACTACTCTGGGTAACAGAGATATTGGAGGGAACAGATATGCCAGCCGAAACCTCCATTCTACTGACAGTGCGTCTACCAGGATCGCTCCTGGGTCCCTTGTTCTTGATCCGTACCTCGGAACTTTGTTGTTTAGACGAGACGCCATATGGTCTATCTCCGGTAGACCCCATCTGTTCACCAGTGTCTGAAACACTTCTGGGTGTAGTGCCCATTCGGTTTCCTGAATGGTGTGCCGACTGAGAAAATCCGCTTCCCAATTTAGTACACCCGGGACAAATACTGCTGACAATGCTGGGAGATGGAGTTCCGCACATTTTAGAATGGGAGTTACTTCCTCCATCAGACTCTTGCTGTGAGTTCCTCCTTGATGATTGAGGTATGCTACTGCCGTCGCATTGTCTGAGCGGATCTGGACTGGTCTTCCTTGTAAATTGTTCTTTGCCTGAACTAGGGCCAAGTAAATGGCTCTTATTTCTAACAGATTTATCGGCAGGCGACTTTCCCTTGTGGTCCATTTTCCCTGGAACCATAGGCTTCAGAGTACCGCCCCCCAGCCTTGTAGGCTGGCATCTGTCGTCAGGACTTGCCACTCTTTTATCCAAAAGGGTCTCCCCTTGTTTAAATGGTCTGTCTGTAGCCACCATGCTAGAGACCTTTTTACATTTACTGGAATCTTTATCATCTGCTTCTTTATTGTTTGATGATTTCCTTTCCATTTGGTCAAAATGAGATGCTGCAACGGTCTGGAGTGGAATTGCGCATATTCCACCATGTCGAACGTTGATACCATCAGACCCAACAGTCGCATTGCTGCATGGACTGACATTGTCTGGGCTTGCAACACTTCCTGAGCCATGACCTTCACCTTGACTATTTTCTTCTCTGGTAAGAGAACTCGCTGTAGGTCTGAATCCAATATGGCTCCCAAATGAACCATCCGCTGTGACGGATTCAGGGACGACTTCTCCCAATTTATGAGCCACCCGTGTCTCTGTAAACAAACTATCGTCTGTTGGAGATGGCTCAACAGTAAATCTTGCGACTGTGCTAAGATTAATAGGTCGTCTAGGTATGGGAATATTCTTATCCCTTGTTTGCGCAGACAAGCTGCCATAACCACCATGATCTTGGTAAACACCCTGGGTGCTGTAGCTAGCCCGAAGGGCAGAGTTTGGAACTGGAAGTGTTCCTTGAGGATGGCAAACCTGAGGTAACACTGATGTGATAGTGCTATAGGCACATGTAGGTAAGCATCCCGTACATCCAGAGATACCATATAGTCTCCCGGTTCCATAGCCAACATTATGGAGCGTAACGTCTCCATGTGGAACTTCGGGATCCATATGTAATTGTTCAACATCTTCAGATTTAAAATTGGTTGATATGACCCATTTGGTTTCTGGATTAGAAACAGATTGGAGTAATACCCCTGTCCCTTTTGTGATGGAGGTACTGGGACAATCACACCTGACTGCAGTAATTTTTGGACTGCTTCTTGCAGGGCATTGGCCTTCGACTCTATACGAGACGGGCTGGTGCAAAAAAATCTTTGAGGAGGCTGCCTCCTGAATGGGAACCCATACCCCTGAGATACTACCTTCTGCACCCAGGCATCTGCTGTTGACTGTTGCCATATGTGTGCAAATTGCAGGAGTCGGCCCCCAACCCTGGAATCCTCCAGGCGGAGGCCCGTCTCTTCAGGCTGAGGGTTTCTGTTCAGGTTTGGAAGCAGGCTTTTTGCTAGCCCACTGCTTCCTACCCCTGGATTTAAACTGGGGTTGTTTAGGCTCCTCTTTACCTTTCACTTTGCTTTGCCAGCGAAATGAGCGAAATTTTAAACCCTTGGACTTAGGGTTATAGGTAGCCGGAAATCTGACCTTCTTCGATTCAGCCTCTGACTTTAGGATATCCGATAAAGGTTTTCCAAATAATATATTACCCACGAAAGGCAATGCTTCCAATTCCTTCTTGGACTCCGCATCTGCCTTCCAGGTCCGTAGCCAGACTGCTCTGCGAGCGACTACTGCCAGGGCTGAAGCTTTAGAAGCAACAGTGCCTACATCAATGGCTGCTTCTTCTAAATACTGGGCAGACTGTCTTAAACGGCAAAGACGATCCTCTTGCTCCCTAGTAGGAGAGGGGATGTCATTCTCTAGTTCCTCTATCCATTCGCCCATTGCCTTTGCTACCCAGGCCGAAGCCATAGCAGGTCTTACCACTGCACCCACAAGAGAAAAAATATTTTTCAATAGGCTCTCTACCCTCCTGTCTGTGACATCATTCAAAGAGGTAGATGACAGTGGCAAAGCAGATTTATGCACGAGTCGCAGAACATGTGCATCTACTTTTGGAGGAACTTCTCTCTTCGAACAATCTCCAGTAAGAAATGGATAATAAGTGTCACAATCCTGACTGTAGGTTTTATATTTGGTGACTTACCCCTGCCATCTGTCCTGGATCCTGTGTCTTTTCACTCACGGAGTTAAACAGCTTGTCAGCACTATGAGTTTTCCTGAGTTCTCTGCCTGAGAGGTAATAGTTAATTAGCTCCACCTGTGGTGATCTCCTGTGTGAGGCTGAATTCAGTAATCTGAACTTTAGGTCTAAAAGCAAGCATCCTGTGTTTTGCAGAAGTTCAGGCTTCAGTGTTCTCTCGGCCTGCTAGGCCTCATTCTACATCACAGCCTTGGCTAGAGTAGTCACATGACAGTGACTGTTCACCTGACCCAGAGTTGTTCAATCCTCTGCCAGCCTGAGACTCTCTGCATCACCTAATCCTGCTCACCAATCACCAGGAAGTATAAATCAGGAGGCTGAGTTAGAAACTGGGCCAGTTCCTCGTGTCACACACAGCTTTGTGTGAGTCTTCAAGCTGAGCTCTCTAAAGGTAATCTTTGTACCTAAGTTCCTGTGGAAACTCTGTTCCCTTGTTACCGTTTGGTTTACTTTTGTGTTGCCATTGATTTCACCATTTCCATGAGTCTCAATTTAAAGGCACAGTACTGTATTCCGTATTCTCCACTGAAAACCACAGCTGTCGTGTTTCAGTTTTACTGCTGTTGTAGTTGTGATCTCCAGAGCTCCCGTATCCCTGTGGCTTCTGTGTCTCTGCACCTCCGTGCCTCAGTACCTCCGTGCTTCCAGCATCTCCGTGACTCAGTACCTCCGTGCTTCCAGCATCTCCGTGACTCAGTACCTCCGTGCCTCAGTACCTCCGTGCTTCCAGCATCTCCGTGACTCAGTACCTCCGTGCTTCCAGCATCTCCGTGACTCAGTACCTCCATGCCTCAGTACCTCCGTGCTTTCAGCATCTCCATGACTCAGCACCTCGTGCTTCCAGTACCTCTGTGCTTTTGGCATCCCGTGCCTCAGCACCTCCGTGCTTCCAGCATCTCCGTGACTCAGTACCTCCGTGCTTTCAGCACCCCGTGCCTCAGCACCTCTGTTCCCCCCAGCATCTTCGTACCTCCAGCACCTCGTGCCTCCAGCACCTCCGTGTCTCTACGCACCCCAGTGTCTCTACGCACCCCAGTACCTCCAAGCACCTCAGTGCGTCCAAGCACTTCCGTGCCTCCAGTACCTCTGTGCTTTCAGCATCCCGTGCCTCAGCACCTCGTGCCTCCAGCACCTCCGTGTCTCTACGCACCCCAGTGTCTCTACGCACCCCAGTGTCTCTACGCACCCCAGTACCTCCAAGCACCTCAGTGCATCCAAGCACTTCCGTGCCTCCAGTGCCTCTGTGCTTTCAGCATCCCGTGCCTCCAGCACCTCCGTGTCTCTACGCACCCCAGTGTCTCTACGCACCCCAGTGTCTCTACGCACCCCAGTACCTCCAAGCACCCTCAGTGCGTCCAAGCACTTCCGTGCCTCCTAGTACCTCAGTGTCTCCAAGCGCCTCCGCGCCTCCTAGCACCTTAGTTTCTCCAAGCATCTCAGTGTCTCCAAGCAACAGTGCACTTTAGCACAGTTGTACCTGGTATCTTCACTGATTCATCAGCACCTTTCCAGTTCTGTCTTTCAGGAGACCTTCAGCGTCCACACGTGCCTCCTGTCTGCCGACCTAATCCTGCATGAGGAGAACCTAGATTCGGCCATCTCTGCTGCGGTTCCTCTTCCCAGTCACCGGAAGAAACCCCGAGTTCACAACACTCCCAAACCAGGTCAGTGGTAGTATTCATATAATCCTCCAGTCGCCCGCACAGACTTCACTAACACCGGGTTCACAAAACCACAGTCATGACAATAAGAATCCCATCTCCTAGGAAACTTATACTTTTTACCGGGCGCTGCCCAAGACTCATCCATCATTTCCGTCAACTCCTCTGACACTGGAAATTCAGCTTTCACTGACTTTGTTCGTTTGAATACAGGTGCTTTTGCTTTTAACGCTGTCTTGGCTGGTTCTTCCAGAGAAAGCACAGCCTTTACTGCATTAATGAGTTCAGCTACATCATCTGAACTAAAGCTCTGCGACTGATCATCATATGGAGTTGAATCTATTGTTTCCGCATCATCATCCGATGTATCCTCTTGTGTAGTCTGCCATACAGACGTATCTGTCTTAGTCTTACCTGCCCCTTGGTTGCTTGTAGAGGCTACTGGAACCAAACCATAGGAAGGGAGCTGCATGTATGGGTTCATAGTGTAACCTAACCCTTGAGGTGGTGCTACTGGAGCTAACCTGTCCGCTATTGAAGACAGAGTCTTTGCGAACATATTCCATGGTGGCTTTACTGGAGGTTGAACTAACTCCTGTTTTTTACTTCGCTGAAAAACAAAACAGTTTGCACACAAACCCTCATAAGTGACCAATTGATTCATATCAATTACCCCTGACTTACAAGATAAGCATGTTAGGGCTATGGGAGGGCTTGACAAATTCTCCTCTTCACTTTTGCCGCTCACAGACATTTTTTATGATATTGACTACACAATTTTGTGACTGAAAAACACCCTATAATCAGTATATAGAGGTGAAATCAATCTGACCACAGTGCACCTGATTTGAGGGTCAGAACAGGACTGACATTACACAGAAAAGTAAGCACGCATACTAGCAGTCAGTCACATGTTAAAGCATTAGACATTGTCATATGAGAATACAACCTCCATAATAACTTATACATAAGTAGGAAAATTGTACTTCTGTTTAACTGGTTCTTTTTTCAACATTACATGCAGAAAACACAGTAATATACAGGTCTCATATGCAATAGGTACTAAAAATTAACAATGCACACTAAGAAGTAGAAGGAATTTTTAGTACTGTATACCCTGCCTCCAGAGAGCGGGATACAGGGAGACTCACCACACTTCCATATCCAAGCAAAGACTCTCGTAAGACGCTGAGTGGATTCAGATGCTACTGGTGTACACTGCCGCTTTTGGTAACTGATAACGGACACGGACGCTGAGCGACTCCACGTGCATGCAGACGCTAAAGGCCTGCGACTCGGTCTGGGCGGGTTTATATCCAGTGTACACAACCGCAGCGTCTAAGCTGCGATCGAGTACCCCCGTGGTAGCGTCTGACCGGAAGTGAGGTCATTCAGTTCATGAAACGAGAGACACGCGGGAACTGGCCATGAACTCGGAGGAAGGACGGCCAGGAGAGCGTCTGAAACCCCCTGTTGACTTAAACTCCCAGGATCGCGGCCTCACCTAGTCCTGGCGCCTATGATCCCCAGAGCGTAGCGCTGTCACACTCGAGATGTTCGGCGCATCAACACACTGTTTGCAGTCTCCACCAAATCAGTGTAGCTGTGTCCTGACCCCTCTAGTAAGAGGAAGCCCATATACTCACTGTCTCCCCATGCTCCGGCCACAGCCTGGTAACGTCTGCTGGACCTGCTAGAACATCCGACACAGACGCCCATCGAGACAGCACTGTACCGCGAAGGTAAGCGTTGTTGCGACCCGGTGGGGAGTTGTTGGAGCAACGCTGTCTAATATGCGTTTAAAACGCTGTTAAGAGAAGTCGCTCAAAAACCAAAACTGTAAGTCTATAAAAATAAAGTAATGAAAACTTGAGGCTGCTTTCTCAGCAGCCCTGTGACCATGCGGCTTCCTGCCGCACCAAGCAAAAAACTGATCTGACTGAGTCAGTGGGCGGGACTTTATAGTGGAGGCCCCAATGCATCCTGGGAGGCCAGAAAGCTCGTGACCGTGTTGGTACCATTTTTGCTGTCGCTCGACAATATCCCAATGTTATCCTGTGGACCCAGCCAGAGAAAGATTTTTCACTTTTCTACCCTAATTTTAACCTTGAAAAATTTTGTGGTATCAGTGACAGGCTTTTGAGTTTAAAAAGTGCACAGGATATCACAATTTAGGTGGAAGACCCCACTACCCTAATACAACTTTAACACTGAACCACAGACCCAGGATATTGACGGGTCAACTCGGGTTGTGCGTTATGGGACCTCGACGAGGGTAATTTTCGGGACTAATCCGGGTAGGCTATGGCATGAAAGTGGGGGTCAAGGTTACGTTAATGCCACTGTAACATTAGAAATATAGAATTTGACAGCCAATAAGAACCACTTTGGCCCATCTAGTCTGCTCCTGTTTTTTTTTTTTTAACCTTATGGTAATCTGTAACAATTTTTGATCCTTATTTCTTTGTAAGGATGTACAGTACTTATGTCTAGCCCAAACTTATTTTAAATGCACTATTGTAAAAGCCTCTACCACCTCTGATGGGAGGCTATTCCACTTGTCCACTAACATTCTGTGAAATAATTGTCACATTTCCCCTGAATCCATCTACCTCCGGTTTCAGTGCCTGTCCTCGTGTTCTATTTCTTCTCTAACCTGGGTCAAAACTATTCGCACAATGCTGGTTGCCCTGGCAATATCAGACCTAAATCCTGGGTCCTTGCTGCTGTGTGAAAGGGTCTGAAACAGGTATCAACGCAGCTTGAAAGCAGGATCAAGACCCAATATTTTGGCCTCTAGTACATGTCCACGTTTCACAAGGTGATTTGTATTCTCATATGCTATGCCACAGCTAGTCACTTAAAGGTGACAAATGTTAATGGGGCCTGCCATGTAAGATGCTGTCAGCAACAGTAGTTTACGTAAAACTCCCATATTTGCTTAAACACATTCTGCACATGTGCAGATCGGGTCTCGTCTGCCGTTTGAGGGCAGGGAATGGGTGGCACTGACCAGCATAAAAATAGGATTTTAATTACCTACCGGTAATTCCTTTTCCCGTTGTCCGTAGAGGATACTGGGGTCCATTTATAGTACCATGGGGTATAGGCGGGTCCACTAGGAGCCATGGGCACTTTAAGAATGTGATAGTGTGGGCTGGCTCCTCCCTCTATGCCCCTCCTACCAGACTCAGTCTAAGAAACTGTGCCCAAGGAGACGGACATACTTTGAGAGAAGGATAGATAAGGATAATGGCGAGATACCGAACCAGCACACACACAACAAGAGGAAAGCCAAGCTAACCAAACTTGAAACCGAAACAGCAGCGGCTGAACCAACATTACTTAACCAAGTAACATTGCAGGAAGATTGAAGCACTGGCCGGGCGCCCAGTATCCTCTACGGACTATGAGGAAAGGATTTACCAGTAGCTAATTAAAATCCTATTTTCTCTTACGTCCTAGAGGATACTGGAGTCCATATTAGTACCATGGGGATGTACCAAAGCTCCCAAACCGGCTGGGAGAGTGCTGAGGTTCCTGCAGAACTGATTGACCAAACTGAAGGTCCTCAGAGGACAAAGTATCTAACTTGTAGAACTTAGCAAACATGTTTGAACCTGACCATGTAGCTGCTCGGCAGAGCTGTAAAGCAGACACACCCCGGGCAGGCACCCAGGAAGAACCCACCAACCTAGTAGAGTGGGCCTGTACAGATTTTGGACATGGCAAACCTGCCATGGAATAAGCACGCGGGATAGTAAGTCTGATCCAGTGTGCAATTGTCTGCTTTGAAGTAGGACACCCAATCTTATAGAGATCATAAAGAACAAACAGCAAGTCAGTTTTCCTGTGATGAGCGGTTCTCTTCACATACACCTTCAAAGCCCTCACAACATCCTAAGACTTTGAAGCAGCAGAAGTGTTTATGACAACCAGAACCACAATAGGTTGGTTGATGTGAATTGCAGACACCACTTTAGGAGGAAATTGCTGATGAGTTCTGAGTACAGCTCTGTCCTCATGTAAAATTATATAGCAAATTTTATGAGACAAAGCACCCAACTCCGACACACGTCTTGCTGAAACCAAGGCCAACAGTGTGACGGTCTTCCACGTAAGATATTTTACGTCCACCTCCTGTAACGGTTCAAACCAGTCCGATTGGAGGAACTGCAGCACCATGTTGAGAAGCCAAGGTGCTGTGGGAGGCACAAAGGGAGGTTGGATGTGCAGAACACCTTTCAAGAACGTCTGGACCTCAGGGAGAGAAGCCAATTGTTTCTGAAAGAAAATGGACAAGGCCGAAATCTGGAGTTTTATGGAGCCCAGACGCAGGCCCACATCCACGCCTGCCTGCAGAAAAAGCAGGAAATGCCCCAGATGAAATTCCACCGCAGAATAATGTCTGCTCTCACACCAAGAGACGTATTTCTTCCAAATACAATGGTAATGCTTAGACGTTACCCCCTTCCTGGCTTGGATCATAGTCAGGATAACCTTTTTAGGGATCTCACTCCTGGCTAGAATCAGCCGTTCAACTAACATGCCATCAAACGTAGCCGCGGTAAGTTCTGATAGACGAACGGGCCCTGTTGCAGAAGATCCTAGCGAAGAGGTAGAGACCACGGATCTTCGAGGAGCATCTCCAGAAGGTCCGCGTACCAGGCTCTTCTTGGCCAGTTGGGAGCAATGAGTATTGCCTGAACCTTTTCCATTTTTATTCTCTTTAGAATTCTTGGGATCAGAGGAAGTGGAGGAAACATGTACACCATCTGATAGACCCATGGAGTCGTCAGGGCATCTACTGCCACCACTTGTGGGTCTCTCGACCTGGAACAATACCGCTTGAGCTTCTTGTTGAGCAGAGAGGTCATCATGTCGATCTGTGGATATCCCCATAGACCTGTCAAGCACCTGAACACTTCCGGGTGAAGGCCCCACTCCCCCCGGGTGCGGGTCGTGTCTGCTGAGGAAGTCTTCTTCCCAGTTGTCTACTCCCAGAATGAAGACCGCTGACAATGCCACAGTGTTTCTTTCTGCCCAGAGGAGAATCCTTGACACCTCTGACATTGCTGCTCTGCTCTTTGTTCTGCCCTGTCAGTTTATGTACATCACTGCCATCACATTGTCCGACTGGACCTGAATGGCCCAATCTTGAAGAAGATGTAAGGCCTGCAGAAGGGCGTTGTATATGGCCCTGAGTTCCAGAATGTTGATTGGAAGAACGACTTCCTGACTTAACCATCTTCCTTGAAACTGCACCCCCTGAGTGACTGCTACCCAACCTCTGAGGCTTGCATCTGTTAACAGAATCCAGTTCTGAATTCTGAACCTCCGACGTGTTGAGAAGTCTGTAGCCACCATAGAAGGGAGATCCTGGCTTTTGGCGACAGACAGATCCTCTGGTGCATATGAAGATGCGATCCGGACCAATTGTCCAACAGATTGAGCTGGAAGGGTCTTGCGTGAAACCTTCCGAATTGAAGAGTCTCTAAGAGGCCACCATTTTCCCCAGAAGGCGAATGAACAGGTGCACCAACACCAGGGTTGGCTTCAGGATGTCCCGAACCATCGACTGGATCACCAATGGCTTCTCCAATGGAAGGAACAGTTTCTGCGACTCAGTGTCCAGTATCATTCCCAGGAATGAGAGCCTCCTTGTTGGCTCTAGGTGAGATTTCGGAAGGTTCAGAATCCACTCGTGATCCTGGAGGAGTTTGGTTGAGAGACTAATGCTGTCCAGCAACCTTTCCCTGGATGGTGCTTTTATCAGGAGATCACCCAGGTACGGAATTATGTTCACTCCCTGTTTTCAGAGTAGAAACATCATCTCTGCCATCACCTTGGTAAACACCCTCAGTGCTATGAAGAGACCAAAGGGCAGGGCCTGGAACTGGTAGTGAAAGTCCTGCAGTGCAAACCGTAGATAAGCCTGATGAGGCGGCCAGATCGGAATGTGAAGGTATGCATCCTTGATATCCGGAGACACTAGGAATTCCCCCTCCTCCAGACCTGAGTTTACCGCTCTCAGAGACTCCATCTTGAATTTGAACACCCGTAAGTACGGGTTCAAGGACTTGAGGTTCAGAATCGGTCTTGCCAAACCGTCTGGTTTCAGTACTATAAACAAGTTGGAATTGTATCACTTGTTCAGCAGGTGAGGTGGAACTGGAACAATGACCCGAGTCTGTACCAGTTTTTGGATGGCATACTGTAAAGTTATATTTGCCTCTTGTGAAACTGGCAAGCCTGATTTGAAGAATCTGTGAGGTGGGAGCTCTTGAAACTCCAGTCTGCAGCCCTGGGAAATAAGATCTATGACCCAGGGCTCCTGGCACGAACTTGGCCAGATCTGACTGAAGAATTGTAGTCAGGCTACCACCTGACAGTCTTCCAGGCATTGCGGTCCACCGTCATGCTGAAGTCTTTGAGGAAGCAGAGCCTGAGCTCTATTCCTGAGCACCTGCAATGGCTGGTTTGCGTGCTGGAGGACGTAGAAGCACCTCTGGATTTGCCCTTGAACTTGGCCGTCCGAAAGGACTAACTTAGAAGCTGAATAAGTTGATAATGTCGATATTATCTTAGACCGCAAAGCTATACCTCTAAATACACTTTTACCGTGGAGCCGTTATGGCCGCTGGACTGACTACACGTGCTACGCACTTTGCACGCTATTTGCGTACAGAGTCCCGCACGTGGTACGTACTTGGCGTACACACGCCGCGCTGAGTATACAGAGTACACACAGCGAGCGCACACACAATTGATAACCTTTAAACCTTGTTAATGATACAATGTAATGATATGCTTACACTTTAAACCCTTAACAGCGAAGTACTGTAATGATGTAATACCTTTAAACCTTAAGTGGCGGTACAAAGTACCCGCAGTGCGTACACCTTATCAATGCTTATACAGATTATACAGATTAATACACTATAAAGCCCCTGCAGGAAAGTGAAAACACCACACTGATTTGTAGTTGCAACCACAGGGTTCTAAGGCCACAGTGGATTAATTCCAAAAAGGTAAAACAATACAAATCATACACTACAGGCTAACAAGTAAATCTAAACCGAATAATGGCTACAGAGAATGTACATACGTGAGAATGTTCGCAAGCGCAACCCGGACGGTCCTCCGCTGGTCATACAGATAGCGTTCAGAGTCTTCTGATCGGCCAGGCAACAATGGTCTTTTTATACACTACATGCATACACAATACAATGGTCACTGTAATCTCATTGTCCATTGGACACAGGGATGTGTCTTTACATTACAGAAGAGGTCATAGGTGGATTTGAAAGGGTGGGCGATGTCTTTCCCCAACTGCTCTTACCGGTTGGTATCCTCTGGATTCCCGCCGCATACATAATAAACAGTAAATACAGTTAATGTTCATATTCTACTTTTGTACATAACTATACGCAGAAACAAGCAATCTTTCTCTAACCAACACCGGAATGTTACCCTCAAAATACCCTACAGCTGGATACTAGGCATCACCTTCCAACCTTTATCTGACCCTTCCTATCATGCAAAGGCGAATCTCTCTGTCCAGGAACTGTTTAAACTATTAATACTCGCTGACATGGTCTAGGGGAACTATATCTAAAATGTACACTATTTGGGTTAAATATGTAATGTTCTAATAACCCTCTATGCGTTCACAAACTCTACCGTAAATGCGCATACCACGCGCTAAGGCGCATGCCATGAAAAGCTCCGTTACGCAAATTGCGGATATGCACACGCACGGCAGACTGATTGCACGCACAGCGGGCATGTGCCTGGGGTTAGTACGTGGGGCATGCATTACAATATTTTTCGACTTTGACAAAGTCTTCTTGGTTGGGGGGGCTGCGGAAGGAGGATACGTAGACTTACCCGCAGTAGCTGTGGAGATTCATTTGTAAAGTTCATCTCCAAACAAGGCCTTTCCTGGAGTCCGCATCAGCAGTCCACTGGCTTGGCCACAAGCCCCTGCGTGCGACACTGCCATAGCGGTGGTGCATGCGTTAAGCAAGCCTCTCTCTTTTATGGCTTCCACCATAAAGTTAGCAGAGTCCTGTATATGCTGCCGGAGTAAAACATCTCCCCTAGACAAGGAATCTAATCTCTCAATTAGGTTACCTGACCATTTTGCAATGGCTTTTGTGATCCACACACATGCAATAGTGGGCCTTTGGGCCACCCCAGCAGCTGTGTACAATGATTTGAGTGTAGTCTCCGTTTTATGATCATGTTATGCACACCAGTGCCTGCAGGAATGTACTGGTGTCTGAACAGAGAGGGATGCAAAACAAATGAACTCACAGACAGACTGGGAAATATGACATAACGTACACAGAAGGTGATAGGGTAACAAAACCAACACAGAGTGAACAGAGAAGCCCAGAGGCTAAGAAACTGGGTGTCTCCCTAGTATTAGAAATGCTCAGATGGAAAAAGCAAGATGTTGTGTTTTAATACGTAGAGAACCCGAAATGCTGTTGCTAAGGGCAACAGCAAAACCCTAAAGGGTTACCAACGGGTGTGGCAGTAAACTCCTTGGTCAGAGATGGAATAATAGACACAAGGAGAGTCTCCACAATCCTAATTCTCACTTGCAGGGCCCAGGTACAGCTTACTGCTGTCACAACTGAGGGCCTGAGCTGACGGGAGGCAGCCTCAGTTGTAGGGGCTGAGATGTAACGGAACCTGGGAGGTTGTATCAGACCCCTAGACATGTAAGTAACATGTAGAATAACTGCCCGAAGGCGTGACCACGACAACCAGGATAAAAGTCAATGATGTTTATTATGACAAACTCCGTAACACAGCAGCAGTAAAAGGAAACATAAAAGTCAACAGAGGATAAATACTATTCCTGGGTACTACAGGGTGGCAAGGGCCACAGGCACTGGTAGTGTGAGACAGTTCTTATAATCTTCTAGTTGGAAAGTCCTTACCAGGCCTGACTGTAGCAATGGAGAGAACCCAGGATCGTACCAGCTGATGTTCCAGGAAAGGCTGGGCTGCTGAAGGTAAAACGGCTGCTGTGGATACTGGCTGGAACCAGACTGTTGTTGGTACGGAGTGGATACTGGCTGGAACCAGTTAAATAATAAACGAACTTGAGAGCGATGAAATAATAATGAAGTTTGGAGTTTGAGAGCGGTGAAATAATAATACCGGTGGAGAGTGGTAAACTGCAGAAAAGGACACCGGCCCTTTAAGAGAAGCTATACACTGCTGGAAGCTGGGCTGGAAGCAGGTGATTGTTTGAGAGCGGTGAAATAATAATACCGGTGGAGAGTGGTAAACTGCAGAAAGGACACCGGCCCTTTAAGAGAAGCTGTACACTGCTGGAAGCTGGGTTGGAAGCAGGTGATTGTTGTAGCTGGAAACAGGTGAGTCCAGAATGGATCGGGGAGTCAGGCTACACCGCAGATGGAATGCTGGTGCGGGTCTCTATAGCAGAAGTCTGGAGACAGGAGCTGGAACCTGGAAGACAACCACAGGAGAGAGACAAACTGGAACTAGGTTAGACAACCAAAGCACTGACGCCTTCCTTGCTCAGGCACAGCATACTTATACCTGCAGCAAGGAAGGGGTTGGCTAGGCAATTATGCAAATCAACAATACAGACAGCAGATTGGTGGAAATAATCAGATGACAAAATCCAAGATGGCTGCGCCCATGCAGACACTTGGAGGGAAGTTTGGTTTGTAATCCATGTGAGAATTGAAACAGTAATGGCGACGCCGGCCACAGGAGACAGGAGACGCCAGACTGACAAGCGCACATTTAACCACGCGGGCACAGCGGAGGCCGCGGCTGATGAAATCACCACTCTGACATTCTGCATGTGGAAACTCAGGAACAGCGGAATCCGGTCCTGGAACGCTGAGCCAGCCTTAGGAGGCATCTGAAGGGTAAGTAATGGCGTCCAGATACCCGGATCGTGACAGCACCCCCCCCTTTAGGAGTGGCCCCAGGACACTTCTTAGGCTTTAAAGGAAACTTTGCGTGGAAATTTCGGACCAAGGCAGGAGCATGGACGTCTGAGGCATTGGTCCAAGAGCGTTCTTCAGGACCATAGCCCTTCCAGTCAATGAGGTATTGTAACTGACCGTAACGGAAACGTGAGTCCAAAATCTTGGCCACCTCGTACTCGACTCCCCGTTGAGTCTGAACTTTGGGAGCTGGAGGAAGTGCGGAATGAAACCGATTCAGGATCAGCGGTTTCAACAAAGAAACATGAAATGTCCTGGGTATTTTCAAGAAGGATGGTAACTGTAACCTGTAGGCAACAGGATTGATGACTTGTTCAATCTTGAAGGGTCCGATGTAGCGAGGTGCAAATTTCATGCTGGGAACTCTCAACCTCAAATTCTTCGTGGACAGCCACACACGATCACCCACCTTGAGAGCAGGAACCGCTCTACGCTTCCTATCGGCAAACTTCTTATACCTGAATGAGGCTTTAAGCAGGGCTGCGCGGACGTTCCTCCAGTTATTTGAAAACTGACGCAAGGTGACATCCACTGCTGGAACAGAAGTTGCGGGAAGTGGTTGGAATTCTGGGACTTTAGGGTGGAATCCATAATTAATGAAGAATGGTGTAGAAGAAGATGAGGAATGGTATTGATTGTTGTGGCTGAACTCGGCCCAAGGAAGGAGTTGAACCCAGTCATCTTGAGAGGAAGACACATATATACGGAGGAAGGCCTCCAAGTCCTGATTCACCCTCTCGGTTTGACCATTGGTCTGAGGATGGTAAGCCGTGGAAAACTTTAACTTGACTTGGAGGGCTTGACACAAACTTCGCCAAAATTTGGCTACAAATTGTACTCCACGATCCGAGATGATCTCTTCAGGAAGACCGTGAAGTCGGAAGATCTCTTGTATAAACACTTGAGCCAACTTGGAAGCTGACGGAAGACCGGTGAGAGGGATGAAATGTGCCATCTTGGTGAACCGGTCAACTACCACCCAGATGGTATTAAACTTGTTGCAGATAGGTAGATCGGAAACAAAGTCCATCGACAAATGGGTCCAAGGTCGACGGGGAACAGATAATGGAACCAGTTGCCCCGCAGGCGACTGGCGGGAGACTTTGTGTTGGGCACACTTTGGGCAGGAGGCAATAAATTCCATAACGTCCTTCTTCAGAGTTGGCCACCAGTAGGACCTAGAAATAAATTCAAGGGTTTTCTGAATGCCTGTATGTCCAGCAAAACGGGAAGCATGGGCCCAATGCATGAGCTTCTTCCTTAGAACTGGCTTAACAAAACTTTTCCCTGGTGGAGGCGTAGAGTCCATCCCTACCGTGGAGAATGCCAACGGATTAATAATAGGATGCTTGTCTGCAGACTCGGACTCATTTTCTTGCTCCCATGAGCGGGAAAGGGCATCGGCCTTACGATTCTGAGAACCCGGACAGAACTGGAGTTTAAAGTCAAACCTAGAAAAGAAAAGTGCCCATCTGGCCTGACGAGGATTCAGACATTGTGCGCCTTTGAGATATAAAAGATTTTTGTGGTCGGTAAGTATGGTGATTGAGTGGGAAGCTCCCTCCAACAGGTATCTCCACTCCTCCAGAGCGAGCTTGATGGCTAGCAACTCCTGATCGCCAATGGCATAGTTGCGCTCAGCTGGGGAGAACTTCCGGGAGAAGAAACTGCAAGGATGTAGATGTCCATCTTTGGCCCTCTGGGATAACACCGCTCCTACTCCAACGGAGGAGGCATCTACCTCTAAGATAAAAGGAGAGTCGGTGTCGGGCTGTTTCAGAACTGGTGCAGAGATGAACCGTTGCTTCAGAAGGTGAAAGGCCTGTGTAGCTTCCTCGGACCACTTGGACGGATTAGCACCTTTCTTGGTTAATGCAGTGATAGGCGCCACGATGGTGGAAAAGTCTCGTATAAATTTTCTATAATAATTGGCGAACCCTAAGAACCTCTGGACCCCTTTGAGGCTTAAGGGTATAGGCCAATTCTGGATTGCTTGGAGTTTCTCAGGATCCATCTCTAGTCCGGAACCGGACACAATGTAACCTAGAAACGGAATGGTTTTAACTTCAAACACACACTTCTCCAATTTACAATAGAGGTGATTGACACGGAGACGGGAAAGAACCTCTTTTACCCAGAAACGATGATCTTCGAGATTATTAGCAAAGATGAGGATGTCGTCTAGATAAACCACGACATGGCGGTACAAGATGTCCCTGAAAATCTCATTCACGAAGTGCTGGAAGACTGCTGGAGCGTTGCTCAATCCGAAGGGCATGACGAGGTACTCATAATGTCCGTCACGGGTGTTAAAGGCGGTCTTCCACTCGTCACCCTCACGGATTCGGATGAGATTGTAGGCACCCCTCAAGTCCAGCTTTGTGAAAATAGTTGCACCACTAACTCTATCAAAGAGCTCGGTAATCAGGGGTAAAGGGTATCGGTTCTTGACGGTAATGTCGTTCAGACCTCTGTAATCGATGCACGGACGCAGACCACCGTCTTTCTTCTTAACGAAGAAGAAGCCTGCGCCGGTTGGAGAAGAAGATGGTCGGATGAAACCCTTCGCCAGATTCTCTTTGATGTACTCTTCCATGGAGTGTGTCTCAGGCAGAGACAACGGATAAGTTCGACCTCGCGGTGGAACCTTCCCTGGAATGAGGTCGATTGGGCAGTCCCATTCTCTATGAGGAGGAAGGATATCAACAGAGGCTTTACTGAACACGTCCGTGAAGTCTTGATATGGAGGAGGCGGAACATCAGATGACCTGGGGAAGGAAGAACAAACAGGAAGAACTTTGGCTAAACAAGTCTCAGCACAGGAGGGACCCCATGCCAGTATTTGCGTAGTCGTCCAGTCAATTGATGGGTTGTGGAGACGGAGCCATGGAAGGCCTAAAACCACTGGATGTGTGGCTCTTGGAATCACTAAAAAAGAAATATACTCAGAATGAAGAACTCCCACTCTCAGACGAACTGGAAGAGTCCTTAAGGAAATGACTGCGTCAAAAATCTTGCTGCCATCCACGGCAGTCAAAGAGATGGACGAGGACAGTCTCTCGGTGGGTAGGGACCACCGTTTAACATAAGCTTCGGTTATGAAATTCCCAGCTGCTCCGGAATCAAGGAGGGCAATGACGTTCCTGTAACGTTGAGCAATTTGGAGCGACACTGGGAGGTTACAGTCATGAGGAGATGGAGAGGAGATCATTACTCCTAGCCGGCCCTCTCCTTGGCGAGCTAGGATCTGGAGTTTCCCGGACGTTTGGGACAGGCATTGATAGTGTGCGACGGAGCTGCACAGTAGAGACAGAGAGACTCAGAGAGACGTCTTCGGCGCTCAGCGGGAGATAGACGGGAACGACTAATTTGCATAGGCTCATCCTTGGATGGAGATGGTTGACGAGGAGGAGGAGCAGAAGATTTAGGAGTAGATGATCTTCCTCGCTCGGTTGCTCTCTCTCTGAAACGTAGATCAACCTTCGTGCAAAGAGAAATTAGCTCATCCAACTTAGAGGGCAAGTCTCTGGTAGCTAACTCATCCTTGATGCGTTCTGATAAGCCATGCCAGAATGCAGCATACAGGGCCTCGTCGTTCCATGCCAGTTCGGATGCCAGGATTTTAAACTGTATAAGATACTGTCCCACAGTACGTGTTCCCTGGCGTAAACGGAGAATCTCAGATGAAGCAGATGTTATCCGGCCTGGCTCGTCGAAGATGCGCCTGAATGTAGCTACAAAGTCAGTATAGGAGGATAGCAGGGGATCAGACTTCTCCCATAAAGGTGATGCCCAGTCAAGGGCTGAGCCACTGAGAAGGGACATGATATAGGCAATTTTGGTACGGTCACTGAAGAAATTGCCAGGTAGAAGCTCAAAGTGGATTTCACATTGATTGAGAAATCCCCTGCAGAACCTTGGAGATCCATCAAATTTTGCTGGCGTTGGAAGATGAAGATGTGGACTGGAAATGGGTAAGGTGGGTGGGGTTACAGCTGGTGTCACTGTAGTGGACGCACCGGACGTGCCAGGTCCACGGAGGGTTGTCTGAATCCCATCCAGCCGAGTAGAGAGATCCTGGAGACAGCGGATGATGTGGCCCTGTGCAGCCTCCTGATGTTCAAGTCGGCCTGCCAGTTCTTGCATTGGCCTAGCCGCTTGATCCTGGTCTCCGGCTGGATTCATTAGGTCAGTGCTTACTGTCACAACTGAGGGCCTGAGCTGACGGGAGGCAGCCTCAGTTGTAGGGGCTGAGATGTAACGGAACCTGGGAGGTTGTATCAGACCCCTAGACATGTAAGTAACATGTAGAATAACTGCCCGAAGGCGTGACCACGACAACCAGGATAAAAGTCAATGATGTTTATTATGACAAACTCCGTAACACAGCAGCAGTAAAAGGAAACATAAAAGTCAACAGAGGATAAATACTATTCCTGGGTACTACAGGGTGGCAAGGGCCACAGGCACTGGTAGTGTGAGACAGTTCTTATAATCTTCTAGTTGGAAAGTCCTTACCAGGCCTGACTGTAGCAATGGAGAGAACCCAGGATCGTACCAGCTGATGTTCCAGGAAAGGCTGGGCTGCTGAAGGTAAAACGGCTGCTGTGGATACTGGCTGGAACCAGACTGTTGTTGGTACGGAGTGGATACTGGCTGGAACCAGTTAAATAATAAACGAACTTGAGAGCGATGAAATAATAATGAAGTTTGGAGTTTGAGAGCGGTGAAATAATAATACCGGTGGAGAGTGGTAAACTGCAGAAAAGGACACCGGCCCTTTAAGAGAAGCTATACACTGCTGGAAGCTGGGCTGGAAGCAGGTGATTGTTGTAGCTGGAAACAGGTGAGTCCAGAATGGATCGGGGAGTCAGGCTACACCGCAGATGGAATGCTGGTGCGGGTCTCTATAGCAGAAGTCTGGAGACAGGAGCTGGAACCTGGAAGACAACCACAGGAGAGAGACAAACTGGAACTAGGTTAGACAACCAAAGCACTGACGCCTTCCTTGCTCAGGCACAGCATACTTATACCTGCAGCAAGGAAGGGGTTGGCTAGGCAATTATGCAAATCAACAATACAGACAGCAGATTGGTGGAAATAATCAGATGACAAAATCCAAGATGGCTGCGCCCATGCAGACACTTGGAGGGAAGTTTGGTTTGTAATCCATGTGAGAATTGAAACAGTAATGGCGACGCCGGCCACAGGAGACAGGAGACGCCAGACTGACAAGCGCACATTTAACCACGCGGGCACAGCGGAGGCCGCGGCTGATGAAATCACCACTCTGACATTCTGCATGTGGAAACTCAGGAACAGCGGAATCCGGTCCTGGAACGCTGAGCCAGCCTTAGGAGGCATCTGAAGGGTAAGTAATGGCGTCCAGATACCCGGATCGTGACAACTGCCACTAAACTGACACATGGACACCCTGCACAGTGAGAGAGGATTAAGCAGGCAGGTCTGAAAGTACAGCCACAAACCTGCTGGGTTCACAGAATATCAAAAGAACCTCAGCAGGCTAAACGACTGACTCCAGTCTTACTGCTAGGTCTGGATTGGCAGAGTGTAGTACCAAATCCCCAGGCCTATTTGCAGTAAGCAACAACAAATACAAAGCTACACAGTACTGGCTAACTTTCAGGAACTGACTAACCAACAAAGATTCAGCAGCATCTGCTTAACCTGAGAAGAGGCCTTATAAAGCAGGTGCTGTCCACGCCCCCCTCAGACCTCACAGACTGTGAGCACAAAAACCAGCACCGGATCCCCTGCCTGTAACCACTGCACAGCAAAAGACCCGAACCGGAGTATCAGCTGCGCTCAGGTTACTCCGCTAGCACTTGTCTCCCGGTTGCCATGACGATGTGGCAGCACAGGGCAGGAGACCCTAACAGTACCCCCCCTCTGACGAGGGGTCAAAGAACCCTTACCACCGGGTTTATCTGGGAACTGCGAGAAGAAAGAGCGTATCAGTCTGGGGGCATGAAGATCACAACTGCGCACCCACGACGGCTCCTCCGGGCCATACCCCTTCCAGTGCACCAAAAATGACAGCCGACCCCGAACCATCTTGGAGTCAAGAATCCTTTCAACAACAAACTCCCTCTGGCCACGTATCAGAAGAGGGGAAGGTCTTCCTCTGGAAGAAGGATTACTAATCGCCCGTTTTAAAAGGGAACAATGAAATGTTTTATTGATACCCAAAGAACGGGGCAGATCTAACTGAAATGCCACCGGATTGATAACCCTGGTGATCTTATAAGGGCCGATGAACCGGGGGCCTAACTTATGAGATGGCTGTCTCAACTTCAAATTCTTGGTAGACAACCAGACGAAGTCTCCTAATTTGAAGCTGCAGGGTCTTTTCCGCTTATCAAAAACCCTTTTGGTCACTAATGACACAGACACAAGGGCTTTCTTCACTTTCCTCCAAATACCTCTAAGGACCGAAACGACAGAGGAACCACCAGGCGTGGAGTCCAGGGGATCAAAAGAATTGGCCTTAGGATGATGCCCATACACACAAAGGAAGGGAGAGATCCCTGTAGCAGAGTGAGCCGCGTTGTTATAGGCAAACTCCGCCATTGACAGATGAGCAACCCAGTCAGTCTGACACTTGGAGACATAACACCTGAGGAACTGCTCCAAGGACTGGTTCACCCTTTCAGTCTGCCCATTAGACTGCGGATGGTAGCCTGACGACAAGCTGACAGAAATCTGGAGATCGGAACAAAATGCCCTCCAGAATTTGGCCACAAACTGGGATCCGCGGTCAGAGACCACATCAAGTGGCAACCCGTGGAGACGCACAACATGCAGCATAAATAATTCAGACAGGCGTCTGGCCGATGGCAGCCCAACCAGTGGAACGAAGTGCGCCATCTTCGAAAACCTGTCAACGACAACCCAGATGGCTGTCATCCCCGAGGATTTGGGCAAGTCCACAACAAAATCCATTGAAATGTGGGTCCATGGCTTAGATGGAATAGAGAGTGGATGTAATGGGCCAACAGGAACCCCTCTAGGAGTCTTATTTCGGGCACAGATGTCACATGCCCGAACCCACTGATCCACATCCTTAGCCACCGAGGGCCACCACACCGCCCTAGATAGCAACTCCCGAGTTCTGGCAATACCCGGGTGACCTGCCAACTTCTTGGCATGGAATTCCAGGAACACTCGCTGTCTTAACCTAGGAGGCACAAACAAAAGACCTACCGGAAGGTCTGGAGGAGCCTGCTCCTGTGCTCTAAGGACTAATGACAAGAGGTCCTGGGTAATGCCCACTTTAATACATGATGGGGACACAATGGGCAACGGCTCCTCGGTGGTCTCCTGGATTGGAGCAAAACTCCGCGAGAGCGCATCAGCCTTGATGTTTTTTGACCCAGGGCGATATGTTATCAAAAAATTAAAGCGAGCAAAAAACAAAGCCCATCGTGCCTGCCTGGCATTGAGACGCTTCGCTGACTCTAAATATGCCAAATTCTTATGGTCGGTGAGAATTGAGACCACAAACTTAGCCCCCTCAAGCCAGTGTCTCCACTCCTCGAGTGCATCCTTAATAGCCAACAATTCCCGGTTACCCACGTCATAATTCATCTCGGCAGGCGAAAATTAACGGGAAAAGTAAGCACAGGGATGAAGGCGATTATCAGACACTCCCATCTGAGAGAGCACTGCCCCAATACCCATCTCAGAGGCATCCACCTCCACCACAAAAGGACGCTCTGAATCTGGGTGTCGCAGCACCTTGGCCGAGACAAATGCCCTTTTGAGACGGGCAAAAGCCGCTTTGGCCTCACGAGACCAGTGAGCAACATCCGCCCCTTTCTTAATGAGTGCCACCAAGGGCGCCACTATAGACGAAAATCCAGCGATAAATCGTCTATAAAAATTTGCAAAGCCCAGGAAACGCTGAAGCGCCTTCAAACTAGTGGGCTGCACCCAATCCAGGACTGCCTGTACCTTGGAACCCTCCATTTGGAAACCTTCTGGGGAGATAATATATCCTAGAAATGCGATTTGCTGAACTTCAAATTCGCACTTCTCCAGCTTCGCCCCAAGCCGGTGGTCTCTGAGTTTCTGGAGGACTAAGCGTACATGCTTCCGATGTTCCTCCAGGGAATGGGAGAAGATTAGGATGTCATCTAAGTATACAACTAAGAATCTATCCAAATATTCCCTGAGCACATCGTTCATGAAATCCTGGAAGACTGCCGGGGCATTACAGAGCCCAAAAGGCATCACCAAATATTCATAATGCCCTGAGTGGGTATTAAAGGCAGTCTTCCATTCATCCCCCTCTCTTATTCGGATTAGATTGTACGAACCGTCCTTTTTACCCACGAAGAAGAACCCCGACCCAACTGGAGACTGTGAAGGTCTGATAAATCCTTTAGCCAAGTTCTCCTGAATGTACTCTGCCATAGCCTGAGGACGTGACAGGGAGTACAACCTGCTCTTGGGAAGCTTAGCATTCGGCAACAAATCAATGGCACAGTCATAGGGGCGATGGGGAGGTAGTACCTCTGCAACTTTTTTGGAGAACACGTCCGCAAAATCTGCATAACACCCTGGCAATCCTGGCAAACTTAGCTGCGAGAGCCTGACTGGAAGGCTCAAGCAACTCCTGAAACAATCAGTACCCCAACTAAGAATCTCCCCAGAGACCCAGTCAAATTGAGGATTGTGGGCCCTTAACCAGGGTAACCCCAACACCAATGGGGCAAAAGTACAGACAGTCACATAAAAGGACAATTTTTCAGAGTGTGTGGCTCCAATAAACAAAGAAATCTGGCTAGTGCAAGAGGTAATTTTACCCTGGGATAATGGTTCCCCGTTTAACCCACAAATCTCAATTTCCGACGCCAAGGGTACTAAGGAAACAGAGTGTTTCAGGGCAAATTGGCGGTCCATAAAAACCCCGTCGGCCCCACTGTCCACAAAGGCCCCAGTCTTGACAGTTTGACCGAGGATCTTCAAGGTCACCGGAATGATAAAAGTCTTCTTGGGAAATTCTGACTTCTGGCCTGACAGGATATTTCCCATCACCCTCAGGCCCTGAAGTTTTCCGGCTTTTCTGGGCATGATACTACCACATGACCCTTATTCCCACAGTACAAACACAACCCCTGCTGTCTCCTCGGCGTCTTCTCACGCGAGGAGAGGCGGGTAGCCCCAATCTGCATAGGCTCCTCGGAAAATTCCTCAGAGTCTGAGGTTCCCTTGGGAAAGAAGGAAACCTCGGTCTCCCTTTCAAGCCTACGCTCTCTCAGCCGTCTATCCACCCGGATGGATAACTGCATGAGCTGATCCAAGCTATCAGGCAAGGGATATTGTACCAGTTGGTCTTTTATCTGGTTAGAAAGACCTCTTCGGTACTGGTGTCTCAGGGCTGGGTCATTCCACTGGGTATCATGGGCCAACCTCCGAAACTCCGTACAGTAAACCTCAACTGGCCTTCGCCCTTGCTTAAGGATCGAAATCTGAGCCTCGGCTGAGGCCGTCTTGTCAGGGTCATCATACAACATGCCCAGTGCCGTAAAAAAAGCATCAACACTTTTAAGCGACGGACAGTCAGGCTGCAACCCATATGCCCAGACCTGTGGGTCTCCTTGTAGCAAGGAAATCACTATGCCCACCCGCTGAATCTCTGACCCAGAAGACTGAGGCCTAAGCTGGAAATATAACTTGCAGCTCTCCTTGAAACAAAAGAACTGCGAGCGATCTCCAGAAAAACGATCCGGAAGATTTACTTTCGGCTCCTTAACCCCTGAAGGTGCTGCTGCTGCGGGAGCTCCGCCAGCGGCATGGGAGGTGTGCATTTTAATGGACAAATCATTAAATTGACGAGTCAGGACCTGCACCTGATCGACCACCTGTTGCAACGTATTTTGAGGGGTATGCTCCATATTCCCACAAAATTTCAACAGGAGTATTGGGCTGCTGAATATGTTATGCACACCAGTGCCTGCAGGAATGTACTGGTGTTTGAACTGTTATGCACACCAGTGCCTGCAGGAATGTACTGGTGTCTGAACAGAGAGGGATGCAAAACAAATGAACTCACAGACAGACTGGGAAATATGACATAACGTACACAGAAGGTGATAGGGTAACAAAACCAACACAGAGTGAACAGAGAAGCCCAGAGGCTAAGAAACTGGGTGTCTCCCTAGTATTAGAAATGCTCAGATGGAAAAAGCAAGATGTTGTGTTTTAATACGTAGAGAACCCGAAATGCTGTTGCTAAGAGCAACAGCAAAACCCTAAAGGGTTACCAACGGGTGTGGCAGTAAACTCCTTGGTCAGAGATGGAATAATAGACACAAGGAGAGTCTCCACAATCCTAATTCTCACTTGCAGGGCCCAGGTACAGCTTACTGCCACTAAACTGACACATGGACACCCTGCACAGTGAGAGAGGATTAAGCAGGCAGGTCTGAAAGTACAGCCACAAACCTGCTGGGTTCACAGAATATCAAAAGAACCTCAGCAGGCTAAACGACTGACTCCAGTCTTACTGCTAGGTCTGGATTGGCAGAGTGTAGTACCAAATCCCCAGGCCTATTTGCAGTAAGCAACAACAAATACAAAGCTACACAGTGCTAGCTAACTTTCAGGAACTGACTAACCAACAAAGATTCAGCAGCATCTGCTTAACCTGAGAAGAGGCCTTATAAAGCAGGTGCTGTCCACGCCCCCCTCAGACCTCACAGACTGTGAGCACAAAAACCAGCACCGGATCCCCTGCCTGTAACCACTGCACAGCAAAAGACCCGAACCGGAGTATCAGCTGCGCTCAGGTTACTCCGCTAGCACTTGTCTCCCGGTTGCCATGACGACGTGGCAGCACAGGGCAGGAGACCCTAACAGATCAGCCACATCTTTTAGGGAGGCTGCACCAGGGACAGGCAACACAATTTTTCGTGACAGCCTAGAGACTGACGCGTCCACTATCGGTGGATTTTCCCATTTTTTTCCTATACTCCAGAGCAGGCATTCCCAACCACGGTCCTCAAGGCACACCAACAGTGCAGGTTTTAGTGATATCCAGGCTTCAGCACAGGTGACTTCATTAGTACCTCAGTTATTTTGATTTAATCATCTGTGCTGCAGCCTGGATATCACTAAATCCTGCCCTGTTGGTGTGCCTTGAGGACCGTGGTTGGGAATGCTTGCTCCAGAGGAAAGGGAAAAGATGAGAGTAACCTTTTAGGGATCTGAAATTTTTTATCAGGATTAACCCACGGTTCTTCAAACAGGGTATTCAATGCCTTTGACACAGGAAAAGTGACTGAGGACTTCTTTTTTTTACATTAAAATAAGTTTCCTCACACTCCTCTGACACCTTATCAGGAATATGCAGAACATCTCTGATAGCGTCTATAAGAGCCTCTATTCCCTGTGACAGAGCCGCATCCCCCCCTACAAGTCTACCTCTCCCTCCTCCAAGTCTGACCCTTCAGCGTCAGAGTCAGACTGCAGGATATGGGCCAGAGATCGCTTTTGCGGACAAATAGTAGGGGATTGAGTCTCTGCTCATAAACTCATCCAGTCTTTAAGTATTGCATCTCTTTCTCATTGCGGGACAATTTTGTAGAAAGAGTGGAGATCATTCCGTTCAGAGAATTAACCCACTCTGGTTCAGTCCCACTATTCTGTAAACCCCGAGTTCCCAGTATTGAGCCCCCTGGTGAAGAGGAACACTCCGCTGTGCAAGAAACTGACCTTTTGCCTGACAATGTAAATGTGACAACACACACACACACACACACACACACACACAAAGAATAAACACAATTAACCCACAAAGAGCCCTTCAGGGAAGAGTTGTTTGGAGCCAGCCCCCACTGTGCCATTACCGCTAATGCCAAGCTTAGCCGGGTCGCAGACTAAGTACCCTGATAGGGGACTTAGTACACTAGTAATCGCTCCCCCCCTTCTATGGTACCGCTGAGGTAATTTGGAGTCATACTGGGGGAGCAGCGCGTCCTTGTCAGTCGGCGTCTGTGTCCACTGCAGAGGGAAAATGGCGCTGGTGAGCTGCTGGATCCTCTCATAGTGAAGCCCCACCGCTTCAACTGTACGCGGTCTTCACGCTTTTTTTATACTGGCTGAGGAACTTGGTGCTTAAAATGGACAGAAACCGTTTTAAGGCTGTGTTGCCAGTATGGTTACTGTGTGCAATGTACCGAGACGCAGTTGTGTACTGCGTCTGGAGACGCATTCCGCCCCATTTAGAAGCCGTGCGTCTCCGTACCCTCGTGCTGACATAATGGCCGGTGCCCCGCTAACCGGGACGCCGGCTCAGTACTCACCACTCTTCTGGCTCTGTTAGTGGTGGCGGCGTGCCGCGGGAATGTATGCTCGCCGTGGTGGGGCTTGCGAATAGTTCCCTCAGAAGCTCAGTGTCCTGTCAGCGGGGAAAGGGACCACTAACCCTTCAAGAGGTTGGCCCGTTCCCCGCTCCTAAGTCCCACGGAGCAGGCAGGCTGGTGCTACCCAGCCCTGCCTGAAAAGAGGATTTTGGTACTTACCAATAAATCCATTTCTATGAATCCACTCGGGGACACTGGAACAGTCTCATACAGTAGGGGTGTGAAGCTTGCAACCGGAGGTGTGGCACAATCTAAAAATTAGCATTGTCTGTACAGCAGGCTCCTCCCCCTTCATATCCCTTATGCCTCAGTTTGGAAAATTTGACTGAGAGAATAGGACATGAAACTATAGCACATGGCGAGGAACCGAACCATACAACATATCTAACAGCATCCAAGAAACTCTTTTAACAGAAAACCTAACGCTGTTTGCACGAACTGTTGTAACAAGAACCTTGAACACAGCAGGTTGACAGCACCGAGGCGGGTGTCCAGTGTCTCTGAGTGGATTCAGAGAAATAGTTTTATCGGTAAAATCCTCTTTTCTCTTTCATCCACTAGGGGACACTGGAACAGTCTCATACAGTAGGGGACGTCCCAAAGTTATCCCCCAGGAAGGGAGTGCTGTCAGCGGCCTGTAAAACTAAACGTCCGAACTTAGAATCCCCGGACGCAAAGGTATCAAACTTGTAAAATTTCGCGAACGTGTGGGCTGAGGATCACGTCGCCGCTCTGCAAAGTTGAGTAGTGGAAGCACCTCTGGCAGCCGCCCAAGAGGTACCCACTGATCTGGTGGTATGAGCACCCGTCTGAACCGGAACCTGTTTACCACAGTAAATATAAGCTTGCCGAATGGCAAGTCTAATCCATCTAGACAAAGACTGTTTAGATGCAGGCCAACTCTTCTTTGGCCCATCATAAAGAACAAACAAATGGTCCGACTTTCTGAAGGACAACGTAGCTTTTACATATAGTCGTAAAGCTCGGACAACATCCATAGACACGTCCCCATCTGCAAAACCCTGAAAAGATGGGACTACAATTGGTTTACGTGAAACCCCGAAACAACCTTAGGAAGGAAATCCGCTCTTGTTCGAAGTTCTGCCCTATCTTCATGGAAAATTAAAAAAGGACTCTTACATCATAAGGCTCCTAACTCAGAAACCCTTCTGGCCGAAGCCAAGTAATAGCGTGATCTTCCAAGAAAGAAATTTCAGGTCTGTTCTTTCCAACGGCTCAAAAGTTGGTGACATCAAAAATTCCAACACCAACTTTAAGTCCCACGGCGCAGTGGGAGGGCGGAAAGGAGGCTGTATCCTCAGAACCCCCTGTCAAAAGGTTTGAACCTCTTGTAAGGATGCTAACCGCTGTTGAAATAGGATGGAGAGAGCCGAAACTTGAACATTCAAGGAATCTAGTCTTAGTCCTACATCTAAACCAGCTTGAAGAAAAAGTAGAAGTCTGGATAAGTGGAAGTTTGTTGAATTCCAACCACGTTCCTGACAGCAATCCATGTACTTCTTCCAAATTCTGTAGTAGTGCATGGCTGTAACCGGCTTCCTAGCAGCAATCATCGTAGGAATAGCCATCCGTGGGATCCCTCTGTTTCTTAAGATCCAGGTTTCAATAGCCACGCCATTAAATGCAGCCTGTTCAGGTCTGGGTGTAGGAACGGTCCCCGAGATAGCAGGTCCTCTCTCTGAGGTAACCGCCAAGGATCTTCCGCTAGTAACGCCCGCAAGTCCGAGTACCAACTCCTGCGGGACCAATCTGGTGCTATTAGAATTGCCCATACTCGCTCTTGTTTCACCTTTTTCAGAACCATGGGTATGAGTGGGAAAGGAGGAAAAATGTACACCCTTCTGTAACACCAAGGAAGTGCCAATGCGTCCACTCCTCCTGCTACTGGATCTCTTGTCCGGGACACATCTGGGCAGCTGATGATTGTGTCGAGATGCCATGAGGTCCACTTGAGGTAGACCCCATCTCCTCACCACCATGTTGAAAATCTGTGGATTTAGGCACCACTCTCCCGAGTGCATGTCCTGGCGACAAAGATAATCTGCTTCCCAGTTCTCCACACCTGGAATGAACACTGCAGAGAGGATGATGTTTCACCTTTCTGCCCACAACAAGATCTTTATGGCTTCCTTTAAAGCCATCCTGCTCTTTGTTCCTCATTGACGGTTTATGTAAGCCGCCGTCGTGACATTTGCCCTCATTCCGAGTTGTTCCCTTGCTAGCTGCTTTTAGCAGCCATGCAAACGGTAAGGCGCCGCCCTCTGGGAGTGTATCTTAGCTTAGCAGAAGTGCGAACGAAAGGATCGCAGCGCGGCTCCAAAAAGATTGTGCAGTTTCTGAGCAGCTCCAGACCTACTCCTAGCTTGCGATCACTTCTGACTATTTAGTTCCTGTTTTGACGTCACAAACACGCCCTGCGTTCGGCCAGCCACGCCTGCGTTTCCCCCGGCACGCTTGCGTTTGTATCTGACACGTCTGCGTTTTTCCACTCACTCTCCGAAAACGGTCAGTTACCTCCCAGAAACGCCCACTTCATGTCAATCACTCTGCGGCGAGCAGTGCGACTGAAAAGCGTCGCTAGACTTTGTGTGAAACTACTATGGCTGTTGTGAAAGTACATGGCGAATACGCATGCGCAGAAGTGCCTTTTTTTGCCTGATCGCTGCGCAGCGACCGAAAACAGCTAGTGAACAACTCGGAATGACCACCATTGTCCGACTGTATCTGTAAGTGTTGACCCATGACTAGGTCTTCGGCTAAGAGAAGCGCATTGTAAACTGCTCTCAGTTCCAGAATATTTATGGGTAGTCTGCTCTCCTGTAACGTCCATCTGCCCTGAAACGGACCTTCCTCTAGGACAGCACCCCAACCTCTGAGACTGGCATCCGTTGTCAGGATTCTCCAGTCTCAAATGCTGAATCTCTTGCCTGCTGAGAGATTTTTGTGCAACGACCACCAAATCAAGATGTTCATATGCGCGGTGGAAGTCGGATTCTTCGATGTAGAAGCCAGTGCGAACCTGGTCCCTGAGTAATGAGGTTCATCTGGAATGGTCGGGAATGAAGTCTGCCGTACAGGAGAGCTTTGAATGACGCCACCATCTTCCCGAGAAGTTGCACAGAGATGTGTAGAGAAACAGTCTGTGTTCTTAATACCTGAGCCACTAATCTCTGTAGGTCCTGGATCTTGTTTTCTGGTAGGAATACTCTCAATTGTATCATGTCCAAGATGAGACAGAGGAATTGAATCCGTTGAGTTGGCATGAGGTTGAATTTCTGGAAGTTCACAATCCACCCATGTTGAATGAGAAGTTGATGAGATGTCTGAGCATCCTTTAGCAGCTGTTCCTGAGAGGAGGCCTTGATCAGTAGATCGTCTAGATAAGGTATTATCGTGACCCCCAACAGTCTTGTAACCATTATTGCCATGATCTTCGTAAAGATTCTTGGGGCTGATGATAGACCGAATGGCAGGGCTCTGAATTGGTAGTGATCCTTCCCCAGTGCAAACTTTAAGTAAGTCTGGTGAGGAGTCCAGATTGGGATATGCAGATATGCATCCTTTATGTCCATGGATACCATGAACTCACCTTGTTCTAAGCCTGCTATGACCGACTGGATTGATTCCATCTTGAATTTGTAGACCCTTAGAAACTGGTTTAAAGCTTTTAAATTGAGTATCGGTCCAACCGTCCCGTCTGGCTTTGGCACAACAAAAAGATTGGAATAGAAACCCGTTCCTCTCTTGAGAGGCGGGAACCGGAATAATGACCTCTGACCGTAGCAATTTTTGAATCGCTGTCAGTAGTGCTTTTGCTTTGTGAGGGCACAGAGGCAATTCCATTGTAAAAAACTGACTGTGAGGTCTCTGTTGAAACTCCATTTTGTACCCCTGGGAGATTATGGGGTATATGCAATTCACGGCGAATCGCGGCAAATTATCGCCATTTTTTTAATTAGACACAATTCGACAGGTGAATTCCGGCAGGTGGCTGCCGGAATTCACCATATTCAATGAAAAACGGATTCGACATTCCCGCGGGCGAAAAACGGCCGATTTGCCGGATTTTGCCGCAATTTAAAAAAACGGGAAAAAACGGCGTGGGGTCCCCCCTCCAAAGCATAACCAGCCTCGGGCTCTTCGAGCTGGTCCTGGTTCTAAAAATCCGGGGGAAAATTGAGCAGGGATCCCCCGTATTTTTAAAACCAGCACCGGGCTCTGCGCCTGGTGCAAAAAATACGGGGGACAAAAAGAGTAGGGGTCCCCCGTATTTTTCACACCAGCATCGGGCTCCACTAGCTGGACAGATAATGCCACAGCCGGGGGTCACTTTTATACAGTGCCCTGCGGCCGTGGCATTAAATATCCAACTAGTCACCCCTGGCCGGGGTACCCTGGGGGAGTGGGGACCCCTTCAATCAAGGGGTCCCCACCCCAGCCACCCAAGGGCCAGGGGTGAAGCCCGAGGCTGTCCCCCCCATCCAATGGCTGCGGATGGGAGGCTGATAGCCTTGAGAAAAATGACAAGAATATTGTTTTTTCCAGCAGTACTACAAGTCCCAGCAAGCCTCCCCCGCAAGCTGGTACTTGGAGAACCACAAGTACCAGCATGCGGGAGAAAACCGGGCCCGCTGGTACCTGTAGTTCTACTGGAAAAAAAATACCCAAATAAAAACAGTACACAGACACCGTGACAAGTAAAACTTTATTACACACTGCCGACACACACATACTTACCTATATTGACACGCCGACTGCCACGGTCTCCGACGATCCGAGGGTACCTGTGAAAAAAATTATACTCACCTTCCAGCGTCCAGAGGTACATCCACGTCCAGAGATACATCCACGTACTTGTTAAAAAAAAAAAAACGAACCCCCGTACCACCGGACTGAAAGGGGTCCCATGCTTTCACATCAGACCCCTTTCCCCGAATGCCGGGACACCACGTGACTCCTGTCACTGAAGTCCCTTCAGCCAATCAGGAAGCGCTACTTCCATGGCGCTCACCTGATTGGCTGTGCGCTGTCTGAGCTGTCAGACAGCGCATCGCAAAGCCTCTCCATTACTTTCAATGGTGGGAACTTTGCCGTCAGCGGTGGGGTTACCCGCGGTCAGCCGCTGACCGGCGGGTGACCTCACCGCTAGCTGCTAAGTTCCCACCATTGAAAGTAATGGACGGAGCTGTGCGATGCGCTGTCTGAGTTCAGACAGCGCACAGCCAATCAGGTGGGCGCAACGAAGTAGCGCTTCCTGATTGGCTTTAGAGACCTTTCTGTGACAGCTGTCACTCTGAGAGGTCTCTCTGCATTCGTGGAAAGGGGTCTCATGTGTCAACATGGGACCCCTTTCAGTTCGCTGGTCGGGTGTCCGGTTTTTTATTTTGCCAAGTACGTGGATTTATCTCTGGACCCTGGTTGAGGTGAGTATATTGATCTTTTCTTTTCAGGTATCCGTGGATTCTACTTGGAGATCCGTGGATTCTACTTGGAGAAGAGGACCGATGTCGGCGTGTGAACATAGGTAAGTATGTGTGTGTCGACGTATGAAATAAAGTTTTACTTTCACGGTGTGTGTGTCCTGTTTTTATTTGGGTATTTTTTTCCCAGTAGTACTACAGGTACCAGCGGGCCCGTTTTTCTCCCGCATGCTGGTACTTGCCATCCGCAGCCCTTGGATGGGAGGGACAGCCTCGGGCTTCACCCCTGGCCCTTGGGTGGCTGGGGGGGGGGGACCCCTTGATTGAAGGGGTCCCCACTCCCCCAGGGTACCCCGGCTAGGGGTGACTAGTTGGATATTTAATGCCACGGCCGCAGGGCACTGTATAAAAGTGACCCCCGGCTGTGGCATTATCTGTCCAGCTAGTGGAGCCCGATGCTGGTGTGAAAAATACGGGGGACCCCTGCTCGTTTTGTCCCCCGTATTTTTTGCACCAGCACCAGGCGCAGAGCCCGGTGCTGGTTTTAAAAATACGGGGGATCCCTGCCCAATTTTTCCCCGCATTTTTAGAACCAGGACCAGCTCGAAGAGCCCGAGGCTGGTTATGCTTTGGAGGGGGGACCCCACGCCATTTTTTTTACCATTCCAGCAATAAATAAAATTAATTTTTTTTTTAAATATATAAATAATACTTGTGCCTCCAAAAAAAAAAAAAAAAAAAAAAAAAGTACCTAATCCCTTCTAATATAAATAGATATGCAATTCCCCCCAAAAAAAACATGTTTAAATTTTTTTTTATTGTTTTCACCCTCCAAAGTGTGGCGGATTGAAAATGACGAATTTACTGTCTAAAAGCACTGCTGTCGAATTTCCAAACTTGAATTGAATATGCTTTTGTCGAATTGCAGCACTTGTATCATTGCAGAAAAGTCGAATTTGCAAAAAGTCGAATTTTGAAAGTCCGTTTTTTTGACGGAAAGCACTGAATTGCATTGACGAATTTTTTTTTTTGGCGAAAAATACCCGAAATTCGACAATTTCGGGAATTCGACCGCAATTGCATATACCTATGTTGTTTATCCAAAGTTCTGTTGAGTTTTTGGCCAAGACGTCCAGAAAACCTTCCAGACGCGCGCCCACCAAGGGGGACCCCAGGTGAGCGGAGAGGCCGTCATGCCACGGTCTTGTCAGCAGGTTTATCCTGCATTCTGAACGTTGCCTGTGAGCGGCCTCTACCTCTGCCTCCACGTGCTTGTGTACCGAAACCTCTTCCTCGGGCTCGAAAGGACTGTGATCTAAATGAATTGAACATTGGTCCCGAATAACCTCTCCTAACCTGTGGAGTGTTCCTCATATAAGGAGTAGGTAGGAAGGGGGACTTCCCTGCCGTGGATTGTGAAATCCACTTGTCCAACTCTGGACCGAAAAGCATTTCACCCCCAAAGGGGATGGATTCTACCACCTTCTTGGTCTCGGATTCTCCTTGCCATTCTCTGAGCCATAAATTCCGTCTAGCCGATATGGCCGATGCGGAGATGCACAATGCTATCCTGCTAATATCCTTTGAGGCTTGACACAAGTATGAAACTGATTCTCGAATGTGTTCCGCCAGTTGGGTAATTTCTTCCAAGCTATTTTCTTCCTCAATATAATACGTCCAGACCATGCTCCCATGGCCTTGTTAACCCAAGCACAGACGATCGTAGGTCTCTGTGCTGCACCTGCTGCAACAAAAATGTACTTTAAAGCTGTGTCGACCTTACGATCTGAAGCATCCTTTAAAGTTGTTACATTAGGTATTGGTAAGATTGTCTTCTTTGACAACCTTCCTAAGGAAGCATCCACTACAGGTGGGGTCTCCCACTTATCCATTACACCTCTAGGTAAAGGGTAGATTACTTGAAACCTCTTCCGAAATTGAAAGCGTTTATCAGGTTGCTTCCAAGCCTCCTCCATTTGAGATTGGAGAGATTTGGGAATGGGAAAAACCGCTGAACGCGGTTTTTGGGATTCGAATAATTCGAAATTTTTCTACTATAAAGTTTAGGATCTCTTTTACCGCGTCAAAGACCCGAGATTGCCGCGTCCTCCTCCGGAGAATCGGCGTCTAGGTTAGATTCAATCAACTCACCTTCCTCTGTATCAATAATAAGACCTTTCTCCTCCTCTGATTCTGGTACAATAGGACGAGGTCGTTTAACTGCCTTGCGCACATTCGTCTCTGCTTGTGCGGGCGGGGTTAACCTGATGAGAAATTCTTCCATCGTCTTTGAGAATCCTGCAACACATTCAGATTGCTGCTTGCGGGATTCCGCCATCTCTTTGGAGATTCTATCTGCAAGGTTTTCTTCCCATGACCTAGACGGAGCACTGTTCCCCGCTGGAGCATCCTCGTTTAAGCAGGAGTCACACACCCTGCAGCTGCCAACCAGTGTGCTCTTCTTGTTACATTTCGTACAAACATAATAGGTCTTAGAGATCTTGGTTGGTGCTTTAGACATGTTGTTTAAACCCCCTACCAGGGTACTATGCGGCGCTTTCACCCTTTAAACTAGGAAGAGAAAGGCTGTGAGAGATGACAGAAGCAAAGGTATCGGATCCAGCTGGAATTACTGTTCCCTTCCTTACATAGAAAAAGGAACAGGACAAAAAAAGAATCAAACAATAAATGAATTTTTAAACACCAGCCGACATGCAACCCTCACACTCCAACCGTAAAGTAGGTAGAGTTGGTATCCGCTTGCTTCCTTGTATTTTCTGCAGGATCTTTATAATAGAATTCTCTTGAAAATATAAATAGTAAAATAATTATTTAATAGTAAAATAATTATTTTGTTCAGGAGATCCTCACATTACTTCACTTTTACATATATTTTTATATATTGTATACTTTTACCAGCAGAGGGAGCTATTGCTACACTAAACTACACTCTTGTAACTATACGAGGGGGAGGGCTTATCTCTTCTCCATAGAATAGCGCCAGTTAGGGATAATGAAAATGGCCGCCCCTGAAACATTGTCAGTTCATAAGCCATTTTCTCATGAGTGGAGGCGCGCTATGTTTTTCCCTCAGATGCGCAGTATCACTTTAACGTCTCAGCCCCCTGACACGCACGCTCCAGGACCGCTCTCACTAAGTCCCGTAGCGGCGCTGGACAGTGTCTCCCCTCACGCAGCTTGTATGTGCTACCTGATGTGCGCGCTAAGGGACCGCTCTCACTAAGTCCCGTAGCGGTGCATCTCCTCACGCGGCTGGATGTCTACGGAGCGGCGCTTGCATATCTGGGTGGGCTGCTCATATCCCCCAGGTGCGCTCCTCCAACCCCACGCTACAACTGGTGGCCGCTTGTTGTGATTACCTAGAAAGGACTTAAGCTGCTGACAGGGGATAAAATAATAAAAATCGTAACATGGCCATTATAATAAAAACCAGTACTCACTCTGGATTTGAGGATCTCTTTGTAGAGAGATGCAGGTCCCTTCAAAAGGGATCTTTGTCTCTCCGATGGTAATTAGCCTTGTCCCCCTTTTCAGTAGGTTGACGCAGCTCTTATAGTTTTAGTCAGGAGCTCAGTGCTCCCACGTGCTGCACCTCCGGCACAATTTTTCAAACTGAGGCATGAGAGATGTGAAGGGGGAGGAGCCGGCTGTGCAGACAATGCTAATTTTTAGATTGTGCCACACCTCTGGTTGCAAGCTTCACACCCCTACTGTATGAGACTGTTCCAGTGTCCTCTAGTGGATGAAAAAGAAAATAACAAACTTATAAAATGCAGTAAACTCTTCAGGAGCTTCATTCAGCGTGACCGGCTCCTCCGGGCACATTTTCTAAACCGATTCGGGTAGGAGGGGCATAGAGGGAGGAGCCAGCCCACACTATCAAATTCTTAAAGTGCCCGTGGCTCCGTCTATACCCCATGGTACTAAATGGACCCCAGTTTCCTCTAGGATGTAAGAGAAAAACGGGTAATGTCTGCTGTTGTCTGGGAGTGCCAAGGAAAGTGTCCTTATCTTACAACAAAGATTTACTGGCCTAGGCTACGGATTCTTGACTGCCATTCCGAGTACCCTTAAGCTGGGTACACACTGGAGCAATAGGGATTCATTCAGACATCGTAACGAATCCCCATCATCTTGGATTGCCTGTACACAATGGGTTAACTGTAATAAAGGACAGACGGAAAGAAAGTGCAGCAGGGAGACATACAGCCTCCATCTCTAAATCAGGCCTCAGACAAAGCAGAGGTAATATTAGAATTTGACATCAAAACAGATGCTGTTAAATTTTACATGGTTTGTAAAGAATGTGTTAGGTTACATATACAGTTACACTACAATATTCTATGTGTAGGGCAGCAGCAGGGTGGAATGGATCACACACTACAGGTAACAAAGACAGAATAAAGGCAGTTAAATAAATGGATAGTTTCAACATCCTAATAGAATAGTTTATAGAATTCTAGCAAACATAAAAAAAAAATAGGATTTTATATATCTACCAGTAACTCCTTTTCTGGTAGTCCATAGAGGATGCTGGGGTTCCATTTAGTACCATGGGGTATAGACGGGTCCACTAGGAGCCACTGGCACTAAGAGTTTAATAGTGTGGGCTGGCCCCTACCTCTATGCCCCTCTTCCAAGACTCAGTCTAGAAACTGTGCTCGAGGAGACGGACATACTTCGAGATAAGGAAATACACAGATAGTGGTGAGATTCACACCAGCTCACACATAATAAAAGGAAAGCCAAGCTAACCAACTTGAAACAATTCAGCAACGGCTGAACCAACAATACTTAACCAAATAATGCAGGAATACGAAGCACTCGGCGGGCGTCCAGCATCCTCTACGGACTACGAGAAAAGGATTTACCTGTAGGTATATAAAATCTTATTTTCTCTTACGTCCTAGGGGATGCTGGGGTTCCATTTAGTACCATGGGGATGTACCAAAGCTCCCAGTACAGGAGGGAGTGCGATGAGGTTCCTGCAGAACAGATTGACCAAACTTTAGGTCCTCAGAGGCCAAAGTATCGAACTTGTAGAACTTAGCAAACGTGTTCGACGCTTTCTCCAGTGGTAGAAACACCCTCTGCACTTCCGTGTCGAGTATCATCCCCAGGAAGGGCAGTCTCCTTGTCGGCTCCAAATGTGACTTTGGAAGGTTCACGATCCACCCATGATCCCAGAGTATTTGAGTTGAGAGAGCAATACTCTGCAAGAGCCTCTCCCTGCTTGCTGCGGAGGAGCATCATCTCTGCCATGACCTTGGTGAACACCCTCGGTGCTGTGGAGAGGCCAAATGGCAATGTCTGGAACTGATAGTGACAGTCCTGTAGTGCAAACCTTAGACAGGCCCGGTGAGGCGGCCAGATCGGAATGTGAAGGTACGCATCCTTGATATCTAGGGATACTAGGAATTCACCCTCCTCCAGACCTGAGATTACCGCTCTCAGAGACTCCATCTTGAAATTGAATACCCTCAAGTAGGGGTTCAATGACTTTAGGTTCAATATTGGTCTTACCGAACTGTCCGGTTTCGGTACCACAAATAAGTTAGAGTAATAACACCTGTTTTTTAGGCGAGGTGGAACTGGAACAATGACATTTGTTTGCACCAATTTTTGAATGGCTTCCTGCAGGATTGTATTTTCTGTCAGCGAAGCTGGTAAGCCTGATTTGAAGAATCTGTGAGGCGGGAGTTCCTGAAACTCCAGTCTGTACCCCTGGGCAACAATATCTTTAACCCAGGGGTCTAGGCAGGATGACTCCCAGACGTGACTGAAATCTTTTAGTCTCGCTCCCACGTGCCCGATTTCCAGGCTGGGAAGTCCACCGTCATGCTGAAGATTTTGAGGAAGCAGAACCTGGTTTCTGTTCCTGGGAACCTGTTGGTGCAAGTTTTCTGGATTTTCCCCGACCTCCCCTAAAGGTGGTGGGGGATCCTTTGGATCTTTTACATTTTGCAGTCTGAAAGGACTGCAGTGTAGTTGGAGGATATGATTTCTTAGCCAGGGCAGCTGTGGAAGGAAGAAAAGTAGACTTATCCTCAGTTGCCGTGGATATCCACGCATCCAGTGCGCCCCTAAATTGGGCCTAACCTGTGAAAGGTAAGTTCTCCACACTTTTCTTTGATACTGCATCCGCAGACCATTGGCGTAGCCAGAGTCCTCCTCGTGCCGAGACTGCCATGGATGTAGCCCTTGCATTAAGCTGGCCAATGTCCTTCATGGCCTCTACCATGAAACCTGCAGAATCCTGTATGTGACGTAAAAACAAGTCAATGTCACCCCTATCCATAGAATGTAATTCCTCAAGTAAGGTGCCTGACCACTTTACTATGGCTGTAGAAATCCACGCACAAGCAATAGTGGGTCTCAGAGCCACTCCTGTAGCAGTGTATAGTGATTTGAGCGTAGTCTCAATCTTGCTGTCAGCCAGCTCGTTTAATGAGGTTGAGCCAGGGACAGGAAAAAATAGGATTTTGGTACTTACCAGGTGAATCCTTTTCTTTGAATCCATAGGTGGCACTGGAGTACTGTTGGGATATGGACGGCTTCCGCAGGAACAGGGCACTAACACTCCACCCCTCCATATCCCAGAGTACCTCAGTGTTTTTTACTGAGCCGAACAGGAGCTATAGAGAGGTTGACAATGGAGAATTACATATAACATAACGGACAACAATAAAGTTGACACATAACGTTACGGACAACTAAACAGTTGACACCATAACCGATAGAACTTGATCATTTGAACCAGTCGGTGAGCGTGTGTTACCATAAGATCCCCTGAACTTACCACAAACCAGGTAAAACTGCTCTGGGTGGGCGTCCAGTGCCTCCTATGGATTCAAAGAAAAGGATTTACCTGGAAAGTACCAAAATCCTATTTTCTTTTTCATCCACTAGGGGTCACTGGAGTACTCTTGGGACGTACCAAAGCTTCCCCCGTGGGCGGGAGAGCTGTTTGGCACCTGTAACACTAGGCGGCCAAAGCTAGATGCTGATGCCGCAAACGTATCAAACTTGTAAAAGCGCACAAACGTGTGCACTGAAGACCATGTAGCCGCACGGCAAAGCTGCGTCGTAGAAGCTCCACGACCAGCTGCCCATGAAGTTCCCACAGAACGTGTGGAATGAGCTGTTACTGATGTAGGCGGCTGTAACCTAGCATGAAGGTAAGCCTGACGTATAGTCAGTTTTATCCATCTGGATAAGGTCTGCTTAGAAGCTGGCCAACCCATCTTGGCAGCATCATAGAGAACAAACAACGTATCCGTCTTACGAACTGTAGATGTTCGGGATACATTAACGCGTAGTGCGCGTACCACATCTAAAGTTCCAGAATCTCCTGTTAACACAGGAACTACTATTGGTTGATTGATGTGAAAAGATGACACTACCTTTGGTAAGAAAACGAGATCCGGCCGAAGTTCCGCTCTGTCATCATGAAACACCAAATACGGTGGCTTGCATGACAAGGCACCCAAATCTGAAACACGCCTTGCCGAAGCTTAGGCTAGGAGAAAAATTGTTTTCCAAGTGAGAAACTTAATATCCACTTGTTGTAAGGGTTAAAAATATGAAGACTGTAAGAAATCTAAAACCAGATTCAAGTCCCATGGCGCTGTAGGTGGAATGAATGGAGGCTGTACTCTGAGGACACCTTGCAGAAAAGTGTGTACCGACGGCAATAGAGCCAATCGTCTTTGAAAGTAAATTGACAACGCAGATACCTGCACCTTTAGTGTAGGATTATTTTAAACGCAGTCCTCCATCTAACCCCGTCTGTAGAAATAACAAAAGACGGGATAACTTGAAAGATGATGTCGGAAACTTCCGAGCTTCACACCAACCTATATAGGCACGCCAAATTCTGTAATAATGAGCTGCCGTAACCGGCTTCCTAGCTCGTAACATGGTTGGTATAACCGATTCTGGAATGCCCTCTCTTCTTTAGAGGGCGGTCTCAACAGCCACCCCGTCAAACGCAGCCACGCTAATTCGGGGTAAAGGAACGGACCCTGTTGTAACAGGTCAGGAGCGGCCAAGGATCGTCTGCGAGTAGTCCGCGGAGATCCGAGAACCAAGCTCTCCGAGGCCAATGAGGCACCACTAGTATGACTGTGACGGACTCTCTTTTGATCCGTTTTAGCAACAGAGGGAGCAGCGGAAACGGTGGAAACAGATACACGAGGCTGTACGGCCACGCGATTGTGAGAGCATCCTCCGCCACTGCCTTTGGATCTCTCGTTCTGGACACATACTGGGGCGTTTGGTGATTGTGGCGAGATGCCATCAGGTCCACTTGAGGGTAACCCCACCTCTGGACCAACATGTGAAACACTTCTGGATTTAATGCCCATTCTCCTGGATGAAAATCCCGACGGCTGAGATAATCCGCCTCCCAGTTGTCCACTCCCGGAATGAACACTGCCAACAATATCACTTGGTGATGTTCGGCCCAATTGAGGATTCGAGCTACTTCCCGCATTGCCATGTGGCTTCTTGTTCCTCCTTGTTTGTTGATGTACGCAACCGCCGTGGCGTTGTCTGTCTGCACCTGAACAGTCTGAGACCGAAGCATGTGTACTGCTTGTCGTAATGCATTGTAAATTACCCAGAGTTCCAGGACATTTATAGACAGCAATCTTTCGTGATCCGCCCAGAGACCCTGGAGCTGACAATTTTGAACTACAGCTCCCCAACCTCTGAGACTCGCGTCCGTCGTTAGAATTATCCAATTCCAGGAGCCGAACCGTTTCCCTGCGGTTAGATTGTGTACTTTGAGCCACCAGAGTAGAGATACCCTTGCTCGTGGCGACAACCTCACCCTGTGGTGAATCTGCAGATGCGAGCCCGACCACTGTGCGAGCACATCCAGTTGAAATGGACGTGAGTGAAATCTTCCGAACTGAAGCGCTTCGAAAGCTGCCACCATTGTGCCTAAGAGGCGAATGCACAAATGTACCGAGACTGTGCGTGGCTTGATCACTAATTGTACCAGATGACGAATAATCTGTACTTTCTGTTCTGGTATGTAAATTCTTTGATTTACCGTATCGAGAATCATACCTAGGAATTGAAGTCGTTGAGACGGAATTAGATGTGATTTCTTGAAGTTGACAATCCAACCGTGGTGAACCAATAAATTGTACGTTAGCAAAGCATGTTGGAGGAGCATCTGTTGAGACGGAGCTTTGATGAGCAGATCGTCTAAGTACGGAACTATTGTCACTCCCAGGGATCTGAGATGAGCTATCACCACAGACATCACTTTGGTGAATATCCGAGGAGCTGACGAGAGGCCAAACGGTAGAGCCTGAAACTGGTAATGGTTCTGCCGTATTGCAAAACGCAAGAACTTCTGATGAGGTGGCCAAATCGGAATGTGTAAGTACGCATCCTTGAAATCTAGCGCAATCATGAATTCCTGTGGCTCTAAACCTGCAATTACTGACCGCAGAGATTCCATCTTGAATCTGTAGTAAGTGAAGTACTGATTGAGACCCTTTAAGTTCAATATTGGCCTGACGGAGCCATCCGGCTTCGGTACCACAAACAGACTGGAATAATAACCCTGACCTTGTTGTTGTACCGGGACCGGAATCAAAACTGCTGAATCCAGCAGGGACTGAATGGCAATTTGCAGAACTGCCCTCTTGTTGTTCGAGAGAGGCAGTCCTGTCTTGAAAAATCGCAGTGGCAGAAGACGGTCGAACTCTATTTTGTAACCTTTTAACACTAAATTGCGGATCCACCCATCTGTGGATGTCTGGAACCACGCCAACTGGAACGTCTGAAGGCGTGCTCCCACAATTGGAGATCCGAGATGGGCTGGGGGCCCGTCATGCCACTGGCTTGTCGGTGACCTTAGCGTCCTGACGACTGGTGTTGGTTTGTTGGAAACCACGTCCTCGACCTTGTCTACCAGGCGTGGCTGTTCCTCTGCCACGCCTGCGAAAGGGCTGAGGTCTAAAGGATTTGAATGCAGGTCCAGAGTATCTCCGTCTTGGTACCGTTGGAGACAATGGTAAGAAAACAGACTTTCCTCCCATGGCCTCAGAAATCCATTTGTCCAATTCAGGACCAAACAACTTCTCGCTACCGTAGGGTAACGCCTCTATACCTCTTTTGACCTCTGCCTACGCTTGCCAAGAACGCAGCCAGAGTGCTCGTCGTACTGTAACCAGTGACGATGAAATGCGAGAAGTGAGCTGACAGACGTCAGTAGAAGCTGTACATAGATACTCCGCAGCCTCACAGATTTGATCAGCCAGAAGTATAAGGTGATCGTCATGTAGGGCAGACTTGAGTTCTGTTATCCATACTATGAGCGCCTTAGTGACCCAAATGCCAACCAACCCAGGTCTCAGCAGCACTCCTGCTGCTATATACATGGACTTTAGCATAGTTTCTATTTTGCGGTCTGAAGGGTCTTTAAGCGTTGTAGCAGTTGGCACTGGTATGGTTAATTTCTTTGTAAGTTTTGACACAGACGAATCAACCATTGGCGGATTCTCCCATGTACATGTCACCAAGTCTGGAAACGGGTAACTAGACTTAAATCTGCAAGGTATAGAAAACCGTTTATCTGGATTCTTTTATGTTTCTTCTAACATCTTATTAAGAGACTCCAAAACAGGAAAACACCTTGGAGATCTCTGTCGTTTAGTAAATACGACTTCATCATTTGTCAGAGGCTCCTCCGTTTCTGTAAACTTCAGAGACTGACGCACCACTCTGATGAGATTATCAATGCCTGGGCTGTTAAAATCATCACTATCTGACTGCTGGTCCACATCGCCCTCCTCACCCTCATCTTGCGCAGTGAGGTCTGGCATGGAATCGTCAGAATGCAACATAGCAGAAACTGGTAAATCATAAGACATATGAAATTTATCCCGTCTACCCAAAATGGATTTGGAGCTTTCCCAAGGCTTAGAGGCCTCCGGTAGTTCTGGCGGTCTCACCCTAGACTCAGATCATGCCGCTTCCCGCTCTTGTCGAGCGGCAGCCAATTCTGATTGCAACCCAGCCAGTACATTGGCTAGCATTTCCCATGGAGGGTCCGGGGAGGAAACTGGCTTTAAAACCGGAGCAGAAATTGTATTCGTAGCTGAATTCACAAAACATTCTTTACATGTGGTAGATCCATCCGGTAACACACTGTTACAGACATTGCAGTGAAACTGCTTTTTAGTTTTTGCAGGTGTCTTACTCATTATGCAGACAGACAACACAATACGCAAAAACAGACAACTTGCACGACTCAGTAAAATAATACTAAGGTGTGTGTGATATATATATGTGGCCAAGTGCAGTACACGTACCAGACCTGTGAAATGTGATCCCAAATTCCCACTAACACCCCTGCGCCTCCGGTGGAGTAGAGATGTAGGACAGGAACGTTCTGGAATCACAACAGGAAGAACAGGAAGCATGGTTAAAATGGCCCCCATGCCATGCTTAAACTTATAATCACAGTACAGGTTATAATGTTTTAAAACAGATATATAACCTGGGATAGTGTTAACAAAAGCCTAATAGTCTATGCTTTTCTATATAATCTATGCAACCTAGCATACTGCTGCTGATTCCCCCCCCGTGTGCTCCGTGTACTGGAACACCAGGCACATCTAAAAGGGTCCGGGGAGCGGGTAGCGGTAGCCGGCCAGCGGGAGCCAGGGAGCGCGCTCCATAGAGCCGTGAAGCGGCTCTATGAATGAAAGAACATGCGGCCGGTGCGGCTCTGAGCGGCGGGGCATTAAGCAGCGGCGGCGCTCTCAGAAACAGTGTCCCCACACAGCGGGGCGGCAGCGTGAGCTGACCGCCCCGTCCTCCAACATACCTGGACTCCTGTGGTGAGGCTATGACGGGGCTTCTCTGCAAGCACCGTCCAGCCTTTTCTGCTGGTAGTCTGCTCTTAGCTGCGAGGGTGCTCTTTAGTGAGGACCGACACGCCACAGCTACTTGTAGCAGCTTCCACTATCCCGAACCCTCGCCTTTTGGAAGGGGGGAAGGGATGTGGAGAAAGTGAAAAAATCAAAATCAAAAATAATAGGATTTTGGTACTTACCAGGTAAATCCTTTTCTTTGAATCCATAGGGGGCACTGGAGTACTCTTGGGAAATGGACGGCTTCCGCAGGAAACAGGGCACTGAATATTTAAATTTAGAACTCTCCACCCCTCCATATCCCCGAGTACCTCAGTGTTTTTTACTGAGCCGAACAGGAACTATAGAGAGGTTGACAATGGAGAATTACATATAACATAACGGACAACAACAAAGGTGACACATAACGTTACTGACAACTAAACAGTTGACACCATAACCGATAGAACCTTATAATTTGAACCAGTCGGTGAAAATGTGTTACCATAAGATCCCCTGAGCTTAATACAAACCAGGTAAAACTGCTCTGGGTGGGCGTCCAGTGCCCCCTATGGATTCAAAGAAAAGGATTTACCTGGTAAGTACCAAAATCCTATTTTCTTTTTCATCCACTAGGGGTCACTGGAGTACTCTTGGGACGTACCAAAGCTTCCACCGTGGGCGGGAGAGCTGTTTGACACCTGTAACACTAGGCGGCCAAAGCTAGATGCTGATGCCGCAAACGTATCAAACTTGTAAAAGCGCACAAACGTGTGCACTGAAGACCATGTAGCCGCACGGCAAAGCTGCGTCGTAAAAGCTCCCCGACCAGCTGGCCATGAAGTTCCCACAGAACCTGTGGGATGAGCTATTACTGATGTAGGCGACTGTAACCTAGCCTTAAGGTAAGCCTGACGTATAGTCAGTTTTATCCATCGGGATAAGGTCTGCTGAGAAGCTGGCCAACCCCACTTGGCAGCATCATAGAGAACAAACAACGTATCCGTATTACGAACTGTAGACGTTCGGGACACAAACGCGTAATGCGCGTACCACATTCAGAGTTCCAGAATGTGCTGTCAACACAGGAACTACTATTGGTTGATTGATGTGAAGAGATGACACTACCTTTGGTAAGAAAACGGGATTCGTCCGAAGTTCCGCTCTGTCATCAGGAAACACCAAATACGGTGGCTTGCATGACAAGGCACCCAAATCTGAAACACGCCTTGCCGAAGCTAAGGCTAGAAGAAAAAATTGTCTTCCAAGTGAGAAACTTTATATCCACTTGCTGTAAGGGTTCAAAATATGAAGACTGTAATAAATGTAAAACCAGATTCAAGTCCCATGGCGCTGTAGGTGGAATGACTGGAGGCTGTACTCTGAGGACACCTTGTAGAAAAGCGTGTACCGACGGCAATAGAGCCAGTTGTCTTTGAAAATAAATTGACAACGCAGATACCTGCACCTTTAGTATAGATAAACGCAGTCCTCCATCTAACCCCGCCTGCAAAAATAACAAAAGACGGGATAACTTGAAAGATGTCGGAAAACTTCCGAGCTTCACACCAACCTATATAGGCACGCCAAATTCTGTAATAATGAGCTGCCGTAACCGGCTTCCTAGCTCGTAACATGGTTGGTATAACCGATACTGTAATGCCCTCTCTTCTTAAGAGGGCGGTCTCAACAGCCACCCCGTCAGACGCAGCCGCGCTAAATCGGGGTAAAAGAACGGACCCTGTTGTAACAGGTCTGGACGTAGTAGGAGCGGCCAAGGATCGTCTGCAAGTAGTCCGCGGAGATCCGAGAACCAAGCTCTCCGAGACCAATGAGGCATCACTAGTATGACTGTGACAGACTCTCTTTTGATCCGTTTTAGCAACTGAGAGAGCAGCGGAAAACGGTGGAAACAGATACACGAGGCTGTACGGCCACGCGATTGTGAGAGCATCCACCGCCACTGCCCTTGGATCTCTCGTTCTGGACACTTACTGGGGCGTTTGTAATTGTGGCGAGGTGCCATCAGGTCCACCTGAGGGTAACCCCACCTGTGGACCAACATGTGAAACACCTCTGGATTCAATGCCCAGTCTCCTGGATGAAAATCCCGACGGTTGAGATCATCCGCCTCGCAGTTGTCCACTCCCGGAATGACAATATCACCTGGTGGTATTCTGGGCAATTGAGGATTCGAGCTACTTACCGCATTGCCATGCGGCTTCTCGTTCCTCCCAGGTTGTTGATGTATGCGACTGCCGTCGCGTTGTCTGACTGCACTTGGACAGTCTGAGAGCGAAGCATGTAGTGCATTGTAAATTGCTGTCTATAAATGTCCTGGAACTCCGTGCAATCTGTCGTGATCCGCCTAGAGACTCTGTCGCTGACCATTTTAAACTACAACTCCCCAACTTCTGAGACTCTCGCCCAGAGTAGAGACACCGTCGCCCCTGGCGACAACCTCACCCTGTGGGGAATCTGCCTATGCGAGGGCTACCACTGCTGTTGAAATGAACGCGAGTGAAAACTTCCGAACTGAAGCGCTTCGAAAACCACCACCATTGTTCCTAATAGGCGAATACACAAATGTACCGATAGTGTGATTGGCTTGAGCACTAATTGTACCAGATGGCGTATAATCTGTACTTTCTGGTGTAGTAGGTAAATTCTTTGATTTACCGTATTTGGAATCATACCTAGGAATTGAAGTCGTTGAGACGGAATTAGATGCGATTTCTTGAAGTTGACACTGCAACCGTGGTGTACGTTAGCAGCGCAAGTAGGAAGAGCATCTGTCGAGACGGAGCTCTTATGAGCAGATCGTCTAAGTACGGAACAATTGTCACTGCCAGAGATCTGAAATGAGTTATCATCACAAACATCACTTTGGTGAATACCCCAGGCGCTGACGAGAGGCCAAACGGTAGAGCCTGAAACTGTTAATAGTTGTGGCGTATTGCAAAACGCAAGAACCTCTGATGAGGTGACCAAACCGGAATGTGTAAGTACGCATCCCGGAGATCAAACGCAATCATGCAATCTTGTGGCTCCAAATCTGCAAATACTGACCGCAGAAATTGCATCTTCAATCTGTAGTAAGTGACTTACTGATTGAGACTGTGACGGAGCCCTCCGGCTTCGGTACCACAAACAGACGTGAATAATAACCCTAACCTTGTTGGTGTACCAGGCCTGGAATTAAAAACTGCTGAATCCAGCAGAGACTGAATGGCAACCTGCCAAAACGCCTTCTTGTCGTCCGACAGAGGCAGTCCTGTCTTGAAAAAATGCAGTGGCGGGAGACAGCTTTCTTTTAACACTAAATAGCGGATACATCCATCAGTGGATGTCTGGAATCCCGGCAAATGTAACGTCTGAAGACGCGCTCCCACAATTGGAAATCCGAAATGGCCTGGGAGGCCGTCAAGCCACTGGCTTGTTGGTGACTTTAGCGCCCTGGCGTTACAAGGCGTGGCTGTACCACAGCCTTGACAGGACTGAAGTCTAAAGGATTTGAACGCCGGACCAGAGTATTTCCGTCTTGGTACCGGTGGAGGCAATGGCAGGAAACTAGACTGTGTCCCCCCCCCCCCCCGCCTCTGACTCCGCTTGCGAAAAACGCAGCCAGAGAACTTGTCGTGCTGTAACTAGCGACGATGAAAGGCGAGAAGCGAGCTAACAGCCGGCAGCAGAAGCTGTACATAGATACTTGGCAGCTTCTCAAATTTGATTAACGATAAGTATAACGTGATCGTCATTGTTTCCATACAAAGAGCGCCTTAGTGACCCAAATCTATCTTACGTCTGAAGGGTCTTTATAAGGTTTGACACAGACGAATCCACCAATGGCGGATTCTCCAATGTAGATGTCACTGTGTGGAAACGGGTTAATAGACTTAAATCTGTGAGGTATAGAACGGGTTATTCGCTTATTTCTACTAACATCTTAGTAAGATAACCTAAATAAGAAGCCCATTGGAGATCTCTGTCGTTTAGTAAATACGACTGATTATATGTTAGAGGCTCCTTAGTCTCTGTAAACTTCAGCAACTGACGCACTGGTCATTATCAATGTCTGGGCTGTCAAAAACCGCACTGACTGCTGGTCTTTCCCTCCTCACCCTTATTTAACGCCGTGAGGTTTGGCATAGAATTGTCAGACTGCAACATAGCAGAAACGGTTAAATTATAAGACCAATTAAATTAATACCCTGTTACCCAAAGTGAAGTTGGACTTTTGCAACGGCTGAGACTCCTCCGTTAGATTTGGCGGTCTTCTTCGAACGGTGGCCAATTCTAATTGCAACCCAGCCATTACATGTGCGTAACATAGGAATGAAACCGGGTTCTGGAGTGGAAACCTACAAAATATACGGAACTTGTGGTAGATTCATGTACAGACATTGCAGTAAAACTTCCTTTTTAGTCTTTGCTGGTGCCGTACTCATTATGCAGACAGACAACCCAATAAACAAAGACAGAGACTTGCACGACTGAGTAAATCACTTAAGGTGTGTAATATACATATATATATGGCCGAAGTGCATTCACATGGCCAGCCTATATAAAACCTGAAGCAAAAATTCCCACTAACACCCCTGCGCCTCCGGTGGAGTAGAGATGTAGGACAGGAACGTTCTGGAATTAGAAACGGGAAGAAAACAGGAAGCATGGTTAAAATGGCCCCCATGCCATTGCTTACACTGATAATCACAGTACAGGTTTCAATACATGCCTCCAGTGTTAATATAGGCTCAATAGTCTATTATACAGTGATAATCACAGGCAGGTTACAATACATGCCTCCTGACTGCAGATTAATATAGGCTCTCTATTAATATCTATAGATATGGCAGCCTGTCATACAGGCTATTCTTCCCCATTATGTAATCAGCCATGTCCCTCCCTTCCCCCTGTACTCCCTGTAGCGCTGTGTCTCAGCGGGGAGCGTTGCCGGGAAGCTCATTGCAGGGAGGCGAGGGACACTTATTGCAGAGCAGCGGAGGTCGGCTGGCCGGAGCGGCGCGTAGCGGCTTCCGGCGTCGCTAGCCGAGCTGCGGCGGTTCCCCTCTCAGCGCTGGCATCTTGCCATACAGCGCTGACGGAGCGGCTGGGGCGGGCGGCTGTATGAGCGGCGGGTGCGGGCGGCATGACAACACGGACCCCACACAGCGGGGCGGCAGCCTGCGCTGACCGCCCCGTTCCCCCCCAGCATACCTTGTTGTAGGGAGCGCTGCGACGGGGCTTCTATCTGTAAGCTCCGTCCAGCTTTTCAGTTCATGGCTGCGACGGGGCTTCTATCTGTAAGCTCCGTCCAGCTTTTGCAGTAGGCAGTGGGCTGCGTGTGGCTGTGAGGGTGCTCTTTGTGAAGACCGACACGCCATGCTCTCCGTGCAGCGTCACTATCCCGGACCCATGTTTTTACAGAAACTGGGAAGGGATGTGCTAAATGCAAAAGGAAAAATAAAAAATTAATAAAATATTCAACTAAGTGTGGGAACTCCACACAAGCCTTGTTAGTGCTGTGAGCACAGAAAAAACACTGAGGTACTCGGGGATATGAAGGGGTGGAGAGTTCTAAATTTAAATATTCAGTGCCCTGTTTCCTGCGGAAGCCGTCCATATCCCAAGAGTACTCCAGTGACCCCTAGTGGATGAAAAAGAAATAAAAATATATTCAAAAGAAGTGTGGATGAGCCACACAAGCCTGTTGCTACGATGAGCACAGAAAAAACACTGAGGTACTCTGGGATATGGAGGGGTGGAGTGTTCTAAATTTAAATATTCAGTGCCCTGTTCCTGCGGAAGCCGTCCATATCACAAGAGTACTCCAGTGACCCCTTGTGGATGAAAAAGAAACACCCTTTTTTGACAACCTAGATACAGAAGCGTCCGCTATAGGTGGGTTTTCCCACTTCTTTCTATCCACTTCAGGAAAAGCAATGAGAATTCTTTTAGGGATCTGGAATTTTCTCTCTGGGTTTTCCAAGTACTTTTCAAACAAAGAGTTTAACTCCTTAGAAGCAGGGAAGGTCAGCAAGGATTTCTTATTTAAGGTGTTAGACTCCTCTGTCTGCTCAGGTACCTTCTCAGTAATATGCAAAACATCCCTAATGGCATCAATCATTAGTTGCACCCCTTTAGCAAGGGTTGCATTGCCCCCCCCCCCCCCCGCATATCCCCATCACCGTTCCCTGTATCAGTCAGTATCCGTGTCAGCTTGCATTATCTGGGCAAGTGTACATTTTTGTGGGTATGTAGGTGGGTTTTTAGACAAAGAAATGGGGGCTGAATACATCATATCCTCCACAGATTCTCAAAAACTGCATCTCTTTTTCAGTATGTGACATCCTTGTTGAAATCTGGGACATCATCCCCTGTAAAGAATCCACACATGCGGGTTCGGATTCAGAAGGCTGAGAAACTATATTGCAGTCTTGAGTACAAGGAATAGACTCCTCAGGAGAAGATAAACATTCTGCAGCACAGGACACATAGACCTTAGACATGGTAATGTGGGATATGTACACTTACACACACAGGAAAATGTTAGACACAGTTTACCCCAGAGTACCTTCAGAGAGTCACAGAGTATAAGGAGACAGCCAACCCGAGCCCTTGTAGGCTGTTCTGATAAAAGCCCGGCGCTAACTAGTTAACCTTAAATAGGGTGGCTAGTACTGTTATCACACCCCCGTCTATAACACCCTGGTACCGCAGAGGTATTGTTGGAGTTATGTGGAGGGCAGCGCTCCCTGTCAGCGTCCTGTCTTATGATCTGCAGGGAAAAAATGGCGGTGGTGAGTGCTGGATCTGCTCTGAGAGGAAGCCCCGCCCACTGTAAAGGCGCGTGGCTTCCAGCACCTATTCTTTATACTGGCCTGAGGTTTTTTGTGTGTGTTAACAGCGGGATTAGCCCCTGTAAACTAATGTGACCAGTGTAGGGTTAATGCGCTGGCTCAGGACACCCCTCCAGCGCAACATGTACATGTTGCTGAGCCTTCCAGGAGCGCAGTTTGTCAGAGCTGTGCTCCAACCCTTGTGCCGCCATACCAGCCGGCGACCCGCTAATCGGGACGCCGGCGCTGTACTCACCACTCTTCTGGCTCTGTTAGGGGGTGGCGGCCGTGCTGCGGTAGTGGGCAGTCACCTCGTGGGCTTGCGATCATTTCCCTCAGGAGCTCAGTGTCCTGTCAGCAGAGTAGAGAACCATTAACTCTAAGTTGGTTCCTACTCCCCTCCTAAGTCCTACGAAGCAGGGAGACTGTTGCCAGCAGCCTTCCTGTAAAATAAACTCTAGAAATAAAAAACCAAGAGAACTCCTAGGAGCTCCCCTAGCTGTGACCGGCTCCTCTGGGCACATTTTCTAAACAGAGTCTGGTAGGAGGGGCCAGCCCTAAACTCTTAAAGTGCCAGTGGCTCCTAGTGGACCAGTCTATACCCTATGGTACTAAATGGAACCCAAGCATCCTCTAGGACGTAAGAAGTAAATTATTCTCAAAACAGTGATTTAAGTTTAACTATTTTGTGCGTAGGGGCTGGCAAGTCACGCTGGACCTGAAGTAATACAAATTCCCCAGCACAAATGATCTAGTTCAGTCACTGAAAACCCTTCTAAGATGTAAAAATTAAGAAAAATAATTCAAAATAACTGCAACATAGAATTGGTCTTTAAGTTTTTATTTTATACATTTTTTTTGTATTAAAAAGGAAAAAGTAGAATTACCACAAATTACCATGACTAAAGCACAGCTATAAAGCAAATCATAAACGCAATAAGAATGGATACTCTGAATAATATTAATGTTATAATACAAGCGCTCATTCAAGTATTTTACATTTTATATATATTTCTTTCTTTTTTTATTTTTTTTTTTTAAAGGTTTTAAAATTTTTCTTCTGTACTCTTATGATTTATTGGAGTATAACGGGCAAGATTATGTACTTGTAGCATTCCATGTTGGGAGGCAGCAGCTTGCATGGATTAAGTCAAATCAGTGACCTTTGCGTGTGTGGTATTTCAGTGTTGAAAAGGGATTTGTGAGGGGGGGTAATTGGGATTATTTAAGAAGCCAAGTGCATGATGCTTTGAGAATGAGTCTAAGGCCCAAAGCGTTGTGAAACCTAGAACGTCTGAACATGTGCTCACTCTCTGTCAACATCTGGGAGCCAAAAAATAAAAATAAAAAATAATAATTGTCAGAATGCATCAACTACGTGTCTTTTTTTGGAGGAGAAAGCTAAAATTCAGAAAATTGTATGAAGAAGTTCCTGTGCTGACGCTAGGTAGCCTGGTACCGTTATAGAGTGAAGGTCACCAGTACTAAAGAAATTAAAAGTTTCTTATAAGGAGCAACAAGGTGAGGAAATTTTTAATTCCTTCCATTTGCCTAATGCCAAATACAAATCAAGGGAGGAGCAGTTTAAGCCAAAAAACTGCAGTCAAATTTCCAACATAAAAACAAGACGTAGGCTAGGGAAAAAAAAGGATGCGAGCAGCTATCATGTCTGAAATATATATATAATATTTATATCTCTATACATATTAGGAGATATAAGTTCCTTATCACAAACAGACCCCAAAACCACATTTTGGGCTACGATTACCCTTTCCTCTGCATTCAATATAAATGAAGGAGGCGGTATTGAGAGGTTTTCTTAAAGCACCATCAAGATGTCTTTGAAAGGATTCCAAGATCTCTTCCCACACCTGTACTCCCCTCCCCCCCCCCAGTGGACCACGCTACTATAAAAAGTAGGGAGAAATGGCATGCTGGCAACTAAACACCAGCAATGGTGATTGCTTTGGGTGAATTCATTTTTAACAGCAGGCAAAATAAAGGGAACCATTAGCATTTGTTATGTAATCAACAAAAAAGTATTTCCTTAAGGATCCAGCCCTAAATTTATTTGATGCAATCAAACCATATTGCATGAATATCGACTTTGTACTTGTTGAGGGACAGGGGTAAAAACAATTAAACCAAAGAAAAAACAACCACCTCCAGCGTGATTCAATCCAGCAACTGCTGATGCACAAAGAGGTTCTTCTAGCTTGCCATTAAAGCATACCTGTTGCCAAAAGGCAGCGGGGCAGCCATTCTGTGGGCTAAATCAATATTTAGCCTATCAATTCCCTCAGTGCACCATGATAGTGATTTTACCAATGCCTAATTCATTGACTGGGTGCATTACGAAGAATTTTGGCTCCACCTATAAAATGGCTGCATTCTTTTGCATGCAGGAGGCAGGTATATTTTAACCATCACTAAATGGAGATCACTTTTATAAAAGGTTAATGGTGAAACAAAGGCTTATGGGTCATCTCTCTACATGAACAGCTCAAGGCATCTTTGCCTTGGTCATCACAACTATATTACCCTATACTTAGGGTACCCTGGCCACCTTACACCTTTCCCTGACTCTCCCTATATAATGCAATGAAAATTCTCCGTGCACGAAATGGCAGTATAGGTCATGCCGCTACACAAAAAATAAAAACATTTTTACCTTTTTTTTTTTTAACTTCTCTCAGGTATCCATAGTGTGAGTGTTAACACCACATTCTTACTTCAATTTGAGAACCAAGGCCTTACTTACTAAACCGTGGCAGTGATTATGGCTAACCAGTCAAAATGGGTCTGTTTATTGGTGCTCTAAACTCACACCTAACCTACAAAGACGCCAGGTCGTACAATGTAGGATCACCATGCTAGCCACCATGCCAACATTTGGTAGAATTAAGCCCTGTAGATGCCCAAAGACACAGCAGATGCAAAAACTATATATATATATATATATATATATATATATATATATATATATAAAAAAAATACAGATAAGATAACCTTAAATCCATACGTCCCACAAAGAAGTGAAGGGAAAGGGGGGTTAAAAAAAAAAAAAAAAAAAAGTTCTCTCTGCATTTACTGGAACATAGTTTTATAAATGCCCAGAAACGCACTGGGCGGGGGGTAAGCAAACATGAAGAAATCATCTCCGTTGAAATAAGTGGCAGTGATGAGAGGAACAAAAAAATCAAGCCAAAAAAACCCCCAAAACTGCTTGCTTGTCGTCACCGATCTGCAGTCCTTGTTTTTATTGGCTGCCACCATATCTGAAAAGAAGGTCAGCTCGCTGCGAGTTTCAAGGTTACAATAAGGCAACTTTTTGTACTGTTTGCTTTGTCATTTCCTAGTATAACTTTAAGGGGAAAGTAAAGGCAGTCATTTTTTGTTTTTACGTGTTTTTTTTCCTTTTTTTTATATGCATCCATAGTTTTTTTTTCTGTAGTTATCTTTCACAGTCTGAAGTAACAATAAAACAAAAAAAATAAAAATATATATATATATCTTTAAAAATAAAAGAAATGAACGCAGGGCTGTTGTGAAAGTGGTGAGCTGTGTGTAAAGGTGTTCAATGATCATGCTGTGGGAAGAAATCAAGCCAAGAGAAACTTTGTCACCAAGTGGACAGCCAGTCCCTCTACATTGCGTCCAGGAGAGGAATCGATCGCAACCACCCACACACCAGGTGGACCCCAGGTGGCTTCAAAGCACTTGATTGTTTTCTTTTGCCAGTGATGATATTTTGTCCTTCCAAGCCTGTAACAGCCAGTCCAGCAATCAGCAGAGATGAGTCCTGCACTCAATCCACCACCCAGAGTGCCCCTGCTCAGAGGGGAGGGTAGCAATTTCAATAATTTAAAAGAACGAAAAGGAAAATAAAAAAACAAAAATTCTCCCTCCCAACTCGAGCCCCTTCCACCAGGTTCCTGCTAAAAGAAAAATAAAAAAATAAAAAAGAAGGGAGAGCCTAAAATTTTATACCCCTAAGCAAACTAAGATTTTCTTCCTTTTTTTGGGTATAAGCAATGCCACCCTTACAGGAAAGCCGCGGGAACAGTCAGTCTGCTCCAAAACATGGAGTCTCTGCTTTTTGTAGAATGAAAGCCCGTGAGATGTGGCGGGGAGCCCATTCTGTTTGTGAACCACAAATTCATCGCACATCCAGGAATTCACCCTTGTGTTCCCTCCCCCAAAACAATCATTCTTTTCCAATGTAATCCGCTTTACTTCCCCCCTCCTGGTGTTTGGGAATCCAATGTAGCAAATGAGGGGTGGCTATGTCCTTTGGCGTCCTCCTTTGTTGGGTTATGGGATGAAGCTTGGGCCTGATGAGTGGATCCTTTGCTGGAAGACTGAGAAGGGTATCTTTTTCTGCCCTCGCCTGTTGATGAATGGCGCCTTCGGGATCCTCCATCCTCTCCCATTGGTGGCTGAAAAGGAAGGGGTTTGAAAAATGTATTAGTTACACAATCACCATGAGCAAGTCTACAGATACAGTGGTTAGTGGCATACAATCTCTACAAAAGCCTTGTACCACTCTTGCCCTCGTAAACAGCAGCTATTGGACATCACTGAGCTACAGAAAAATGTCTGCCTTCCCTGCTTGTACAAGACAAGTGTTGTAAGATCTCTTGCCCCAGAACAGTAGTGGAAAAAAGACAAATTCACAATACATGTGGCTATTGGGGCAAAAAATATTAAAAAAAGAACAAAACGATATTTCTCCTTCATCCACTAGGGGACACTGGAGCACAGTTACAATGGGGAAATAGTAGGCATTAACTGGGAGCTGGCACTATAAAACTCTTATACTGTGGCTATCTCCTCCCCTACTATGTCTCCCCTCCAAGCCAGTCTTTGTTTTGTGCCCAAGGGAGCTGGTCACTCTTGGGTTCTCTCTTAAGAATTTTTTTTTTCTTTTCTTTCTTCACAGACTGGCAGCTCTGCCTCTGCCAGTCTGCACCGCGGGAGCTGCCGGCGGGGTCCCATCACAGCTGCGTGCAGCTCGGGATGGTCCCCGGCTGAAGGAGACACTGGCTCTCCGGAGCTGGCCGGACATCGCTGCGTGTGGCACGTGTCGGGGACGTTCAGTCAGCGGTGAGTATTGTGGCAGGACACCGCTGCGTGCGGCGCGTGTCGGGGCCACTCCATCAGTCAGCAGCAGCGGTGGTATGAAAGAGCTTGTACTATTAAATAGTCACTCATTTTTAGGTCTGGGGAAGCTCACTGCTTAAATTACTTTTTATGCAGAGTTGTTGAAAAGACACAGCCGCGGCTTCTCCCCGCGCTGGTCTTAGGCGGCTCACATCCCCCTAATCTCCGGCCGCTCCCCGGCCTCTGCTCACTTTCACTCAAACCCCCTTCCCCCCAGCGCGGCTCACGGAGCCGGCAAGGAGATACCGCTGGAGGCAAGCAGCAAGTTCAAATCTGGCGCCATTATGGGAGGGGGCGGAGCTTAATCCAGCTCTGTACCGCCGGGCTCAGCGCGCGCTGGCAGCCATTTTACAATGCTGCAGCGCGGAGAAGGGGACAATCGGAGGCACAGTGAGCTGTTTCAGTGGGGACAGGGGGCAAACTAGAGTGGCACCTGTAGTTTGTGTATAGTGACCTTACTCTGCACAGTAACGTGCAGGATTAATAGGGCTGCTGTGGCTGCGCTTCTCCCTGCTCCCCCTGCCTATTGCTGTGTGTGTGTGTGTGTGTGTGTGTGTGTGTGGGGGAGTGTGACAGGTGCTGCCATGGCTGGAAAGGGTTCAAGTGTTCTGTAAAGTTCACCCAGGGACAGTCTGATAATTCCCTTTTATGTGAGGATTGTGGGTCAGAGCCTTCTGCGCAGCCCTCATCAGAACCCCAGAGCACCCGTTTGGACAACACAGCTTACAGAGGTTATGTCCCTGATGACTGGGGTACTGAAGGCTTCTCGGGAAGAGAGAGAGAGGCGGCCCGGTTCCGACAGCTTGTCCTGGTACCGGAGCCTGAACCAGCATGGGCTATTTCCCTAGCGAAATCAGTTGAAAGGCTCTCTAGGGCCATAATCCCTTCCCAACACCGTCCTTTAGTCCCCCCCCACAGGCTTCTAAAAAGAGATTGCTAGCCTCTGTGTTGCAGGAATCAGACGATGATATGCCTCAATTAGATGAGGCGGTGGTAGATATACAGGATACTGACGACGATCAGGTGTACGAGGACTCTGAACCAGTAGCTCAGGGTATTGAGGCTCTTATTACTGCTATTCGCTCAGTTTTACAGGTGGAGGAGACGGAGCAGGACGCCTTACGCCCTTCAAGGTTTGGCACCAACCAATGCCTGCCAGTGACCTTTCCAGTTTCGTAGGAGCTAGATGCGCTCATAACAGCAGCCTGGAAACATCCAGATGCGAAGTTTCAGGTATCAAGGAAAATTTTGTCTTCCTATCCTTTTCCCGTAGATAGCCGGAAACGCTAGGAAACCTCTCCGATTGTGGATCCTTCGGTGTCTCATCTGTCCAAGAAGACTGTTCTGCCGGTTCCTGGAGAGACTTCGCTGAAGGAAGCATCGGCTAGGAAGTTGGAAACCACCTTGAAGACTATTTACTCGGCGGCGGGGGTGTTACATCGCCTGGCGCAGGTAGGTTGTTGGGTCAACAATGCGATGGAAGCTTGGGCGGAGCAATTGTCCTCTGGAATTTGTGAGGATTTGCCAGCGGATCAGCTGATACAGTTGGTGGAACACAATCGTGAACCAGCCCTTTATCTTTGCGAGGCTTCCAAGGACATCTGTATCCTTAGGGCTAGGATTTCCGCTTTAGCAATTTCGGCCCGCAGAGCTCTCTGGCTGCGGCAGTGGCAGGCGGATACGGAGTCCAAAAGGGCAGCAGAAGTGTTGCCCTTTACGGGAGAGGTCCTGTTCGGTAAGGATCTGGATGCCTAGATTTCTCAGGCCACTGGAGGTAAGTTGACTTATCTTCCTTCTGCTGCTCCAGCCCCTCGCAGGCCATATAGGGGTCCCTCCTTTCGTGCCCCTTCCAGGTTTCGAGGACAGGCCAGGGGAGGAGCTTCCGCCTCCCGTGGCCATAGGGGTAGAGGTTCCACAGCCTTAACCCAGTAAGAGGTTAAGTCCTCCACCACTACCACCGCATGACGGGCTTCCCTCCCACCTGGGAGACCACAGGGTGGGAGCTTGTCTGTGGGATTTCAGGGAGGTCTGGGTACAGTCCTGTCCAGATGCTTGGGTCAGGGATCTCATCATTTGCAGTTACAAGCTCAACTTTCAAGGACGACCGCCCCAGTGGTTTTTTACCACGTGTTTACCAGTTTCCGACAACAGAAGAGTTGCTTACAGGCAGCGGTCCAGAAGCTTCTATCCGCAAAGGTACTGATCCCTATTTTCTCTCATCATCGGAAGCAGGGCTATTACTCAAGCCTGTTTCTCGTACCGAAGCCGGACGGCTCGGTCAGGCCAATCCTGAACTTGAGGGATCTCAATCCGTATTTGTGGGTATTCAAGTTCAAGATGGAGTCCCTCCAGTCTATTATTGCGGGGTTGGAGCAAAACGAGATTCTGGCGTCCTTAGACATCAAGGATGCATACTTGCATGTTCCCATTTGGCCTCCTCATCAGGCTTTTCTCCGGGGCGCGATACGGGACGCTCATTTCCAGGCCCTTCCGTTCGGTCTCTCTTCTGCTCCCAGAGTGTTCACAAATGTCATGGCGGTCATGATGGCCCTACTTCGGAAGCAGGGTGTGACGATTGTTCCCTATCTGGACGATCTGCTAATAAAGGCACGCTCGGCAGACCTGTTACTTCAGAATATCCGGATAACGCAGGAGCTTCTGATTCGGCACGGGTGGATCCTGAACTTCCCGAAGTCTCACCTATGCCCCTCACAACGGTTGCTGTTTTTGGGGATGATTCTCGACACGGTCCGTCAGAAGGTTTTCCTTCCTCAGGACAAGATCCTGTCTCTGCAGACACTGGTAAGGTCGGTACTTCGACACAGTTAGGTGTCAGTGTATCTGTGCATTCGCCTTCTGGGAAAGATGGTAGCGGCATTCAAAGCTCTTCCACTCTCGACTGCTTCAGCTGTGTCTTCTCCATCAGTGGTCAGGATCTCATCTGTTCCTTCATCAGCGGGTGACGCCATCTCCAAAGGCACGGTTGTCACTCCTCTGGTGGCTCCAGTCGGCACATCTGTTGGAAGGAAGGCGGTTCGGCGTGTGGGATTGGACTCTCACCACAGACGCAAGTCTGCGAGGCTGGGGGGCAGTGACCCTCGAACATCGGTTTTAAGGGGCGCTGGTCGATTCACGAATCCGCTCTCCCCATAAACATTCTCGAACTACGGGCAGTATACAACGCCCTACTTCAGGCACATTACCTGCTGCGCGGTCGAGCGGTCAGAGTTCAGTCCGACAACGCCACGACGGTAGCGTACATCAACTGTCAGGGCGGCACTCGCAGCCGTGCGGCAATGAGGGAGGTCACCAACATCCTTCTCTGGGCGGAGGAGTATGCTCTGTTCTTCTCTGCGATATTCATTCCAGGAGTGGACTATTGGGAAGCCGATCATCTCAGCCGACAGGACATGCACCCAGGAGAGTGGTCATTCCATCCCCAGGTGTTTTCTCAGCTGGTCCGCCGGTGGGGAAAACGACAGATCGACGTCATGGCGTCCCGCCTGAACCATCAGCTGCCTCTTTATTACTCTCGAATGAGGGACCCGGCGGCGGCGGGCGTGGATGCCTTCACGGCTCCTTGGAATTTTCGGATCGTTTACCTCTTTCCTCCTCCTTCCCCGCTGTTGCCTCGGGTTCTGCAACGCATCAAGAGAGAAAACGCTCTGGTCCTCCTGGTGGCTCCAGATTGGCCACGCAGGGCTTGGTACTCCACCCTACACCTGTTGTCAGTAGCCGAGCCTTGGCCCCTGCCACTACGGGACGATCTACTACAACAGGGTCCTTTTCTTTATCCAGGCTACGTTTGACGGCGTGGCTGTTGAGAAGGCCATCTTGAAAAGGAAGGGGATTCCTCGTACGGTTATACCTACTATGCTTCGGGCTAGAAAGTCAGTCACATCGTCTCACTACTACCGCATTTGGAAGGCTTATGTAGCCTGGTGTGAACATCGAGAATTTTCTCCTTCAGTTTTTCGCTTGGCCCGCCTTCTCAGTTTTTTGCAGGCGGGTTTCTCGGCAGTCTTAAGACTGGGTTCACTAAAGGTGCAGATCTCTGCTCTTTCGGTTTTCTTCCAGAAGAAGTTAGCCTTGCTGCCGGAAGTTCAGACTTTTTCAGGGGGTTCTACGAATACAGCCTCCCTTTCGCCCTCTGACAGCACCATGGGACCTCAATCTGGTCCTTTCTTTTCTGCAGTCTTCGTCGTTTGAGCCTCTGGAGTCAGTGGAGATGAAATATCTAACCTGGAAGGTGGTCCTTCTCCTGGCTCTGGCCAGAAGGGTGTCGGAACTTGGGGCTCTCTCTTGTCGACCTCCTTACCTGGTGTTTCATGCGGATAGGGCCGAGCTCCGTACTCGCATGTCTTTTCTACCTATGGTGGTGTCTGAATTTCACATCAATCAGCCACTTGTGGTTCCGGCCCTCTCGGTGGACTCTCCGGATTCGATATCATTGGACGTTGTCAGGGTGCTCAAGATCTATGTGGATAGGACTTTGGCTATTCGGAAGTCCGACTCTTTATTTGTTCTATACAATGCTGCCCGCCGTGGTTGTCCGGCTTCTAAGCAGACTTTGTCACGATGGATTCGGCTGACCATCAGACAAGCTTATTTGGCAGCTTCTCGGGAACCTGAGTCTTCAATTTCAGCGCACTCTACGCGCTCTTTGGGGCCTTCGCGGGCGGCTGCCCGTGGGGTCTCCATGACTACTTTATGTTGGGCGGCTACTTGGTCGGGCCGACATACGTGTCAAATTCTACAGGTTTGACACTTTTGTGGCCTCTGCATCACAGTTTGGCCGAGCGGTTTTACAGGACTCTCGGCGCTCTCCCTCCCGTCTTGGGAGCTCTGGGACGTCCCCATTGTAACTGCGCTCCAGTGGCCCCTAGTGGATGAAGGATAAATCAGGATTTTGGTACTTAACGGTAAATCCATTTCTCCTATTCCACAGGGGACACTGGAGGATCTTTATGGTAGGGTAAAGATTGATGACAAGTGGAGGCGGGGCACTTTAAATTCTTTCGAATTGTGACTGGCTCCTCCCCTCTATGACCTACCTCCAGATCAGTTTAGAAAATGTGCTCGAGGGAGCCGGACCTCTCTCTCTGTGCTTCTCCAGAGAAATCTTCAATAACTCTGAGGACAGACAGGCAGCCTACTGCTCCTGCCTGTCTGCATCGTGGGAGCTACTGGAGGGACCCTATCACAGTTTCTTTAAACTGCAGTCAGGGTTCTCTGGGGTGCGTTCAGAGCTGCATGCAGCTGTTAGAATCCCCTTAGCCAGTGCCCATTCGGTCAGCAAGGCAGGAGGGCGAGTAGAACCCAGGGCCATTTACATAGAAGCATGTTTGAATTAGGGACCATAATGGAGGGGGCGGAGCTACGCGCCGCACGGCTTCTTCCTTTGGTTATTCCCCGCACAATGCTCTCACCACGAGGCAGTAGCCATCTTCCTGAGCGGTGACAGCTGTAACGGGGTGTTCTGGTAGAGTGTGTTACTGTGGGATTGTAGTGTTGATAAAAGTTTGTGTAGATAAGATGCCAGTGCATTTACACCTATAGCTGTATCAGCGCTCATAGGGCATATGTGGCTTCTCCTTCCCTCTAATTAGTTTAACTGTTTCCTTTCTGTCTTTTTCTCACTTGACAAGATGACAGACAGAAGCACTTCTTTTAAAGCTTCAATCATGTAAAAGGTGCAACACAAAATGTACCCAACAGACAGATGTCATATTTTGAGGCTTGTGAGGATGTTCCATCTGCAGAGCCTACTACAGTACTACAAGATTCCACTTCAGCATGGCTATCACAGCTAACTGGGGTTATGTCTGACCTTTCTGCAGAACTGGCTGCTTCTTGCAAGGATAGGGAGGCAGACAGAACGCAGATTCAGATGTCAGAACCAGAGTGGGCACAGAATTTAGCTAAGTCAGTGGAAGCACAGACTAAAACCATGGGTTTAGCTAAATCTCCTACTTCTTTTAATCCACAAATGTGTTCAAAGAAGAGACTATTTTCTCTAGTATTACAGTCTGATGAATCCGACCCAGAGGATATGCCCACATTGGAAGAAAAGGAGGATTTACATACGGACTTAGTTCAGGATGAAGCAGAGAATGAACAAGAAGGCTTAGACGCACTAATCTTAGCAGTGCATCAGGTTTTACAGGTTTCGGAATCAGACCCGACTCCTCCTCAACCTTCCTTTTTCAATATTACCTTTCTAGCTTCAACAGAACTAGATGACCATTTAGGTCCGGCATGGAAAAATCCTGATAGAAAGTTTCAAGTGACACGCAGACTTCTGCTTTCTTCTCCCTTCCCTGAGGAAAATAGAGTTAAGTGGGAAACCCCACCTCTGGTAGATCCTTCTCTATCTAGATTACCTAAGAAGATTATTCTACCGGAAGCAGGTGCTACCTCGTTAAAAGAACAAGCAGATCGCAGGTTAGAAACTAATCTGAAGTCGATTTATTCGGCAGCAGGATTGCTTCTTCATCCTACTCTTGTAGGTCTATGGGTAAATAAAGCTGTAGAAGCCTAGGCAGAACAATTGGTAGCTGCTTTACAATCTGGTCTCTCCACAGATCATCTAATTACACTGGCGGAACATATACGGAGTGTGCAGGGTATTTGGGAGAAGCATCTAAAGATGCAGGAACTATTGGATCCAAGATACCCCGGTTTCCCTTAGTGGATGAAGGAGGAAAAAAACTATTTCAGTCTGCCATGGAGAAGAGGATCAAGGTGGCCAAACTTTTTGAAGAACTTTTTGACAAAGTACCGTACTCTACACCACCAAACAGTAGACAACAGGCACATTTGGATACAATGTTTTGCAATATCCTGGTAAAAGCCATCAAACTACATTACTTACATCGACTCTGAAATCCTCTAGCCGGCGGAACTTGCTCAGGTATTCCTGCAGCTTTGGATCAATGTCCAGGTGTTTGGCTTTGGAATATTTCAAGAAGGCCCAAAATTTTTCAAGTCCGTATAGCTGACCTTTAGTAAGAACAAGACAGCGATTACATTATGGGTGGAAGCAGCAAAATGGCATCTATTTAAAAAACCCTAAACCACTAGTAAAAATAAGGTGGGAAGGAAAAAATTACCAGTTTCATAGTCCCTTCTGGTCTCTTCCTGAAAGTCTCGGAAAATGTCCACCCGGAACTTCTTCTCTAGACCGTAGCTGTAATATCGGAAAAGGCACTCCAATCCGTACCTTTAAGGAAAACGTAAGTGTTACACCACGAAGTACAAAAACGCCTGGGTTTTATCACCTCAGGACGCCTCCTGTGTGATGGAGTACACATGAAAACTATAACAAATCTGCCTTGCTCATCTACTTTATTAAAGAAATTATAAAATGATGACCCAACTAGCAGATACCGACCTGTATCCTTCCTTCCCGTCCTCCACAGCAAGCTGTCGAAATTCTTCATACATTTTCTTGTTGAAGTGATCTCGGAGGAAGAAAGACCAGAAACGGAAGAGGGTGTTCATTTCCTGGGACTGGCCGATGCCTAGCCGTTTCCTCTCTGGGGTGGGTGTGGAAAATAAATGTAATTGTTGCACAGAACAGACTACACAAATCAAATCAGAGGTGCATGCACTTGGCACACCTTACCATTAAGGCAACGTCGGCGGTACTTGTGGTAAACGTGTTGTGTAAATCCATTCTCCTTCAGTAACTCATGGGAAGGATGCTGGAACTTTGGCAGAGATTGAGGTGTACATCCATAGTTGCTCAAGGCTGGTGCCCCCTCCGATGGACTGGCGTTCGAGCTGCAACAAAAACAAAAAAACAACCAACAAATAAGAAAACAACCTTTACAGTGAACTTGTTGCCTACATGACATAGACAATGAAGACATAACCTATCAGCTTCAAGCTATAAATTACCCAACAGTCTATAAAATTAGGTAGAAGCTGATTGGCTTCTATGGACAACTTAATTTATCCTCTTTAGGAGGTTGGATACAATTGTTCCACTATTGCCCTATACAACCTGTTGCGAACACACGTGTCTTACCTCACAGACGCAGTTCGTGGCCGGTGTTCTCTTGAGTCCATCACCCACCCAACGTGGCATTCCATGGGTGGGTTAGAACTGTGACGCGTTTTCCTCTTTCGCGGCGTCTGCCAACATAAAGCATGCATGATGGTTTAGCTATTGGGAAGCAGCTTCTTTCTTTATTTAATACATTTAATAGACAAATGGGATTGTGCTTTTATTAGCAAATGAATAGAGATACATCAAACCCTATGAAAACAAGTTGCCCATAGCAACCAGCTTCTAGCCTATAAAATGATAGCTAATTGGTTGCTATTGGCAACTTCACCTGTCCTCTTTAAAGGTTTGATACATCTCTACCTAAGCGATAGATGTTTTCACACTATGACACATCTATAGGTCGTCCAGATGTCCTTCAATTTATAGAACCTGGATTATCTGTAGGTTCAATTGTACATTGCAGCAAGCATTGTACATGTAAATGAAATAGGTAGATCAGTCCCAGGAATTTAAACACCATCCTGCTCTGATAAGAGGAGACATCCTGGCTTGTGTGTTTGGGTAAAATTAGTACTGATCCGACCACCTCCTATTTGCATCAGTGTGGATGAGAGAGATAAGAAGGGTTAACCCGCTAGTAAAAAAAACCAAAAAAAAACCCAACACAAATTCCCATAGCATGTAGCATGCCTGTGTTTAATACACAGTGCACAGCCAAATGGAGTCACTATGTATACGTAGCCCAGCGCCTACAAAGCATGGAAAAGGGATAAGCCTTACCTTTGCGTCAATCGTCCTGCCCTCTTTCACTACAGGGTAAAACCGAGGAGTCAGCGTCGGGTCTTTCAGCCTGGGCGTTCGTGGTGTGCGTGGAGTCCGAGCGTTACGGTAATTTGGGGATTCAGGGACAGTGGTTGGTAAGGACCTGGCAATGGTGGAAGGTTCAGGAGCACCAAATAACTTGTTAGCCAAGGCATCTGTGGGAACTGTGGGAGAACCAGGTGGACAATAAGAAGTATGCACTAGAATGTAGACAGCAGATAAAGGTGGAGAAGTCTGGTCTACATTCCTATATATTGTCTCAGTAGCAGAACTAGCCAATGCACAGCTATTAAGCAGAATATAACAAATCAACGGGTCTATTCATGAAGCAGTGAAAAGTGTGGAGAAGTGAGCCAGTGGCGAAGTTGCCTATGGCAACCAATCAGCAATGACGTAACATTTATAATTTGCATACTAAACAATTTTACGGAGCAGCCAATTGGCTGCCATAGGCAACTTCTCCACAGACTCACTTCGAGTCTTTTCACTGCTTCATGAATAGACACCATTCAAGAGTCGTCTCCTGGCACCAATGTCTGAAAAACATCTACACAAGAAAGGCTATCTAGACATACCTGGGTGGTGGCTTGATAAATATTATAGCTAAATGTTGCTTTTCCTGCATGCGTGAAAAAATGATTTTAATTACCTACCTGTAAATCCTTTTCTCGTAGTCCATAAGGAATATTGGGGAAACGTAGTACAATGGTATAGACGGGGTCAAAAGGAGCCGGTACACTTTAAATTGGGTGTGCTGGCTCCTCCCCTCTATGCCCCCTCCCACAGGCAGTTATAGGTAAAACAGTGCCCAAAGGAGAAAGGACATACATGAGAGAAGGAACATAATAACAATGAGTGGTGAGATTTATACACCAGCATACCACAAACATACAAACAGCAACTGCTGAACAGCAGCAACAGCTGAACAGGTAACCACATAAAGAGAACCTGCAGAAAAGTCAACGCATTGAGGCGGGCGCCCAATATCCCTTATGAACTACGAGAAAAGGATTTACAAGTAGGTAATTAAAATCCTATTTTCTCTAGCATCCATAAGGGATATTGGGGAGACTTAGGGGTCTATTTACAAAACCTTGAATGGAGATAAAGTGGATGGAGATAAAGTCCCAACCAACCAGCTACTAACTGTCATTTTTCAAACGGCTGGTACTTTATCTCCATGCAAGGCTTAGTAAATAGACCTGTTAGTACGACGTCCCAAAGCTTCCAGAACAGGCGGGAATGTGCGGAGACTGCTGCAGAGCCGCCTGCCCAAACTGGATATCCTCTTTGGCCAGGGTATTAAACTTGTAGAACTTAACAAAAAAAGTGTTCTTCCTTGACCAGCTAGCAGCTCGGCATAGTTGCAAGGCCAAGACTACACGGGCAGCCGCCCAGAAAGAAGCCCACCGATCTTGTAGAGTGGACCTTCAGAGACTTAGGAACAGGTAAGGCTGCCGACACAGGCCTGTTGGATAGTAAGCCTAAGCCAACGAGCAATGGACTGCTTCGAAGCAGGACAACCCTTTTTGATGCGCATCATAGAGCATGAACAAGGAATCCGTCTTTCTGATCCGAGCCCTTCGCTTGACATAGATCTTCAAGGCTCGCACAGCATCCAATGCCTTCGGAGGAGCAGAAAAGTGTCAGAACTTGACGGAACCACAATAGGTTGATTCAGGTGAAACACAGAGGCAACCTTCGGCAGGAACTGCTGCATAGCCCTGAGCTCCGCTCTGTCCTCGTAAAAGACCAAGTAGGGACGTTTACACGATAAGGTCCCAAATTCTGAGATACATCTAGCAGAAGCCAGGGCCAGCAACATCACAGTCTTCCACGTGAGGTACTTGTCTTCTACAGTCAGCAGAGGTTCAAACCAGGAGTACTGTAGAAATTCCAACACCACATTCAAATCCCAGGGTGCCGTAGGCACAAAAGGAGGTTGTATGTGGAGCAACCCTTGCAAGAAGGTTTGAACTTCTGGCAACACTGCCAATTTCTTCTGAAAGAAAATTGAGCGCGCTGAAATCTGGACCTTAATGGAACCCAGACGGAAGCCCTTATCCACACCAGCCTGCAGGAAACTTAAGAAATGTCCCAAGTGGAACTCTGCAGGCGGATAATAGGATTTTGGTACTTACCAGGTAAATCCTTTTCTTTGAATCCATAGGTGGCACTGGAGTACTCTTGGGATATGGACGGCTTCCGCAGGAACAGGGCACTGAATATTTAAATTTAGAACACTCCACCCCTCCATATCCCAGAGTACCTCAGTGTTTTTTACTGAGCCGAACAGGAGCTATAGAGAGGTTGACAATGGAGAATTACATATAACATAACGGACAACAATGAAGTTGACACATAACGTTACTGACAACTAAACAGTTGACACCATAACCGATAGAACTTGATAATTTGAACCAGTCGGTGAGAGTGTGTTACCATAAGATCCCCTGAACTTACCACAAACCAGGTAAAACTGCTCTGGGTGGGCGTCCAGTGCCCCCTATGGATTCAAAGAAAAGGATTTACCTGGTAAGTACCAAAATCCTATTTTCTTTTTCATCCACTAGGGGTCACTGGAGTACTCTTGGGACGTACCAAAGCTACCCCCTTGGGCGGGAGAGCTGTTTGGCACCTGTAACACTAGGCGGCCAAAGCTAGATGCTGATGCCGCAAATGTATTAAACTTGTAAAAGTGCACAAACGTGTGCACTGATGACCATGTAGCCGCACGGCAAAGCTGCGTCGTAGAAGCTTCACGACCAGCTGCCCATGAAGTTCCCACAGAACGTGTGGAATGAGCTGTTACTGATGTAGGCGGGTGTAACCTAGCATGAAGGTAAGCCTGACGTATAGTCAGTTTTATCCATCTGGATAAGGTCTGCTTAGAAGCTGGCCAACCCATCTTGGCAGCATCATAGAGAACAAACAACGTATCCGTCTTACGAACTGTAGATGTTCGGGATACATAAACGCGTAATGCGCGCACCACATCCAGAGTTCCAGAATGTCCTGTTAACACAGGAACTACTATTGGTTGATTGATGTGAAGAGATTACACTACCTTTGGTAAGAAAGCGGGATTCGTCCGAAGTTCCACTCTGTCATCATGAAACACCAAATACGGTGGCTTGCATGACAAGGCACCCAAATCTGAAACACGCCTTGCTGAAGCTAAGGCTGTTTTCCAAGTGAGAAACTTAATATCCACTTGCTGTACGGGTTCAAAAATAGGATTTTGGTACTTACCAGGTAAATCCTTTTCTTTGAATCCATAGGGGGCACTGGAGTACTCTTGGGATATGGACGGCGTAGCAGAAACAAAGGCACTGAATATTTAAATTTAGAACTCTCCACCCCTCCATATCCCAGAGTACCTCAGTGTACGAACCCAGTGTTTTTACTGAGCGAACTACTATAGAGAGGTTGACAATGGAGAATTCCTATAACATAACGGACAACAACAAAGTTGACCCATAACGTTAATGTCAACTAAACAGTTGACAGCATAACCGATAGACCTTTATAGTTTGAACCAATCGGTGAAAATGTGTTACCATAAGCTCCTTTGAGCTTAATACAAACCAGGTAAAACGTGTTACCCTAAGCTCCTCTGAGCTTAAAACAACCCAGGTAAAACTGCTCTGGGTGGGCGTCCAGTGCCCCCTATGGATTCAAAGAAAAGGATTTACCTGGTAAGTACCAAAATCCTATTTTCTTTTTCATCCACTAGGGGTCACTGGAGTACTCTTGGGACGTACCAAAGCTTCCCTCGTGGGCGGGAGAGCTGTTTGACACTTGTAACAGTAGGCGGCCAAAGCTAGATGCTGATGCCGCAACCGTTTCATAACGTGTAAACGTGCACAAACGTGTGCACTGAAGGCTATGTAGCCGCGTCGTAGACGCTCCACGACCAGCTGGTCTTGACATTCCCACAGAACCTGTGGAATGAGCTATTAGTGACGTAGGCTATTGTAACCTAGCCTTAAAGTAAGCCTGACTTGTAGTCATTTTTATCCCACTGGATAATTTCTGCTGAGAAACTGGCTAACCCCAGTTGGCAGCATCATAGAGAACAACCAACGTATCCGTATTACGTACTGTAGACGTTCGGGACATATAGACGCGTAATGCGTGTACCACATTCAGAATTCTAGAATGTGCTGTCAACACAAGAACCACTGTTGGTGTATTGATGTGAAGAATAAGAAGTCGGAATTCGTCCGAATTTCTGCTTTGTTATGAGAAAACTGAAATACGGTGGCTTGGAATACAAGGCACCGAAATATGAAAACAAAACCCTTGCCGAAGCTAAGGCTAGAAGACAACGTTTTCCAAGTGAGAAACTTAATCCCAATTTGTTGTAAGGGTTCAAAATATGAAACTGTAAGAAAATCTGAACCCAACCTCAAAGTCGCCTGGCGCTGTAGGTAGGATAAATGGAGGCTGCCCTTTGATGACACCTTGTAGAAAGGTGTGTACCGATGCAATAGATTCAAACGTCTTTGAAAATAACTTGACCACACAGATACCTGCACCCTCAGTGCAGATAAACGCAGTTCTCCATTCCACCCAGTCTGTAAAATAACAGAATACGGGTAACTGGAAAGATGATGTCGGAAACTTCCGATCCTCACCACCTATATAGGCACACCAAATTTTTTTATTAATGAGCTGCCGTAAGCGGCTCCTAGCTCGTAACATGGATGGTATAACCGATACTGTAATGCCCTATTTCTTTTCTTAAGATGGCAATCTGAACCCCCCACCCCGTTAACCGCAGCCGCGGTACCTAGGTAAATAGGGGTAAAAGAACGGTCCCTGTTGTAACAGGTTGGACGTATTATGAGCAAGCCAAGATCGTGTGCAAGTATTCCTTGGAGCTTCGAGAAGCAAGCTTTCCGAAGCCCATGAGATCTCACTAGTATGACTGTGACGAACTGTCTTATGATCCGTTTTAGCAACGGAGAGAGCAGCGGAAAACGGTGGAGCCAAATACACAAGGCTGTACTACCACGCGAATGTGAGAACCTCCACCGCCACTGCCCTTGTGATCTGTCGTTCTGTACACATACTGAGCGTTTGTAATTGTGGCGAAATGCTATCATGTACACCTGAGGGTAACCCCACCTGTGGACCACATGTGACACCTCTGGATTTAATGGCCAGTTTTCTGGATGAAAATCCCGACGGGTGAGATCATCTGTCTAACAGATGTCACTCCAGGAAAGAACCCTGTCGACAACATCACCTTATGGTGTTCTGGGCAATTGAGGATGCGAGTTACCTCCCGCATTGCCATGCGGCTGTATGCAACTGCCGTTGCGTTGTTTGACTGCACTTGGACAGACTGAAAGCGAACATGTAGTGCATTGTAAATTGCACGGAGTTCCAGGACATTTATAGACAGCAATCTGTCGTGATCCGTTTTCGAACCCCTGTCGCTGATCTTTTTTAACTACAACTCCTTAAACTCTGAAACCCTCGGCCAGAGTATAGACACCCTCGCCCCCCTGTGGGAAAATGCGAGTGAAACCCAGCGAATTAAAACGCTTCGAAAACACATAATTGTTCCTAATAGGCGAACACCCAATGTACCGCTAGTGTGCGTGGCGTTTGCACTAATTATACTAGATCAGGCATGTCCAAACTGCGGCCCTCCAGCTGTTGTGAAACTACACATCCCAGCATGCCCTGACACAGTTTTGCTGTCAGAGAATGCAATAGCTGTGTAAGGGCATGCTGGGATGTGTAGTTTCTCAACAGCTGGAGGGCCGCAGTTTGGACATGCCTGTACTAGATGGTTCTGGTGTAGTAGGAAAATCTGTTTGATTTACCCTATCTATAAATTATACCTAGGAATTGAAGTCGTTTGAACTTGACACTGCAACCGTGGTGTACGTTAGCAGCGCAAGTAAGAGGAACCTCTGTTGAGACAGAGTTCTTATGAGCAGATCGTCTAAGTATGGAACGATTGTTACTGCCAGGACTCTAAGATGAGCTATTATCACCAACATCACTTTTGTGAATACCCGAGGCGCTGACAAGAGGCCAAACGGTAGAACCTGAAACGGTTAGTGGTTGTGGCGTGTTGCAAAACGCAAGAACCTGTGATGCAGTGACCAAACCGGAATGGGTAAATACGCATTTGGAAAATCAAGCGCAATTTTGCAATCTTGTGGCTCCAAATATGCAAATACTAACCGCAGAAATTCATTTTCAATCTGTAGTAAGTGACTTGCTGATTGAGACTGCGATGGAGCCCTCCGGCTTTTGTACCCCAAACAGAGGGGAATAAGTAACCCTGAGTCTGTTGGTGTACCAGGCCTGGAAATAAAAACAGCTGAAAACCAGCAGAGACTGAATTCCAACCTGCCAAAACGCCTAATTGCGTCCGACAGAGGCAGTCTTGTCCTTAACCTTTAAATAGTGGATACATCCATGATTGGCTGTCTGGTAACCCGGCAAATGTAACGTGTAAAGGCGCGCTTCCACAATTGGAAATTCGAGATGGCCTAAGAGGCCGTCAAGCCGCTGGCTTGTTGACTTTAGCGCCCTGGCGTTACAAGTCGTGACTGTTTTTGTACCACAGCCTTGAAAAGACTGAAGTCTAAAGACTTTAAACACCGGACCAAAGAATTTCCGTTTTGATACCGGAGGAGGCAATTTATATGATGCATTGCTGACCTTTTGGCTGCAGGACTGCTTTAGATGCAGGAGTTGCGTTAGCGTGTGCTCCCGAATACTGCTCAGCTCAGCTTGCTGTCTGCGCAGTTTGATTAATAAGAGTGTCAGCTCCTCAGGCAGGAGTGCATCATAAAGAAGCCAGAGAAAATAGGATTTTGGTACTTTTATTTGAATCCATAGGTGGTTGGCCAAACCCCCTACTATCTGACTGCTGGTCTAATGTACCCTTCTCACGAGTAGTTATTGCTGTGAGGTCTGACATAGAATTTGTCATTCTGTATTAAATGATAAGACCAGTTAAATTAACACCCAAAAGGAAGCTGGACCTTTGGAAAGTCTGAGACTCCTCCATTAGAGCTGGCGGAGTAACTTCGGAGACTCCGATCTTACCGCTTCTGTCGAACGGAGTCATTTTGAATTGCCAATGCTTAACATAGGTCTGGGAATAAACAGGCTTCCCCTGAATATCAAATATAGTACCAAACAACTTCTGGCCTTGTCGTGCTGATAAAAAACGAGAATCGAGGTAACAGACGTCAGCAGAAGCTTTACAGAGATACTCTGCAGCTTCTTATTAACGATAAATCCTAATGACCCAAATGTATGTTGGGTCTTTATAATGTTTGCACTGACAAATTCAGCAATGGCGGATTCTCCCATTTAGATGTGGAAACGGGTAAATAGACTTAAATCTTAGTCAGATATTCTAAATAAGAAACTCATTGAAGATCTGTCGTTTATTAAATTCGACGGATTAGATGTAAGAGTCTCCTTAGTCTCTGTAAATTTGAGACATTGACCTACTGGTCATTTATTGTTTTTATAGTCTGTGTTGGAGTTATACATACAGACAACACAATAAGCAAAGGGCAGACCTGCACATGTGTAATATATATATCTATATATTTATGTCGAAATACAGTTTACATGGCTAACTTATGTGAAACCTGAACCAAAATTCCCACTAACACCCCTGCGCCTCCTTGTGGAGTAGAGGTGTATGGCCGGAATGTTCTGGAATTATAAACTGGAAGAAACAGGAATGATTAAAATGGCCCCCATGCCATGCTTACACTGAAATTCACAGGACAGGTTACAATACCTGCTGCAGTGTTAATATAGGCTTAATAGCCTATTATACAGGTAATATAGGCTTAATAGCCTATTATACAGTGATAATCACAGGTCTAGTATACAGTAAAATACATGCAGTTTACAATACATGCCTTCAGCTAGCCTTCCAGTTAATATAAACACTGCCTGCAGTGAATTTTGTATTAACATTATATGGCAGCCTTAACAGAAAAACAGGAAACATGTTAAAAATGGCTGCCATGCTTACAGTTAGAAACATAGTTTAGGTTATGACACTGATAGCCTATAACTAACTGCCTGTTTAAAAAGCTGAACAGCCTATGACTTCTTAACCCATGCAGCCTTGCTATATGGTGCTGCTGCTATGGGCATTTACTCCCCCTCACCCCCCCTGCAGCTGCGCTGCTTGTGAGGTAGCTTCTCCCCCCTATACCTGCAGCGGACGGGAGCGGGTGCAGGGAGCCTAGCGGAAGCAGGGGAGCGCTGTGTATAGCGCCGGGGAGCTGCGGTCCGGAAGAGCGGCGGCGTGTCTAAGTGACGTGCGGCCGCTCCGAGCAGTGTTTCTCGTACAGCAGTGGCCGGGTAATCAGCGGCGGGCTGCGGTGGCCGGGTAATCAGCGCCGGAAGAGCGGCCGGTGTCTCTGAGTGACGTGCGGCCGCTCCGAGCTGTGTCCCCCTAGATAGCGGCAGTGTAGAGCGGCTGGCTCGGGCGGCCTCGTACAGCGGTGGCTGGATAATCAGCGGCGGCACCTGTAAGCAGCGGCGGGTGTATGTAATCAGCGGCGGGCCATCGGTAAAGGAGCACTTTCCCCACACAGCAGGGCGGCAGCGTGAGCTGACCGCCCTGACACCCCACCATACCTTGCTCGTCGTGCCGCATGTAGTGAGGGCTATGACGGGGCTTCTTCAGTAAGCTCCGTCCAGCCTTTCCAGCAGGTGTGAGCTGCGTGTGGCTGTGAGGGTGCTCTTTGTGAGGACCGACACGCCATGCGCTGCCTCCGTGCAGCGGCACTATCCCAGACCCATGTTTTTACAGAAACTGGGAAGGGATGTGATAAGTGCAAAAATTAAAAAGTCAAAATGAAAAATTAATAAAATCTTCCACCAAGTGTGGGAATCCCACAAGCCGATGTTAGTGCTTTGAGCACAGAAAAAACACTGGGTTCGTACACTGAGGTACTCTGGGATATGGAGGGGTGGAGAGTTCTAAATTTAAATATTCAGTGCCTTTGTTTCTGCTACGCCGTCCATATCCCAAGAGTACTCCAGTGACCCCTAGTGGATGAAAAAGAAATATGAATACTGTAAGAAATCTAAAACCAGATTCAAGTCCCATGGCGCAGTAGGTGGAATGAATGGAGGCTGTACTCTGAGGACACCTTGCAGAAAAGTGTGTACCGACGGCAATAGAGCCAATAGTCTTTGAAAATAAATTGACAACGCAGATACCTGCGCCTTTAGTGTAGATAAACGGAGTCCTCCATCTAACCCCGTCTGTAGAAATAACAAAAGACGGGATAAGTTGAAAGATGATGTCGGAAACTTCCGAGCTTCACACCAACCTATATAGGGACGCCAAATTCTGTAATAATGAGCTGCCGTAACCGGCTTCCTAGCTCGTAACATGGTTGGTATAACCGATTCTGGAATGCCCTCTCTTCTTAAGAGTGCGGTCTCAATAGCCACCCCGTCAAACGCAGCCGCGCTAAATCGGGGTAAAGGAACGGACTCTGTTGTAACAAGTCCGGACGTAGTGGGAGCGGCCAAGGATAGTCTGCGAGTAGCCCGCGGAGATCCGAGAACCAAGCTCTCCGAGGCCAATGAGGCGCCACTAGTATGACTGTGACCGACTCTCTTTTGATCCGTTTTAGCAACAGAGGGAGCAGTGGAAACAAATACACTAGGCTGTACGGCCAAGCGATTGTGAGCATCCACCGCCACTGCCTTTGGATCTCTCGTTCTGGACACATACTGGGGCGTTTGGTGATTGTGGCGAGACGCCATCAGGTCCACTTGAGGGTAACCCCACCTCTGGACCAACATGTGAAACACTTCTGGATTTAATGCCCATTCTCCTGGATGAAAATCCCGACGGCTGAGATAATCCGCCTCCCAGTTGTCCACTCCCGGAATGAACACTGCCGACAATATCACTTGGTGGTATTCGGCACAATTGAGGATTCAAGCTACTTCCCGCATTGCCATGCGGCTTCTAGTTCCTCCTTGTTTGTTGATGTACGCGACTGCCGTCGCGTTGTCTGACTGCACCTGGACAGTCAGAGACGGAAGCATGTGCACTGCTTGTCGTAGCGCATTGTAAATTGCGCGGAGTTCCAGGACATTTATAGACCGCAATCTTTCGTGATCCGCCCAGAGACCCTGGAGCTGACAATTTTGAACTACAGCTTCCCAACCTCTGAGACTCGTGTCCGTCGTTAGAATTATCCAATTCCAGCCACCGAACAGTTTCCCTGCGGTTAAATTGTGTACTTTGAGCCACCAGAGTAGAGACACCCTTGCCCGTGGCGACAACCTCACTCTGTGGTGAATCTGCAGATGCGAGCCCGACCACTGTGCGAGCACATCCAGTTGAAATGGACGTGAGTGAAATCTTCCGAACTGAAGCGCTTCGAAAGCCGCCACCATTGTTCCTAAGAGGCGAATGCACAAATGTACCGAGACTGTGCGTGGCTTGAGCACTAATTGTACCAGATGGCGAATAACCTGTACTTTCTGTTGTGGTAGGTAAATTTTTTGATTTACCGTATCGAGAATCATACCTAGGAATTGAAGTCGTTGAGATGGAATTAGATGTGATTTCTTGAAGTTGACAATCCAACCGTGGTGAACCAGTACATTGTACGTTAGCAGCGCATGTTGGAGAAGCATCTGTTGAGACGGAGCTTTGATGAGCAGATCGTCTAAGTACGGAAATATTGTCACTCCCAGGGACCTGAGATGAGTTATCATCACAGACATCACTTTGGTGAATACCCGAGGCGCTGACGAGAGGCCAAACGGTAGAGCCTGAAACTGGTAATGGTTCTGCCGTATTGCAAAACGCAAGAACTTCTGATGAGGTGGCCAAATCGGAATGTGAAAGTACGCATCCTTGAGATCTAGTGCAATCATGAATTCCTTTGGCTCTAAACCTGCAATTACTGACCGCAGAGATTCCATCTTGAATCTGTAGTAAGTGACGTACTGATTGAGACCCTTTAAGTTCAATATTGGCCTGACTGAGCCATCCGGCTTCGGTACCACAAACAGACTGGAATAATAACCCTGACCTTGCTGTTGTACCGGGACCTGAATCAAAACTGCTGAATCCAGTAGGGACTGAATAGCAATTTGCAGAACCGCCCTCTTGTCGTCGGAGAGAGGTAGTCCTGTCTTGAAAAACCGCAGCGGCGGAAGACAGTCGAACTCTATTTTGTAACCTTTTAACACTAAATTGCGGATCCACCCATCTGTGGATGTCTGGAACCACGCCAAATGGAACGTCTGAAGGCGTGCTCCCACAATTGGAGATCCGAGATGGGTTGGGAGCCCTTCATGCCACTGGCTTGTCGGTGACTTGTTCACGACTTGTGTTGGTTTGTTGGAAACCACGTCCTCGACCCCGTCTACCAGGCGTGGCTGTTCCTCTGCCACGCCCGCGAAAGGGCTGAGGTCTAAAGGATTTGAAAGCAGGTCCAGAGTATCTCCGTCTTGGTACCGTTGGAGGCAATGGTAAGAAAACAGACTTTCCTCCCGTGGCCTCAGAAATCCATTTGTCCAATTCAGGACCAAACAACTTCTCGCCACCGTAAGGTAACGCCTCTATACCTCTTTTGACCTCTGCCTCCGCTTGCCAAGAGCGCAGCCAGAGAGCTCGTCGTACTGTAACCAGCGACGATGAAATGTGAGAAGTGAGCTGACAGACGTCAATAGAAGCTGTACATAGATACTCCGCAGCCTCACACATTTGATTAGCAAGAAGTATAAGGTGATCGTCATGTAGACCAGACTTGAGTTCTGTTATCCATACTATGAGCGCCTTAGTGACCCAAATGCCAACCAACCCAGGTCTCAGCAGCACTCCTGCTGCTATATACATGGACTGTAGCATAGTTTCTATTTTGCGGTCTGAAGGGTCTTTAAGCGTAGTAGCAGTTGGCACTGGTATGGTTAATTTCTTTGTAAGTTTCGACACAGACGAATCAACCATTGGTGGATTCTCCCATGTACATGTCACCGAGTCTGGAAACGGGTAACTAGACTTAAATCTGTGAGGTATAGAAAACCGTTTATCTGGATTCTGTCGTGTTTCTACTAACATCTTATTAAGAGACTCCGAAACAGGAAAACACATTGGAGATCTCTGTCGTTTAGTAAATACGACTTCATTTGTCAGAGGCTCCTCCGTTTCTGTAAAATTCAGAGACTGACGCACCGCTCTGATGAGATTATCAATGCCTGGGCTGGTAAAATCATCACTATCTGACTCCACTTCGCCCTCCTCACCCTCATCTTGTGCCGTGAGGTCTAGCATGGAATCGTCAGAATGCAACATAGCCGAAACAGGTAAATCATAAGACATATGAAATTAATCCCGTCTACCCAAAATGGATTTGGACCTTTCGCAAGGCTGAGACGCCTCCGGTAGTTCTGGCGGTCTCACCCTAGACTCAGATCTTGCCGCTTCCCGCTCTTGTCGAGCGGGGGTCAATTCTGATTGCAACCCAGCCAGCACATTGGCTAGCATTTCCCATGGAGGGCCCGGGGAGGAAACTGGCTTTAAAACCGGAGCAGAAATTGTATTCGTAACTGAATCCACAAAACATACTTTACATGTGGTAGATCCATCCGGTAACACACTGCTACAGACCTTGCAGTGAAACTGCTTTTTCGTTTTTGCTGGTGCCTTACTCATTATGCAGACAGACAATACAATATACAAAAACAGACAATTGCACGACTCCGTAAAATAGTACTAAGGTGTGTGTGATATATATATCTGGCCAAGTGCAGTACACGTGGCCAGTCCTATGAAATGTGATCCCAAATTCCCACTAACACCCCTGCGCCTCCGGTGGAGTAGAGATGTAGTACTGGAACGTTCTGGAATCACAATAGGAAGACACAGGAAGCATGCTTAAAATGGCCCCCATGCCATGCTTACAGTATAATCACAGTACAGGTCATAATCTTTTAAAACAGATATATAACCTTGGATAGTGTAACAAAAATCCTATGTATATTATCCATGCAGCCTAGCATACTGCTGCTGCTTGCCCCCCCTCGTGCAGCTGCTTGCTACTTATAATGGTGCTGTGATTCTCCCCCCCCCCGTATGCTCCGTGGCAATGAGCATGTAAAAGGGCCGGGGCGCGGGTAGTGGCAACCAAGGGACGGCCAGCGGTAGTGCGGGCGGCCAGCGGGAGCCGGACGCGCCGGAGAACAGACAGCGGGAGGCGGGGAGCGCGGTCCCTCAAAGTGGCTTTGAGCAGCGGCGGCGGGCGCCTGTATGCTGTAAGAAACAGTGTCCCCACACAGCGGGGCGGCAGCGTGAACTGACCGCCCCGTCCCCCAACATACCTGGACTCCTGTGGTGAGGCTCCGACGGGGCTTCTCTGTAAGCACCGGCCAGCCTTTCTGCAGGATGTCTGCTCTGGCGCTCTTTTGGTGAGGACCGACACGCCACAGCTGCTTGTAGCAGCTTCCACTATCCCTGACCCTGGCCTTTTGGAAGGGGGAAAGGGATGTGGTATGAAAAAAAAAAAATATTAACAAAAAAATAAAAATATTCAAAATAATTGTGGACTAAGCCACACAAGCCTGTTGCTACTTGAGCACAGAAAAAACACTGAGGTACTCCGGGATATGGAGGGGTGGAGTGTTCTAAATTTAAATATTCAGTGCCCTGTTCCTGCGGAAGCCGTCCATATCCCAAGAGTACTCCAGTGACCCCTAGTGGATGAAAAAGAAACGTGTGTTCCTCGCACCAAGAGACATATCTTCTCCAGATATGATGATAGTGTTTTGACGTCACAGGTTTCCTGGCCTGAACCATGGTAGCAATAACCTTTTTGGGAAGGCCCTTGTGAGCTAGGATGTTCCGCTCAATCTCCGGGTAGACGAACGGTCCTTGCCGAAGATCTCTCTTCTTAGTGGTAGAGGCGAAGGGCCTTCGACGGACATGTCCTGAATATCCACGTACCAAGCCCTCCGAGGCCAATCCGGGGCAATCAGAATTGCCTGGACTCCTTGATTCTGATTTGCTTGAGCACCCTTGGGAGCAACAGAATGGGAGGAAAACAGGTAGACCAGCCAGTAAGGCCAAGGCGACGTCAGTGCATCCACTGCCCTTTTCTGAGGGTCCCTGGTTCATGAGCAATATCAGCGAAGCTTCTTGTTGAGTCGAGAAGCCATCATGTCTATTTGTGAGCAGCCCCACCGGTGGATGATCTGCTGGAACACCTGATGGTGGAGTCCCCACTCCCCCGGGTGGAGATCGTGACGACTCGAAAGTCCACTTCCCAGTTGTCCACTCTCGGAATGAAGATTGCGGACATTGCTCTTGCATTTCTTTCTGCCCAGAGGAGTATCTTTGACACCTCTCGCATGCAGGCTCTGCTTTTTGTCCCTCCTTGCCAATTGACGTACGCCACTGCTGTGGCGTTGTCAGACTGTACTTGGATCGCGTGATCCTTGAGGAGAGGCCTGAAACAGAGCATTGTAGATCGCCCGAAGTTCCAGAATGTTGATCGGAAGGAGGGCTTCATGGGCTGACCACCTGCCCTGGAACTGCGCCCCTTGGGTGACAGCACCCCATCCTCTCAGACTCGCATCCTTTGTGAGGAGGGTCCAATCCTGAAACTCCGGCCTTCCAGGAGATTGGAGGATTTCCTACCATAGGAAGGAAATCCTGGCCTGAGGTGACAGCCGAATCATCCGGTGCATCTGGAGATGTGATCCGGACCACTTGCTCAGGAGATCCAATTGAAACGTTCTGGCATGGAACCTTCCATATTGGATCGTCTCGTATGAGGCGACCATCTTCCCCAACAATCTTATGCAAAGATGGATGGATACTAAAGCAAGTCGGAGCACCATGCACACCATCTCCTGAAGTGTTCTCGCTTTGTCCTCCGGGAGGAACACCTTCTGGGCCACAGTATCCAGTAACATCCCCAGGAACAGGAGCTGCTGAGTTGGTTCCAGGTGGGACTTCTCCAAATTGAGAATCCACCCATGGCGTGACAGAAGTTGGATAGTGTGGTCGATATGGAGCAATAAATGCTCCCTGGATCTTGCTTTTATCAGAAGATTGTCCAGGTAAGGGACACCATTGACCCCCGGACCCGGAACATCATCTCCGCCATTACCTTTGTGAATACCCTCGGAGCGGTGGACAGGCCGAAGGGTAGTGCCTGGAACTGGTAGTGAGCGTTGTGAGCGTCCAGGAGGGCAAACCTCAGATAAGCCTGATGATGTGGCCAAATCGGAATATGAAGGTAGGCATCCTTGATATCCAAGGAAACCATTAATTACTGTTCTTCCAGGCCCACAAACACTGCTATCAAGATTCCATTTTGAACTTGAAAACCTTTAGTTAAGGGTTCAAGGACTTTAGATTCAAAATGGGCCTTACTGAACAGTCCGGCTTTGGTGCCACCAACAGATTGGAGTAATACCCCCTGCCTCGTTGTGGTATTGGTACTGGAACAATGACGTGGGACTGGACAAACTTTTGGATGGCCTGTTGCAACGTATCTTGCGTATCCTCCAAAGCTGGTAAGCTTGATTTGAAAAATCGTTGGGGAGAGGCACCGTCAAACTCCAGCTTGTAGCCCTGAGAAACGAGGTCCCTGACCCAGGTATCCTGGTAGGAAACCTCCCAGACGCGGCTGAAGTGACGCAGACGAGCTCCCACCTCGAGATCCCCTCGGGGTGGGTGGGCACAGTCATTCTGAGGAGTTAGTAGAAGCAGAACTGGTGCTCTGTTTCTGAAATCCGGTGTTTGCAGGTCTTTTTGTCTTGCCTCTATATGCATCGGAGGCACTAGATTGAAATCTGTTAGACCGAAAGGACTGAAGAGATGGCCCTGGGTAGGAATGCCTAGCCGGCGGGGCACCGAGGGGAGAAACGTGGATTTCCCCAGCAGTGACTTTGGAAATCCACGTATCCAACTCATCCTCAAAGAGCCATTCATCAGAAAAGGGGAGGGATTCCACACTGCGCTTGGATTCTGCGTCCGCTATCCACTGAAGCAACCACAAGGCCCTGCGCGCCGACACCGCCATGGCAGAAGTCCTAATATTGCCCATATCCTTGAGCGAGTCACACAGGACACGTGCAGTGTCCTGAATGTGCTTCAGGAGAGTCACCGTAGCAACCAGAGGCATACCCCCAGAGAGGCCATCCTGAATTTGAGTAGCCGACGAATGCATGGCATGGGTCATCCAGCAACCCGTTATGACCGGCCTTTGCGATACACCTGCGCTGCTGTGTAGATAGACTTCAGTGTAGTCTCTATTTTTCTGTCCCCGGGGTCCTTTATGGTAAAGGAGCTCGGGGCAGGCAGCACCACCTTTTCTGCCAGTCGAGAGACTGATACATCAACCCCCCGAGAGTTCTTCCCAGAATTTCCTACCGTCACGAGCACATGGGTAAGTGTGCAAAAATCTTTTTGACACTTGCCATTTTTTGTCTGGATTTTGAGAGGCCATCTTAAATAGGTCATCTAACTCTGCAGAATCAGGGAAAGTGACTGATTCCAGAGTTCCTCCCATGGAATCCTCATCATTTAACTGAATAGGGACACTGTGCTCAGTACAGACCTCTGCTGGCCAGTTCCTGTACTGCTTCGGTAGCTCTGGAAGGAAGAATCCAAATTCAGCAGAAGGTAGAGAGCTAGCTGCTGACTGGAGTGGAAGGGTTCGTTTGGAAATGTCTACATACAAAATACAATAAAACACTTCTAAAATACATATAAGAGGAATTCCAGATCTCTAGCTACAAGGTCCTTTCTCCTTCATCCACTAGGGGACACTGGAGTGCAGAAACAATAGGGATATACTAGGCAGTGACTGGGAGCTGGCACTTTAAATTTATAACCATGTGACTAGCTCCTCCCCTACTATGTCCCCCCTCCAAGCCAGTCTAATGTGTGCCCAAGGGAGCTGGTCACTCCTGGGACTAATGAAGATTTTTTATTTTTATTTATTCTTCTTTTTACACTCACAGACTGGCAGCTCTGCCTCTGCCAGTCTGCACCGCGGGAACTGCCGGCAGGGTCCCATCGCAGCTGCATGCGGCTTGGGATGGATCCCCGGCTGAAGGAGACGCTGGCTCTCTGAAGATGGCCGGCATGTGTCGGGGCCACTCCATCAACACAAGAACCGGCAGCGGTAAGTATACCCCCCCTCCCCCCCGGCTCGCATTGGCATTGCTGGTGGGGGATGCAGGGCTCTCCCCGCTACGATTGCGCTTCTGGAGTTTAGACTGGGCGCCATAACCGGGGGAAGGGGTTTGGGGAGGAGATTGGGAGTTGGGGTCGTCCCCTCAGTCGCCCGGCCAGCACGGTGAGTATAACCCTGGCTTCAGTTACCAGAAGCCAGGGCTTTTCAGTTCCCTGTGTTAGCGGTACCGCTAGCGCTGTTAGTTTTAATAATAGGCGCCATAGTGGGGGGGGGGGGGGGGGGGGGGGGGGGTTCTACCAGACTTCAGCTCTCAGGTCTCCAGTGCCCCATTAAAAAGAGACTAGTGTTGTTAGTACAACACAGAGGCCGCTGGTTTGGACATATAAAGCCACTGTGGCTCAGCACAATAGCAAATCATAGGATATAGTGGTTAGAGCTACAAACCAGCATCCCACCACTTCCACCGCAATTTATTCTAATAACAGGGACATCCAAGTACAGACCTGTGTTTAAGTCCCACATATCTTTACCTTGCCACTTAGAATTTTCCCCCGGCTTTTCTCACAGGCTGGCCGCCATTTTATGCAACCAGCGGAGTTTACAAGAAACCGGTATTGCACCTGTTTTACTAATTTAGCAGTACACTACATAAGGGGGGGGAACTGCCCTACCTTTATTATTCCTTTGTTTCACACCTTTTTCTTGTAGTGGGCGAAGACCAGAGTCTATTGAAAACACCACAGGTGGTACGAATACTGTTTGTAATTTGGGGAATGTGTGTGGCATCAGATAGTGAAACGTGCTTGTCACTGCACGTTATAGTGCAGGGATTACATAGGGCTACACTTCTTTAATCCCCCTTTTCTTTTAGTTTAACTAAAAGGTGCTGGCATGGCTGGAAAAGGTTCCAAGGCAGCACAAACTGTTTTCACATGTCAAAAACGTTCTGCGAGGTTCACTCAGGACAGGACAGTCAGAGAATTCCCCGTTATATGAGGATTGTGCGGCGGAGCCATCTGTTCAGCCCTCAACACAGCTGTAGGACGCTCCTGTTTGGGCAGCTCAGCTTACACAGGTAAGGTCGCTTTTAACCAGAGACCCCCCGTCCGTCATTTCTCCTCCCCAGGTTTCAAAAAAAAAAAGAGCTGGCTAACCTCAATGTTATACGACTCTGCTGATGAGACGCCTCTCTTGGAGGAGGCGAGAGATGTCCAGGATACTGATGACGATCGGTTTTCTGTGGAATCTGAACCAGCGTCTCAGGGTATCGAGGCGCTTATTGCAGCAGTTCGTCTGGTGCTGCAGGTGAAAGTCGGAACTGGACACTTCACGTCCCTCGGGGTTCGGAAACGGACAGAGAGTTTTCCAGTTTTGGATGAGCTGGATGCGCTGACGGCGGCCTGGAAAAATCCAGATGCACAATTTCAGATATCAAACAATTTTGTCTTCCTATCCTTTCCCCGAAGATAGCAGGAAACGATATGAGCACCTCCCCTTGTATACCCCTCGGTGTCTCGCCGGTCCAAGAAGCTGCCGGTTCCTGGAGCAACCCCGCTGAAGGAGCAGTCAGAGAGATATGCGGCAGCAGGGGTTCTACTTTGCCCGGCGCAGGTAGGTTGTTGGGGAACAATTGTCCTCAGGGCTACAGGATGCTTTGCATCAGGATCAACTGATACCTTGGGCAGTTCATATTGGCGAATTTGCTTTGTATCCTTTTGAGATCTCCAAGGATGACTATAAACTCGGGCCTGATTTTCCGCTTTGTCTATTTTGACCCGAAGAGCTCTCTGGCTGCGACAGTGGCAGGCAGATACTGGATCCTAGAGGGCAGCTGGGGCATTGCCCTTTACGGTCCTGGTTGGGAAGGATCTTACCCCCAGTTGCCTGAGAAATCCAGGCAGTAAGTCCACTTATCTTCCCACTGCAGCTCCAGCTCCTCGACGGCCTTATACCGGTCCTTTTGTGCCTCTTCCAGGTTTCGAGGCCACGCCAGGGGCGGTGCCTACGTCACCCGTGGATCGAAGTATGAGGCCGAGGTTCAACAACCTCGGCCCAGTCTGATGGTAGGTCCTCCACCACACCCATCGCATAGCGGGCCTCCCTCCCACCTGGGGGATCCTACGGTGGGCGCTTGTCTGTGGATTTTCAGGGAGAGCTGGGTACAATCATGTCTAGATGCTTGGGTTTGGTTTCTCATCACTTGCAGTTACATGCTCAATTTTAGAATCCAACCGCCTCAGTGCTTCTTCACCACGGGTTTGCCGGTTTCCGACGACATGAGGGTCGTCCTACAGGCGGCGTTCCTGAAGCTTCTATCCGCAAGGGTGCTGATCCCTGTTTCCTCACATCGGAAACGGGGTTATTTTTCTGGCCTTTTTACCGTACCGAAGCCGGACGGCTTGGCCAGTCCTATTCTGAACTTAAAGGCTCTCATTCCATTTTTGAGGAATCCCTTCAGTCTGTTATTGCCAGTTTGGAGCAAAACGATTTTAGGCGTCCTTGCACATCAAGGATGCCTGCTTACATGTTCCCATTTGGCTTCCTCATCAGGCTTTTCTCCGGTTCGCAATACAGGTTGCTCATTTCCACTTTCAGACCTTTCTGTTCGGTCTCTCTTCTGCTACCAGAGTGTTCACGAAGGTCATGGCAGTCAGGATGGCCCTACTTCAAAGGCAGGGAGTGACGATTGTCCCCTAGCGGGAAAATCTAATGCTGGAGACCCACTCTGCAGACCTGTTGCTTCAGAATATCCGGATAACCCAGGATCTTGCGATTAGGCACGGGTCTCATTTATGCCCCTTGCACAGTTTCTGCTCTTCGGGATGATTATCAACACGGTCTGTCAGAGGATGTTTCCTTCCTCAGGACAAGCTCCTCTCTCTTCAGACACATGTGCGGTGCTGAGATAGGTCACCAATGCCATCCTCTGGGCAGAGAAAAACAATCCATGCCAGGGAACCCGATTTTCTCAGCCGCCAGGTCAGGCACCCGGGTGAGTGGATACTCAATCCCGTGTTTCGTCAGCTGGTCCGCTGATGGGGGTGACCTCTTTCGACCTTGTGGCGTTCCGACTGACTCTTCAACTGCCCCTTTACTACTCAGACGAGAGCCCTAGCGGCAGTAGCCGTGGATGCCCTCACAGCTCCTTGGAACTTCTGGTTAGTTTATCTTTCCTCCTTTCCTGTTGCTACCTCGTTTTCTGCAACGCATAAAGGGAGAATAAGCGCTAGTCCTCCTGGTGACTCCAGATTGGCCACGCAGGACTTGGATGTCCGCCCTACACCTGTTGTCAGTAGAGGAGCCTTGGCTCCTGCCTCTCCGGGACAATCTACTTCAACAGGGTCCTTTTCTTTGTTCAGCCTTACGCAGGCTTCATCTTACGGCGTGGCTGTTAAGACCTTCTAAGAAGGAGTTCCCTCGTTCGGTTATACCTACTATGCTCAGAGTTCGGAAGGTCAGTCACATTGTCTCACTATTACCACTTTGGAAACTTTATGTGGCCTGGTGTGGACGACGAGAGGTTTCCCCTTCGGTTTTTCATTTAGCCGCCTTCTTCATTTTCGCCAGGCGGTTTTCTCGGCAGAGATTCAACTAGGTTCACCTGAGGTTCAGGTCTCTTACGGTTCTCTTCCAAAGGAAATTGGCTTTGCTGCTGGAAGTTCGGACTTTCTTGCAGGGAGTTCTCTGAATGCAGCCTCCCTTTCGTCCTCCAACAGCATCATGGGACCTCAAACTGGTTCTCACTCTTCTGCAGCCTCCGTTATTAAAATGTCTGGAGTCGGTGGAGCTGAAATCTCTCACCTGGAAGGTGGTCCTTCGCCTGGCTCTGGCTTCGGCCAGATGGGTGTCGAAACTTGGGTCTCTCTCTCGTCAGCCTCCTTACCTGATATTCCATGAGGTTTCGGCTGAGCTCCATACTCCAATGTCGTTTCTTCCGCAGGTGGTGTCAGCTTGTCACATAAATCAACCACTTGTGGTTCCGGCCCTCTCGGCGGATTCACCGAATTTCGAGATCTTTGGATGATGTAGCACTCCGAATCTATGTGGATAGGACTTTAGCTATTCGGAGGTCTGATTTCTTGTTTGTTCTGTACGATGCCCCCGTCCTGGATGGCCGGTTTCCAAGCAGACGTTCGCTACGTCTGACCATCAGGCCGGCTGCTCTGACGGTTTCTCGAGAGACACTGTCTTCCATTTCGGCGCACTCTACGCACTCTGTGGGACATTCGTGGGTGGCCACCCGCAGGGTTTCCATGACTACTTTATGTTGCGCTGCCACTTGGTCGGGCCGACATACGTTTGTCAAGTTTCACAGGTTTGACACTTTTGCTGCCTCTGTGTCACGGTTTGGCAGAGCGGTTTTGCAGGACTCTCAGCGCTCTCCCTCCCGTCTTAGGCGCTCTGGGACGTCCCCATTGTATCTGCACTCCAGTGGCCCCTAGTGGATGAAGGAGAAGTCAGGATTTTGGTACTTACCGATAAATCCCTTTCTCCGATTCCACAGGGGCCACTGGACGCCCACCCTGCGCTGTTTTTCCTCCTACTTCACTTATCGGTTTGCATGTCACTGTGTGACTGTGCGTTTTGTTCATGTTACCATTTCACTAGGTTTCCTTCGTGTTATCCTGTTTTAAATGGCTTAGCAAACCTCCTATACTTTAACGTTGGTCTTTTCCAGCTCTCGTCGGGCACAGTTTTAACTAGACTGGCTTGGAGGGGGACATAGTAGGGGAGTAGCTAGTCACATGGTTATAAATTTAAAGTGCCAGCTCCCAGTTACTGCCTACTATATCCCCATCGTTTCTGCACTCCAGTGGCCCCTGTGGAATCGGAGAAAGGGATTTATCGGTAAGTACCAAAATCCTGATTTCTAGGAGAGACGCAACTGCCCAACATGTATAGATGTGGAATTTTTCCTTTATATTTGAGCATGCCACCGGAAAATGCATTTCCATTTGAAGAAAATGTATTTGTTATACAACTAGACATATCAGATAGGGATACGTCTCAGGTCCTTTAAAAGTGTAACTCAATGGTGAACGATGGCCCAAGATCTAGTGTGCACCTAGGCTGGCACTTATGTAGCTTTAAGAATACATTTTAATACGTACCACTATGCACCTGGAAGCAAAATAACAAAACACTGTTCAACAGCACATCGCCTGCAATTGAACTGACCTCTTATAGTCACAGATAAGCACCAGCTACAAAGCCTGTGCACATACAGATCATTGCTTGAACTCACCTTGCTGAAATCTTGGGGGTCCAGGGGGAACTTCCTGATTAGGATCCACAGGGGGTTCCGGGGTTAAAGTGACAAACTGCTCCCGGCTGATCATATTCACCTTTTTGAAATTCTCCACCTCTTGCTGGAATGAGAAAGGGAGTGGATTGAGGACATGAGCACAGTGGGTCTGAGATCACTTTAATAAAAGTTGCTATTAGGGTATGCTAAAATTGTGACTGGATACGCTGGGACGGTTATTTCCACAACCGCTGGAGGGCCGCATGCTGGATACCCCCTTAGGAAGATTATACAACAAAGAGGGCCAAAGCATCGGAAACTACAAACATTCAAATCAATTGGAAGTTCCATAACCTTAACACAAGAACATTTTACCACCAGGTAAAATCCTTGTAACAATAAACCTGCAGCATTTCAAACCTTTTTATTGCACCGCACTTTAATAATCTGAATAGTAAATATTGTACAACAAATTAAATTGAAAATTGTGTTTCAAGTCACTTAATACAAATGTGCCAACAATTTGGCCCACAAAACATAGGTTAATTAAAAAAAAAAACTCCCAAAAAATGGATACAAGAGTCACGCAGATGATAGAGAAATAGGGGTGAGCTTTCCACTAGCAAAATAAGGAAGACGACAGACAAGCAATATATTCTATTTACTGCTCTGCTTGCATGCAAACAAAATGACATTTGGGTAACACAGAGAACAGAGAATGTCCTACGCTGACTTCACAACAGCAAACATTGGGTACAGTGTAAAAACTATGTGGCAATGCGGCTTTAATAGGTCATGCAACGGTCGATTATTCTGGACAATTAGGGTGTGCAGTCACTGGCAGTTATACAACCATCCTAAGGGTGAGCGGTTTAAGCGAAACTCAAAATAGAGATCAATTATCAGGAATGCACCATAGTCACCCTTATAATTAATTGTTTGCTTGTACAAACAGTTACATAAGGTTTCCTCCTTAAAGATACCAGAAGAGAAATGGCAATACACTAATCTCTATTAAAGACATTAAAACATAGGTCTTCAACCTGCGACCCTTTAGCTGCTGTGGAACTACACATCCCGACATGTCCTGCCACAGTTTTGGTATCAAGTCATGCTAAAACTGAGGTAAGGCATGCTGGGATGTTCAGTTCCACAGCAGCTGGAGGGCCACAGGTTGAAGACCCATGCAATAAAACTTTTACACCACCTGCTTACTCAAGATAACTCACTATTTTTAATGGGAGGTGTACTAAGACTTGAAAACTAGAGAGAGATAAGTACCAGCCAACCAGCTCCTGTCATGTTACAGACGATGTTTGAAGAAAAAGAAAAACCTAAAAAAAAAAAAAAAAAAAAAAAAAAAAAAAAAGAGACAGGAGCTGATTGTTTGTATTTATCTTTCTCCACTTTATCACTCTCAAATGCTTAGTAAATCTGCCCCATGAGATTCAGACTACTGTAAATTACCTAAACAGTAGCAAACATCACAATCTTTGCCAAGATGACCCTAAAATGACACCTAGTCACTTACATTCACTGACAGATGATGAAAGCACTTCCCTTAGTTGTGTAGAGGGACTGTTCTGTGCTGGGAATCCTTCACTTATACATTATGAGGACAATGCACTGTGAGCCGCTCTACATCCAACTGGACATACCCAGAAGTCACACCCCATCAACAGGCCTAGAATATGTCCATAGAGAAGTCACAGGACTGTACTATCCTATGTGCACGGCAGGACCCAGAACTATCACGTGACAGGCACCTGGGCAAGCAGTCACAGGTTACACTACCTGTTCTATACAGAAAGATACTCAGACAAACTACATCATCATGACATTCACGTTTAACCAGCTTTATACAGTATTATACATTGCAATAAGCATTACAGCTTGGTGTGTAATAAGTAGTGTATTCACCCTTGTAAGTTACATGTAGTGTTCATTACTTGGCTGTTTTAGCAGGGTTCCGCACCATGCTGGATTTAAAAATGGCAAAATGCTCCCAAGGCTCTTTTAGCAGTGCCCTGCTAAAACAGCCTGCCTGTGCCTTCCAACCGGCGGGACTCTGCAGTCCACAGGTAGGAAGGCACATTGATGATCAGCGGTGGCGGGTGAATAGATTGCATGCACGTGTCATCCATTTAGTGAGGGAAAGGCTTGGGGGCAAGACCAGCGTGTTTGTAAGTGCTGGGCACGCACCCAGGCGTGAAAGCGATGAGGCCACACCTCCCTGCCACACCCACTTCTTGGGCACACACGTAGGATCCCTGTCCTGTTAACCTAATATAGGCTACCAGAAGCCTATGTTCACATATAGGCACCAGATCACAGGTACTGTGCTTTTACACAGGTCAAAGAATGCAGACATCAAAATCCATAAGTGACTGACAGTATGGGGTGAGAGATTCCATGTGTAACACACAGACAGACACTCTAATGATGTCAAAATTCTAAAGATATTACAAATTTGTTTTTTTACATTTTATATGCTGTCTTTATAGGACTGCACCTTACACAAAGGCTCCAAGATAAAGGTTTATTACTGGTCCCTGAAGACGTAATATGCAATTTAAAATGATTTGCCTCTCAGGTCATACATTACAACTTGCCAAGAAAATGTCCCTCATGGCCCAACTTACTGTAACATGTACTATAAATGGCACAAGAATGTTTACGTGTACAAATGAGTTCCTTGTTTCCAACCTACAGATGTCACGGAGGCCTTAGAGTGGTGCAGATGAAGTAAAAAAGACTGGCATGAATAGATTTGTAGTACTATCATTTCTCCCCTTTACTCACCTTAATCTGTGAGTACTCAGGCTCAAACTGCTCCGTCCACAGGTCCTGTTCATAGTAGAACAGACCGTCGTTAATCACTTTCGCCCATTCTGAACTCATCTTGGCCCGAGATGTGTGGTTGCCGGTACGGTCTCCGCCGGGGTGCTTGCGAAGTGAAGGTGGGGTCTGCGTGACAATTAGGATTTTGTTTACATCCCGGTCGTCAATCTCGTAATCAGAGTCCTCGTCTGACCAATCCGTAAAGGTGTTCTTCCTGCCGTCCATCTGCTCCATCTCTTCGTCGAACATGAAATCCAGCTCTTCTGGCTCGTCCTGCTCTTTGGGTGGTTTTGGAGGAGTCACTGGGGTAGGGGTGGTCTGCTGTGGGGACTTCTCTTCCTCCAGCTTCTAGGTTAATTTAAAAGAGGGATTACTACTAGCACCAGCCTAGATTTCCTAGAGCTGGAACAAACAAGGAGGGGGGAATCACAGTCATTCCTCCATGCTTACAGCACAAATTGCTACATTCATCTTAACCACATAACTGGTAAAGCATAAGACACAAATTCTAGAATATTGATAAAAAAAAGTATGACAAATCAGAAAAAGGAAAGCAGTAATCTATAAGATTAGGGATTCAAATGACCCTTATCTAAAATGCACCCGGGACGATATATCAATACATACATCTATAGCGTCCAAATTGACTTGTATGTATAAACGAGGATACGAAGACAGACTGCGAGGCCGTGCATTGTTCATCGTTGATGCATACACACTGAACGATATGAAAGATTGTTCATTTTAGAATGAGATCGTTCATATCATCGTTATCGCCAAGTGTGTAGGGACCTTAAGTCCAATAGTTATCAGACACTGGCCTAGCAAACTGGGCCCAAATGGCTGCAAGTAAATGACGGACTTGTGTTTATCTCACAATGGCCCAAATGGATTAAGCCTTAACAAGAGAAAGTGGAAATGGATAAAGATTGATAAATAACCAGCCAATCAGCTTCCTAACTGCCATGTTACAGGTGGTGTTTGAAAAAGGATAGGAGCTGATTGGCTGGTCATTTATCACTCTCTCTGTCTCCACTTTATCTCGTTAAGGCTTAATACATTTGGGCCAATGCGCCTACTGACCATCCCTAGACCTAACCTTTGTTCTGGCTGGAGAAGGCCGTGGTCTTTTTTTGACTTCTATCCAGCTCTCAGAATCCAGGTCTGGCAAACTGGCAGAAAGCCCTTTTGGCATAGTCTTCAGGTTGCTGACTTCCTTGGACTTTGTGGCCATATTGGGGCTGGAGGTACGTGGGGATCCAGGTGCAGATTCTAGAAACAAATAGTTGTCACAAAGCAATAAAACACAGCAGCCATCACACTATTAAGAGATCCACAAGGTAGAGGACTTTACAAATGGCAACACCCTAAAGCAATGGTCTTCAACCTGTGGCCCACCAGCTGTTGTGGAACTACACATCCCAGCATGCCTTGCTCAGTTTTAGCATGCCTCAATAGCAAAACTGTGGCAGGGCATGCTGGGATGTGCAGTTCCACAGCAGCTGGAGGGCCGCAGGTTGAAGAGCCATACCCTATAGGGTCTTCCATATTCCAGTGGTACAAAAGGCCTAATACAGTCAAGGATACAATTCACCCATGCAATATAAAGCATTATATGGTGGAAAGTGCTCACCTGTCTCTTTCTGGAATCCTTGCCTGGGAACAAACTCTGGACAGTTGATAAGCTGAGAGAAGTCCGTCTGAGAAGCGTCACCAGTAGACTGACCAGGCAGGGGCCAGATATCTGGCTGCTCCTTCCGCCTGATCTTCTCATCAATTATTTCCACAACTTTGCTGTCTTTTAGTGCCTGAAGGACAGATTTTCATCTTTTTGTTTAAACGGCGACAAAGCAACTTGGAGAAAAAAAACTCTAGATCGTGTTAGACAACAGTAACATACATTGAAATGACTCGCTTCTAAGCGATCCCGTTTTCTTGTAACATGGTGCTAGATGTGATAAATCCAGACCACCCAACTCACCTTGACAATCAACCCAATGTCAGTGGTCAGAGCCTGTACACGATGAAAACTAGCTATTAACCCAATAGGCAGGAAGCCCTCGGTATCCATCTTTTTCCGCAGGAAAAAGTCTCTCTGTAGATTGTCCACACTGAAGTAATATTCTCTGCAAGACAGGAAATGTGAGAAGATTGAGAATTTCAGAACAAAACTGGGAAGAGGCGGTCAGTTACAACCACTTAACCATTGTTTTAAATATTTAAAATACTAAAATTCTCTGCAGAAGATTGCATATATAGGGGGAGATGTACTAAGCAGTGAAAAGAATGGAGACGTAAGCCAGTGGAGAAGTAGCCCATAATTTTATAGTATGCAAATTATAAATGTTACTAAAATGCTGATTGGTTGCCATGGGCAACTTCTCCACTGGCTCACTCTCTTATCACTGCTTAGTACATCTCCACCATAGTCATTTATGGCCTGCTGTTTATGGTAGGTCAACTTGAGGTCCATTTTGCACATCAATGACAGTCTATAGCAAGTAATAAAGATACACCCTGGGGACGATTAAAAATGTTTTTATTGGGTGCCCATCACAGCAATTCAATAGTTACTCTGATCGAGCGCCCATTACTTTTCAAGCACCAAAGAGCATTGGGTGTAACTGCAAATAGTGCCTGCAGCGTGCAAAGTCCCATTCAGATGCCCAAACGTAACACTTTTCACTCTTCTGCTCGCCATGCAAGTAGAAATGTTGGCGCTGGCGCCTGAACAGCAGTACAAATGTATTACTGCAGTCGGGCGCCCTCTAGTGGCAGAGCACGGGTGGGGAACGTCCTGTCCGCAAGCCATATAAAGTAATTTGGTCTGGCCCGGCCGAGCCACCTAGGCAACTGCAAGTGGAACTAGGGGATGGGTTGGGGGAGTTTAGCCTGAATGCAGAGGAGTTCCCTATAACATCATTTCTAAGTGGCCGTGCCGAGGCACCAATCAACTGCAAGCAGGACTAGGAGGGGACATAACCTGGCTGGCTTAACTCACAAGGATCGTGAAGCTGCAGCAGCATCCCCTCCAACTGGAGGTGAAGCCGCAGCCTAATTTGGAAGCTCCCATTTTCAAAATATTGGCATAGATGACAGAACCGCTGCCTATACTGTGTAAAATCAGCAAGCGCCTTAAGAAAGCTTATAACCCATATAGATCACCGGTTCAGAAACTCCGTATCATTACAGGCTTTTCTGAAGACAAGAGGCAACTTACATTTGCCGCTTGATGTAATCTTTCAGCAGTTCCTGATCAACGCTGTAGAGCTCCGAGCTGCTCATGTTGTCGTAGTAATAGGTGATATTACTGGGATACTTTGGACCTCGAGACCCATCTGTACCGTCAAATTTCCTGTATCCATACTGGTAGTCGAAATGAGCTGTGAAAGAAACACAGATGTTGAATGCAACATACAGTGGTCATGTAGCAGAATTCTCTCTAGCTGGAGGAGGTACTACGTAATGTTTAGTCTTCAGACTGTTCAATGACACTTTACTAAAAAAGCAAAGTTTAAATGAGCATGCCCTCCCCCTCTGGACACCTTTCCTTCAAAACGTATGTGAACAGCAGTGCAGTGGGAACTTAAGGTAAGTCTTCACAACAGAGGAGAAAACTTCAAAGAAAATGAAAGTTTAAAAAACACACGTGTTTCAGTATAACAGGGTAATGTATATAGATATATACTTACAGCGCGTGCCTCCTCTCCCACGTCCTCGCCCCCTCCCTCGTCCACGACCTCTTCCTCTGAAGCCACCGCGGACTGCTCCCTCACTTTTTACACTAGAGGTGTCATCGTAGTCTGGCCAGTCCCTCTCCTGCTTATTATCTGGATACCAAGCTGTGGGCAGAGAAGTACGATTAGAAGCGCAAGACACTTATATGGGATTGCGCCCACTACTGCGCTTGGCACGCAGCGGCGGGCTTGGTAGCTCGCCACAGGTTCTATTCCCACTCTATGGGTGCCGTGGACACCCACGAGTGGGAATAGTCCCCGTTAGTCGGCATGTCCAACATCGGTATAGTGACCGGCGGTCAGGACTACATACCCACTACACAATTATCTGGCGATATTCAATTGTGCATTTTTTTTTTTTAATCGCGCCCAGAGAGGTCGGGTTTAGCTGAGTAAAAGTAATGGGCGCAGAGCGAAAAGTCCAGATTGGGCACCCAACCAACTGGTGCCTTTTCGGACATTTCAGCTCGCCATCCCCAGATACAAGCTGAAATGTAGGTGGTGGCAACTGACTGGGCACAAACAAAGCAAAAATTGAACAGCTCCGTTGGGCGTCATCTACTGCTAGCCAGCGCTTTAAATAATTGAATCTCATCACATCTGTCCAATCTGGCTGGTTGGAATGAAAAGCTGGTAAGTGGAGCAGACAGTTGAGCATTTGTTCCCAAACACTGAAAAACGGACACACACTGTTGTTCAGGCAAACTGGTTAAGTTCATGATTTAACCAATTGGTCTGAAGTATTGTTTTTGTCCGTTTACCAGAGTTTGGATCAAATGGTTGATTGTCATTTGCATCCACACATTACCAGTTTTTTTTATTCCAAACAGACAGATCCTCTGTAAGATAATTGTATAGTGTATGTCCCGAGATTGGAAACAGAACTAAGGGGGACATGTGTTAAGCAGTGATAAAGTGGAGAACTAAGCCAGAGGAGAAGTTGCCCTTGGCAAAGAATCAGCTGCTCTGTATACTTTTATAGTATGCAGATTATAAATGTCACGTCAATGCTGATTGGTTGCCATGGGCTACTTCTCCACTGGCTCACTTTTCCACCTTTATTACTGCTTAGTACATGTCCCTCTAGTGACAGTAGTCTAGGATAGTGCCCCATACTCCGACAGACAGTAGTGAAAGCCATTTTGCAGCTAACCCAATAGATATACGAATACAGTCAATCCATGATCTACAACATAGCCATCACTCAATGCACGGCTGGAAAAAAAAAAAAAAAATGAAACCCCAAGCTAACAAATGCGGTCTGCAGTGTGCATCTGGACTTTACACTAAATTTAATTGAATCAGTCTATTAGAGATGAGATCCCTAACTTTTACATTACCCATCAGCAAGGGAACGCATAAGACAACACACTGATCGAAAAGAGGGGAGCTGCTTAGTAAGCCACAAAACTAAACATCTCTTATTGCCTAACAGAACTCGTGTCGGTCAGAAACACAGGGTAGACTTGGTGCTCCATATTGGTTTGCACACCATATAACAAAAAACATAACTGTCCCTGGCCTGCAGTAATCACACAAGCATTAAGGTCCTACACACTACTGCAACTTCTCCGGGGAGAGAAGTCGCATAGGTCTCCCTTGAACTGCACCGCAGCTTCCCAGCCTGTAGGATCACATACGATACATCGTGTGCAGTCCTTTTGCATACAATGTATCATATGCTATCCCAGCCAAGGCTACCAGACCCGAGAAATCTATAGTGCAAAAATATACTGGTACGTAATTGGTTCCAGCTAGAAACTGGATTTTGAAACTTACCAGTAAATCCCTTTCTCCGATTCCATAGGGGACACTGGAGTGCTCTTTACAATGGGTATAGAGTGTGTGCTAACCGGGAGCTGGCACTTTAAGAATTTATAAGGGTGGCTAGCTCCTCCCCCTCTACACCCCTCCTACAAGCCAGTCCCGAGTGCCGGGATACAGAAAACTATTCTCCCTCTTGGGGCGTCCCATGAGGGAGAATAAATAGCATGCACCGTGCCCGCAGCGTGGAGAGTGCAGTGAGGCCGCAAGGGGCTCTTTTGCGCTTGCCCCGCTGCCGGCACTAAGGCTGTCGGGATCGGCACCGGGATCCAAAGCGTCGGTCTACTGTAGTAGACCCAAAGAACACAACAGTGTTAAACATAATGAAAGAGTCAAAAGAAGAACTGAAAATAGTAAAACACATAATGACAATAACCATGGCAGGAAGGAGCAGCCCAGGGTGGGCGTCCAGTGTCCCCTATGGAATCGGAGAAAGGGATTTACCGGTAAGTACCAAAATCCTGTTTTCTCCTTTATCTACTAGGGGGCACTGGAGTGCTCTTTACAATGTGGACATCCCTAAGCTCCCATCACGGGCAGGAGAGCGCTGAGTACCCTGCAAAACAGCATAGCCATATTGAGAAACAGAGGCTGCAAACCCGTCAAACCAGTAAAACCGGACAAAAGTATGCCGGCCGGACCCAGTGGCTGCTCAGCAAAGTTGATCCATGGAAACCCCGTGGGCAACCGTCCACGAGGGATCAGAGAGTGTACAATGCACTGTAATTGAAGCCGGAGGCTCCCTGGATAAGGCCACACAGGCCTGATGGCCAGACGTATCCATCGTGCAAGCATCTGCTTTGATGCCAGCCAACCAGGCTGGGCGGCATTATACAGGACAAACAATGAGTCTCATTTTCTAAGAGTAGCAGTCCTGTCCATATAGACCCTGAGAGCCCTGACAACGTCCAGAGATCTGGGAGCAGGAGTCTCTTTTGGAAGAACCGGTACCACAAGAGGTTGTTCAAGTGGAAAGCAGAGACCACCCTTGAAAGGAATGACATTTCCTTGAGGAGTTCGGCCCTATCTTCCTGGAAGATCAAGACTGGAGGGCAACAGGACAGAGCTCCGAGCTCTGACACTTTTCTGCCAGAAGCCAGGGTGAGTAGAAGTACCACTTTCCATGATAGGTACTTCAACTCCACCTTCTCCAATGGTTCGAACAGAGAGGACTGTAAGAACGAAAGGACAATCTCCAGGTCCCACAGTGCGTGGGAGGAACAAAAGGTGGCCGTAAACAGACATCCCCCTAAAGAAAGGTTGTAACATCTGGAAGCAAGTTTCTTCTGGAAGGAGATGGACAACGCAGACACCTACACCCTCCTAGATGTAATCTGGCTGAGAAACCTGCATGCAGGAAAAAAGGAGGAGCAGTGACATCTTGAAGGTAGTGGAAACGATCCACGACGTTCACAACAGTATTCCAGATGCGGTGATAGAGGCTGGAACTAACTTCCTTTAGGTCCGGAGCATAGTAGGAATGGCTGCCGGGATCCCTCTTTGCCTTAGGATTGACCTTTCAACAGCCACGCTGTCAAATGAAGTTGCCTTAAGTCTGGATAGACGAAAGGCCCTTGTTGCAGCAGATTCTCTTGCAGCAGTAGAGGCCACGGATCATCTATCAGAAGCAAGCAAAGGCTGGAATACCAAGCTCTGTGTGGTCTTCTCTCTCATGGTGCATTGAAGACGAGGCAGCTAAAGGAATGGTGAAAACAGGTAAACAAACTGGAACCGCCAGGATGTCGTGAGTGCATCTACCGCTACGGCTGCCGGGTCCCTTGTTCGAGAATACAGCAACAGTTGATGATTCTATCTGAACGCCATAAGGTCAAATTGTGCCCCACCGATGGACCAGATGTCGAAAGACCTAAGAATGGAGAGCCTACTCTCCGGGATGTATGTCCTGAAGACTTCGGGAGTCGGCCTCCCTAAGTCTCAGACTTAGGGAGTCTGCCAGGAATGAATCATGCTGATATTGCCACAGAGTATTCCTCGGCTGAGAAAAGGATGCAGCTTACCTCCCACATAGCCGATCGACTTCTGGTGCCGCTTTTTCAGTTTATGTACGCCACAGCCGTGGCGTCCTCCGACTGGACTCGGACAGCTTGGCCCTGCAACAGGAGATGTGCTAGCTGTAAATCCTAGAACACTGCCTGCCGTTCCAAGATGTTTATAGGCAGCCCAGTTTCCTGTGGAGTCCAGCGGCCTTGGAAGCGAGTGTCCTGAGTCACTGCCCCCCACTCTCGTAGGCTTGCTTTTGTGGTGAGAAGAGTCCAATCCCACACGCCGTACCGCTAGTGAGGTTAACCAACAGAGTAGAGCGATATCAGAGTTCTGGAGGCCAATGTCACTCTCTGGTGAAGGAACAAGTGGGATCCCGAACACTGAGACAGGAGATCCAGCTGAAAAGGTCTTAAGTGGAAATGGCCATAAGGAATTGTTTCTAAAGCCGCCACCATCCACCAGAGTAGTCGTATGCATAAATGCACAGACACTCGCCTGTGTTGTAGGACCAACCAAAGCCTATTCCTGAATGACTTTCACCTTGTCCTGAAGGATGAAGATCCACTGTCTCACTGTGGCACGGAACATACCCAGAAACTGAAGCTGCTGCGTCAGTTGTAGATGGCACCTTGGAAAAGTCAGGATCCACCCATGTTGTATGAGGAGCCTGTGAGTCACCCCTATTTCTAATAATGGAATAATTGGTTTCTGGAAGAAGTCTTCCAGGTAGGGAATGATCGTGATCCCCCTTGTCCTTAGGAGTGCCATCATTATTGCCATGACCTTCGTGAAGCCCCTGGGGCCCATTGCAGGCTGACCTGGAACTGATGAGTTGAGTCCCAAATAGCGAGTCGCCGATACATTTGGTGAGGTGGCCAGATAGGTATGTGCAGGTAAGCGTCCTTGATGTCCAAGGATACTAGGAACACTTTTTCCTCTAATCCTGCAATGATTAAATTAAAGTATTCTATACTGAACTTGAAAAAACTCAGAAAAAGGATAGAGATCCTTTAAATCCAGAATAGGTCTGACCGAGCAGTCCTGCTTCAGAACCATGAATAAACATAAGTAAAACCCTTGCTTCAGGTCATGTGTGGGGAACACTTGTGCTGTCATGAGTTTGTCTATAGCCTCCTGTAAAACATGCCTGTAGTCTGAAGCTGGAAAACCGGTGGTGAAACACAGAGGAGGAGGCTGGAACCAGAAATCGAGCTTGTACCCCTCAGTGATGAGGTCCCATATGAAGCCCAGGATGTGACCAGCTCCCTCGGGCACTAAACTAAGATTGGCTTGTAGGAAAGGTATAGAGGGGGAGAAGCTAGTCACACTTTTAAATTCTTAAAGTGTCAGTTCCTGGTTAGCACACACTCTAACACGTTGTAAAGAGCACTCCAGTGTCCCCTAGTGGATGAAGAAGAAAATAAGATTTTACTCACCGGTAAATCTATTTCTCGTAGTCCGTAGTGGATGCTGGGACTCCGTAAGGACCATGGGGAATAGCGGCTCCGCAGGAGACTGGGCACAACTAAAGAAAGCTTTAGGACTACCTGGTGTGCACTGGCTCCTCCCTCTGAGACCCTCCTCCAGACCTCAGTTAGGATACTGTGCCCGGAAGAGCTGACACAATAAGGAAGGATTTTGAATCCCGGGTAAGACTCATACCAGCCACACCAATCACACCGTATAACTCGTGATACTATACCCAGTTAACAGTATGAACAATAACTGAGCCTCTCAACAGATGGCTCAACAATAACCCTTTAGTTAAACAATAACTATATACAAGTATTGCAGACAATCCGCACTTGGGATGGGCGCCCAGCATCCACTACGGACTACGAGAAATAGATTTACCGGTGAGTAAAATCTTATTTTCTCTGACGTCCTAAGTGGTGCTGGGACTCCGTAAGGACCATGGGGATTATACCAAAGCTCCCAAACGGGCGGGAGTGCGCGGATGACTCTGCAGCACCGAATGGGCAAACTCTAGGTCCTCCTCAGCCAGGGTGTCAAACTTGTAGAATTTAGCAAATGTGTTTGACCCCGACCAAGTAGCTGCTCGGCAAAGTTGTAGAGCAGAGACCCCTCAGGCAGCCGCCCAAGAAGAGCCCACCTTCCTCGTGGAATGGGCTCACACTGATTTAGGATGCGGCAGTCCAGCCGCAGAATGTGCAAGCTGAATCGTACTACAGATCCAGCGAGCAATAGTCTGCTTTGAAGCAGGAGCACCCAGCTTGTTGGGTGCATACAGGATAAACAACGAGTCAGTTTTCCTGACACTAGCTGTCCTGGAAACATAAATTCTCAGGGCCCTGACTACGTCCAACAACTTGGAAGCCTCCAAGTCTTTAGTAGCCGCAGGCACCACGATAGGTTGGTTCAAATGAAAGGCTGATACCACCTTAGGGAGAAACTGGGGACGAGTCCTCAATTTTGCTCTATCCATATGGAAAATCAGATAAGGGCTTTTACATGACAAAGCCGCCAATTCTGACACACGCCTGGCCGAAGCCAAGGCCAACAGCATGACCACTTTCCACGTGAGATATTTTAATTCAACGGTTTTAAGTGGCTCAAACCAATGTGACTTAAGGAAATCCAACACCACGTTGAGATCCCAAGGTGCCACTGGAGGCACAAAAGGGGGCTGAATATGCAGCACTCCCTTAACAAAAGTCTGAACTTCAGGTAGTGAAGCCAGTTCTCTCTGGAAGAAAATCGATAGAGCCGAAATCTGGACCTTAATGGAACCCAATTTTAGGCCCATAGTCACCCCTGACTGTAGGAAGTGCAGAAAACGGCCCAGCTGAAATTCCTCCGTTGGGGCCTTCCTGGCCTCACACCACGCAACATATTTTCGCCAAATGCAGTGATAATGGTTTGCGGTCACTTCTTTCCTAGCTTTAATCAGCGTAGGAATAACTTCCTCCGGAATGCCCTTTTCCTTCAGGATCCGGTGTTCAACCGCCATGCCGTCAAACGCAGCCGCGGTAAGTCTTGGAACAGACAGGGCCCCTGCTGCAGCAGGTCCTGTCTGAGCAGCAGAGGCCATGGGTCCTCTGAGATCATTTCTTGAAGTTCCGGGTACCAAGCTCTTCTTGGCCAATCCGGAACAATGAGTATAGTTCTTACTCCTCTTCTCCTTATTATCCTCAGTACCTTTGGTATGAGAGGAAGAGGAGGGAACACATAAACCGACCGGTACACCCACGGTGTCACTAGAGCGTCCACAGCTATCGCCTGAGGGTCTCTTGACCTGGCGCAATATCTTTCTAGCTTTTTGTTTAGGCAGGACGCCATCATGTCCACCTGTGGCCTTTCCCAACGGTTTACAATCAGTTGGAAGACTTCTGGATGAAGTCCCCACTCTCCCGGGTGGAGGTCGTGCCTGCTGAGGAAGTCTGCTTCCCAGTTGTCCACTCCCGGAATGAACACTGCTGACAGTGCTAACACGTGATTTTCCGCCCATCGGAGAATCCTTGTGGCTTCTGCCATCGCCGTCCTGCTTCTTGTGCCACCCTGTCGGTTTACATGGGCGACTGCCGTGATGTTGTCTGACTGGATCAGTACCGGCGGGTTTTGCCTGACTTAGGGCATTGTAAATGGCCCTCAGTTCCAGAATATTTATGTGTAGGGAAGTCTCCAGACTTGACCATAGTCCTTGGAAGTTTCTTCCCTGTGTGACTGCCCCCCAGCCTCGAAGGCTGGCATCCGTGGTCACCAGGACCCAGTCCTGTATGCCGAATCTGCGGCCCTCTTGAAGATGAGCACTTTGCGGCCACCACAGCAGAGACACCCTGGTCCTTGGAGACAGGGTTATCAGCCGATGCATCTGAAGATGCGATCCGGACCACTTGTCCAACAGGTCCCACTGAAAAGTCCTTGCATGGAACCTGCCGAATGGAATTGCTTCGTAGGAAGCTACAATTTTCCCCAGGACTCGCGTGCAGTGATGCACCGACACCTGTTTTGGTTTCAGGAGGCCTCTGACTAGAGATGACAGCTCCTTGGCTTTCTCCGGGAGAAACACTTTTTTCTGTTCTGTGTCCAGAACCATCCCCAGGAACAGTAGACGTGTCGTAGAGACCAGCTGTGACTTTGGAATATTTAGAATCCAACCGTGCTGTTGTAGCACCTCCCGAGATAGTGCTACCCCGACCAACAACTGCTCCCTGGACCTCGCCTTTATCAGGAGATCGTCCAAGTACGGGATAATTATAACTCCCTTTTTTCGAAGGAGTATCATCATTTCGGCCATTACCTTGGTCAATACCCTCGGTGCCGTGGACAGACCAAACGGCAACGTCTGGAATTGGTAATGACAATCCTGTACCACAAATCTGAGGTACTCCTGGTGATGATGGTAAATGGGGACATGCAGGTAAGCATCCTTGATGTCCAGTGATACCATGTAATCCCCCTCGTCCAGGCTTGAAATAACCGCCCTGAGCGATTCCATCTTGAACTTGAATTTTTTTATATATGTGTTCAAGGATTTCAAATTTAAAATGGGTCTCACCGAACCGTCCGGTTTCGGTACCACAAACATTGTGGAATAGTAACCCCGTCCTTGTTGAAGGAGGGGCACCTTGACTATCACCTGCTGGGAATACAGCTTGTGAATTGCCTCTAGCACTGCCTCCCTGTCTGAGGGAGTTGTTGGCAAGGCAGATTTGAGGAAACGGCGGGGGGGGAGACGTCTCGAATTCCAGCTTGTACCCCTGAGATACTACTTGAAGGATCCAGGGATCCACCCGTGAGCGAGCCCACTGATTGCTGAAGTTTTTGAGACGGGCCCCCACCGTACCTGGCTCCGCCTGTGGAGCCCCAGCGTCATGCGGTGGACTTGGAGGAAGCGGGGGAGGACTTTTGCTCCTGGGAACTGGCTGTATGCTGCAGCTTTTTCCCTCTACCTCTGGGCAGAAAGGACGCGCCTTTAACCCACTTGCCTTTATGGGGCCGAAAGGACTGTACCTGATAATACGTGCTTTCTTTGGCTGTGAGGGAACATGGGGTAAAAATGCTGACTTCCCAGCTGTTGCTGTGGAAACGAGGTCCGAGAGACCATCCCCGAACAACTCCTCACCCTTATAAGGCAAAACTTCCATGTGCCTTTTAGAATCTGCATCACCCGTCCACTGCCGAGTCCATAATCCTCTCCTGGCAGAAATGGACATTGCACTTATTTTAGATGCCAGCCGGCAAATATCCCTCTGTGCATCTCTCATGTATAAGACTGCGTCTTTTATATGCTCTATGGATAGCAATATAGTGTCCCTGTCTAGGGTATCAATATTTTCCGACAGGGAATCTGACCACGCAGCTGCAGCACTGCACATCCATGCTGAAGCAATAGCTGGTCTCAGTATAATACCTGAGTGTGTATATACAGACTTCAGGATAGCCTCCTGCTTCCTATCAGCAGGCTCCTTTAGGGCAGCCGTGTCCGGAGACGGTAGTGCCACCTTTTTTGACAGACGTGTGAGCGCTTTATCCACCCTAGGGGATGTTTCCCAACGTGACCTATCCTCTGGCGGGAAAGGGTACGCCATTAGTAACCTTTTAGAAATTACCAGTTTCTTATCGGGGGAAGCCCACGCTTCTTCACACACCTCATTTAATTCCTAAGATGGGGGAAAAACCACTGGTAGTTTTTTCTCCCCAAACATAATACCCTTTTTTGTGGTTCCTGGGGTAATATCAGAAATGTGCAACACATTTTTCATTGCCTCAATCATGTAACGTGTGGCCCTATTGGAATGTACATTTGTCTCATCGTCGTCGACACTGGATTCAGTATCCGTGTCGACATCTGTGTCTGCCATCTGAGGTAGCGGGCGTTTTAGAGCCCCTGATGGCTTTTGAGACAGCTGGGCAGGCACAAGCTGAGAAGCCGGCTGTCCCACATCTGATATGTCGTCAAACCTTTTATGTAAGGAGTTGACACTTTCACGTAATTCCTTCCACAAGTCCATCCACTCAGGTGTCGGCCCCGCAGGGGGTGACATCACATTTATCGGCACTTGCTCCACCTCCACATAAGCCTCCTCATCAAACATGTCGACACAGCCGTACCGACACACCGCACACACACAGGGAATGCTCTGACTGAGGACAGGACCCCACAAAGCCCTTTGGTGAGACAGAGAGAGAGTATGCCAGCACACACCAACAGCGCTATATAACACAGGGATTAACACTATAACTGAGTGATTTTTCCCAATAGCTGCTTGTATACACAATATTGCGCCTAAATTTAGTGCCCCCCCTCTTTTTTACCCTATGTAGTCTGGAAACTGCAGGGGAGAGCCTGGGAGCGATCCTTCCAGCGGAGCTGTAAGGGAAAATGGCGCCAGTGTGCTGAGGGAGATAGCCCCGCCCCTTTTTCGGCTGACTTCTCCCGCTTTTTTCTATGTATATCTGGCAGGGGTATTTTACACATATATAGTCTCTGACTATATTATGTGTTTTTTTTGCCAGCCAAGGTACTTAATATTGCAGCCCAGGGCACCCCCCCCCCCCAGCACCCATCAGTGACCGGAGTGTGAGGTGTGCATGGGAAGCAATGGCGCACAGCTGCAGTGCTGTGCGCTACCTTGTTTGAAGACCGAAGTCTTCTGCCGCCGATTTCCAGGACTCTTCTTGCTTCTGGCTCTGTAAGGGGGACGGCGGCGCGGCTCCGGGAACGGACGATCGAGGTCGGGCCCTGTGTTCGATCCCTCTGGAGCTAATGGTGTCCAGTAGCCTAAGAAGCCCAAGCTAGCTGCAAGCAGGTAGGTTCGCTTCTCTCCCCTTAGTCCCTCGTAGCAGTGAGTCTGTTGCCAGCAGATCTCACTGAAAATAAAAAACCTAAAATAAACTCTCTTTTTCTAGGAGCTCAGGAGAGCCCCTAGTGTGCATCCAGCTCAGCCTGGCACAAAATTCTAACTGAGGTCTGGAGGAGGGTCATAGAGGGAGGAGCCAGTGCACACCAGGTAGTCCTAAAGCTTTCTTTAGTTGTGCCCAGTCTCCTGCGGAGCCGCTATTCCCCATGGTCCTTACGGAGTCCCAGCATCCACTTAGGACGTCAAAGAAACTAAAATTAAGCTTGTGTACATGTGTTTGGGGCAGACCAGATGGGCCAATTGGTTGCTATATGCCGCCAAATTCTATGTTTCTATGAGTACAGTCGCAAGGGTTTCATCCTCCTGTGTCACTGGGAACTTAGATAGCTGCATACCCGCCCATACCTTTAGGGTCACTCCGATTTAAAGTGTGACGCTGCTGCTCATTCTGACGGTTGTTCCTTGTAGTTGTTTTGTCTCTTTGTCCATCCTGTTTCATCTCAATCTGCAGGGGAACCCATTTGTGTTTATTTCCTGTGGTGGGAAAAGAAGTAGAAAGGAGGTGAGAGAGTGCCGAGATTGTGATGGAACGTTTCAGATCTTATAAGAGATAAATGCCATCTCTACCAGGACACTTGATTCGGTCGTTGGGTAGACAAATTATCATTTAAATATACAGTACCAACAAGAATGGTGGACATTTATATTTGCTAGTTAAGTCAACTGCATGGTGGTAGAATGCTAACTGAGCTGCATAAATTTGTCTTCAGAAAATGTCCCAAGAACAAACACAGGGCATGTGGCCCGGGGAATAAGAGTTTTGTTTTAGACTGCGTGCTCTAACTTTCAGAATTAGATTCTAAGTGGACGTTTTTTTGATAGCCATGAAGTTTTCCAGGCCATTTTAAATAAGATTTTACTTACCGATAAATCTATTTCTCGTAGTCCGTAGTGGATGCTGGGGACTCAGTCAGGACCATGGGGATTAGCGGCTCCGCAGGAGACAGGGCACAAAACTAAAGCTTTAGGATCAGGTGGTGTGTACTGGCTCCTCCCCCTATGACCCTCCTCCAAGCCTCAGTTAGGATACTGTGCCCGGACGAGCATACACAATAAGGAAGGATATTGAATCCCGGGTAAGACTCATACCAGCCACACCAATCACACCGTATAACTTGTGATCTAAACCCAGTTAACAGTATGACAAACGTAGGAGCCTCTGAACAGACGGCTCACAACAATAACAACCCGATTTTTTTTTTTTTTTTTTAACAATAACTATGTACAAGTATTGCAGACAATCCGCACTTGGGATGGGCGCCCAGCATCCACTACGGACTACGAGAAATAGATTTATCGGTAAGTAAAATCTTATTTTCTCTGACGTCCTAAGTGGATGCTGGGGACTCAGTCAGGACCATGGGGATTATACCAAAGCTCCCAAACGGGCGGGAGAGTGCGGATGACTCTGCAGCACCGAGTGAGAGAACTCCAGGTCCTCCTCAGCCAGGGTGTGCCCCTGACCAAGTAGCAGCTCGGCAAAGTTGTAAAGCCGAGACCCCTCGGGCAGTCGCCCAAGATGAGCCCACCTTCCTTGTGGAATGGGCATTTATATATTTTGGCTGTGGCAGTCCTGCCACAGAATGTGCAAGCTGAATTGTACTACACATTCAACTAACAATCGTCTGCTTAGAAGCAAGAGCACCCAGTTTTTTGGGTGCATACAGGATAACAGCAAGTCAGTTTTCCTGACTCCAGCCGTCCTGGAAATCTATATTTTCAGGGCCCTGACAACATCTAGCAACTTGGAGTCCTCCAAGTCTCTAGTAGCCGCAGGTACCACAATAAGCTGGTTCAGATGAAACGCTGACACCACCTTAGGGAGAAACTGGGGACGAGTCCGCAGCTCTGCCCTGTCCGAATGGACAATCAGATATGGGCTTTTGTGAGACAAAGCCGCCAATTCTGACACTCGCCTGGCCGAGGCCAGGGCCAACATCATGGTCACTTTCCATGCGAGATATTTCAAATCCACAGATTTGAGCGGTTTAAACCAACGTGATTTGAGGAATCCCAGAACTACGTTGAGATCCCACAGTGCCACTGGAGGCACAAAAGGGGGTTGTATATGCAGTACTCCCTTGTCAAATTTCTGGACTTCAGGAACTGAAGCCAATTCTTTCTGGAAGAAAATCGACAGGGCCGAAATTTGAACCTTAATGGACCCCAATTTGAGGCCCATAGACACTCCTGTTTGCAGGAAATGCAGGAATCGACCGAGTCGAAATTTCTTCGTGGGGCCTTCCTGGCCTCACACCACGCAACATATTTTCGCCACATGTGGTGATAATGTTGTGCGGTCACCTCCTTCCTGGCTTTGACCAGGGTAGGAATGACCTCTTCCGGAATGCCTTTTTTCCCTTAGGATCCGGCGTTCAACCGCCATGCCGTCAAACGCACCCGCGGTAAGTCTTGGAACAGACATGGTACTTGCTGAAGCAAGTCCCTTCTTATCGGCAGAGGTCCTGAGTCCTCTGTGAGCATCTCATGAAGTTCCGGGTACCAAGTCCTTCTTGGCCCATCCGGAGCCACGAGTATAGTTCTTACTCCTCTACGTCTTATAATTCTCAGTACCTTTGGTATGAGAAGCAGAGGAGGGAACACATACACCGACTGGTACACCCATGGTGTTACCAGAACGTCCACAGCTATTTCCTGAGGGTCTCTTGACCTGGCGCAATACCTGTCCAGTTTTTTGTTCAGGCGGGACGCCATCATGTCCACCTTTGGTCTTTCCCAACGGTGCACAATCATGTGGAAACAACTTCTCGATGAAGTCCCCACTCTCCCGGGTGGAGGTCGTGCTGAGGAAGTCTGCTTCCCAGTTGTCCACTCCCGGAATGAAAACTGCTGACAGTGCTATCACATGATTTTCCGCCCAGCGAAGAATCCTTGCAGTTTCTGCCATTGTCCTCCTGCTTCTTGTGCCGCCCTGTCTGTTTACGTGGGCGACTGCCGTGATGTTGTCCCACTGGATCAATACCGGCTGACCTTGAAGCAGAGGTCTTGCTAAGCTTAGAGCATTGTAAATTGCTCTTAGCTCCAGTATATTTATGCGGAGAGAAGTCCCCAGACTTGATCACACTCCCTGGAAATTTTTTCCCTGTGTGACTGCTCCCCAGCCTTTCAAGCTGGAATCCGTGGTCACCAGGACCCAGTCCTGAATGCATAACTGTGGCACTTTAGTAGATGAGCACTCTGCAGCCACCACAGAAGAGACACCCTTGTCCTTGGAGACAGGGTTATCCGCTGATGCATCTGAAGATGCGATCCGGACCATTTGTCCAGCAGATCCCACTGAAAAGTTCTTGCGTGAAATCTGCCGAATGGAATCTCTTCGTAAGAAGCCACCATTTTTCCCAGGACCCTTGTGCAATGATGCACTGACACTTTTCCTGGTTTTTGGAGGTTCCTGACTAGCTCGGATAACTCCCTGGCTTTCTTCTCCGGGAGAAACACCTTTTTCTGGACTGTGTCCAGAATCATCCCTAGGGACAGCAGACATGTCGTCGGAGACAGCTGCGATTTTGGAATATTTAGAAACCACCCGTGCTGTCGTAGAACTACTTGAGATAGTGCTACTCCGACCTCCAACTGTTCTCTGGACCTTGCCCTTATCAGGAGATCGTCCAAGTAAGGGATAATTAAGACGCCTTTTCTTTGAAGAAGAATCATAATTTCGGCCATTACCTTGGTAAAGATCCGGGGTGCCGTGGACAATCCAAACGGCAGCGTCTGAAACTGATAGTGACAGTTTTGTACCACGAACCTGAGGTACCCTTTGTGAGAAGGGCAAATTTGGACATGGAGGTAAGCATCCTTGATGTCCAGGGACACCATATAGTCCCCTTCTTCCTGGTTCGCTATCACTGCTCTGAGTGACTCCATTTAGAATAGGTCTCACCGAGCCGTCTGGCTTCAGTACCACAATATAGTGTGGAATAATACCCCTTTACTTGTTGTAGGAGGGGTACTTTGATTATCACCTGCTGGGAATACAGCTTGTGAATTGTTTCCAATACTGCCTCCCTGTCGGAGGTAGACGTTGGTAAAGCAAACTTCAGGAACCTGCGAGGGGGAGACGTCTCGAATTTCCAATCTGTACCCCTGGGATACTACTTGTAGGATCCAGGGTTCCACTTGCGAGTGAGCCCACTGCGTGCTGAAACTCTTGAGACGACCCCCCACCGCACCTGTTTGTACGGCCCCAGCGTCATGCTGAGGACTTGGCAGAAGCGGTGGAAGGCTTCTGTTCCTGGGAATGGGCTGCCTGCTGCAGTCTTCTTCCCTTACCTCTATCCCTGGGCAGATATTATGGGGACGAAAGGACTGAGGCTGAAAAGACTGTCTTTTTCTGCTGAGATGTGACTTGGGGTAAAAAAGGTGGATTTTCTAGCTGTTGCCGTGGCCACCAGGTCTGATGGACCGACCCCAAATAACTCCTCCCCTTTATACGGCAATACTTCCATGTGCCGTTTGGAATCTGCATCACCTGACCACTGTCGTGTCCAGAAACATCGTCTGGCAGATATGGACATCGCACTTACTCTTGAGCCAGAGTTTTGCATATATAGAAATGCATCTTTTAAATGCTCTATAGTCAATAAAATACTGTCCCTGTCAAGGGTATCAATATTTCCAGTCAGGGAATCCGACCAAGCCACCCCAGCGCTGCCCATTCAGGCTGAGGCGATCGCTGGTCGCAGTATAACACCAGTATGTGTGTATATACTTTTTAGGATATTTTCCAACCTCCTATCAGTTGGCTCCTTGAGGGCGTCCGTATCTGGAGACGGTAACGCCACTTGTTTTTATAAGCGTGTGAGCGCCTTATCCACCCTAAGGTGTGTTTCCCAACGCGCCATAACTTCTGGCGGGAAAAGGTATACCGCCAATAATTTTCTATCGGGGGAAACCCACACATCATCACACACTTCATTTAATTTTATCTGATTCAGGAAAAACCACATGTAGTTTTTTCACACTCCACATAATACCCTTTTTTGTGGTACTTGTAGTATCAGAAATATGTAACATCTCCTTCATTGCCCTTAACAAGTAACTTGTGGCCCTAAAGGAAAATACGTTTGTTTCTTCACCGTCGACACTGGAGTCAGTGTCCGTGTCTGTGTCGACCGACTGAGGTAAAAGGACGTTTTAACGCCCCTGACGGTGTTTTAGACGCCTGGACAGGTACTAATTGGTTTGCCGGCCGTCTCATGTCGTCAACCGACCTTGCAGCGTGTTGACATTATCACGTAATTCCTTAAATAAGCCATCCATTCCGGTGTCGACTCCATAGAGAGTGACATCACCATTACCGGCAATTGCTCCGCCTCCTCACCAACATCGTCCTCATACATGTCGACACACAAGTACCGACACACAGCACACACACAGGGAATGCTCTGATAGAGGACAGGACCCCACTAGCCCTTTGGGGAGACAGAGGGAGAGTTTGCCAGCACACACCAAAAACGCTATATTATACAGGGACAACCTTTATATAAGTGTTTTTCCCTTATAGCATTTTAATATATATATATACATATCGCCAAATAAGTGCCCCCCCTCTCTGTTTTAACCCTGTTTCTGTAGTGCAGTGCAGGGGAGAGCCTGGGAGCCTTCCCACCAGCCTTTCTGTGAGGGAAAATGGCGCTGTGTGCTGAGGAGAATAGGCCCCGCCCCCTTTTCGGCGGGCTTCTTCTCCCGTTTTTCTGAGACCTGGCAGGGGTTAAATACATCCATATAGCCTCCAGGGGCTATATGTGATGTATTTTTAGCCAGAATAAGGTATTATACATTGCTGCCCAGGGCGCCCCCAGCAACGCCCTGCACCCTCCGTGACCGTTGGTGTGAAGTGTGTGACAACAATGGCGCACAGCTGCAGTGCTGTGCGCTACCTTCATGAAGACTGAAAAGCCTTCTGCCGCCGGTTTCTGGACCTTCAATCTTCAGCATCTGCAAGGGGGGTCGGCGGCGCGGCTCCGGGACGAACCCCAGGGTGAGACCTGTGTTCCGACTCCCTCTGGAGCTAATGGTGTCCAGTAGCCTAAGAAGCCAATCCATCCTGCACGCAGGTGAGTTGAACTTCTCTCCCCTAAGTCCCTCGATGCAGTGAGCCTGTTGCCAGCAGGACTCACTGAAAATAAGAAACCTAAAAACTTTTTCTAAGCAGCTCCTTAAGAGAGCCACCTAGATTGCACCCTGCTCGGACGGGCACAAAAACCTAACTGAGGCTTGGAGGAGGGTCATAGGGGGAGGAGCCAGTACACACCACCTGATCCTAAAGCTTTAGTTTTGTGCCCTGTCTCCTGCGGAGCCGCTAATCCCCATGGTCCTGACTGAGTCCCCAAAATCCACTTAGGACGTCAGAGAAAAAAGGTTATAACAGACAACAAAGAAGGATTTAATGAAACCCACCCGACACAGTACCTTTCTTTTTGTGGGCTGAACGTGACCCATCATCATCCCCATTCTTCTCCTCGCTGGACTCATCAGATTTTACTCTTTGGTTCTCCTTCCCGTCTGCACTCTCTTCTTTCATTTCCTTCCTTACAAATGATCTCCGGGATGGCTGTAACTTTGTAGGGGGCTACAAACAATGAAAAATGTAATTCAATGGGTGACTTGAATTTTAGACTTTGACACATATGTATGTATATGGCGGATCTATGGTGATCTACAATGATGTCCGCACAACAATACTGTAGCCAGGATGGGGCAACTAGCACAGATTTCACAAAGTGGCCCGTAAACATTTGACGGCAGATAAACAACTCAAAGGGATCTACACTGGACGTAACAGTGTAGGGGGATTTCAATTGTTTAGTCTGAAGTGACCGGGAGCTATACAATTGTTGATGCCAAGGGAGCCCATTATTTCTGCTCACACTTTCCTGATGTGGGGAGCAGGAAACTTGCAAAAGTCTGGCTTTTGGGCGCCCAAACAGCGGTGCACACAGTTTGCATGGGTTTAGCTGCTTTACACGTCTAATTCATGTGCATTTGGGTGTGACATGTGCAATAAGTAACGGGTGCAACCATGCAGCCCATCGACTGAGATGGGATCGGCAGACAGGAGAAAACATTTGAAACCTCTTCCCCTCCCCCCATGTGTGCAATCAACGTCTAAATCTCACTCACAGAATGCATCTATACTGAAGAGTTCCAGCTTCATGCCCTGAGAGGCTGTTAAGCATAGTCTGTTCCACGTATTGGTCAAGTTAAAAATACAACCACATGGTCAGTGTGTGGCTGGCCAGCTTTAAGTAAATGAAAACTGCCTGGAACCACGTGGGAAGATAGGGCTCTCCGCTGACTAAGTTTTAAAGAACAGAACACTGGTTCTTATCCAGATCACAGCACATAATACACAAACTGAAGAGGTTTTATTTGAATGTGATCTTTCTATGATCATAATGCAAATTATGCACAAATTTTACATGAAGAAATATTTATCTCAATATTACCCAGATACAGCCTGGCTACTTCCATCGAATGAGGCATGCACCGAGCAGCACTCCTGCAACATTTCTCCATTGGAGGATTGCTGTCATGTGACTGCTGATACTGGATCACATGATCAGACACCCATATCTGTGCTAAACGTATGTCCCTACTAAGCCAGAAATCCCACAATGGAGACCACACTAATCTCCCCACACTACTCTCCTAGACTGAAAGCTGTAACCTGCTACTGACGAGAAATGTTAAATGTCGACTGACTAAAGAGATTACTGCACATCAGAAATTCTGAATGGTGTAGCAACACAAAAACAAAACACATTTAACATATTAATAAACTAAACTGATTTAACATAACTAAAAAATAAAAAAATCACATCAATGACTACAAATTAAAAAAACAGCAAACAGCCACAGGCCAACAAAGGACAGCGAATGTGGTACAATGTATGAAAGTAAAAGGTTTACTATTTGGCTTAGAACAAATGACGCTACACATCAGGAAAGACGTCATCGCTAGCCTTTCTACTATGGACTGACATTATTAATGATGAAGATTAACTGGCAACAGTTTTGTGGTCAACAATCTCTTCCATAAACACAGTAAGCCTGCACACATGAAGACTCATTCATGAAAGTGGTGAAGTGCAGACGAAATGCTGTTTAGTGAAGTCACATGTCCACATTTACACGATTGCAATTAAAATAGGGGGAATTACATTGTTTTGGGCGTCTAAAAAACCCGTCTAAACGTTACTGTTTAGACGCCCAAACAATTGTCACAATTCATTTGTTGTTTGGCCACCCATGCACATTGCGCATGTTGCGCCCAAACAGACAGGGTGTAAAACAACTATAACCATCTAAACTCCTGCTTTGGACGTCCAAATGCCCGTTTGGACGCTCAAAGTGCCAGGTTTCGACACTTTCTCGCACCTCAAGAGGCTGAGAGAAAAAAAAAAAAAGGGTCCTTCACGGGAACCTGAACAGCAGAAAAATTTAATTGCTGTCGCTAAATTTATTTATTTTTTAATCGGCCCCAATAAGTATCTTCCTTGTGACCACATCAGGATGCAAAAATAAGATTTTAAACCTACCGGTAAATCTTTTTCTCGTAGCCCGTAGAGGATGCTGGGACTCCGTAAGGACCATGGGGATAAACGGGCTCCGCAGGAGACATGGGCACTTTAAGAAAGACTTTGACTCTGGGTGTGCACTGGCTCCTCCCTCTATGCCCCTCCTCCACACCTCAGTTAGAGAAACTGTGCCCAGAGGAGACGGACAGTACAAGGAAAGGATTTTTGTAATCCAAGGGCAAGATTCATACCAGCCACACCAATCACACCGTATAACTTGTGATATACTACCCAGTTAACAGTATGAAAAACAACATAGCATCAGTCCAAGACCGATGAAACTATAACATTACCCTTATGTAAGCAATAACTATATACAAGTCTTGCAGAAGTAGTGCGCACTTGGGACGGGCGCCCAGCATCCTCTACGGACTACGAGAAAAAGATTTACCGGTAGGGTTAAAATCTTATTTTCTCTAACGTCCTAGAGGATGCTGGGGACTCCGTAAGGACCATGGGGATTATACCAAAGCTCCCAAACGGGCGGGAGAGTGCGGATGACTCTGCAGCACCGATTGAGCAAACAGGAGGTTCTCCTCAGCCAGGGTATTAAACTTATAGAACTTTGCAAAGGTGTTTGACCCCGACCAAGTAGCAGCTCGGCACAGCTGTAGTGCCGAGACCCCTCGGGCAGCCGCCCAATAAGAGCCCACCTTCCTAGTGGAATGGGCTTTAGCCGATTTCGGTAACGGCAATCCTGCCATAGAATGAGCCTGCTGAATCGTGTTACAGATCCAGCGAGCAATAGTCTGCTTTGAAGCAGGGCCGCCAACTTTGTTGGCTGCATACAGGACAAACAGTGCTTCTGTTTTTCTGATCCTAGCCGTTCTGGCCACGTACATTTTCAAAGCCCTGACCACATCAAGGGACTCGGAATCCTCCAAGTCACGTGCAGCCACAGGCACGACAATAGGTTGGTGCATATGGAAGGATGAGACCACCTTAGGCAGGAATTGAGGACGGGTCCGCAATTCCGCTCTATCCATATGGAAAACCAGATAAGGGCTTTTATGTGATAAAGCCGCAAATTCCGACACTCGCCTAGCCGAAGCCAGGGCTAACAACATGACCACCTTCCAGGTGAGATTTCAACTCCACTGTCTTAAGTGGTTCAAACCATTGTGACTTAAGGAAACTTAACACCACGTTAAGGTCCCAAGGCGCCACCGGAGGTACAAATGGAGGCTGAATATGCAGAACTCCCTTCACAAAAGTCTGTACTTCAGGTAATGAGGCCAATCCCTTTTGAAAGAAAATGGATAAGGCCGAGATCTGAACTTTAATGGAGCCTAATTTTAGGCCCAAATTCACTCGTTTGTAGGAAGTGAAGAAAACGGCCCAGGTGGAATTCTTCCGTAGGAGCATTCCTGGCCTCACACCAAGAAACATATTTTGATAATGTTTAGATGTCACGTCCTTCCTAGCCTTTATTAGCGTAGGAATGACCTCACCCGGAATACCTTTTTCCGCTAGGATCCGGCGTTCAACCGCCATGCCGTCAAACGCAGCCGCGGTAAGTCTTGGAACAGACAGGGCCCCTGTTGCAACAAATCCTGTCTTAAAGGCAGAGGCCATGGGTCCTCTGTGAGCATTTCTTGCAGCTCTGGATACCAAGTCCTTCGTGGCCAATCCGGAACAATGAGTATTGTTCTCACTCCTCTTTTTATTATTATCCTCAGCACCTTGGGTATGAGAGGAAGAGGAGGAAATACATAGACCGACTGGAACACCCACGGTGTCACCAGGGCGTCTACAGCTATCGCCTGAGGGTCTCTTGACCTGGCGCAACACCTCTGTAGCTTTTTGTTGAGGCGGGATGCCATCATGTCCACCTGTGGCAGTTCCCACCGACTTGTAATCTGTGCGAAGACTTCCTGATGAAGTCCACACTCTCCCGGGTGGAGGTCGTATCTGCTGAGGAAGTCTGCTTCCCAGTTGTCCACCCCCGGGATGAACACTGCTGACAGTGCGCTTACGTGATTCTCCGCCCAGCAAAGAATTCTGGTGGCTTCCGTAATCGCCACTCTGCTCCTTGTGCCGCCTTGGCGGTTTACATGAGCCACTGCGGTGATGTTGTCTGACTGAATCAGAACCGGTTGGTCGCGAAGCAGGGTCTCCGCTTGACGTAGGGAGTTGTATATGGCCCTTAGTTCCAGGATGTTGATGTGAAGGCAAGTCTCTTGACTTGACCACAGACCTTGGAAATTTCTTCCCTGTGTGACTGCACCCCAACCTCGGAGGCTTGCGTCCGTGGTCACCAGGACCCAGTCCTGAATGCCGAATCTGCGGCCCTCGAGAAGGTGAGCGCTCTGCAGCCACCACAGGAGTGACACCCTGGCCCTGGGGGATAGGGTGATTAACCGATGCATCTGAAGATGTGATCCGGACCACTTGTCCAGTAAGTCCCATTGAAAAGTCCTCGCATGGAACCTGCCGAAGGGAATGGCCTCGTATGATGCCACCATCTTTCCCAGGACACGAGTGCAGTGATGCACTGACACCTGTTTTGGTTTTAATAGGTTCCTGATCAGTTCCTGAGCTTTCTCCATCGGGAGATAAACCCTTTTCTGGTCTGTGTCTAGAATCATGCCCAGGAAAGGCAGACAAGTCGTAGGAACCAACTGCGACTTTGGAATATTTAGAATCCAGCCATGTTGCCGTAACACTTCCAGAGAAAGTGCTACGCTGATCAGCAACTGCTCTCTTGATCTCGCTTTTATGAGGAGATCGTCCAAGTATGGGATAATTGTGACTCCTTGCTTCCGCAGGAGTACCATCATTTCCGACATTACCTTGGTAAATATTCTCGGTGCCGTGGAGAGACCAAACGGCAACGTCTGAAATTGGTAATGACAATCCTGTACCACAAATCTGAGGTACGCCTGATGAGGTGGATAAATGGGGACATGAAGGTATGCATCCTTTATGTCCAGAGACACCATAAAATCCCCCCCTTCCAAGCTTGCAATGACCGCTCTCAGCGATTCCATCTTGAACTTGAACCTTTTCAGGTATATGTTCAGGGATTTTAAATTCAATATGGGTCTGACCGAACCGTCCGGTTTCGGGACTACAAACATGGTCGAATAATAACCCCTTCCTTGTTGAAGGAGGGGAACCTTGACCACCACCTGTTGAAGATACAATTTGTGAATTGCAGTTAACACTATGTCCCTCTCGTGGGGGGAAGCTGGCAGGGCCGATTTGAGGTATCGATGAGGGGGCATCTCCTCGAATTCCAGCTTGTATCCCCGAGACACAATATCTATTGCCCAGGGATCCAACTGGGAGTGAACCCACTTGTGGCTGAAATTTCGAAGACGTGCCCCCACCGGGCCTAGCTTCGCCTGTGGAGCCCCAGCGTCATGCGGTGGATTTTGTAGAGGCCGGGGAGGACTTCTGTTCCTGGGAACTAGCTGTGTTGTGCAGCTTCTTTCCTCTGCCCCTGCCTCTGGCAAGAAAGGACGCACCTCGGACTTTGTTTTTCTGTGATCGAAAGGACTGCATTTGATAATACGGTGCTCTCTTAGGCTGTGAGGAAACATATGGCAAAACATTTGACTTTCCAGCAGTAGCTGTGGAGACCAGGTCCGAGAGACCCTCCCCAAACAATTCCTCACCCTTGTAAGGTAAAACCTCCATATGCCTTTTTGAGTCGGCATCACCTGTCCATTGCCGAGTCCACAGGACCCTTCTGGCAGAAATTGACATACCATTTATTCTAGAACCCAGTAGACTAATGTTTCTTTGAGCATCTCTCATATATAGGACAGCGTCTTTAATATGCCCCAAGGTCAACAATATAGTATCCTTGTCTAAGGTATCAATTTCCTCAGACACTGTATCCGTCCATACTGCTACAGCACTACACACCCAGGCCGACGCGATCGCCGGCCTCAGTAAGGTACCTGAATGTGTATAAATGGACTTCAGGGTAACCTCCTGTTTGCGATCCGCAGCATCTTTGAGGGTAGCCGTATCCTGTGACGGCAGGGCTACCTTCTTGGATAAGCGTGTTAAAGCTTTGTCCACCCTAGGGGAGGATTCCCAGCGTAACCTGTCCGTTGGCGGGAAAGGATACGCCATAAGAATCCTTTTGGAAATCTGCAGTTTTTTATCTGGAGATTCCCAAGCCTTTTCACATAACTCATTTAGCTCGTGTGAGGGGGGAAAGGTTACCTCCGGCTTCTTTTCCCCATACATATGAACCCTCTTGTCAGAGACTGGGATTTCCTCTGTGATGTGCAACACATCCTTAATTGCTATAATCATATAACGGATGGATTAAGCCAATTTTGGCTGTAACTTTGCATCATCGTAATCAACACTGGAGTCAGAATCCATGTCGGTATCTGTGTCAACAATTTGGAATAGTGGGCGCTTCTGAGACCCTGACGGCCTCTGCGACATAGGATCAGGCACGGGTTGGGACCCTGACTGTCCTGAGGCTTCAGATTTTTCTAACCTTTTATGCAAGGGATTAACATTATCATTTAAAACCTTCCACATATCCATCCAATCAGGTGTTGGCGCCGTCGGCGGAGACACCACATTCATTTGCTCCCGCCTTGCTTCCACATAGCCTTCCTCATCAGACATGTCGACACAAGCGTACCGACACACCACACACACAGGGAATGCCCTTTTTGAAGATAGTTCCCCCACAAGGCCCTTAGGAGAGACAGAGAGAGAGTATGCCAGCACACACCCCAGCGCTATAAACCCAGGAGTAACTTAATGTTAACCCAGTAGCTGCTGTTTATATATTGTTTTTTTGCGCCTAATAATGTGCCCCCCCCCCCTCTTTTTACCCTCTTCTACCATGTATCTGCAGGGGAGTGCCTGGGGAGCTTCCTCTCAGTGGAGCTGTGGAGAAAAAATGGCGCTGGTGAGTGCTGAGGAAGAAGCTCCGCCCCCTCGGCGGCGGGCTTCTGTCCCGCTTAAATATGCAATTTTTGGCGGGGGCTCATACATATATAGTGCCCAGCTGTATATATGTTTAACTTTTGCCAAAAGAGGTCCCAAATGCTGAACAGGGCGCCACCCCCTGCGCCCTTACAGTGACCGGAGTATGTGAGGTGTGTGGGAGCAATGGCGCACAGCTGCAGTGCTGTGCGTTACCTCAGTGAAGAACGGAGTCTTCTGCCGCCTGTGAAGTCTTCTTTGCTTCTCATACTGACCCGGCTTCTGTCTTCCGGCTCTGCGAGGGGGACGGCGGCGCGGCTCTGGGATCGAACGGCGAGGGTGAGATCCTGCGTACGATCCCTCTGGAGCCAATGGTGTCCAGTAGCCTAAGAAGAAGGACGTAGCTTCAGAGAGTAGGGCTGCTTCTCTCCCCTCAGTCCCACGATGCAGGGAGTCTGTTGCCAGCAGAGCTCCCTGAAAATAAAAAACCTAACAAAATACTTTCTCTCAGCAAACTCAGGAGTGCTCACTGAAAAGCACCCAGCTCGTCTGGGTACATTATCAAACTGAGGTCTGGAGGAGGGGCATAGAAGGAGGAGCCAGTGCACACCAGAACCTAAATTCTTTCTTAAGTGCCCATGTCTCCTGCGGAGCCCATCTATCCCCATGGTCCTTACGGAGTCCCCAGCATCCACTAGGACGTTAGAGAAATGCTTTCTTACAGGAAACTCAGAGCTCCTGAAATGCACCCAGCTCCTCTGGGCACAGTATCAAACTGAGCTCTGGAGGAGGGGCATAGAGGAAGTAGCCAGTGCACACCGAGAGTCAGTGTCTTTCTTAAAGTGCCCATGTCTCCTGCGGAGCCCGTCTATCCCCATGGTCCTTACGGAGTCCCACATCCTCTAGGACGTTAGAGAAAATGAGTACAGATTGGTGGGAAAGATTACGGGGTTCGGGAGGAGGGGGTAGGGGTGGAGTACATTTTGTGGATTGAATAAAGGTGGCCAAGATGGGTTTGTCTATATAGGGTCTGGCCAACCTGTTGTTCTCTAACTGTTATGAAGCCGTACATCCTACCATACCCTGAAAGTTTTAGCATTCACTAAAAGCAAACTGACAGGGAATGCTGGGACTTGTAGTTTGACAATAGCTGGAGACCCACAGGTTGGTCAAGAAACTTGCCAACCTGTAAAAATAAGATTTTACTCACCGGTAAATCTATTTCTCGTAGTCCGTAGTGGATGCTGGGGACTCCGTAAGGACCATGGGGAATAGACGGGCTCCGCAGGCGAATGGGCACTCTAAAGAAAGATTTAGTACTACCTGGTGTGCACTGGCTCCTACCTCTATGCCCCTCCTCCAGACCTCAGTTAAGGAAACTGTGCCCGGAAGAGCTGACATTACAAGGAAAGGATTTTGGAATCCAGGGTAAGACTCATACCAGCCACACCAATCACACCGTATAACTCGTGATAAACTTACCCAGTTAACAGTATGAACAACAAACAAGCATCACTCAACTGATGCCACATAACATAACCCTTTAGTAAGCAATAACTATATACACGTATTGCAGAAAATCCGCACTTGGGACGGGCGCCCAGCATCCACTACGGACTACGAGAAATAGATTTACCGGTGAGTAAAATCTTATTTTCTCTAACGTCCTAGTGGATGCTGGGGACTCCGTAAGGACCATGGGGATTATACCAAAGCTCCCAAACGGGCGGGAGAGTGCGGATGACTCTGCAGCACCGAATGGGCAAACTCAAGGTCCTCCTCAGCCAGGGTATCAAACTTGTAGAACTTTGCAAATGTGTTTGAACCCGACCAAGTAGCAGCTCGGCAAAGCTGTAACGCCGAGACCCCTCGGGCAACCGCCCAAGAAGAGCCCACCTTTCTCGTGGAATGGGCTTTCACTGATTTTGGATGCGGCAACCCAGCCGCAGAATGAGCCTGCTGAATCGTGCCACAGATCCAGCGAGCAATAGTTTGCTTTGAAGCAGGCGCACCCAGCTTGTTGGATGCATACAGGACAAACAGCGACTCCAGCCGTTCTGGTCACATAAATCTTCAAAGCCCGGACTACGTCAAGCAACTTGGAATCCTCCAAGTCACCAGTAGCCGCAGGCACCACAATAGGTTGGTTCAAATGAAAGGACGCCGCCACCTTTGGCAGAAATTGCGGACGAGTCCGCAATTCTGCCCTATCCATATGGAAAACCAGATAGGGGCTTTTACATGACAAAGCCGCCAATTCTGACACACGCCTAGCCGAAGCTAAGGCCAACAGCATGACCACTTTCCACGTGAGATACTTTAGCTCCACGGTCTTAAGTGGCTCACACCAGTGGGATTTCAGGAAACTCAACACCACGTTAAGATCCCAAGGTGCCACTGGTGGCACAAAAGGGGGCTGAATATGCAGCACTCCCTTAACAAACGTCTGAACCTCAGGCAGTGAAGCCAGTTCATTTTGGAAGAAAATGGATAGGGCCGAAATCTGGACCTTTATGGACCCTAATTTCAGGCCCATAGTCACTCCTGACTGTAGGAAGCGCAGGAATCGACCCAGCTGGAATTCCTCTGTAGGGGCCTTCCTGGCCTCACACCAAGCAACATATTTTCACCATATACGGTGATAATGCTTTGCTGTCACATCCTTCCTAGCCTTTATCAGCGTAGGAATAACTTCATCCGGAATGCCTTTTTCCGCTAGGATCCGGCGTTCAACCGCCATGCCGTCAAATGCAGCCGCGGTAAGTCTTGGAACAGACAGGGCCCTTGTTGTAACAGGTCCTGTCTGAGAGGCAGAGGCCACGGGTCCTCTGCGAGCATTTCTTGCAATTCCGGGTACCAAGTCCTTCTTGGCCAATCCGGAACAATGAGTATTGTTCTCACTCCTCTTTTTCTTACAATTCTCAACACCTTTGGTATGAGAGGAAGAGGAGGAAACACATAGACCGACTGGAACACCCACGGTGTTACTAGTGCGTCCACAGCTATCGCCTGAGGGTCCCTTGACCTGGCGCAATATCTTTTTAGCTTTTTGTTGAGACGGGACGCCATCATGTCCACCTGTGGCAGTTCCCATCGATTTGTGATCTGCGTGAAGACTTCTTGATGAAGTCCCCACTCTCCCGGGTGGAGGTCGTGCCTGCTGAGGAAGTCTGCTTCCCAGTTGTCCACTCCCGGAATGAACACTGCTGACAGTGCTAGTATGTGATTCTCCGCCCAACGAAGAATCCTGGTGGCTTCTGCCATTGCCACCCTGCTTCTTGTGCCGCCCTGGCGGTTTACATGGGCCACTGCCGTGATGTTGTCTGACTGAATCAGCACTGGTTGGTTTCGAAGCAGAGGCTCCCTTGACTCAGGGCGTTGTATACGGCCCTTAGTTCCAGGATATTGATGTGCAGACAAGTCTCCTGACTTGACCACAGCCCCTGGAAGTTTCTGCCTTGAGTGACTGCCCCCCATCCTCGGAGGCTTGCATCCGTGGTCACCAGGACCCAGTCCTGTATGCCGAACCTGCGGCCCTCGAGGAGGTGAGCACTTTGCAGCCACCACAGAAGAGACACCCTGGTCCTGGGGGACAGGGTGATCAGCCGATGCATGTGAAGATGCGTTCCGGACCACTTGTCCAACAGATCCCACTGAAAGATCCTCGCATGGAACCTGCCGAAGGGAATGGCTTCGTATGAAGCCACCATCTTTCCCAGGACACGCGTGCAGTGATGCACCGATACCTGTTTTGGTTTTAGGAGGCCTCTTACCAGAGTCACGAGCTCCTGAGCCTTCTCCTCCGGGAGAAACACCCTTTTCTGGTTTGTGTCCAGAATCATGCCCAGGAAGGGCAGACGCGTCGTAGGAATCAGCTGCGACTTTGGAATATTCAGAATCCAGCCGTGCTGTTGCAACACTTCCTGAGAGAGTGCTACGCTGATCAGCAACCGCTCCCTGGACCTCGCCTTTATGAGGAGATCGTCCAAGTATGGGATAATCGTAACCCCTTGCTTCCGAAGGAGCACCATCATTTCCGCCATCACCTTGGTAAATATTCTCGGTGCCGTGGACAGGCCAAACGGCAACGTCTGGAATTGGTAATGACAGTCCTGTACCACAAACCTGAGGTACTCCTGATGAGGTGGATAAATGGGGACATGCAAGTACGCATCCTTGATGTCCAGAGACACCATAAAATCCCCCCCTTCCAGGCTTGCAATGATCGCTCTGAGCGATTCCATTTTGAACTTGAATCTTTTCAGATAAATGTTCAGGGATTTTAAATTCAATATGGGTCTGACCAAACTGTCCGGTTTCAGTACCACAAACATTGTGGAATAGTATCCTCTTCCACCACCTGCTGGAGATATAACTTGTGAATTGCCGCTAACACTACTTCCCTTTCTATGGGGGAAGCTGGCAGGGCCGATTTGAGGTAACGGTGAGGGGCCATCACTTCGAATTCCAGCTTGTATCCCTGAGACACAATCTGTATAGCCCAGGGATCCACTGGTGGCTGAAATTTCGGAAAAGCGCCCCCACCGCTCCTGGCTCCTGTGGAGCCCCAGCGTCATGCGATGGATTTAGTGGAAGCCGGGGAGGACTTCTGTTCCTGGGAACTAGCTGTGTTGTGCAGCTTCTTTCCTCTACCCCTGCCTCTGGCCAGAAAGGACGCACCTCTGACCTTCTTGCTTCTCTGTGATCGAAAGGACTGCATTTGGTAATACGGTGCTTTCTTAGGCTGTGAGGGAATATATGGCAAAAAGTTTGACTTCCCAGCCGTAGCTGTGGAAACTAGGTCCGAGAGACCGTCCCCAAACAATTCCTCACCCTTGTAAGGTAACACCTCCATGTGCTTTTTGGAGTCGGCATCACCTGTCCATAGGACCCTTCTGGCAGAAATTGACATTGCATTTATTCTAGAGCCCAGTAGGCAAATGTCCCTCTGGGCATCCCTCATATATAGGACAGCGTCTTTTATATGCCCCAGGGTCAATAAAATGGTATCCTTGTCTAAGATATCCATTTCCTCAGACAGATTATCTGTCCATGCTGCTACAGCACTACACATCCAGGCCGACGCAATAGCCGGCCTCAGTATAGTACCTGAGTGTGCATAAACAGACTTCAGGATACTTTCCTGCTTCCTATCTGCAGGATCCTTTAGGGCGGCCGTATCCTGTGACGGCAGGGCCACCTTTTTAGATAAGCGTGTGAGAGCTTTATCTAATTCATTTAACTCATGTGAAGGGGGAAAAGTCACCTCTTGCTTTTTCTCCCCATACATATATACCCTTTTGTCAGGGACAGGGTTTTCCTCCGGTATGTGCAATACATCCTTCATTGCTATAATCATGTATCGGATGGCTTTAGTCATTTTAGGCTGCAACTTTGCCGCATCGTCATCGACACTGGAGTCAGAATCCGTGTCGACATCTGTGTCAACCAACTGGGATAGTGGGCGCTTTTGAGACCCTGACGGCCTCTGAGCTGCAGAATCAGACACGGGTTGAGACCCTGACTGATTATCCAATCTTTTATGCAAGGAGCTTACATTATCATTTAACACCTTCCACATATCCATCCAATCAGGTGTCGGCGCCGTCGGCGGCGACACCACAGTCACTTGCACTTGTTCTGCCTCCACGTAACCGTCCTAGTCAAACATGTCGACACAAACGTACCGACACACCGCACACACACAGGGAATGATCTAATTGAGGACAGGACCCCACAAGGCCTTTTGGGGAGACAGAGAGAGAGTATGCCAGCACACACCCCAGCGCTATATAACCCAGGGATTACACAGTAACTTAGTGTTTACCCAGTAGCTGCTGTTTATGATAATTTTGCGCCTACATTTATGTGCCCCCCCCCTCTCTTTTTACCCTTTTTCTACCTTGATACTGCAGGGGAGAGCCTGGGGAGCTTCCTCTCAGCGGAACTGTGAAGAGAAAATGGCGCTGGTTAGTGCTGAGGAAGAAGGCCCCGCCCCCTCAGCGGCGGGCTTCAGTCCCGGGTCTGTGTAATAAAATGGCGGGGGTTCGTACATATATACAGTGCCCAGCTGTATATATGTGTCTTTTTGCAAAGAGGTATCCTAATTGCTGCCCAGGGCGCCCCCCCCTGCACCCTACAGTGACCGGAGTGTGTGGGTAGTGTGGGCGCAATGGCGCACAGCTGCAGTGCTGTGCGCTACCTCATGTGAAGACAGGAGTCTTCTGCCGCCGATTTCGATGTCTTCTTGCTTCTGCCGGCTTCTGGCTCTGCGTGGGGGACGGCGGCGCGGCTCCGGGAACGGACGACAAGGTCAGGTCCTGTGTTCGATCCCTCTGGAGCTAATGGTGTCCAGTAGCCTAAGAAGCGCAACCTAGCCGCAGTTAGTAGGTTTGCTTCTCTCCCCTCAGTCCCACGATGCAGGGAGTCTGTTGCCAGCAGAGCTCCCTGAAAATAAAAAAACCTAACTAAAATACTTTATCAGCAAGCTCAGGAGAGCTCACTAAAAGCACCCAGCTCTGGCCGGGCACAGATTCTAACTGAGGTCTGGAGGAGGGGCATAGAGGTAGGAGCCAGTGCACACCAGGTAGTACTAAATCTTTCTTTAGAGTGCCCAGTCTCCTGCGGAGCCCGTCTATTCCACATGGTCCTTACGGAGTCCCCAGCATCCACTAGGACGTTAGAGAAAGGGACTTGTTCTTCCTACCTTCTTCCAATGGCAGTATCCATATCTCATTCTAGAGTATAAAAAACCCTGCATTCTGCACCGGGTGTGTATTGCGTGACTGGTGGTCAGGAGACTGCTCGCCACACTGCAGTCACTACGGGTTCCATTCCACTCTATGGATGTCGTGGACATCCACGAGTGGGAATAGTCCCTGTTGGTCAATATGCCGACCCTCTGGATTGTGAGGGTGCGGGATGTCATAACTACATCCCTCTGTACCTTGCACTTGCTCTCCGCAGCGTAGTTTTCTAGCACCACACTTTCAACCATTATAATAAAAAGATTAACAATTTATACAATTTACACGTGCACAATGCAATACAGACTCCCCTAGATTATATACAGCCATTTATTCAATTGTTTTTTGGTGCCCTCCTGAGGTAGCAAGCAGAAATTCATAGTTGGCTTTTAGGTGACCAGATTGTTGTTTTGGCAGCGCGCCTAATAATTTGAGCGGGTTTAGCCACTTTATGAATCTACATATGGTGCATTTGGGAGCAACTAGCGCGATCCGTAACAGGTGTCCGCAGTACTCGCGACCATCTGCGACTATCATAGCCGCCCAAGCATCCATTGCTTAAAAAGTAGCAAAACCAATTTATCTCCACCTTATGAAAGCAATCTGTCCAATATTTTTAATGATCGAAAATTAAATTAAGTGGTCATAGGATCATCTTCGCAAACCTAGACGTATACTGATTGTCCAAGCGCAGTCCCATTCACCTTGGAAGACATGTAGATGCCCTTGTACAAAATAAAAAAAAAAAAATAAGTTATTTGTGTGCTTGAAAATGGAGATCTAATAGATTTGAAAACGAACCAGAAAAATAGAAAATCCGCTTCTCTAAAATGGATTTATAGTATGAGACCATCCTTTATTTAAAAGCAAAATATCAGCAGATCCACAGATGTTTTCATTTATTCAGTAAATAACCCCCCCCCCCCCCACAAATTTAGGTGCAATAAGTTTGTACCCATTACATTTAAATTCAGCATCACACACAACAGCCACAGATTAAGACACAAAGCCATGAGCTGCAAACGTCCAGTTATCAAAGGCTGAAGCCAGGGTGATTGCTACAGTCAGGAGATTCAGCCTTTTGGTGCACCTGCACCTCAGTAATTATCTGCCGGTCCGGGAAAGAACAAAATAAAAGCTGGAAGCAGAGCCATTCAATTTATGGAGACTGATTATTCATTCCTAAAAGGTACATGTACACAAACACTACACTGCAGTCTGGGCAAATAATCTACATAGAACCAGGAGGTAAGAGGATGCATAATCTGCAGATTAGCCTGCAGATAAAAAGGCAGTGTCATCAAAGCTTAGGTTATGTCAATAAAATGAAAAACCAAATCCGTCCAATTACCAATGAAATGACTCTGCTGCTGCGGGGATATTATTCTGGGGTGTATATAAATAGATTGGAACGGAGCCTCCCCCCACTCAGTTTGTAAACTACAGGTAACAGAGTATAAAGACAGATTCTCTCTAAACATGTCTCCCTTACCTGTTATCCACAAAGAGCTAGGGAAATCCGAAACCTTCACATGTCCCAGGCCAGCTACTCTACCCAGGATCCTAAAAATAAATCCTGGGGTGAAGCACCCGATCACTGCGAGCTGCCTGGGAGGCTGTCAGTCCCAGAATAGAGACTGCAGGCAATGGGCATGGCAGGAGTGAGAAAGAGGGCATCCCTAAATGGAAATCCTGCTAGGGGGGACCTGTCTGTGCTATTCCTGGTGTCACACAGCCACACACCAGGAGAGAGATGGTTAATTACCACCAATAACACACAGTTTATACATTCTAAGGCAACACATTAAGAGCACTGAGGCTACCTAACTAAACGTGCTGGTTTGCCGCTTTCAGCTGACTGAGCTTGTATGTACCCCCCTGCAACTTTTACCAAGGACTCAGCTTTTTATTTAGAGTTCCATTACATGATTTACAGTTATCTTTGTATCATCAGGAACAGCTGTTTATCTTCTGATGCCCAGGAACGCAATACGACGCTACACTGACAGCAACGGTATTCATGACTGTGAGCACAACAGGGCAACAAAGACAGAAAGCGTACAGGAACTTTGATGTCTTTAGTACCCTATTATATTACCCCCCCCCCCATTACTATTTGTGTGTATTGCCAAAGTGGGTCTGCATGTACCTCACTGATAAAGGTGATCTGGGTGCCCGCAAGGGACTGCTGCCATTACGGTAAGGGAAAAGTTTGTGTCAACCCGTCACCCACTTGTACATTAAACCAAGGATCATGAAAATGCATTAAACGTAGCGGACCTGGACCGAACCCATGCAGCAATCAATGAATACACATTGGTTTGTTTGTTTTGGGTTTTTTTTTTACACTGGAACAAGACCCTCACTCCATACAGTGTACCAGACACACCTGCAGCAATATTTGTGTCTTAAATACACATTGAAAAACCAGAACATCTGTAAAGTCCCACTCTCAAAAATGCACTTTCATCTTCTAGCACCGTGGATATACGCATCCTCCCCTATTTACATGCAAGGGCTGAAATGAGCGGCCCAGCTGCCACTACTCAAAACTTAAACGGGACTTTATGATGTACAGTAGAAACCTGCATGGCAATCGGGTACCCAGCCGCGGAAACACAACAAAGGATATTTAGGCTCTTACCGGTGTGCTTTTGTGGGCAATTTCTCCAGGCGTAGGCCAATTGGTGGCATCACCAAAATCTCCAACCTGCAGAAAATGAAAGAGTAATGATGCATATATGCGCTGTAGTTTTAATGTTGGTACACAATGCTGCAAACCTAAACTAACATAACAACTAATCAGCTTCTGTTTGAAAGACTGTTAGGAGCCAACTGGTTGAGATTTTCGGCCAGATGTACTAAGCCTTACAAAGAGGTCCAAGTGGAAAGCGATAAAGTACCAATCAATAGGCTCCTAACTGCCATGTAATAGGTCCTGTTTGAAAAAATGTAAGGAGCTGGTTGGCTGGATTCCGGTATGACTGGTCGACAATGTTAAGGTCAGCAGTCATTAGGCCGACACGCCAAAAGGCAGACACATATTTTTGCACTGTTTTTGGTGTCATTTTTTCCGTAACATGACCAGGAACCCCAATTAGTATACCGCGTCCCCTTGCATGGCGAGCGTACTGCGGGCCACTGCGCTCGGCACGTTACCATTCCCAATCGTAGTCCACGTGGATGGTAAAGTAAGAAAATTAAAATAAGATTTTACTTACCGGTAAATCTATTTCTCGTAGTCCGTAGTGGATGCTGGGGACTCCGTAAGGACCATGGGGAATAGACGGGCTCCGCAGGAGACATGGGCACTTTAAGAAAGACTTTGGATTCTGGTGCTCTGGCTCCTCCAGACCTCAGTTAAAGAAACTGTGCCCAGAAGAGCTGACAGTACAAGGAAAGGATTTTGGGAATCCAGGGTAAGACTCATACCAGTCACACCAATCACACCGTATAACTTGTGATAACTTTACCCAGTTAACAGTACGAATAATAACAGAGCATCAGATAAACCCTGATGCAACTATAACATAACCCTTATTTAAGCAATAACTATATACAAGCATTGCAGAAAAAGTCCGCACTTGGGACGGGCGCCCAGCATACACTACGGACTACGAGAAAAAGATTTACCGGTGAGTAAAATCTTATTTTCTCTAACGTCCTAGTGGATGCTGGGCACTACGTAAGGACCATGGGGATTATACCAAAGCTCCCAAACGGGCGGGAGAGTGCGGATGACTCTGCAGCACCGAGTGAGCAAACGATAGGTCCTCCTCAGCCAGGGTATCAAACTTGTAGAACTTTGCAAACGTATTTGCACCTGACCAAGTAGCAGCTCGGCATAGCTGTAATGCCGAGACCCCTCGGGCAGCCGCCCAAGAAGAGCCCACCTTCCTAGTGGAATGGGCTTTCACTGATTTTGGCTGCGGCAATCCAGCCACAGAATGAGCCTGCTGAATCGTGTTACAGATCCAGCGAGCAATAGTCTGCTTTGAAGCAGGAGCACCAAGCTTGTTGGATGCATACAGGATAAACAGTGACTCCGTTTTCCTGACTCTAGTCGTTCTGGCCACAAACTTTTAAAGCCCTGACCACATCTAGTAACTCGGAATCCTCCAAGTCACGAGTAGCCACAGGCACCACAATAGGTTGGTTCATATGAAAGGATGAGACCACTTTTGGCAGAAATTGGGGACGTGTCCTCAATTCCGCTCTATCCATATGGAAAATCAGATATGGGCTTTTATGAGACAAAGCCGCTAATTCTGAAACGCGCTTAGCCGAAGCCAAGGCTAATAGCATGACCACCTTCCACGCAAGATATTTCAACTCCACTGTTTTAAGTGGTTCAAACCAGTGTGATTTCAGGAAACTCAACACCACGTTAAGATCCCAAGGTGCCACTGGAGGCACAATTGGAGGCTGAATATGCAGCACTCCTTTCACAAACGTCTGAACTTCTGGCAGAGAAGCCAACTCCTTTTGAAAGAAAATGGAAAGGGACGAAATCTGGACCTTAATTGAGCCTAACTTCAGGCCCAAATCCACTCCTGACTGAAGGAAGTGAAGGAAACGGCCCAGCTGAAACTCCTCAGTAGGAGCATTGCTGGCCTCACACCAAGAAACATATTTTCGCCATATCCGGTGATCATGTTTAGCCGTTACGTTCTTCCTAGCCTTTATCAGCGTAGGAATGACTTCCTCCGGAATACCCTTTTCTGCTAGGATCCGGCGTTCAACCGCCATGCCGTCAAACGCAGCCGCGGTAAGTCTTGGAAGAGACAGGGTCCCTGTTGCAACAGGTACTGTCTTAGAGGAAGAGGCCACGGATCCTCTGTGAGCAATTCTTGCAGATCTGGATACCAAGTCCTTCGTGGCCAATCTGGAACAATGAGAATTGTTCTTACTCTTCTTTTTCTTATTATCCTCAGTACCTTGGGTATGAGAGGAAGAGGAGGAAATACATAGACCGACTGGAACACCCACGGTGTCACCAGGGCGTCTACAGCTACCGCCTGAGGGTCCCTTGACCTGGCGCAATAGCTCTGTAGTCTTTTGTTGAGGCGTGACGCCATCATGTCTATCTGTGGTAGTTCCCACCGACTTGTAATCTGTGTGAAGACTTCTTGATGAAGTCCCCACTCTCCCGGGTGGAGGTCGTGTCGGCTGAGGAAGTCTGTTTCCCAGTTGTCCACTCCCGGGATGAACACTGCTGACAGTGCACTTACGTGATTCTCCGCCCAGCGAAGAATCCTGGTAGCTTCCGCCATCGCCACTCTGCTCCTTGTGCCGCCTTGGCGGTTTACATGAGCCACTGCGGCTATGTTGTCTGACAATCAGAACTGGTTGGTCGCGAAGTTAGGACTCCGCTTGACGTAGAGCGTTGTATATGGCCCTTAGTTCCAGGATGTTGATGTGAAGGCAAGTCTCCTGACTTGACCACAGGCCTTGGAAATTTCTTCCCTGCGTGACTGCCCCCCACCCCCGGAGGCTTGCATCCGTGGTCACCAGGACCCAGTCCTGAATGCCGAATCTGCGGCCCTCCAGAAGGTGAGCACTCTGCAGCCACCACAGGAGAGACACCCTGGCCCTGGGGGATAGGGTGATTAACCGATGCATCTGAAGATGTGATCCGGACCTCTTGTCCAGGAGATCCCATTGAAAGGTCCTTGCATGGAACCTGCCGAAGGGAATGGCCTCGTATGATGCCACCACCTTTCCCAGGACTCGTGTGCAGTGATGCACCGACACCTTTTTTGGTTTTAATAGGTCTCTGACCAGTGTCATGAGTTCCTGAGCCTTCTCCATCGGGAGATAAACCCTCTTCTGGTCTGTGTCCAGAATCATGCCCAGGAAGGGCAGACGAGTCGTAGGAATCAACTGCGACTTTGGAATATTCAGAATCCAGCCGTGCTGTCCTAACACTTCCAGAGAGCGTGCTACGCTGATCAGTAACTGCTCTCTTGATCTCGCTTTTATTAGGAGATCGTCCAAGTATGGGATAATTGTGACCCCTTGCTTCCGCAGGAGTACCATCATTTCTGCCATCACCTTGGTAAATATTCTCGGTGCCGTGGAGAGACTAAACGGCAACGTCTGAAATTGGTAATGACAATCCTGCACCACAAATCTGAGGTACGCCTGATGAGGTGGATAAATGGGGACATGAAGGTATGCATCCTTTATGTCCAGAGACACCATAAAATCCCCCTCTTCCAGGCTTGCAATGACCGCTCTGAGCGATTCCATCTTGAACTTTTTCAGGTATATGTTCAGAGATTTTAAATTTAAAATGGGTCTGACCGAACCGTCCGGTTTCGGTACCACAAACATGGTCGAATAATAACCCTTCCCTTGTTGAAGGAGGGGAACCTTGACCACCACCTGCTGAAGATACAATTTGTGAATTGCAGCTAACACTACTTTCCTCTCTAATGGGGAAGCTGGCAGGGCCGATTTGAAGTATCGGTGAGGGGGCATCTCTTCGAATTACAGCTTGTATCCCTGAGACACAATCTCTATTGCCCAGGGATCCACCTGGGAGTGAACCCACTTGTGGCTGAAATTTCTGAGACGCGCCCCCACCGGGCCTAGCTCCGCCTGTGGAGCCCCAGCGTCATGCGTTGGATTTAGTGGAAGCCGGGGAGGACTTCTGTTCCTGGGAACTAGCTGTGTTGTGCAGCTTCCTTCCTCTGCCCCTGCCTCTGGCAAGAAAGGACGCACCTCGGACGTTCTTGCCTTTTTGTGATCGAAAGGACTGCATTTGGTAATATGGTGCTTTCTTAGGTTGTGAGGGAACATATGGCAAAAAATTTGACTTTCCAGCAATAGCTGTGGAGACCAGGTCCGAGAGACCCTCCCCAAACAGTTCCTCACCCTTGTAAGGTAAAACCTCCATGTGCCTTTTTGAGTCTGCATCGCCTGTCCATTGCAGAGTCCACAGGACCCTTCTGGCAGAAATCGACATTGCATTTATTCTAGAGCCCAGTAGGCTAATGTCTCTTTGAGCATCTCTCATATATAGGACAGCGTCTATTATATGCCCCAGGGTCATTAATATAGTATCCTTGTCTAAGGTATCAAGTTCCTCCGACAAGGTATCCGTCCATGCTGCTACAGCACTACACACCCAGGCCGACGCAATTGCCGGCCTTAGTAAGGTACCTGAATGTGTATAAATGGACTTCAGGGTACCCTCTTGCTTTCTATCCGCAGCATCTTTTAGGGTGGCCGTATCCTGTGACGGCAGGGCTACCCTCATGGATAAGCGTGTTAGAGCTTTGTCCACCCTAGGGGAGGATTCCCAGCGTAACCTGTCCGTTGGCGGGAAGGGATACGCCATAAGCATCCTCTTGGAAATCTGCAGTTTTTAATCTGGAGATTCCCAAGCCTTTTCACATAACTCATTTAGCTCATGTGAAGGGGGAAAGGTCACCTCCTGCCTTTTTTCCCCATACATATGAACCCTCTTGTCAGGGACTGGGGTTTCCTCTGTGATATGCAACACATCCTTCATTGCTATAATCATATAACGGATGGCTTTAGCCAATTTAGGCTGTAACTTTGCATCATCGTAATCGACACTGGAGTCAGAATCCATGTCGGTATCTGTGTCAACAATTTGGGATAGTGGGCGCTTCTGAGACCCTGACGGCCTCTGCGACATCGGATCAGGCATGGGTTGAGACCCTGACTGTCCTAAGGTTTCAGCTTTGTCCAACCTTTTATGCAAGGAATTAACATTATCATTTAAAACCTTCCACATATCCATCCAATCAGGGGTCGGCGCCGTCGGCGGAGACCCCACATTCATTTGCTCCCGCTCTGCTTCCACATAGCCTTCCTCGTCAAACATGTAGACACAAGCGTACCGACACCACAAACACACAAAGGGTGCTCTTTTTTGAAGACAGTTCCCCCACAAGGCCCTTTGGAGAGACAGAGAAGAGAGTATGCCAGCACACACGCCAGCGCTATATGTCCCAGGAATCACACAGTAACTTAGTGTTAACCCAGTAGCTGCTGTATATTATGTTTTTGCGCCAAATTTATGTGCCCCCCCCCTCTCTTTTTACCCTCTTCTACCGTGAATCTGCAGGGGAGAGCCTGGGGAGCTTCCTCTCAGCGGAGCTGTGGAGAGAAAATGGCGCTGGTGAGTGCTGAGGAAGAAGCCCCGCCCCCTCGACGACGGGCTTCTGTCCCGCGTTTCTGTACACTATTATGGCGGGGGCTCATACATATATACAGTGCCCAACTGTATATGTGTAACTTTTGCCAAGAGGTCCTAATTGCTGCCCAGGGCGCCCCCCCCCCCCCCCCCACCCGGGCCCTGCACCCTACAGTGAACGGAATATGTGGGTGTAGTGTGGGAGCAATGGCGCACGGCTGCAGTGCTGTGCGCTACCTCAGTGAAGACTGGAGTCTTCTGCCGCCGATTTCGAAGTCTTCTTGCTTCTTTCACCCGGCTTTTGTCTTCCGGCTCTGCGAGGGGGACAGCGGCGCGGCTCCGGGATCGGACGACAAAGGGTGAGATCCTGTGTACGATCCCTCTGGAGCTAATGGTGTCCAGTAGCCTAAGAAGCAGGACCTATCTTCAGAGAGTAGGGCTGCTTCTCTCCCCTCAGTCCCACGATGCAGGGAGTCTGTTGCCAGCAGATCTCCCTGAAAATAAAAAACCTAACAAAATACTTTCTTATAGCAAGCTCAGGAGAGCTCACTAAATAGCACCCAGCACTTCCGGGCACAGATTCAAACTGAGGTCTGGAGGAGGTACATAGAGGGAGGAGCCAGAGCACACCAGAATCCAAATTCTTTCTTAAAGTTCCCATGTCTCCTGCGGAGCCCGTCTATTCCCCATGGTCCTTACGGAGTCCCCAGCATCCACTAGGACGTTAGAGAAAAATCTATTTATTTATTTTTAAAACCATGTCGACCATTTTTCATATGTCGACCATGCCAATGTCGACCAGTAGTGGTCGACCTTAACATGGTCGACCATCCAAACGGATACAGGTTGGCTGGTAGTTTATCCCTCTCCACTTTTCAAGGCTTAGTACATCTGCCCCTTTACCTCTCGACAAGCTCTGATACATCTTCCCTTTAGTGATTAGTGTAATGGTGTGTACACACGGTGCGATGCAATGTACAGCCAGACATTGACTATTTGACGTGGCCGGAGCCCGGCACACAGGTATAGCCAATTTTGGGCTGCCTGTCGGTATTTATCCTTGCGATGCCGATCCTGCGGGAAGACCCAATTTGCTGCATTTTACTCTGCAGATCACAGAAAACTTTGCCTCCTGAGTAGCTCTACAAATCAGCTGAGGCGGCACAGACCGAAATCTCTCCACTAGGTTAAATAAATTTTAGATCAGCACAAGCCCACCTGCGCTAATACACAGCAATTGGCAGCCAAGAATCTGTTAAAGAATGTTGCGTTACTCTGATACTAAGAAGAAACTTAACATTTACAACAGAATATCTGCACTGACCCTGATGCATACTGTCTGCGTGTAAAAGATTATCCATCACAAAAAGGAGATTTATGGTAGATTTACAATTGTTAAATCTCTTTCTGAGAGGTACACTCATTCCACAGGGAATATATCGGGGTGTAGAGTTGGATCTTGATCCGAGGCACCAAGAGGCTAAAGCTTTGACTGTTCCCAGGGTGCACTGTACCGCCTCCTCTATAGTCCCGCCTCCAGACACTGGCACTCAGTTTTGTTAACCAGTCCAATGCAGTAGCAGGTAAGAGAGAAGGTAGATGTTGGTCACATAGAACCACATTCTCACGACAGGAGAAGGGACTAGCGGCTAATGCCATACAAACCCAAAGAAGCTAACTGCGTCAGGGTGGGCGCCTTGTGGAATCCAGTGTACCTCGCAGAAAGATTTAACAATGGTAAGTCTACCATAAATATCCTTTTCTGCATCGGGGTACACGGATTCCACAGGGAATACATCGGGGATGTCCTAAAGCAGTTCCTCATGGGAGGGGACGCACTGTAGCGGGCACAAGAACTCTGCGTCCAAAAGGTAGCATCCTGGGAGGCGAAAGTATCAAAGGCATAAAACACTGAGGACCACGTAGCCGCCTTGCACAATTGTTCTGCGGACGCGCCACCCAAGAAGGTCCAACAGACCGAGCAGAACAGGCTTTGATAGCAGCAGGAGCTGGGAGCCCAGCCTGTGCATAGGCTTGTGCAATCACCATTCTAATCCATCTGGCCAAGGTTTGCTTATTCGCAGGCCAGCCACGTTTGTGAAAACCAAAAAAGTACAAAAAAGGAATCTGACCTCCTGATAGAGGCAGTCCTTTCCACATCCAAAGATCGTTCTTTGGAGGACAAACCAGAAGAGATGAAGGCCGGAACCACAATCTTCTAGTTAAGGTGAGAAGATACCACCTTAGGCAAATAACCTGGGCGAGTTCGAAGAACTGCCCGGTCACGGTGAAAAATGAGAAAGGGTGGATGACAGGACAAAGCGCTTAAGTCCGACACCCTCCTAGCAGAGGCAATAGCCAGCAGAAACACGACCTTAAGCGTAAGGCATTTAAGGTCCACAGACTCAAGAGGTTCAAATGGAGACTCTTGTATGGCATTCAGAACAGACAGATCCCATGTAGCCACAGGAGGGACATAGGGAGGCTGAATCCGTAAAACATCCTGAGTGAAAGTGTGAACGTCAGGAAGAGGTGCAATTTTTCTCTGAAACCACACCGACAAGGCAGATATATGGACCTTGAGGGAGGCCAGACGAAGGTCCAAGTCTAGGCCTTGTTGTAGAAAAGGCAAAAGCCTGGAAGTTCTGAAAGTATATGCATCATAACTCTTAGCAACACACCAGGTGAAGTAAGAATGCCAGGCCCTGTAATAAATCCAAGCCGAAGCCGATTTACGGGCTTTCAACATAGTTTGAATGACCGCCTCTGAATCCTTTCGCTCTCAGGAGTGATGCTTCAAGAGCCACGCCGTCAAAGCCAGTCTGGCCAGGTCTGGGTAGACACAAGGGCCCTGAATGAGGTCTGGGCATTGAGGAAGTAGAAGAGAACTCTCTACCGAGAGACCCTGCAGGTCTGAGATCCAATGCCGTCTGGGCCACGCTGGAGCGACTAAAAGTAGTATTCCTCCTTCTTGCTTGAACTTTCGTATTACCCTGGGCAGAAGTGACACTGGAGGGAACATGTATGGCAGCCAAAAATTCCATGGTATTGTCAGTGCGTCCACGAATGCTGCTTGAGGATCCCTTGTCCTTGCGTCGAAGACCGGAACCTTGTGCTTGTTTCGAGATGCCATCAGGTCTACATCTGGTAGGCCCCGCTTGTCCACTAGGAGTTGAAAGACTTCTGGATGAAGATTCCACTCTCCAGCGTGCACGTCATGACGACTGAGGAAGTCCACTTCCCAGTTGAGGACTCCCGGAATGAACACTGCCTATATTGCTGGCAGATGGCGTTCCGCCCATTGAAGGATCTTTGACACTTCCATTATTGCCATGCGGCTTTGAGTGCCGCCTTGATGACTTATGTACGCCACCGTGGTGGCGTTGTCCGATAGTACTTGAACAGGCCTGTTCTGTACCAGAGGCAGAGCAAGTGTCAACGCATTGAACATTGCCTGCAGTTCCAGAATGTTTATCGGGAGGAAAGATTCCTCCTTGGTCCATCGACCCTGGAGTGTTGCTCCAACACTGCGCCCCAACCCCGCAGACTGGCATCCGTTGTCAGTAGAACCCAGTTGGAGATCTAGAAGGGACTGCCCCTGCTTAACTGTCAGTCCTGTAGCCACCAGCTCAATGACCAACGTGCCTCGAGAGTCAAGGAGATCATTTGAGACCTGATCCGATGGGGCAATTCGTCCCACCTGGCAAGGATTAACCTTTGCAGAGGGTGGGAATGAAATTGAGCATACTCTACCATGTCGAAAACAGACACCATGAGGAAGTATCTGATCTTGTCCTGAAGTTTCAGGACCTTCACTGGAGACAGAAACAGTCTTTGGCTGTGGGCGTCAAGCAGTGCCCCCAGGTGCACCATGCTCCGGAGCAGGGACCAGCGAGGACTTCTTCCAATTGATGAGCCACCCGTGGGCTTGTAGGAATTGGACTGACATCTCCAGTTGACTGAGGAGGACATCTTGGGAGTGCGAGTCGTCCAGATACGGCAGGATCCCGATTCCCTGACGACGGAGGAAAGCCATCACGGCCATGACCTTGGTAAAAATCTGAGGTGCCGTGGCCAGTTCAAAAGGCAGAGCCTGGAATTGAAAATGAAGGTTGCCAATAGCAAACCGCAGATATTGCTGATGTGAAATGGCAATAAGTATGTGCAGGTAAGCATCCTGTATGTCCAGGGATACCATATAGTCCTCTGGTTCCATGGCCAGAATTTGGACACACTCAAACTTGTTCAATGATTTGAGGTTGAGGATAGGCCGGAAAGACCCATTTGGTTTCGGAACTAAAAAACAGGGTTGAATAGTAGCCCCTGCCTCTCTGAGACAGAGGTACCGGCACTACCACTCCTGTTTCCAGGAGGGATTGTAATACCAGGTGTAGAGCTTGCGCTTTCAACGGATCCGAGAGGATAACCATTGAACAGAACTAGCGAGGGCGACATCTCTTGAAAGATTGCATACCCGCCTAGTCATGCAGCAGGCTTGTCTGGTTTGTAAGCAGGCTGACGGGCGGCCCAAGATTGTTTCGATTTGTTTAGCCTTCGGAGCAGAAGGATTAGTACTTGGGAGAAACGAAGTCTTGGCCTTTGCAAAGTCAGACACAATCTTGTTCAGATCCTCCCCAAATAGTAGGTCTCCCTTAAAAAGGAAGCACCTCCAAGGTCTTTTTAGAGTCTAGATCCACTTTCCAGGACCTCAACCACAGAATCCGGCGAGCCAGTATAGACGTAGTAGATGCCTTGGCCGCCATGACCCCTGCATCAGAGGCCACCTCCTGAATATAGTGAGAGGCTGTGGTAATATACGACAGATATTGTCTGGCAGTGTCAGAAAAATCCTGAGGTAGCTCATCCTCAATTGCCTGAACCCATGCTTCAATTCCTTTTGCCGCCAAAGAGGCAGCCATAGTGGGTTTATGTACAGCACTAGTAGGAGTATAAATAGACTTCAGGCATCTCTCCACACACTTTTCTGTAGATTCCTTCAGTGAGGTGACAGGCAGAGTAGATGACACCACAAAATGGGCGGACATAAGAGTCCACTGGCGGTGGAGTTTCCCACTTGTTACTCAACTCCGCCGGGACAGGATAACGAGCTAGCATCTTTTTAGACAGGGAAAACTTCTTTCCTGGAGATGACCAGGATTCCTGACGTATGTCAATTAAAAGGTCAGAATGTGGTAAAACTACTTTAGCAACCTTCCGACATCTACACTTATCAGGTTTCTTAGCCGTAGCAGGGGGCACAATCTCACCATCAATTTGGAGAATCAGCTTGATAGCCTCCACAAGGTGGGTTGTAGATTCCTCATCAGAAGCAACTGCATCAGTGTCTGATGGATCAGTATATTCTCCATCCTCATCAGAAGAATTATCAGAATTATTAGTGGATTGTGAGGAAGAAATGGCCCGCTTAGATGACCCCTTAGCCCCAGAGGGTGGACTTTTGTCTAATCAAAGACTGATTTAATTGTTGTAAATGGGTAGACAGAGTATACGCCCATGGCGGATTAACTACAGGGACAATATGTGCCTGTAACGGCACTGGAGGTCCCACAGGGGGCATAAGACGCGTTACAAACGTAGTCAGCATATTTGAAAAAGCTGCCCAATGTGGGTCCTGATTGGCCACAGGTTCCGCAGGCGGACTGGGGGATGTATGACACCCAGCGCCTGAACCAGCAGCTAACACTTTCCCCACTGGTGAATCTGTGGCAACAGCACTGCATAATGCAGGAGCATCCACGGATGTCCCGCCCTGTGTAGCAGACATTGTATGGGATGTAGCCTTAGGGCGTAACAGTACAATATAGCCACACAAAACACAAAAAACAGCAAATAATCCTGTGTTTTTTGACAGTAAACGCAGAGCACAGACAGAGGATTTAAGCGGTGTGGGGTGACTGAGAAACACAAAAAACAGTATACCCTGTGTAGCACTATATATTATTTGAAACTCTGATGCACCTAGTTCCCCAGGGTACAGAATATAATGATAGCAAAACGTGTGATACACAAAAAATAAGAATTTACTTACCGATAATTCTATTTCTCATAGTCCGTGGTGGATGCTGGGGACTCCGTAAGGACCCTGGGGAATAGCGGCTCCGCAGGAGACTGGGCACATCTAAAGAAAGCTTTAGGACTACCTGGTGTGCACTAGCTCCTCCCCCTATGACTCTCCTCCAAGCCTCAGTTAGGATACTGTGCCCGGACGAGCGTACACAATAAGGAAGGATTTTGAATCCCGGGTAAGACTCATACCAGCCACACCAATCACACCGTATAACCTGTGATCTGAACCCAGTTAACAGCATGATAACAGAGGAGCCTCTGAAAGATGGCTCACAACAATAATAACCCGATTTTTGTAACAATAACTATGTACAAGTATTGCAGACAATCCGCACTTGGGATGGGCGCCCAGCATCCACTACGGACTATGAGAAATATAATTATCGGTAAGTAAATTCTTATTTTCTCTAACGTCCTAAGTGGATGCTGGGGACTCCGTAAGGACCCTGGGGATTATACCAAAGCTCCCAAACGGGCGGGAGAGTGCGGATGACTCTGCAGCACCAAATGAGAGAACTCCAGGTCCTCCTCAGCCAGGATATCAATTTTGTAGAATTTTACAAACGTATTTGCTCCTGACCAAGTAGCTGCTCGGCAAAGTTGTAAAGCCGAGACCCCTCGGGCAGCCGCCCAAGATGAGCCCACCTTCCTTGTGGAGTGGGCATTTACAGATTTTTGGCTGTGGCAGGCCTGCCACAGAATGCGCAAGCTGAATTGTACTACAAATCCAACGAGCAATAGTCTGCTTAGAAGCAGGAGCACCCAGCTTGCTGGGTGCACACAGGATAAACAGCGAGTCAGATTTCCTGACTCCAGCCGTCCTGGAAACATATATTTTCAGGGCACTGACAACGTCTAGCAACTTGGAGGCCTCCAAGTCCCTAGTAGCCGCAGGCACCACCAATAGGTTGGTTCAGGTGAGACGCTGAAACCACCTTAGGGAGAAACTGAGGACGAGTCCTCAATTCCGCCCTGTCCGAATGGAAAATCAGATAAGGGCTTTTTCAGGATAAAGCCGCCAATTCTGACACGCGCCTGGCCCAGGCCAGGGCCAACAGCATGACCACTTTCCATGTGAGATATTTTAACTCCACAGATTTAAGTGGTTCAAACCAATGTGACTTTTGGAACCCAAAACTACATTGAGATCCCAAAGTGCCACTGGAGGCACAAAAGGAGGCTGTATATGCAGTACCCCTTTTACAAACGTCTGAACTTCAGGGACTGAAGCTAGTTCTTTTTGGAAGAAAATTGACAGGGCCGAAATTTGGACCTTAATGGACCCCAATTTCAGGCCCATAGACACTCCTGTTTGCAGGAAATGTAGGAATCGACCCAGTTGAATTTCCTCCGTCGGGCCTTACTGGCCTCGCACCACGCAACATATTTTCGCCAATTGCGGTGATAATGTTTTTGCGGTTACATCCTTCCTGGCTTTGATCAGGATAGGGATGACTTCATCCGGAATGCCTTTTTTCCTTCAGGATCCGGCGTTCAACCACCATGCCGTCAAACGCAGCCGCGGTAAGTCTTGGAACAGACAGGGTCCTTGCTGGAGCAGGTCCCTTCTTAGAGGTAGAGGCCACGGATCCTCCGTGAGCATCTCTTGAAGTTCCGGCTACCAAGTCCTTCTTGGCCAATCCGGAGCCACGAATATAGTGCTTTCTCCTCTCCATCTTATCAATCTCAGTACCTTGGGTATGAGAGGCAGAGGAGGGAACACATACACTGACTGGTACACCCACGGTGTTACCAGAGCGTCTACAACTATTGCCTGAGGGTCTCTTGACCTGGCGCAATACCTGTCGAGTTTTTTAATCATGTGGACGACTTCTGGGTGAAGTCCCCACTCTCCCGGGTGGAGGTCGTGCTGAGGAAGTCTGCTTCCCAGTTGTCCACTCCCGGAATGAATACTGTTTACAGTGCTATCACATGATTTTCCGCCCAGCGAAGAATCCCTGCAGCTTCTGCCATTGCCCTCCTGCTTCTTGTGCCACCCTGTCTGTTTACGTGGGTGACTGCCATGATGTTGTCCGACTGGATCAATACCGGCTGACCTTGAAGCAGAGGTCTTGCTAAGCTTAGAGCATTGTAAATGGCCCTTAGCTTCAGGATATTTATGTGAAGTGATGTATCCAGGCTTGACCCTAAGCCCTGGATATTCCTTCCCTGTGTGACTGCTCCCCAGCCTCGCAGGCTGGCATCCGTTGTCACCAGGACCCAGTCCTGAATGCCGAATCTGCTGCCCTCTAGAAGATGAGCACTCTGCAACCACCACAGGATGGATACCCTTGTCCTTGGTGACAGGGTTATCCGCTGATGCATCTGAAAATGCGACCCGGACCATTTGTCCAGTAGGTTCCACTGGAAAGTTCTTGCGTGGAATCTAACGAATGGGATTGCTTCGTAGGAAGCCACCATTTTTACCCAGAACCCTTGTGCATTGATGCACTGAGACTTGGTTCGATTTTAGGAGGTTCCTGACTAGCTCGGATAACTCCCTGGCTTTCTCTTCCGGGAGAAACACCATTTTTCTGGACTGTGTCCAGGAACATCCCTAGGAAACAGAAGACAAGTCGTCGGAACTAGCTGCGATTTTGGAATATTGAGAATCCAATCGTGCTGCCGCAACACTACCTGAGATAGTGCTACACCGACTTCCAACTGTTCCCTGGATCTTACCCTTATCAGGGAATCGTCCAAGTAAGGGATAACTAAAATTCCCTTCCTTCGAAGGGATATCATTTCGGCCATTACCTTGGTAAAGACCCGGGGTGTCGTGGACCATCCCTACGGCAGCGTCTGAACTGATAGGGTACCTCAGGTTTATGGTACAGAACGGTCACTTGGTGAGAAGGGTAAATTTTGACATGAAGGTAAGCATCCTTGATGTCCCGAGACATCATGTAGTCCCCTTCTTCCAGGTTCGCAATCACTGCTCTGAGTGACTCAATCTTGAATTTGAACCTCTGTATGTAAGTGTTCAAAGATTTTAGATTTTAGATTTAGAATCGGTCTCACCGAGCCGTCTGGCTTCGGTACCACAATAGTGTGGAATAATACCCCGTTCCCTGTTGCAGGAGGGGTACCTTGATTATCACCTGCTGGGAATACAGCTTGTGAATGGCTTCCAAAACTGCCTCCCTGTCAGAGGGAGACGTCGGTAAAGCCGACTTTTGGAAACGGCGAGGGGGAGACGTCTCGAATTTCAATATGTACCCTTGAGATATTACCTGAAGGATCCAGGGGTCTACTTGCGAGTGAGCCCACTGCGCACTGAAATTCATTGAGAACGGGCCCCCACCGTGCCTGAGCTTGTAAGGCCCTAGCGTCATACTGAGGGCTTTGCAGAGGCGGGAAAGGATTTCTGTTCCTGGGAACTGGGTAATCTCTTCAGCCTTTTTCCTCTCCCTCTGTCACGAGCAGAAAAGAGGAACCTTTTGTCCGCTTGCCAACAAAGGACTGCGCCTGATAATACGGCGTCTTATTTTGAGAGGCGACCTGGGGTACAAACGTGGATTTCCCAGTTGTTGCCGTGGCCACCAGGTCTAAAAGACCGACCCCAAATGTCCCCTTTCAAAGGCAATACTTCCAAATGCCGTTTGGAATCCGCATCACCTGACCATTTTACTGGTAGAATTGGACAACGCACTTATACTTGATGCCAGTCGGCAATTATTCCGCTGTGCATCCTGCATATATAGAAATGCATCTTTTAAATGCTCTATAGGCAATAATATACTATCCTTATCTAGGATATCAATATTTCCAGTCAGGGAATCCGACCATGCCAACCCAGCACTGCACCTCCAGGCTGAGGCGATTGCTGGTCGCAGTATAACACCAGTATGTGTGTGAATACATTTTTGGATACCTTCCTGCTTTCTATCAGCAGGATCCTTAAGGGCGGCCATCTCATGAGAGGGTAGAGCCCTTGTTCTTACAAGCGTGTGAGCGCCTTATCCCCCCTAGGGGGTGTTTCCCAACGCACCCTAACCTCTGGCGGGAAAGGGTATACAGCCAATACTTTTTAAGAAATTATCAATTGTTATCGGGGGGAAACCCACGCATCATCACACATTTTATTTCTCAGATTCAGGAAAACTACAGGTAGTTTTTCCCTCACCGAACATAATACCCCTTTTTGGTGGTACTCGTATTATCAGAAATGTATAAAACATTTTCCATTGTCTCAATCATGTAACGTGTGGCCCTACTGGAAATCACGGTTGTCTCTTCACCGTCGACACAGGAGTCAGTATCCGTGTCGGCGTCTGTATCTGCCATCTGAGGTAACGGGCGCTTTAGAGCCCCTGACGGCCTATGAGACGTCTGGACAGGCACAAGCTGAGTAGCCGGCTGTCTCATGTCAACCACTGTTTTTTTTTTTTTTTTATACAGAGCCGACACTGTCACGTAATTTTCAACAGTACATCCACTCAGGTGTCGACCCCCTAGGTGGTGACATCACTGTTACAGACACTCTGCTCCGTCTCCACATCATTTTTCTCCTCATACATGTCGACACAAACGTACCGACACACAGCACACACACAGGGAATGCTCTGATAGAGGACAGGACCCCACTAGCCATTTGGGGAGACAGAGGGAGAGTATGCCAGCACACACCAAAGCGCTATATATATATATATATATATATATATATATATATATATATATATATATATATATATATATATATATATATATATACATATACATATATATATATACATACACAGGGATAACCTTATATAAGTGTTTTTCCCCTTATAGCTGCTGTATGTTCTAATACTGCGCCTAATTAGTGCCCCCCTCTCTTTTTTTTTAACCCTTTCTGTAGTGTAGTGACTGCAGGGAAGAGCCAGGGAGCTTCCCTCCAACTGAGCTGTGAGGGAAAATGGCGCCAGTGTGCTGAGGAGATAGGCTCCGCCCCCTTTTCGGCGGCCTTATCACCCGTTTTTCTGTATATTCTGGCAGGGGTTAAATGCATCCATATAGCCCAGGAGCTATATGTGATGTATTTTTTGCCATGTAAGGTATTTTTATCATGATTTATTGCGTCTCAGGGCGCCCCCCCCAGCGCCCTGCACCCTCAGTGACCGGAGTATGAAGTGTGCTGAGAGCAATGGCGCACAGCTGCAGTGCTGTGCGCTACCTTATTGAAGACAGGAACGTCTTCTGCCGCCGATTTTTCCGGACCTCTTCGCTCTTCTGGCTCTGTAAGGGGGCCGGCGGCGCGGCTCCGGGACCCATCCAGGCTGGGCCTGTGATCGTCCCTCTGGAGCTAATGTCCAGTAGCCAAGAAGCCCAATCCACTCTGCACGCAGTGAGTTCGCTTCTTCTCCCCTTAGTCCCTCGATGCAGTGAGCCTGTTGCCAGCAGGTCTCACTGAAAATAACAAACCTAAACTAAAACTTTCACTAAGAAGCTCAGGAGAGCCCCTAGTGTGCACCCTTCTCGTCGGGCACAGAAATCTAACTGGGGCTTGGAGGAGGGTCATAGGGGGAGGAGCCAGTGCACACCAGTTAGTCCTAAAGCTTTCTTTAGATGTGCCCAGTCTCCTGCGGAGCCGCTATTCCCCAGGGTCCTTACGGAGTCCCCAGCATCCACTTAGGACGTTAGAGAAATAGAAAACCACACAGCAGCTACAGGCACACTCAGTCACAGGTACACTGCAGGAATTACATATAAACAATAAAACTGCACTGGACTAGTAAATTACATATAGGCATAACAATGCACAGTAAACACTGGATGTATATCACAGAATACTTGTACTAAATATTCAGCTAGCAGTACACTTGTTCTTAACTAACACCGTCTAAAATGACATATAGAATACTTAAGTGTCTGTAAATGCACAGCGCTGATGATACAGGCGGATTTACAGAGGAGACCGTGCCCAGCAGTCCCGGAGATCAGCCCAGCTATGTAATGGCGCCAAAATCTCAGTCAGGGAGTGAGGTAGAGAGAACTGCAGCTCCAGGGCGGGAACACCAGCAGTAGATGACGCCTGGGGCTGGGGGAGGAGCTACAGGTCAGCGCCTTATCCCCTCTGCTGGACTTCACCACCGGGTACTGTGGAGCCTTTTATAAACAAATTTTAATAAATCCGACCTGTGCTCCTTGCCCTGGTGGATATAGTGGGGTAGGATATAGTGTGACAGTGTTCACGCCAGCTGCGCGGCCCGTCTCCCGGGACCGAATCGCGATTTATCGGCGGGTTTCACCTGGGGGAACCCTCTTACCTCCTCCCTTTAGTGCAGCCACCCGATCCTGGAGAGCAACAGCGGTGGTGTGCCTGAAAACCGGTGCGTCTCCGCTGCAAGTACCCGGGAACTCGGCCGCGGGAGTATGCAGCGCTGCTGAGGGAGGTGATGGAGCCACAGGACAGCATGTCATAAGGACATAGAAAGTGCTGTGGCCCTTGGAGTCTTCTAAAAAGATCTTTTCAGGGCTGCCTAGCGCAGCCCCACCTGCACTGCAGACAACTCACAAACTGAGCTCCAGTGCCTGGAGGTGGGGCTATAGAGGAGGCGGTACAGTGCATCCTGGGAACAGTCAAAGCTTTAGCCTGTTGGTGCCTCGGATCAAGATCCAACTTTACACCCCAATGTTATTCCCTGCGGAAGCCCAGTGTACCCCGCTGCAGAAAAAAGGTTTTGAAAATGAACATGGAGGTTACCTTGCTGCCTCGCCGTGGCCTAGGAATACCAGCTTTCACCACTTTGGTAGGAAGAGGAGGGTCTGAAAAAGAAAGAAAAGAAAAACCATGACACCCATGCATTTAGACTAACAGATTGGAGAAAACCTCATTCTTCATCAGCATACTATAAAGTCACCAGCATTATCTTTGCAATGACAACAGAGAACTATAGTGATGGGCATTACTTTTTTTTTTTTTTTCACACGGCTACAGCTCTCATCTAAATGGAGCAATTCAATTGTTTACACTGATGGGCGCATGATTTCTGCTCAACCCTCCTATGGTGGCAATCAAAAACCAGTCCAAGGTCTGGCTTTTGGGCGCCCAAACGCAGTGCGCACAATGAGTGTTGAAATGCGCAATAAGTAATGGGGATCCAGAAACTCCTGTCCATCAGCACAAACAATTGAATATTGCCTGACAAGCTGTGGGCTCTAGAAAACAATTGAATTCTCCCCTAAGAATTAAGTGCTCTACTATGAACCAAATATTAGTTACCAAATGAACACGAAAGACCATGGGGGGTCAATTCTATTCAGCGACAGTTGAATAGCGCCGGGAATTAGCTCCCATCGCTATTCAATTCAGCTCACGTTAAGTCGGCGAAGGCCCGTTCTCGCCGACTTAACAAGCTGAATTGTCGGGAGAACGGGCATTCTCCGACTCAACTCCCCGGCGCGGCCCGACAGAATCAGCCTCGCGGCAGCACTTTTGTCAGTTTTCTTCTTTCATCCCCCGGTGGTGAGAGAATAATTCCCGACAATTGGTGTCACTTGGCGCTGTATTGAATAGTGCCGGGAGCTAACTCCCGGCGCTATTTAACGGTCGCTGAATAGAATTGACCCCCATAAGAATTGATTAGCAAAGAAAAAACACTTTCACGCGAAAAATGAAAACACAAAATATATAGCCACATATTTCCGTATTGCACAGTAATATGCACCTAAACACAAGGGACCGGGAAATATATAAAAGCCAATTCAAGCTATTTACTGTTGGTGATATAGAAAGCAGGGAGCGGTGGGGAGGTTTGTTTCTTTCAAGGATACAATGTATGTATGCATTACACAGACCACCAACATCCAACCTGAAAGAATATTGCTTAAAATATTACATTGTTCCCCCACACTGCACACCTGGCTATTTCCTTTATTTAATTATACTATTCTCTCATATTAGTACAAAATCTAACATAGGCCAGATGGGAGAGAGTGATAAATTGCATGGTGAAAAATTAACAGCCAATCAGCTCCTAACTGTCATTTTTCAAAACCCGCATGTAACAAGGTAGTTAGAAGCGGATAGGCTTTCACTTTATCACCGTGCTATTTATCACTCTCCAATGCTTGATAAATCTGGGCCTTGGTATGCAAACTGAAAATACAATTTAAGCCCACTTGGTATCACCCATCTGAGGTCTAAATAGCTATAGGTGTTTAATGGTAAACAGTCCGTAAATGTCATCAGGTAAACTGTTTAGCCACTAAAAGACATTATATATATATATATATATATATATATATATATATATATATATATATATATATATATATTATATATATATAATTATTATTATTTTTTTACCATACTGACTTAAAAATAAATAAATAATAATCCTCTCAGATTAGGTCACCAGTCAACCAGATTTAACGTCGTTCAAAGGCAACATACTTGAGGGAGTTATTCTGCTAGTAGTCGGACATATTGTGCCAAAAGTGTTGATCAGTCCAGTGTATTAATGCACCAAAAAACTGACTCAATAAAGCTTAGTGATGATCAAGATGCCTAGATAACAAAGTTACTGTGGGTACCCAATGTGTGGCACAATTACTGCCTACATTTTGCAGAGTCACACACAGCAGGAGGCCAGCTGCACACTTGAAGTCAGAGGGCCACACAATGCAACTAAACCTGTCTAAAGCAGTGGTTAGGGCGCCCAAACAATGGACTTTGCACACATTTCTTCTCACACCTCATGAGGCAGCGAGAAAAAGGTCTACCCCGCGACTAACAGCGTCTAAATGGAGCAATAATTGAATTGCTTTGGAAAACAATTGAATCCTCCCCTAAGAGCCTTCTAACCAGGGTTTACTGCTCCTATTGACTGATTGCAGATCAGAAAATTGTTCCAGCAATTGAATATTCCTATGTGGACTTTGGCATTCTGTGAGCTTGCCAAAATGGAGGGAGACTTTGGGCTTTGCCCCTAGCTCGTTGGTACAGCACTCCGGCAGAATGGTAAGGAGGTTCTTTCAAATTATATATTCGGTTTGGTTCTGTGAACCGACTGGTGATTATAAAAGTGCTATAATCTGTGGTTTCTCCTTTTTACAATTATAGACTCTAAAGTTTGGTATATTGTACTATACACCCAGATAATTTCGTACAAAGAAAGACTGGGTCTGCCAGATGGTACATAAAGCTGCTGCCTCTGAGCAAAGCAGCCGGCATGTGCAGCCAAAGAAACATTAACCCAGTATCCAGATTACTTCCCGATAACAAAAGTAAAATCAAAGAAGTAAATGCTGGTCCTGGGATAAGGCCAGAACCTAAACACTGGCACAACTTTTCTACAGGCCAAATTATAAGCCAACACTACAGGAAGACTTTTAGGGGATGATTCAAATGTTTTTCCCCAACAAACGACAAAGCAATTCAATTAGTGCTGTCTGTACACAGGTGCTGCAGAGGGGACACTTTCTTCTCTCAGCCCCCTGAGGTGACGAGAAAAATTGTGCGAAAAGTCTGTGGCCAAATGTCTGTCCGAGTGTCCTAACCAGTATTTAAGAGGGGTTTAGCCACTGCACACGACTAAACCCTATGTATTTGGAATTAATGGGCAACTGAATTGCTCCATCGCGTGTTCATAATAATTGAATTCTCACCTTGGTGCTACGTCCTTCACAAGGCACAAGCACCTTTGTACAGTTATAGCCAAGGGGTGATATTAGCTATACTTATGTGAAAAAAAACAGAGATAAATGACAGGGTGAACTGTCGGCAACCTCTAAATTATTTGCTCAATTCTACAACATTACCAATTAATTACTTTTACACCAATCTCATCCAAAAAGCATCCACCATAGCAGCGAAATCTAGAGTGGAAAGGAAAACTAGGAAAGTTAAGGGATTGGTGTTCTGCAACTCCAAAGATTTTTGTGTAATATAAAAAGTAGAATTTTTTTTTTTTGCTTTTACGAACAGGTGGAAATCCAGCAGTGCAACACTAAGTTACGCCTGCACTTACCAAATGTTGGCAACCAGGAATCTTAATTCTCAAAGTTAATTTTGCAAGGACTAAAAATAAATAGCATTATCCTACAATACAGCCCTATACAAAGTGGTATCCAATTGGCTGTGGTAATTTACTGCGGATAACTGGTTCGCAAAGGGGGCTATTCTATTAGCCCCAATAGCTGGCACTTATCCATCGATGCTGGCACGCATTGAGGATTGGTTTCGAATGCCTCAGGCGGGCAAAGCCAAACTGCTGATATGAGACTTTTTCCCCACGATAAAATCAGCGAAAATACATACAACCACAGCTTTTCGCAGACCCTATGTATTTTCGGAAGACAAATGGTGGCTATTCAAACAATGTAATTGGATTCTGGTAATATATAAATTTATAAAAAAAAAAAAATCAGTAATAAAATAAAAAGAAACCTCGAAATCCCCCGTTTTTCATGTCCGCTGCATTATTGCAGTTAATTGGATACCCCCCTAATATATTTATTTTATGAATCTTAATTTGTCCACATACATTCCAAACAGAGTATTGTAGTTACCAAAATAGAGGATGGGATTCAGTTAGCTGCAGGCCTCCATAGTAGCCATGATGTTCATAAAAAAGGTCTATGGCGGTAACGAAAACCAAAATATCCTGTGGTTACCTGATTTGCCCTATTAGTGAGGCACAAGCTTTCTAGGAATTCTAGTTCATAACATAAGAAAAAGTATCAGATACAAAATTAAGTACAAAAATATTACAAAATAAACAATAGTTTATAATAAAATTAGTGTGTACGGTTACCAATCACATCACATTAGCCATAGTTTGCATGTTCAAACCATGCACTTTGTCTGAAGGTGTATGCATGTGTGGCTTTCACTGCACACTGTCGCAGCACAGGCCCGGCTGTGTATCGGTCGCCTGCAGCATATTCGGTGATAAGGTGTCCTTCAGAAAACATATGGGATAAGTTCATAGTGTGACGTGGCCTGCAGACAATCCACTGTGTGATAGTGCCAGGGGCGGGTCGGCAGCACACATGGCTGGAAGGAGTGATCAGCAGTATAGAGGAGGACTAGCAGCCACTGAGCACTCTTGCACAGGAGCACTGCCGAGACTAATAACTACCGAAACATGCAGGCTTAATACAGAACGTAATGGCATGCACAGGCCACGACTGGTTTATCCGTTTCCGTAAGGCAAAAAAAAAGTAACTCAGGGAGGGTTGAACAAAGCAGGATCAGCCCATGTGATCTATCTCACACGCTCACTTGTGACAGTACTGCTATTCCATGCCCTGCAGCTAAAAGATGGGAGAGATTCCTTATCAGAGCAGCCATTTACAGCTTTTAGTACATTTAATAAATGTGCGTCTCAAAACTAAAGGCTTTCAATTTGTAAGTGTTCCCCTCCTGTGCAAAAGTTACACTTTATTTTTATTTTTACAAATCTAGGTAAAATAAGAATTTACTTACCGATAATTCTATTTCTCGGAGTCCGTAGTGGATGCTGGGGTTCCTGAAAGGACCATGGGGAATAGCGGCTCCGCAGGAGACAGGGCACAAAAAGTAAAGCTTTAGGATCAGGTGGTGTGCACTGGCTCCTCCCCCTATGACCCTCCTCCAAGCCTCAGTTAGGATACTGTGCCCGGACGAGCGTACACAATAAGGAAGGATTTTGAATCCCGGGTAAGACTCATACCAGCCACACCAATCACACTGTACAACCTGTGATCTGAACCCAGTTAACAGTATGATAACAGCGGAGCCTCTGAAAGATGGCTCACAACAATAATAACCCGATTTTTTGTAACTATGTACAAGTAATGCAGATAATCCGCACTTGGGATGGGCGCCCAGCATCCACTACGGACTCCGAGAAATAGAATTATCGGTAAGTAAATTCTTATTTTCTCTATCGTCCTAGTGGATGCTGGGGTTCCTGAAAGGACCATGGGGATTATACCAAAGCTCCCAAACGGGCGGGAGAGTGCGGATGACTCTGCAGCACCGAATGAGAGAACTCCAGGTCCTCCTCAGCCAGGGTATCAAATTTGTAGAATTTTGCAAACGTGTTTGCCCCTGACCAAGTAGCAGCTCGGCAAAGTTGTAATGCCGAGACCCCTCGGGCAGCCGCCCAAGATGAGCCCACCTTCCTTGTGGAATGGGCATTTACATATTTTGGCTGTGGCAGGCCTGCCACAGAATGTGCAAGCTGAATTGTATTACACATCCAACTAGCAATAGTCTGCTTAGAAGCAAGAGCACCCAGTTTGTTGGGTGCATACAGGACAACAGCAAGTCAGTTTTCCTGACTCCAGCCGTCCTGGAACCTATACTTTCAGGGCCCTGACAACATCCAGCAACTTGGAGTCCTCCAAGTCCCTAGTAGGCGCAAGGCACCACAATAAGCTGGTTCAGGTGAAACACTGACACCAACTTAGGGAGAGAACTGGGGACGAGTCCGCAGCTCTGCCCTGTCCGAATGGACAAACAGATATGGGCTTTTTTGAGAAAAAAAAGCACCAATTTGACACTCGCCTGGCCCAGGCCAGGGCCAAGAGCATGGTCACTTTTCATGTGAGATGCTTCAAATCCACAGATTTGACTGGTTTTAAACCAATGTGATTTGAGGAATCCCAGAACTACGTTGAGATCCCACAGTGCCACTGGAGGCACAAAAGGGGGTTGTATATGCAATACTCCCTTGACAAACTTCTGGACTTCAGGAACTGAAGCCAATTCTTTTTGGAAGAAAATCGACAGGGCCGAAATTTGAACCTTAATGGGCCCCAATTTGAGGCCCATAGACACTCCTGTTTGCAGGAAATGCAGGAATCGACCGAGTTGAAATTTCTTCGTGGGGCCTTCCTGGCCTCACACCACGCAACATATTTTCGCCACATGTGGTGATAATGTTGTGCGGTCACCTCCTTCCTGGCTTTGACCAGGGTAGGAATGACCTCTTCCGGAATGCCTTTTTCCCTTAGGATCCGGCGTTCCACCGCCATGCCGTCAAACGCAGCTGCGGTAAGTCTTGGAACAGACATGGTACTTGCTGAAGCAAGTCCCTTCTTAGCGGCAGAGGCCATAAGTCCTCTGTGAGCATCTCTTGAAGTTCCGGGTACCAAGTCCTTCTTGGCCAATCCGGAGCCATGAGTATAGTTCTTACTCCTCTACGTCTTATAATTCTCAGTACCTTAGGTATGAGAAGCAGAGTAGGGAACACATACACCGACTGGTACACCCACGGTGTTACCAGAACGTCCACAGCTATTGCCTGAGGGTCTCTTGACCTGGCGCAATACCTGTCCCGTTTTTTGTTCAGACGGGACGCCATCATGTCCACCTTGGTATTTCCCAACGGTTCACAATCATGTGGAAAAACTTCCCGATGAAGTTTCCACTCTCCCGGGTGGAGGTCGTGCCTGCTGAGGAAGTCTGCTTCCCAGTTTCCACTCCCGGAATGAAACACTGCTGACAGTGCTATCACATGATTTTCCGCCCAGCGAAAAGTCCTTGCAGTTTTTGCCCTTGCCCTCCTGCTTCTTGTGCCGCCCTGTCTGTTTACGTGGGCGACTGCCGTGATGTTTTTCCCACTGGATCAATACCGGCTGACCTTGAAGCAGAGGTCTTGCTAAGCTTAGAGCATTATAAATTTACCCTTAGCTCCAGTATATTTATGTGGAGAAAAGTCTCCAGACTTGATCACACTCCCTGGAAATTTTTTCCTTGTGTGACTGCTCCCCAGCCTCTCGGGCTGGCCTCCGTGGTCACCAGCATCCAATCCTGAATGCCGAATCTGCGGCCCTCTAGAAGATGAGCACTCTGTAACCACCACAGGAGAGACACCCTTGTCCTTGGATATAGGGTTATCCGCTGATGCATCTGAAGATGCGATCCGGACCATTTGTCCAGCAGATCCCACTGAAAAGTTCTTGCGTGAAATCTGCCGAATGGAATTGCTTCGTAGGAAGCCACCATTTTTACCAGGACCCTTGTGCAATGATGCACTGACACTTTTCCTGGTTTTAGGAGGTTCTTGACTAGCTCGGATAACTCCCTGGCTTTCTCTTCCGGGAGAAACACCTTTTTCTGGACTGTGTCCAGAATCATCCCTAGGCACAGCAGACGTGTCGTCAGGATCAGCTGCGATTTTGGAATATTTAGAATCCACCCGTGCTGTTGTAGCAGTATCTGAGATAGTGCTACTCCGACCTCCAACTGTTCCCTGGACTTTGCCCTTATCAGGAGATCGTCCAAGTAAGGGGTAATTTAAGACGCCTTTTCTTCGAAGAAGAATCATCATTTCGGCCATTACCTTGGTAAAGACCCGGGGTGCCGTGGACAATCCAAACGGCAGCGTCTGAAACTGATAGTGACAGTTCTATACCACGAACCTGAGGTACCCTTAGTGAGAAGGGCAAATTTGGGACATGGAGGTAAGCATCCCTGATGTCCCGGGACACTATATAGTCCCCTTCTTCCTGGTTCGTTATCACTGCTCTGAGTGACTCCCTCTTGCTTTGAACCTTTGTAAGTGTTCAAATTTTTTAGATTTAGAATAGGTCTCACCTAGCCTTCTGGCTTCAGTACCACAATATAGTGTGGAATAATACCCCTTTCCTTGTTGTAGGAGGGGTAATTTGATTATCACCTGCTGGGAATACAGCTTGTGAATTTTTTTCCATACTGCCTCCTTGTCGGAGGGAGACCTTGGTAAAGCAGACTTCAGGAGCCTGCGAGGGGGAAACGTTTCGACATTCCAATCTGTACCCCTGGGATACTACTTGTAGGATCCAAGGGTCCTGTACGGTCCCAGCGTCATGCTGAGAGCTTGGCAGAAGCGGTGGAAGGCTTCTGTTCCTGGGAATGGGCTGCCTGCTGCAGTCTTCTTCCCTTTCCTCTATCCCTGGGCAAATATGACTCTTATAGGGACGAAAGGACGGAGGCTGAAAAGACGGTGTCTTTTTCTGCAGAGATGTGACTTAGGGTAAAAACGGTGGATTTTCCAGCAGTTGCCGTGGCCACCAGGTCCGATGGACCGACCCCAAATAACTCCTCTTCCTTTATACGGCAATACACCTTTGTGCCGTTTGGAATCTGCATCACCTGACCACTGTCGTGTCCATAAACATCTTCTGGCAGATATGGACATCGCACTTACTCTTGATGCCAGAGTGCAAATATCCCTCTGTGCATCTCGCATATATAGAAATGCATCCTTTAAATGCTCTATAGTCAATAAAATACTGTCCCTGTCAAGGGTATCAATATTTTTAGTCAGGGAATCCGACCAAGCCACCCCAGCTCTGCACATCCAGGCTGAGGCGATCGCTGGTCGCAGTATAACACCAGTATGTGTGTATATACTTTTATATGATATTTTCCAGCCTCCTGTCAGCTGGTTCCTTGAGGACGGCCCTATATATAGACGGTACCGCCACTTGTTTTGATAAGCGTGTGAGCGCCTTATCCACCCTAAGGGGTGTTTCCCAACGCGCCCTAACTTCTGGCGGGGAAGGGTATACCGCCAATAATTTTCTATCGGGGGGAACCCACGCATCATCACACACTTCATTTAATTTATCTGATTCAGGAAAAACTACAGGTAGTTTTTTCACATCCCACATAATACCCTCTTTTGTGGTACTTGTAGTATCAGAAATATGTAACCCCTCCTTCATTGCCCTTAACGTGTGGCCCTAATAAGGAATACGTTTGTTTATTCACCGTCGACACTGGATTCAGTGTCCGTGTCTGTGTCGACCGACTAAGGTAAACGGGCGTTTTAAAACCCCTGACGGTGTTTTTGAGACGTCTGGACCGGTACTAATTGTTTGTCGGCCGTCTCATGTCGTCAACCGACCTTGCAGCGTGTTGACATTATCACGTAATTCCCTAAATAAGCCATCCATTCCGGTGTCGACTCCCTAGAGAGTGACATCACCATTACAGGCAATTGCTCCGCCTCCTCACCAACATCGTCCTCATACATGTCGACACACGTACCGACACACAGCACACACACAGGGAATGCTCTGATAGAGGACAGGACCCACTAGCCCTTTGGAGAGACAGAGGGAGAGTTTGCCAGCACACACCAAAAAACGCTATAATTATATAGGGACAACCTTATATAAGTGTTTTCCCTTATAGCATCTTTTTATATATTTCTAACGCCAAATTAGTGCCCCCCCTCTCTGTTTTAACCCTGTTTCTGTAGTGCAGTGCAGGGGAGAGCCTGGGAGCCTTCCCTCCAGCCTTTCTGTGAGGGAAAATGGCGCTGTGTGCTGAGGAGATAGGCCCCGCCCCTTTTTCGGCGGGCTCGTCTCCCGCTCTTCAACGGATTCTGGCAGGGGTTAAATATCTCCATATAGCCCCCGGAGGCTATATGTGAGGTATTTTTTGCCAAAAAATAGGTTTACATTGCCTCCCAGGGCGCCCCCCTCCCAGCGCCCTGCACCCTCAGTGACTGCTGTGTGAAGTGTGCTGAGAGCAATGGCGCACAGCTGCAGTGCTGTGCGCTACCTTAAGAAGACTGAGGAGTCTTCTGCCGCCGATTCTGGACCTTCTTCTCTTTTCAGCATCTGCAAGGGGGCCGGCGGCGAGGCTCCGGTGACCATCCAGGCTGTACCTGTGATCGTCCCTCTGGAGCTAATGTCCAGTAGCCAAAGAAGCCAATCCATCCTGCACGCAGGTGAGTTCACTTCTTCTCCCCTAAGTCCCTCGTTGCAGTGATCCTGTTGCCAGCAGGACTCACTGTAAAATAAAAAACCTAAGCTAAACTTTTCTAAGCAGCTCTTTAGGAGAGCCACCTAGATTGCACCCTTCTCGGCCGGGCACAAAAATCTAACTGAGGCTTGGAGGAGGGTCATAGGGGGAGGAGCCAGTGCACACCACCTGATCCTAAAGCTTTACTTTTTGTGCCCTGTCTCCTGCGGAGCCGCTATTCCCCATGGTCCTTTCAGGAACCCCAGCATCCACTAGGACGATAGAGAAAATGGGTTATATGTAAAATGGATTTTCGTTTATTTTGCTTTTATAGGGGTCAATTCAATGTGGCTTGAATAGCGCAAAGAATTAGATCTATTAGATCTATATATCCCGGTGCTATTCAATTCAGCACGATGACACCCGATAAGAGGCTTTATCATCGCACCCCTCCGGCCGTGCGAGCAGAAATCCGACAAAAGTGGTGGAGCAGTGCTGTTTTCTACCCTTAGCGCAGTAGAAACAGCTTCGTGCTGGGCACTTAAGTCGGAGAATGCCGGTTCTTGTGACAAAACACCCTGTTTAGTCTGCGAGTACCGGCCTTCAACATAACAATGTGCTAATTTCCGGTGCTATTCGATTAACGCTGCATTTTTAAAAAAAAATTTTAAATAATGTAACGCTCAGCTGCCATCAATTCTCAGCTCTCGATGTGTAACTGTGCGTAGCAGCATTCCGGTACAATACCATCCCACGTAATCCAGCACACTTCTATGAGTTCTGGGGCATTCAGAAATCTTGGTGTTCGCCAGGTGTTGGAATGAAAATAGTAAAAACTGGCAATTCGCGCTCAGTGCCACGAACTGTATACCATCTTAAATATTATTAATCAACACCATATAAATGCTTAATTTTTATTATATTAAGCAGGACCTTTGTTTAAAAGCACCGCTATGTGCAGGTCAGGTGTCTCTATAAAATCCAAGTATCCCTTATGAGGCCAAGAGAGACTAAACAAGGCAGTTTTAATATCTAATTCCATTGCCGTTCTAAATCCATCGGTCAAAGCTTTCGATGATCAGTGGCTTTAACAAACCGTGTGTTAATAAATCAGGCTCCAAGTCAGTCTTTAAAAAGAAAAATAAATTCATTAATTTACTGGAGGGTTAGGTCGTGTCTGAAGTTGCATCAGTATCTCACGGAAAACTTCAATTTTATATTACAGCTCAATGGCATCAATGTTACTAAAGGTAGTGTGCCCTGTATAATTTAAAAACATGTTTATAGAATGGACCCATATTAAGCATCACGTGGTGCTACGGAGGATACTATGGGAGCGACAAAATAGTTTTTGTGCCCACACTCGTGGCCTATCATCCCTTTACACTGAACTTGATCATGACGGTTGGCACACATAACTGGATGCCCACTGCTTTTTCCCGTATGTTATGCACAATACAAGTGGGTGTGCTGGTAAAACGCACCCAAAAGCCAGACTGCTTGCACGTCTGCTCACTACCTCAGGAGGTGGTGAGCAGAAATAATGGGCATCTGCGGTAATCTCATCCAATCGGGACAACAATTAAATACCCCACAATGGAACCAAAAAGTGCCAAATACCCCACACACTATTAACTGGCAAAGGGTGTCAAAGAAAATTACAGACATCCCCAAATAATTTGAGGGGAACAGGTACAAGAACTGTACGTTCAGTTAAAGGGTTAATCACTTGCATTTAACTTCTGTGCACAAATAAGAGATAAAAGCTTCCACCTGAACAGTCACCACCCGGAAAAGTCACCTATAATGAGGGAAACGTGTCTCAAATACATTGGAGGACTCTCAAACTAAAACGGCTTTTTAAGGAGAAGCTATTTTAAAAGGTAGCTGGAAAAGTGACAGCTCCTTACACAGGAGGAGTGACCCTGAAAACCAGCACCTGAGTCAACAAAAGATTTTTCTCCCAGCTTCTGTAACAAAAAGATAAATAAAAAAATACAAAATGAATAATGTTTTTTTTTTCTCTTTACAGCGTGAATGCTTTCTAGCTGTGACTTTGGTCAAGGTCTAAGCTATATTTAAGAGGAGATTAATGGAATTTCATGGTGCAGCCCTTCTCCCCACACAACACCGCTCCTGTGACAGCAGGTTACATGTAAACATTAGGCTTTGGAGAGATGACATCTAACAGGTACAGGTGACAAACTTGTGTTACAAAACTCTAGAACCTCTCTGCAGATACACAAGTGAAGGGTAAACCTAGCGCAGAACCCAAACTCCGGTATGTACAGATAGGCCTTTTGTGGATCTCCAGCTGTTCTTTTTAAAAAAATGTGTTTCTGAATAGTCCTACAAAAGGTACAAAATAAATCACATGAATTTACGGATATAAATATTAAAATCTGTAACATTGCCGCCTCCCTGTGCAGCAATCATTCTACCCAACTGGATTCCTACCCGAAAGCCTGAAATATCATGTCCACAGAAGACCACATTTGCTTGGTGTCTTCAGCCACCACAACACTCAGATGTTAAGCCATGTGCATCACTCCCAGGGGGAGATGTGTCAAACCTTGGAGATGCAGATAAAGTGGATATAGATAAAGTACCAGTACTTGTCATTGTACAGGCAGTGCTTGAAAAATGACAGAAACCGACTGATTAGTACTTTGGGGTCTTATCACCGCCCGATCTCCCGTCTAAATTTGCAGGAGACTACAGGGGCGATATTCAATTGATGCTTGTTAACACGCAGATCACACCCATTAGTGTTGGGTTTAGCAACGTAAATGGGTGTGAATGCTTAAAGTGCTGTTTGGGTGCCCAAACAGGTTACTTCGCTCACATTTCAGCTCTCCACCCCCAGGGGGGTTTGAGCTAAAATGCCATCACCGGCAGCTGGTCACGCTCGAAAGGAGCCAACAATTGAATAGGTACACCAAGTGCGCAGGAGGGTCAGCTGCAGGGATAACAATTAATTTCCTCCATATGTACTAAGCCTTGGAGAGAGATAAAGTGAATGGAGATAAAGGGGCAGCTTTAACAACCAGTGATATTCTTATCACTTGTTAAATCTGCCCTGAAGTACCAACCAACCAGTTCCCGTCATTCTTCAAACATAGGGCTAGATGTGTCATCACTTGGAGCAAAAAAATGGAGAGAGAATTATAGTACCAGCCAATCAAGTCCTAAATACCATGCTACAGGCTTTGTTGGAAAAATGGCAGATAGGAGCTGGTTGGCTGTTTCTCTCTCAATTTTATCACTCTCAAAGCGACGACGTATCTAGCCCTAGACTGTAACACGGTAGTTAGGAGCTTATTGGCTGGTACTTTATCTCTCCAAGGTTTTGTAAACAGACCCCTTTAAATCTTCCCACACCCAATATCACTAGCACCTTTAGCATAGCTCCTTGTTCGCGGGAAAGTATTGGACAATGCATTTCCCCTTTTGAAGTTTGTGTATAATCACAATTACATTTCACCTTGGATTTATGGAACATCCATCAATTTGCAAGTAATGCAAACTAATTAACTTTGAGTTTGCACTATTCCCGACATTACAGAACTACAAGGTCAGTATTTTTTACTTGATCAGTTCATAAAATACACCCGTCTCTGGCAGTATTTGGGGCAGTGGGGGAGGTTGCTGATACTGCTTGGATGCCAGAGTTAATGATAAAATAAATATACTACACACTAAAATAGACGTTGTATACAATCTTTCCATAAAATAAGAATGCGTTCGAACAGAGTTTTGAACGCAACAAGGGAGGTTTAATGGACATGAGAAGCCTAATCAAATTACAGGCCTCATTCTCGCCAGAATGTGCTCAGCATACAACAGCGGTCCCCAACTCCAGTCCCCAAGTACCCCCAACAGATCATGTTTTCTGGATGTATTTACAAATGCGCAGGTAAGTTTATCGATTTTGCAGAGTCCTTAATTAACCCACCTGCTTCCATAGGAAGAAATCCCTGAAAAACATGCCGTGTTGGGAGTACTTGAACACTGGAGAACCACTGGCATGCAACACTGTTGATACCCAGGGGGAGATTAAATAGTTTTTCTTGCCGGCAGTCACTAGATGGTACCAAACGGAGCTATTGAATTGTAGCTTCATTCAGGCGACATGACTGCATTTCAGCAAGGGGGGGGGGGGGGGGGGGGAGGAGAATGGGCTGACATGCGCAAAAAGTGACCCGTTTCGGCGCCCATAATTCCCTTTTTACGATCATGGCCAGCACTTTGGTCGTGTTAAACTTGACCTCTGTGGTTGCTGTAAGGGCGATATAATAGATCAATTGAATATAGGCACGCAATCTGTCACTTTAGACGGACGATTAGGAGCAATAACACAACTGAATATGGGCCCCAATGTTACAAAGTAGCCCTCTGGCATGGGCGAACAAAATAACAATGAAATCAAGCATGATCTGAAAAATCTAGGGGCCAGGTAAGCTGTGCACCCACTTGCATTTAGTGAAACAAGCCCAGAAGGAAGGGACTTTAGGGACAGGTTTCTTGACACTCCACAGCAGTGCGCGCATAGATGATTTCACAGAATTACGGGAAATAAGTAGCTTATGTTGATAATTTAGATTAAGCCATTAATGCACTTTTTCTCCTGACAAGAAATCCAGAAAACATGCAGGGAAGGGGGGTGGGGGGTGTATTTACTGACAGCAACCAATGATGAATCTAGCAAAATGCAGACTGCAGTAACAGCAATATAACAGCCATGAAACAGCCATGGGGTGTGGGAAAACATTCATTAAAAGAAGGAACATTGCAGTTAGAGAACAGGCACAAGAGAGCAGCTATTTGCTGTCGCTCCTGGCTGCACATGACGACCTCTGCTAGCTGGGAAGAACGACTAATCCTCCATAGTATAGCAGGCAGTGAGCCAAGCCAATCCCAGGGAGACAGCTCACACTCTACTCTCATATCTGAGAACTAATGCTTCTCGCTTGATTAAAATCCATGTGATTCTCTCGCAGGTATCATGAAAGTTTCAGCGAGCCCACAAGGGTCTTTCTTGCGCTCGCCCCGCTGCCGGCATTCTGGCGGTCGGGATCCCGGTGCTGGTATGCTGGGCACCGGGATCCCTACAGCCGGCAAAGTGTAGTAGACACTTTCTAACATTATGTTTAACCCTTCCCATCACCCTATACAAAAACGTATAATTATTCACCAACACTTCTTCACACATTACGCAATTGGACCATCACATATGGGTTTACATCTTTTGCCCCATTTGGCAGGTCAATGCGCCACATTAAGGCATTAAGTGGAAATTCAACTGTTTTCGGGTGTGTGTAAGGTAATGATGACCGACAGGCAATATTTAATTGCTCCGCAGATGAGCGCAAGTGCAGCAGGCACCCAGAATGCACTGGCTTTAAATCTGTAAATGGCCTCAACCAGTGCAAACTACTGGGCGCACTCCTGAAATGGCTACTAGTGTACACTGCCGCTCCAGGAACTTTTAGTGGACACAGACGCATGCAGACGCACCGGTCATACAGACGCCTGTACTGCAACCGGATCTCTTAGCGGTAGTGCTTAGTGTATACAGACGCAGCGGCTACGCTGCGACAGAGAACCCCTCGTGGTAGTGTCTGAGACGGAAGTGAGGCATTCAGTTCATGGTGGGAGACCGACGGAAACTGGTCATGAACTGGGGGGAGGGGCGACCAGGAGAGCTTCTGACTCCCCACCACTGAAATCAACCCTAGGGATCGCAGCCTCCTACTACTCCTGGTGCTTTATGATCCCTAAGGCCTAGTGCTAGAGCACCCGTGGTGGTGGCGCGCCAGCTACTGTTTGGTAGTCTACTCCCAAACAGAGCGGCTGTGTCTGGATTCCCCTTTTAAGTGGAACCGATGCCTTACCTTCTCCCCGTGCTCCGGCCACAGCCTGGTAATGTCTGCTGGACCTGCTAGTAACATCCGACATAGACGCCTGTCGAGACAGCACCAGTACCGTGGGTAAGCGTTGTTGCGACCCGGCGGAGAGTTGTTGGAGCGACTCTTTCCAATATGCGTGTAAGACGCTGTTAGGAAAGATCACTCAGAAAACGTAGTAAGACTATAAAAATAAAGAAAGCTTAGGGCTGCCAAAAACAGCAGTCCTCTGACCATGGTCCGGCTCCTGCCGCACCAAACAAAAAAATAAGAATTTACTTACCGATAATTCTATTTCTCGGAGTCCGTAGTGGATGCTGGGGTTCCTGAAAGGACCATGGGGAATAGCGGCTCCGCAGGAGACAGGGCACAAAAAAGTAAAGCTTTTACCAGATCAGGTGGTGTGCACTGGCTCCTCCCCCTATGACCCTCCTCCAGACTCCAGTTAGGTACTGTGCCCGGACGAGCGTACACAATAAGGGAGGCAATTTGAATCCCGGGTAAGACTCATACCAGCCACACCAATCACACCGTACAACTTGTGATCTAAACCCAGTTAACAGTATGATAACAGAAAGAGCCTCTTAAAGATGGCTCCTTAACAATATAACCCGAATTTGTTAACAATAACTATGTACAGTATTGCAGATAATCCGCACTTGGGATGGGCGCCCAGCATCCACTACGGACTCCGAGAAATAGAATTATCGGTAAGTAAATTCTTATTTTCTCTATCGTCCTAAGTGGATGCTGGGGTTCCTGAAAGGACCATGGGGATTATACCAAAGCTCCCAAACGGGCGGGAGAGTGCGGATGACTCTGCAGCACCGAATGAGAGAATTCCAAGTCCTCTTTTGCCAGGGTATCAAATTTGTAGAATTTTACAAACGTGTTTTCCCCCGACCACGTAGCTGCTCGACAGAATTGTAATGCCGAGACCCCTCGGGCAGCCGCCCAAGATGAGCCCACCTTCCTTGTGGAATGGGCCTTAACAGATTTAGGCTGTGGCAGGCCTGCCACAGAATGAGCAAGTTGAATTGTGTTACAAATCCAACGAGCAATCGTCTGCTTAGAAGCAGGGGCACCCAACTTGTTGGGTGCATATAGTATCAACAGCGAGTCAGATTTTCTGACTTCAGCCGTCCTTGAAATGTATATTTTTAAGGCTCTGACAACGTCCAACAACTTGGAGTCCTCCAAGTCGCCAGTGGCCGCAGGCACCACAATAGGTTGGTTCAGGTGAAACGCTGATACCACCTTAGGGAGAAAATGCGGACGAGTCCTCAGTTCTGCCCTATCCGAATGGAAGATTAGATAAGGGCTTTTATAAGATAAAGCCGCCAATTCAGATACTCTCCTGGCGGAAGCCAGGGCCAGTAACATAGTCACTTTCCATGTGAGATATTTAAAATCCACCTTTTTCAATGGTTCAAACCAATGGGATTTGAGGAAATCTAAAACTACATTTAGATCCCACGGTGCCACCGGAGGCACCACAGGAGGCTGTATATGCAGTACTCCTTTAACAAAAGTCTGTACCTCAGGAACTGAGGCCAATTCTTTTTGGAAGAATATTGACAGGGCCGAAATTTGAACCTTAATAGATCTCAATTTGAGACCCATAGACAATCCTGATTGTAGGAAATGTAGGAAACGACCCAGTTGAAATTCCTCCGTCGGAACACTCCGATCCTCGCACCACGCGACATATTTTCGCCAAATGCGGTGATAATGTTTCGCGGTGACTTCCTTCCTTGCCTTAATCAAGGTAGGAATGACTTCTTCTGGAATGCCTTTCCCTTTTAGGATCTGGCGTTCATCAAACGCAGCCGCGGTAAGTCTTGAAAGAGACAGGGACCCTGTTGTAGCAGGTCCCTTCTCAGAAGTAGAGGGCACGGGTCGTCCGTGACCAACTCTTGAAGTTCCGGGTACCAAGTCCTTCTTGGCCAATCCGGAGCCACTAGTATTGTTCTTACTCCTCCTCACCGTATAATCTTCAATACCTTTGGTATGAGAGGCAGAGGAGGAAACACATATACTGATTTGTACACCCAAGGTGTTACCAGTGCGTCCACAGCTATTGCCTGTGGATCTCTTGACCTGGCGCAATACTTGTCCAGTTTCTTGTTGAGGCGAGACGCCATCATGTCTACCATTGGTCTTTCCCAACAGTTTATTAGCATGTGGAAGACTTCTGGATGAAGACCCCCCTCTCCCGGGTGAATATCGTGTCTGCTGAGGAAGTCTGCTTCCCAGTTGTCCACGCCCGGGAAGAACACTGCTGACAGTGCTATTACGTGATTCTCCGCCCAGCGAAGAATCTTGGCAGCTTCTGCCATTGCACTCCTGCTTCTTGTGCCGCCCTGTCTGTTTACATGGGCGACCGCCGTGATGTTGTCCGACTGAATCAACACCGGTTTTCCTTGCAGGAGTGGTTCCGCCTGGCTTAGAGCATTTTGGATTGCTCTTAGTACCAGAATGTTTATGTGAAGAGACTTTTCCAGGTTCGTCCATACCCCCTGGAAGTTTCTTCCTTGTGTGACTGCTCCCCAACCTCTCAGGCTGGCGTCCGTGGTCACCAGGATCAAATCCTGTATGCCGAATCTGCGGCCCTCCAATAGATGAGCCTTTTGCAACCACCACAGAAGATATACCCTTGTCCTTGGCGACAGGGTTATTCGCAGGTGCATCTGAGGATGCGACCCTGACCATTTGTCCAACAGATCCCTTTGGAAAATTCTTGCATGGAATCTGCCGAATGGAATTGCTTCGTAAAAAGCCACCATTTTTCCCAGGACTCTTGTGCATTGATGTACAGACACCTTTCCTGGTTTTAGGAGGTTCCTGACAGGTCGGATAACTCCTTGGCTTTTTCCTCGGGAAGAAAAACCTTTTTCTGAACCGTGTCCAGAATCATCCCTAGGAACAGCAGACGTATCGTCGGAAAACAGCTGCGATTCTTGGAATATTTAGAATCCAGTCGTGCCGTCGAAGAACTACTTTAGATAGTGCTCTTCCGACCTCCAACTGTTCTCTGGAACTTGCCCTTTTTAGGTCGTGCAAGTAAGGGATAATTTAGATGCCTTTTTTCTTTGAAGAAACATCTTTTCGGCCATTACCTTGGTAAAAAGGCCCGGGGTGCCGTGGATAATTCAAACGGCATCGTCTGAAACTGATATTGACAGTTCTGTACCACGAACCAGAGGTACCCTTGATGAGAAGGACAAAATTTGGACATGGAGGTAATCCTTGATGTCCAGGGACACCATATAGTCCCCTTTTTTCCGGTTCGCTATCACTGCTCTGAGTGACTTTATCTCGATTTGAACCTTTTATGTAAGTGTTCAAAACATTTTAGATTTAGACTATGTGTCACCAAGCCGTCTGGCTTCAGTACCACAATATAGTGTGGAAAAATAATACCCTTTTCCTTGTCGTAGGAGGGGTACTTTGATTATCACCTGCTGGATATACAGCTTGTGAATTGTTTCCAATGCTGCCTCCCTGTCGGAGGGAGCCGTTGGTAAAGCAGACTTCAGGAACCTGCGAGGAGAAGATGTCTCGACTCTCCAATCTTTACCCCTGGGATAATACTCGTACGATCTAGGGGTCAACTTGCGAGTGATCCCACTGCGCCCTGAGACTCTTGAGACTACCCCCCCACCTTGAGTCCGCTTGCACGGCCCCAGCGTCATGCTGAGGACTTGGCAGACGCGGTGGAGGGCTTCTTTTCCTGGGAAAGGGCTGCCTGCTGCAGTCTACTTCCCTTACCTCTATGTCTGGGCAGATATGACTGGCCTTTTGCCTGCATGCCCTCATGGGAAAGGAAAGATTGAGGCTGAAAAGACGGTGTCTTTTTTAGCTGAGATGTAACTTGGGGTAAAAAAGGTTGGATTTCCCAGCTGTTGCTGTGGTCCCCAGGTCCGATGGACCGACCCCCAAATAACTCCTTCCCTTTATACAGCAATACTTCCATCTGCCGTATGGGATCTGTATCACCTGACCACTGTCGTGTCCCTGACATCTTCTGGGAGATATGGACAACGCACTTATCTTGATGCCAGAGAGCAAATATCCCTCTGTGCATCTCACATACATATATATAGAATGCATCCTATTAAATGCTCTACATGAATAAAATATTTTCAGTCAGGGAATCCGACCAAGCCAACCCAGCACTGCATCTCCAGGCTGATGGCGATCGCTGGTCGCAGTATAACCACCGTATGTGTGTATATACTTTTTAGGATATTTTTCCAGCTTCCTATCAGCTGGCTCCTTGAGGGCGGCCGTATCTGGAGACGGTAACGCCACTTGATAAGCGTGTGAGCGCCTTATCACCCTAAGGGGTGTTTCCCAACGTACCCTAATTTCTGGCGGGAAAGGGTATAACGCCAATATTTGCTATCGGGGTAACCCTACGCATCATCACACACTTCATTTTATTTTATCTGATTCAGGAAAAACTACAGGTAGTTTTTTCCACTCCCACATAATACCCTTTCTTGTGGTACTTGTAGTATCAGAAACACGTAACACCTCCTTCATTGCCCTTAACGTGTGGCCCTAATGAGAAATACGTTTGTTTATTCACCGTCGACACTGTATTCAGTGTCCGTGTCTGTGTCTGTGTCGACCGACTGAGGTAAATGGGCGTTTTTTAAAAACCCCTGACGGTGTTTCTGAGACGCCTGGACCGGTCCTAATAGATTGTCGGCCGTCTCATGTCGTCAACCGACCTTGCAGCGTGTTGACATTCTCACGTAATTCTCTAAATAAGCCATCCATTCCGGTGTCGACTCCCTAGAGAGTGACATCACCATTACAGGCAATTTCTCCGCCTCCTCACCAACATCGTCCTCATACATGTCGACACACACGTACCGACACACAGCACACACACCGGGAATGCTCTGACAGAGGACAGGACCCACTAGCCCTTTGGGGAGACAGAGGGAGAGTCTGCCAGCACACACCAAAAACGCTATAATTATATAGGGACAACCTTATATAAGTGTTTCTCCCTTATAGCATCTTTTATATATATACAATATCGCCAAAATCAGTGCCCCCCCTCTCTGTTTTAACCCTGTTTCTGTAGTGCAGTGCAGGGGAGAGCCTGGGAGCCTTCTCTCCAGCTTTTCTGTGAGAGAAAATGGCGCTGTGTGCTGAGGAGATAGGCCCCGCCCCTTTTACGGCGGGCTCGTCTCCCGCTATTTTTGAAGTTAGGCAGGGGTTAAATATCTCCATATAGCCTCTGTGGGCTATATGTGAGGTATTTTTTGCCTCTAATAAGGTTTTTATTTGCCTCTCAGAGCGCCCCCCCCAGCGCTCTGCACCCTCAGTGACTGTTGTGTGAAGTGTGCTGAGAGGAAAATGGCGCACAGCTGCAGTGCTGTGCGCTACCTTTATGAAGACTCAGGAGTCTTCAGCCGCCGATTTTGGACCTCTTCTCTCTTCAGCATCTGCAAGGGGGCCGGCGGCGCGGCTCCGGTGACCATCCAGGCTGTACCTGTGATCGTCCCTCTGGAGCTAGTGTCCAGTAGCCAAGCAGCAAATCCACTCTGCACGCAGGTGAGTTCACTACTTCTCCCCTAAGTCCCTCGTTGCAGTGATCCTGTTGCCAGCAGGACTCACTGTAAAGTAAAAAACCTAAGCTAAACTTTCTCTAAGCAGCTCTTTAGGAGAGCCACCTAGATTGCACCCTTCTCGTTCGGGCACAAAATCTAACTGGAGTCTGGAGGAGGGTCATAGGGGGAGGAGCCAGTGCACACCACCTGATCTGGTAAAAGCTTTACTTTTTTGTGCCCTGTCTCCTGCGGAGCCGCTATTCCCCATGGTCCTTTCAGGAACCCCAGCATCCACTTAGGACGATAGAGAAAAACTGATTTGCCTGAGCCAGTGATATATGGACGGGCCCGTTACATCCTGGGAGGATTGAAAGCTTGTGATTGTTTGGTGCCAATCCGCTATCGCTCCATCATATCCCATTGTTATCCTGTGGATAACCTGTGTACCCTGCCGGAGAAATGGCAGTTTGGGCGGCCAAGCCCGACTTTGGTTGATATTCCGCTTGTCACCTCAGGAGGGTGTGAGCAGAACTAATGGGCACCCATCGGAACAACCTACTAAACAGTTCACTTCAGACCGCAACTATGGGTGACCAAAAACAACTTGATACCAAGTAACGTATCAGTTTTCATTCACTCGGTACATTTAAAATATCATACTAATCACATTAGTGGGCAGACTAAATTAAGACACGAGTTTAAACATATCCTGAAAGCCATTCTAGTGTTTGCTTGCTGTTAATTAAGGGGAGTATTCAATTAGTGTCATTTATTCGCCTTTTTTAGAGCTAATGGGGATTTGCCCTATGCAATAGCAGGGACGTTTTTTCACCTAGGCGAAACATTTGACAGGAGCGTAACACTGATGATTTTGAGGCATTTTTGGCTAATGCCTTTGCACTAAAATGAAAAAAGTTTAAAGGCATTGGCGAAAATGGCCCGCAACAAACTATGCAGTGGGAGGGGGGTAAATTCCATAGGTCCGAAATTGCCGGAAACCAATTGAATACCCCCTAAATCTGCCACCAGTAATTTCCGCATTATAACACTTCCAATTTTCCTACAAAACACTTTTGGCCAAGTCAACTTATACATTTTTTTTTTACTATTGTGTGACCCACTGCTACTTAATGACCATCCTCATGCCATCGTAACAGCTTATATTTTGATGATTTCTGTGAGAGGAACCAGTTGGATAACTGCCGATTCCGAAAAAACATCAAAGAATCCAAAAAACCATCAGCTGTTGGGGGCGCAGGGGGACTGCTGCTAAGAAACACTGCAGCAGGACCAACTACTGTACTTGTGGCTACTCCTGCATGAGTTAGGCCTGGGTGTGCACTGGGCCTTTTAGTCCAGTGCAACCAGCCACAAGGCTGCACTTATTGCAGCTTTCTGCTTGCACCCTCCCGAGGTGTACAATTCCACATCACTTGTCATGCAGCACAGTACCCGGATCATCTTTATGACAAGACGCAACGATTCTGCATCACAGTAACGCTTTCACTCCTGGGAATGAGCGCAATGGAAATTAGTCTTTTAAATGAAAAGGCTTTCAGGGAGAGAAAGCAAGACAATTATGGGATTTCATTGTCAGGTAATTCAAAAGACAAACTACACAAAAGAACGCCACTGTTCTAGTGTTCCTTCTGGAGTCTTACCTTATTACGAGTCATGCGCAGGAAACAAACAGACAAAACAATGCCATAAATATGCCAGCTTTCACAGCCACGAACACACCAAAAAGATCAGAGCACCAGAATAGCTACTGTATGTCTGTGTGATCGTAAGTCGGTAATATACACACACCATATGCTCCGGCAAATGTTATAAAGTCTACATATACCACAAATTACATAACCTTTACCTTGCGCAGCTGAAGATCCCCCTTTACTGAACACTTCCGGGGCTCAGTTATAACTCTTATCTTTTTACATAAAGCTCCAGGCGACAGTAGCACCAACTTAATGCTAGGTTCCTTTATAATTAAATGTCCATGTGACTCAGGAACTACAATGAATTCCCTATGAATAATACAGAAAGTACAAGGCAACAGAATCATACTAGTGGGCTATGCTACAGTTTGCACAACACACAACTAACAACCACTGGACAGGATAACACACACAGCTTATTTAAGGGAAAATAAAAACTAGCAGCAAGAATGAAGTGCAGAAATGCATTTATCCTGGACATCTGAACCACAAGAAGTCTCCTCCACCCTTCATCTTTACTTCTAGAGATTAGAACGCCCCTCCTCTACAGACCCCACCCTACCATGAGTGATGGCTTCAGGTCTTCATCAATGGGCAGCTCTGCACAGACCCAGATACAGGAGATTGTGCACAGCAGCTTGCGAGGTGACGCTCCACCTCTCTGTTCCCCTCACCCATTGGTTTAGCTACAATGTACTCTGACTCCTGACAATAAACACACGCACATGCACTCCAACCGCAGTCACACAAGGGAGCCTCACAGCTGGCAAAATCCATGTTTCAGCAGCGTTCTCCCACAGCGAGGTCCAAGCCTGCGTCTCATGCCAGGAAGCTACAAACTCGGATTCCTCACGGCTCAGAATACCAGCTACATCAGTCGTCTTTAGCCCTGTAATGCGACCAGTTAATCCAGCACGATCTCTCTTCGTAATCTTGCCTGGCAGCTTTGGTAATTGCAGCGCATGTATCCCAACATACCTCAGTGCTGTTCCGTGGTGTAACCTGCACTAGCCCAACTTAACCCCACAGGTACAGCCGCCAAAGAGGCCGGATGCACAACTAGACCCATGACACTCGCAGCTGTGTCAATATGCCTGCGGCTCAGGCACAGAACACATTACTTATATACACCTTCAAATACAATACTTCTCATGAGTACTAGATGTCCCATACCTGGGTTGTATAAAAAGTGTACCTGTCACCTACACTAGTCGTTCTCAGCCTTAACCCTGATGTTTCCCCAACAGGTCATGTTTTGAGGATTCTCTGCCTGTGGAAGCAGGTGGGATAATTACTGACCCAGCAAAAATCAATTTACCTGTGCAGGATTAAAGAAATCCAGAAAACATGACCTGCTGGTGGTCTTTGAGGACTAGACTTCAAATTGAGGACACGTTACCCATGTTATGGTTTCAGAAATCTGGATATACTAAGACAAGTCGAGTAAGAAACACTCTGGGGTGATTCCATTGTTGAAACGGGCCCTTCACATTTTTTCTGGCTCTGAGCTCGACGAAGAAAAATGTGTGAAAAGCTAGACTAATATCACATTTCAGCTCAACTCTCCAGGCTTTTGGTGGGGGGGAGGGGGGGGGATTTAGGCAACTTCAGCTAGCACCTCAGGAGGCTGCAAGCTGAAATGTGTCTCCCCAGCTGCACGTGCACCCAAACGGAGCAACAATTGAATTGCTCTATTGGCCGCCATCTAGGGACGGCCAGGGAGAACAATTGATTCAGCCCCAGTCTGTCTTTGACAGCTTTGCCAGACAATTTTTTGGTTCTAGCTACCTACATGGGAAGCATAAATTGCTGCACCTGCTGAAAGTTAAACTACCTGAAAAGTTTAGACCAGGGGTATTCCATACCTTGCCAGTTTTACGTGCTAGGACTTGTAGTTCCGTAACAGCTAAGGTCATCATTTTGAATACCCCCGGTTTAGACACCCGGGGCGGGATGTGTCATGCACTGCATTTTGAATGCAATACATGCCGCCACTTAACACCTGCACGTCGTTCATTTTTCAGTATTTACAAAACACATCTTCTGATATGAGCTGTCCTTTGCATTCTGTGGACTTCTGATGCATAACGTCACTTAGCAGCCCTATAGAATTCTACAGGGACAGCAGTGCCGACAGGCTGTAGCCGATATCTAATGTTCACTGTAGAGTGCACTACAGGCAAGGCGCCACTGTGGGAAATTGGGCACTTCTGAGCGAGTCAAAGAAAGAAAAGGGCATGGCTGGCAGGAGGGGGCGTGACCTCAGTTGTCACTTTTGGGGGCGTGCCCAGATTACTGGGCTGCCCCCAAGACTTCCCCTTCACTCTGAATAGATGCACATGGAATCTATTCACCTACCGTGATTGCAAACCGCAACTGTTCCCACAGTGTCCCATGGATGGGGATGGCACAGGGCAAGCTGTTCCAGAAGGGTGCTGGCATTTAAAATAAGGCAGGGTGCTGCCCCCTGCTGAAACAGTCTAGCATGAGGACTAGATATCCACTGCAGACTACTTTAGTGACTACAGATGTGGGAAACCAAAGAAAACGTCAGTTTTCAGAGTTAATACATCAACTCCCAAGAGCAGATATTTTCATTGTTAAGGTTTATTCTTGAGCAAGAATCACCTTGCCCCCAAAAGTGAATGAAAATTAAATAGGAAAGCTTCATCAGTCTTCAACTATCCAAAGATACACAGTATGGGGGCAATCTGTATAGCCTCCAAGGAGAATTTGGATCACCCGCTATAGTGTGGCAAAATTTGTTAAGAAAATAAACCCGCTTCCTCCGGTATTGCCTGGGCCAAACGCTGGAATCTCAAACAGGGTACAAATAACACCATGGTCATTCTAATTTCACACCATCCTAGAACACACAATATAGAGCATATACACAATGCAATTTTCGAATGACCACACAACAGTACTGTGCGAGAGGACTAACCCCAATTGTTCCTCCTGTACAGCATTTGCACGACATTCATTACATCGTCCCATCTGAGGTGCTGATCAAATGGCATGTGGACATGAACAATCAGCATGATTCCGATTGACTTCAAAAGAAATACTGCACCGGGATCCCAAAACAGATGAAATGCTACTTACAGTGACGGTATTTTAACTTTTAATGTGCCCCTTTAGGAGCATGTTTAAAGCTATGGGGGTATTCAATTTTCCGCAGGCTTTACCACAAGGCTTAAACTCATAGGTAAATTGCCAAGAGCTATTTAAAAAAGCGGCCTGCGATAAGCCCGCAACTAGCCCCAAGGCACTACTTCCCACAGATCTTTTTATGGTGGGTGCAAGTACAAATCCGCTTAAGTGCTGCCTCGGGGATAGTCAAGGGCCGCCATCAGCTGGAAAAGACCAAAACCCAGATTGATTTCCAATGCTCCCAGGTGTTTTTTGGTGGTCGATAAAGCCCCAGACAAACAAAACACTGCAACAGTGAGACTCAAAATTGCTGTAAGTTTGGTAGGCAATCATATTTGGGTGGAAAAAATTGGAGCAATGTACATGAACACCTAACAATTTTAAACAGTCTATATCCCGTTAAATAAATGCACATCTATAACAAAAATGAGACCTAAATCAAAGACATTCAAAGACATCATTGCATACCATGAGGTAGCAGGTTTAGTACAAGTTTCATTCCTTTACATGGCTGACACTTTCCAACAGAGGGTGATAACGACGCTCCAGTAACAAACACGTTCTTTGCCATATCCAACGTGTTATAAAAACAGGTGTGTCCACCTTACACACACACACACACACACACACACACACACACACACACACACACAAGGGCTGCTGACAAGAGACGGTGACATACTAAGTAGTAAGAAGCAGATGTTAATTAATCCATGTTCACTTTTCAATGTGAACTTTTACGTTGTACAGTAAGTTCTGGGCATCAACAGAGTAAGTACATATACTACATATCCATGGGGTCGATTCTATTCGGCAACTAATGAATAGCGCCGGGAATTAGCTCCCGACGCTATTCAATTCAGCAACTAATTACCTGCAATTGTCGGGAATTCTTCTCTCATCCCCGGGGGATGAGAAGAGAAACCCGACAAAAGTGCTGCCTCGCGGCCGGCGCGAGGCTGATTCTGTCGGGAATCAGCCTCGCGCCGGGGAGTTAAGTCGGAGAATGCCCGTTCTCCCGACAATTCAACCTGTTTTGTCGGCGAGAACGGGCCATCGCCGACGTAACTAGTTGCTGAATTGAATAGCGTCGGGAGCTAATTCCCGGCGCTATTCATTAGTTGCCGAATAGAATCGACCCCCATGAGTCTGTGCTTGTTGAACATCTCAGTCTGGGATACGGTCATTAGGTCGACATGTACTAGGTAGACAGGTCAAAAGGTTGACAGGAGTTATTCACTTTTTTTCTCTTCATTTTTGGACTTTCATACTTTACGATCCACGTGGACTACAATTGGGAACGGTAACCTGTGCAGAGTGCAGCGGAAGCGGAGCGAGGCATCTTGCCCAAAGCACGGCGAGCAAAGACGGTGCACTAATTGGGGTTCCCCATCACTTTACGAAGAAAACGACACCAAAAAAGGTACAAAAACTCATGTCGACCTTTTGACATGTCGACTTAGTACATGTCGACCTAATGACCCTGTTGACCAATAGTGGTTGACCTAATGAATGTCGACCCAACGACCCATACCCCTCAGTCCAAACAATGACATTAATGTGGCTGGAGCCCCTTTGCTCCAGCAACTTCCTCCACTCTTCTGGGAAGTGTCCTCCAGATCTTTTCAGCCACAAGAGCATTATGAGGATAGACATTGGGGACGATTCAATTCAGCAACAGTTGAGAATTAGCTCCCGACGCTATTCAATTCAGCTAAAGTTAAGTCGGAGAATGCCCGTTTTTGCCGACTTAACAGGTTGTTTTGTCGGGAGAACGGGCATTCTCCGACTTAACTACCCGCGGCGATGCTGATTCCCGACAGAATCAGCCTCGCGCGGCAGCTCTTTTGTCGGTTTTTTTTTTTTTTCTCCTCTCACCCCCCCGGGGCTGAGAGAAGAATTCCCGACAATTGAGGGTACCTAGTCGCTGTATTGAATAGCGCCGAGAGCCAATTCCCGGCGCTATTCAACTGTTGCTGAACTGAATCGACCCCATTGTGTTGTGTTGAATTGGAACACTGACTGTGAGCCAGACCTCATCACCCAACACCAAAGGTTTTCGAAGGGATTGAGGCGAGAACTATGGGGCCTATTTATCAAGGTGTTTTCCCTAAAATGATGCAGAAACTGCCGTTCTGTATCTGTGCTTTGCACTAAGAGCCTAATGCAGGAAACTTCACAGAAGTCTACTGAAGAAGGCTCCATAGCACTGCAGACTGCAATGATCTGACCCTTATGTACCAATTTACAAAAAAGTAAACCTTTTCAGAGTTTGACCCAGATGGTGTAATCTGCTTTATGCCTAGGGAGGCATATTCACAGGAGGTGGATCTTCCAATCCCCCACCTGCAGCCTCCGGCCGGCACAGGAAGCTCACGGTAGGCATGCCCCACAAATGTGAAGGCTCCTCCGATGAAGCTATGACCTAACTTGCAGGGACATCGCCTATTGCTACCAACATCCCTGCAAGTTACACTCCGTACATAGCATGGGCATTTTGTTTTAAAACTAAATTATCTATTGTAGGCATGTCCAAACTGCAGCCCTCCAGCTGTTGAGAAACTACACATCCCAGCATGCCCCGACGCAGCTTTAGCATTCTTTGGGGTCGATTCTATTCGGCAACTAATGAATAGCGCCGGGAATTAGCTCCCGACGCTATTCAATTCAGCAACTAATTACCTGCAATTGTCGGGAATTCTTCTCTCATCCCCGGGGGATGAGAGAAGAAACCCGACAAAAGTGCTGCCTCGCGGCCGGCGCGAGGCTGATTGTCGGGAATCTGCCTCGCGCCGTAAAGTCGGAGAATGCCCGTTCTCCCGACAATTCAACCTGTTTTGTCGGCGAGAACGGGCCATCGCCGACGTAACTAGTTGCTGAATTGAATAGCGTCGGGAGCTAATTCCCGGCGCTATTCATTAGTTGCCGAATAGAATCGACCCCTCTGACAGCAAAACTGTGTCAGGGCATGCTGGGATATGTAGTTTCACAACAGTTGGAGGGCCGCAGTTTGGACATGCCTGATCTACTGTGATACGGACCTTTAATAACTGTGGCAGTGTTGTTAATACATAGACCCCTATGTCCCCGTATCTCCAGTGAATGGAAATCCTAAAGCTAGAGCATACAATAACATTCCACGGCATTGTCTGCTCCCAACATTGTGACTACAATTTATTTTTTATTTATTTATTTTTTTGGGGGGGAGGGAATCATGTAGAACTGTACCAAACTTATTCCTCCTCCCACAAACTTTACAGTGGGCAGAAGGTATTTGTGCTGGAGGCTTTCTCTGGCATAACTAAACTGACAGGTGTTCAAGTGTAATTTACTGCCCCAGAGCAAAATGGCGGTGAGCACCAGTCCAGCCAATGTCAGGCATGGCACATGGTGATCTGATGCACGAGTGTGGCTGCTCACCCATGGAAACCTAACCCATTAAATCCCAAACAGTTCTGCAACTGACGTTGCTTCCAGAGGCAGTTTGGAACTTGGCAATCAGCATTTGGTGGTCACATTCGCTGGACTTGTGTAGTCCTCAACTTAGTGGGTGAGCTATTGTTCCTCCTAGATGTTTCCACTTATTCCACAACAACACTTACAGTTGGCCAGAGCAACTCTAGAATGGCAGGACAGTCCTACTGGAAAGGTGGCTTCCTGGGACAGTCCACGTTTAAAAAGTTTTCAGTTTAATTAAATCTATAGCTAATGTTTGACTATTGAGATTGCAAGTATGCATGCTTCATTACATGTGCTTGTTAGTAATGGCAAACGCAGTAATACAGTGAATCCATATGCCATATAGCAAAGTATAAACATTAATGGGGCACTTAGTTTTTTGGGCGCCATTCACAAGACAGATCAATTAATTTGTTGCTCCGTTCAGGCGCAAGCAGAAATGTGCAGCAAATTTGGGCTTTGTGCACATTTTCCTTGTTGCCAAATAGTTTAGATGTATTTAGCCACTTTACGCAACTAAATCCTGTTTATTTGGGTGCGCTCAGCGTGAAATCATAATGAGCGGGGCGATATGGTGTACTAAAACAATTGAATTCCCCCTAAAGCCACCTATTATGTAAAACTCTCCATAACAAAGTTAGGGGCAGTACCGTAACTAGGAATGCGTCGCACAGAGCGCATACCCTAAAACTGTACCTTTTTAATAGGTACAGTACCTTTTTTTTTATTATCTGTACCGATTTTTGGCTCTCTAAACTTCCATTTAAAGTATAGGAAAAGGCTATACCCGTGACCACGCCCACTTTTCTAATCTGTACCGATTTTTATGTGTAAAATGTTGGAGGGTATGAGAGCGCAGGGCAGCGCTTATACTTCCTGGTGCTAGCGGCACCAACCCCTCAGCATGACGGCATGCGTCTAAGGGGCGTAGGTAGCACAGGGAACACTACTGCCCTGTTACACAGCTGCCCAGGGGCTGTTCTATGGGGCTCCTCATTCTTCTCTAATAGCCCCAGGCAAAAACCACACCAGCTCGTATTGCAAGTTTGAGAACACGCTGCTCCATTTAATCTGAAGCCAAACTTTAAAGAATTGTAAGACTTATGCCCATTTCCCAGATACAGCACCAAGTCATTCATTCACACAGTTCTCATTATAGAGACAAGCCATATAGACATGCTTCTAATCTCAAATTTCTTTAAGGGTGACAGCCCCCCTCCCCCTTAACCACACCTAGGAAAAGGCACTCAGTAGCACAAGCAACCTCCACCTAAACACACACACACACACACACAATCCTCTACAAACAGAACATGTACAGCAGAATGCCTCTATGCCAAGCTCCAGCATACAAACTGACTGCCAATATCATAAGGCAACACCTCCCCATGGTAAAGTCACCTCGGAGTAGCTACAAATGAGTCAACATGACTGGTATGTGTTGTGAGAAGAACATGGTTACCCCTGAAAAGGAAATTAAAGGGTGTACACAAAGAAAACGGTCCTGACACAATCAAGGACCAGTAACCCCTGCAGTGTCATAGGGATGACAAACAAAACAAGCAAGACTTGCAGGCCAGTCAAACACAAGCCAGTCACCAGGGAGGCACTGTCCCAAACAAAAATAAGAATGTTTATTCTTTACACGGACATCACCATGTGTTTATTATCTGCATATTTTTATTTTTTTGTATGTGTGTGTGTGTGTGTGTGTGGGGGGGGGGGGGGGGGGGGGGGTGATGATTTAATTCCAAGGGAAGGCAATGTGAAGTTTAGTGATAGCACAATGCACCCACCTGCATTTCAAGGCAGCACTGCCATATGTTCACAGCCGGGCACCACACTGAGGGCGAGATGTTCTAAAGGGAAAATGCTCTAAAACCTCCTCTGGCTTCAGAGACCCTCAGGGTCCACCGTAGCGATGCTAATCGCATATGTACTAACACGTGATTAACATCACAGTGCGGTGACGGAGGCCCCCAGCAATACCTGTGAGAAGGTGTGCGGGGGTGTCCGTCACCTCCGGGAAGCAGGCAGCAGTCAGTCCCGGGCGCTGCCTCCTCCTCCTCCCTGCAGCCAGAAGGAGCAGTTTATCTTCCGGGAGCAGGGCTGCCTGGACGGAGGTATGCCGGGGGGATGGGTGTCGGCGTCAGCGGCGATGGGATGAAGCCCATAGGCTTCTATAGGGTATCGCCAACTTAAAACGCAGCGGCCGGGGGTTAGTACATATGAAAATGCTGTAAAAATCTGAGTACGGGTGTTTTACAGCATTTTCGCTTTAGTACATCCCGCCCTTAATCGGCCCCTTTAGGATTTAGGACCTGCTCCAAAAATCTGGTTCATCCGAGTTCAGGAAGGTGAAACTACTCTGATATACAACTAGAAGATTTGAGGTCACTAAAGCCAGTTAGATCTCCATATGGAAAGCTCAAAAAATAAATAAAAAAATTATAGAATATAAATAGATAGAGATATATATATATATATATATATATATCTCTCTCTATCTATATAGATCTATCTATCTATCTATATATATATATATATCTCTATCTATCTTTTACACTTACCGGTAAATCTATTTCTCGTAGTCCGTAGAGGATGCTGGGACTCCGTAAGGACCATGGGGAATAGACGGGCTCCGCAGGAGACCTGGGCACTTTAAGAAAGACTTTAGACTCTGGGTGTGCACTGGCTCCTCCCTCTATGCCCCTCCTCCAGACCTCAGTTAGAGAAACTGTGCCCAGAGGAGACGGACAGTACAAGGAAAGGATTTTTGTTAATCCAAGGGCAAGATTCATACCAGCCACACCAATCACACCGTATAACTTGTGATAAACTACCCAGTTAACAGTATGAACAAACAACATAGTCTCGGTCCAAACCGATGAACTATAATATAACTCTTATGTAAGCAATAACTATATACAAGTCTTGCAGAAGAAGTCCGCACTTGGGACGGGCGCCCAGCATCCTCTACGGACTACGAGAAATAGATTTACCGGTAAGTGTCAAATCTTATTTTCTCTAACGTCCTAGAGGATGCTGGGACTCCGTAAGGACCATGGGGATTATACCAAAGCTCCCAAACGGGCGGGAGAGTGCGGATGACTCTGCAGCACCGATTGAGCAAACAGGAGGTTCTCCTCAGCCAGGGTATCAAACTTATAGAATTTTGCAAAGGTGTTTGAACCCGACCAAGTAGCAGCTCGGCACAGCTGTAGTGCCGAGACCCCTCGGGCAGCCGCCCAAGACGAGCCCACCTTCCTAGCGGAAGGGGCCTTAACCGATCGTGTTACAGATCCAGCGAGCAATAGTCTGCTTTAAAAGCAGGCCCGCCAACTTTGTTGGCTGCATACAGGACGACCAGTGCTTCTGTTTTACTGATCCTAGCCGTTCTGGCCACGTAAATTTTCAAAGCCCTGACCACATCAAGGGACTCTAAATCCTCCAAGTCACGTGCCAATAGGTTGGTTCATATGAAAGGATGAGACCACCTTAGGCAGGAACTGAGGACGGGTCCGCAATTCCGCTCTATCCATATGGAAAACCAGATAAGGGCTTTTATGTGATAAAGCCGCCAATTCCAAAACTCGCCTAGCCGAAGCCAAGGCTAACAACATGACCACCTTCCAGGTGAGATATTTCAACTGCACTGTCTTAAGTGGTTCAAACCATTGTGACTTAAGGAAACTTAAGACCACGTTAAGGTTCCAAGGCGCCACCGGAGGTACAAAAGGAGGCTGAATATGCAGTACTCCCTTCACAAAAGTCTGTACTTCAGGTAATGAGGCCAATTCCTTTTGAAAGAAAATGGATAAGGCCGAAATCTGAACTTTTAATGGAGCCTAATTTTAGGTCCAAATTCACTCCAGTTTGTAGGAAGTGAAGAAAACGGCCCAGGTGGAATTCTTCCGTAGGAGCATTCCTGGCCTCACACCAAGAAACATATTTTCTCCATATTCGGTGATAATGTTTAGATGTCACGTCCTTCCTAGCCTTTATTAGCGTAGGAATGACCTCATCCGGAATACCTTTTTCCGCTAGGATCCGGCGTTCAACCATCATGCCGTCAAACGCAGCCGCGGTAAGCCTTGGAACAGACAGGGACCTTGTTGTAACAAGTCCTGCCTTAGAGGAAGAGGCCACGGATCTTCTGTTAGCATTTCTTGCAGATCCGGATACCAGGTCCTTCGTGGCCAATCTGGAACAATGAGAATTGTTCTCACTCCTCCTTTTCTTATTATCCTCAACACCTTGGGTATGAGAGGAAGAGGAGGAAACACATATACCGACTGGAACACCCACGGTGTCACTAGGGCGTCCACCGCTACCGCCTGAGGGTCTCTTGACCTGGCGCAATACCTTTGTAGCTTTTTGTTTAGACGGGATGCCATCATGTCTATTTGGGGTAGTCCCCACCGACTTGCAAACTGCGCAAAGACTTCCTGATGAAGTCCCCACTCTCCCGAATGTAGAGCGAAGTAAGATCTCCGCTTGACGTAGGGCGTTGTATATGGCCCTTCGTTCCAGGATGTTGATGTGAAGACAAGTCTCTTGACTTGACCAAAGTCCTTGGAAATTTCTTCCCCGTGCGACCGCTCCCCAACCTTGGAGGCTCGCGTCCGTGGTCTCCAGGATCCAGTCCTGAATGCCGAACCTGCGGCCCTCTAGAAGGTGAGCACTGTTTAGCCACCCCAGGAGAGATACTCTGGCCCTGGGGGACAGGGTGATCCGCTGACGCAATTGCAGATACGACCCGGACTAATTGTCCAATAGGTCCCATTGGAAGGCCCTTGCCGTATGGAATGGCTTCGTATGTTGCCAGCATCTTTCCCAGAACTTGAGTGCAATGATGTACGGACACTTGTTTTGGTTTCAACAAGTTCATGACTAGAGTCATGAGTTCCTGCACTTTTCCCTTCGGAAGAAAAACCCTTTTCTGGTCTGCGTCCAGAATCATGCCCAAGAAGGGCAGACGAGTCGTAGGATTCAGCTGCGACTTTGGAATATTGATAATCCAGCCGTGTCGCTGTAACACATTCAGTGAAAGTGATACGCTGCTCAGCAACTTCTCCCGTGATCTCGCTTTTATGAGATCGTCCAAGTACGGGATAATTGTGACACCCTGCTTGCGCAGGAGCACCATCATTTCCGCCATTACCTTAGTGAAAATTCTCGGGCCGTGGAAAGCCCAAACGGCAACGTCTGAAATTGGCAATGACAATCCTGTACCGCAAATCTCAGGTACTCCTGATGAGGATATATGGGGACATGCAGGTATGCATCCTTTATGTCCAGAGATACCAAAAAATCTCCCCCTTCTAGGCTGGCGATGACCACCCTGAGTGATTCCATCTTGAACTTGAACCGTTTTAAGTAAAGGTTCATGGGTTTTAAATTTAAAATGGTCTGACCGAACCGTCCGGTTTCGGAACTACAAACAGAGTTGAGTAGTACCCCTGCCCTCTGAAGCAGGGGAACCCCTACCACCACTTGTTGCAGACACAATTTTTGAATCGCATGTAACACTATCTCCCTTTCTCTATCGTCCTAGTGGATGCTGGGGTTCCTGAAAGGACCATGGGGAATAGCGGCTCCGCAGGAGACAGGGCACAAAAAGTAAAGCTTTTCCGATCAGGTGGTGTGCACTGGCTCCTCCCCCTATGACCCTCCTCCAGACTCCAGTTAGATTTTTGTGCCCGGCCGAGAAGGGTGCAATCTAGGTGGCTCTCCTAAAGAGCTGCTTAGAGAAAGTTTAGCTAGGTTTTTTTATGTTACAGTGATTCCTGCTGGCAACAGGATCACTGCAGCGAGGGACTGAGGGGAGAAGGAGTCAACTCACCTGCGTGCAGGATGGATTGGCTTCTTGGCTACTGGACATCAAGCTCCAGAGGGACGATCACAGGTACAGCCTGGATGGTCACCGGAGCCGCGCCGCCGGCCCCCTTGCAGATGCTGAAGACAGAAGAGGTCCAGAATCGGCGGCTGAAGACTCCTGCAGTCTTCTAAAGGTAGCGCACAGCACTGCAGCTGTGCGCCATTTTCCTCTCAGCACACTTCACACGGCAGTCACTGAGGGTGCAGGGCGCTGGGAGGGGGGCGCCCTGGGAGGCAAAATGAGTACCTATAAAGGCTAAAAATACCTCACATATAGCCCTAGAGGCTATATGGAGATATTTAACCCCTGCCTGATTTCTCAAAATAGCGGGAGACGAGCCCGCCGGAAAAGGGGCGGGGCCTATCTCCTCAGCACACGGCGCCATTTCCTCTCACAGCTCCGCTGGTCAGGACGGCTCCCAGGTCTCTCCCCTGCACTGCACTACAGAAACAGGGTAAAACAGAGAGGGGGGGCAAATTTATGGCGATATTTTTATATAACAAAGCAGCTATAGGGGAGCACTTATTATAAGGCTATCCCTGATATATATATAGCGCTTTTGGTGTGTGCTGGCAAACTCTCCCTCTGTCTCCCCAAAGGGCTAGTGGGTCCTGTCTTCATTAGGAGCATTCCCTGTGTGTCTGCTGTGTGTCGGTACGTGTGTGTCGACATGTATGAGGACGATATTGGTGTGGAGGCGGAGCAATTGCCAAATATGGGGATGTCACCTCCTAGGGGGTCGACACCAGAATGGATGCCTTTATTTATGGAACTACGGGATAGTGTCAACACGCTAAAGCAGTCGTTTGACGACATGAGACGGCCGGACAATCAATTAGTGCCTGTCCAGGCGACTCAAACACCGTCAGGGGCTGTGAAACGCCCTTTGCCTCAGTCGGTCGACACAGACCCAGACACAGGCGATGACTCCAGTGGTGACGGTGACGAATCAACCGTATTTTCCAGTAGGGCCACACGTTATATGATTTTGGCAATGAAGGAGGCGTTACATTTAGCTGATACTACAGGTACCACTAAACAGGGTATTATGTGGGGTATGAAAAAACTGCCTATAGTTTTTCCTGAATCAGAAGAACTAAATGACGTGTGTAATGAAGCGTGGGTTACCCCTGATAAAAAGCTGATAATTTCAAAGAAATTATTGGCATTATACCCTTTCCCGCCAGAGGTTAGGGAGCGCTGGGAAACACCTCCTAGGGTGGACAAGGCGCTAACACGCTTATCTAAACAAGTGGCGTTACCCTCTCCTGAGACGGCCGCACTTAAAGATCCATCAGATAGGAGGATGGAAAATATCCAAAAAAGTATATACACACATGCAGGTGTTATACTACGACCAGCTGTAGCAACTGCCTGGATGGGCAGTGCGGGGGTAGTTTGGTCAGAGTCCCTGATTGAAAATATTGATACCCTGGACAGGGACAATATTGTACTGTCGTTAGAACAAATAAAGGATGCGTTTCTTTATATGCGTGATGCACAGAGGGATATATGCACACTGGCATCACGGGTAAGTGCTATGTCCATTTCGGCCAGAAGAGCTTTATGGACGCGACAGTGGACAGGCGATGCGGATTCAAAACGGCATATGGAAGTTTTGCCGTATAAGGGGGAGGAGTTATTTGGAGTCGGTCTATCAGATTTGGTGGCCACGGCTACAGCCGGGAAATCCACCTTTCTACCTCAAGTCACTCCCCAACAGAAAAAGGCACCGACTTTTCAACCGCAGCCCTTTCGTTCCTTTAAAAATAAGAGAGCAAAGGGCTATTCATATTTGCCACGAGGCAAAGGTCGAGGGAAGAGACAGCAACACGCAGCTCCTTCCCAGGATCAGAAGCCCTCCCCGGCTTCTACAAAAGCCTCAGCATGACGCTGGGGCTTCTCAAGCGGACTCGGGGACGGTGGGCGGTCGTCTCAAAAATTACAGCGCGCAGTGGGCTCACTCGCAAGTAGATCCCTGGATCCTGCAGATAATATCTCAGGGATACAGGTTGGAATTAGAGACAGATCCACCTCGCCGTTTCCTGAAGTCTGCTTTACCAGCGTCCCCCTCCGAAAGGGAGACGGTGTTGGAAGCCATTCACAAGCTGTACTCTCAGCAGGTGATAGTCAAGGTACCTCTTCTGCAACAAGGGAAGGGGTATTATTCCACTCTTTTTGTGGTACCGAAGCCGGATGGCTCGGTAAGGCCTATTCTAAATCTGAAGTCCTTGAACCTGTACATAAAGAAGTTCAAGTTCAAAATGGAGTCACTCAGAGCAGTGATAGCGAACCTGGAAGAGGGGGACTTTATGGTATCCTTGGACATCAAGGATGCGTATCTCCACGTTCCAATTTACCCCTCACACCAGGGGTACCTCAGGTTCGTTGTACAAAACTGTCACTATCAGTTTCAGACGCTGCCGTTCGGATTGTCCACGGCACCTCGGATCTTTACAAAGGTAATGGCCGAGATGATGATTCTTCTTCGAAGAAAAGGCGTATTAATTATCCCATACTTGGACGATCTCCTAATAAGGGCGAGGTCCAGAGAACAGCTAGAGATGGGATTAGCACTGTCTCAAGAAGTGCTAAAACAGCACGGGTGGATTCTGAATATTCCAAAATCCCAGTTAATGCCGACAACTCGTCTGCTGTTCCTAGGGATGATTCTGGACACGGTTCAGAAAAAGGTTTTTCTCCCGGAGGAAAAAGCCAAGGAGTTATCCGAGCTTGTCAGGAACCTCCTAAAACCAGGAAAGGTGTCTGTACATCAATGCACAAGAGTCCTGGGAAAAATGGTGGCTTCTTACGAAGCGATTCCATTCGGCAGATTCCACGCAAGAATTTTCCAAAGGGATCTGTTGGACAAATGGTCAGGGTCGCATCTTCAGATGCACCTACGGATAACCCTGTCTCCAAGGACAAGGGTGTCTCTTCTGTGGTGGTTGCAGAGTGCTCATCTATTGGAGGGCCGCAGATTCGGCATACAGGATTGGATCCTGGTGACCACGGACGCCAGCCTGAGAGGCTGGGGAGCAGTCACACAAGGAAGAAACTTCCAGGGAGTATGGACGAGCCTGGAAACGTCTCTTCACATAAACATTCTGGAACTAAGAGCAATATACAATGCTCTAAACCAGGCAGAACCTCTGCTTCAGGGAAAACCGGTATTGATCCAGTCGGACAACATCACGGCAGTCGCCCATGTGAACAGACAGGGCGGCACAAGAAGCAGGAGGGCAATGGCAGAAGCTGCAAGGATTCTTCGCTGGGCAGAGAATCATGTGATAGCACTGTCAGCAGTGTTCATCCCGGGAGTGGACAACTGGGAAGCAGACTTCCTCAGCAGACACGATCTTCACCCGGGAGAGTGGGGACTTCATCCAGAAGTCTTCCACATGCTGGTAACCCGTTGGGAAAGACCAATGGTGGACATGATGGCGTCTCGCCTCAACAAAAAACTGGACAGGTATTGCGCCAGGTCAAGAGATCCGCAGGCAATAGCTGTGGACGCGCTGGTAACGCCTTGGGTGTACCAGTCGGTGTATGTGTTTCCTCCTCTGCCTCTCATACCAAAAGTATTGAGAATTATACGGCAAAGAGGCGTAAGAACGATACTAGTGGTTCCGGATTGGCCAAGGAGGACTTGGTACCCGGAACTTCAAGAGATGATCACGGAAGATCCGTGGCCTCTACCTCTAAGGAGGGACTTGCTTCAGCAGGGTCCCTGTCTGTTTCAAGACTTACCGCGGCTGCGTTTGACGGCATGGCGGTTGAATGCCGGATCCTAAAGGAAAAAGGCATGCCGGAAGAAGTCATTCCTACTTTGATTAAAGCAAGGAAGGAAGTAACCGTGCAACATTATCACCGAATTTGGCGAAAATATGTTGCGTGGTGCGAAGATCGGAGTGCTCCGACGGAGGAATTTCAACTGGGTCGATTCCTACATTTCCTGCAATCAGGATTGTCAATGGGTCTCAAATTGGGATCTATTAAGGTTCAAATTTCGGCCCTGTCGATTTTCTTTCAAAAAGAATTGGCTTCAGTCCCTGAAGTCCAGACCTTTGTTAAGGGAGTGCTGCATATACAGCCTCCTGTGGTGCCTCCAGTGGCACCGTGGGATCTAAATGTGGTTTTGGACTTCCTAAAATCTCATTGGTTTGAACCACTAAAAAAGGTGGATTTGAAATATCTCACATGGAAAGTAACCATGCTTCTAGCCCTGGCTTCGGCCAGGAGAGTGTCAGAACTGGCAGCTTTATCTTACAAAAGCCCATATCTGATTTTCCATTCGGACAGGGCAGAACTGCGGACTCGTCCGCATTTTCTCCCTAAGGTGGTGTCAGCATTTCATCTGAACCAGCCTATTGTAGTGCCTGCGGCTACAAGTGACTTGGAGGACTCCAAGTTACTGGACGTTGTCAGAGCATTAAAAATATATATTGCAAGGACAGCTGGAGTCAGAAAATCTGACTCGTTGTTTATATTGTATGCACCCAACAAGATGGGTGCTCCTGCGTCTAAACAGACGATTGCTCGTTGGATCTGTAGCACAATCCAACTTGCACATTCTGTGGCAGGCCTGCCACAGCCTAAATCTGTAAAGGCCCATTCCACAAGGAAGGTGGGCTCATCTTGGGCGGCTGCCCGAGGGGTCTCGGCATTACAACTTTGCCGAGCAGCTACGTGGTCAGGGGAGAACACGTTTGTAAAATTTTACAAATTTGATACTCTGGCTAAGGAGGACCTGGAGTTCTCTCATTCGGTGCTGCAGAGTCATCCGCACTCTCCCGCCCGTTTGGGAGCTTTGGTATAATCCCCATGGTCCTTTCAGGAACCCCAGCATCCACTAGGACGATAGAGAAAATAAGATTTTACTTACCGATAAATCTATTTCTCGGAGTCCGTAGTGGATGCTGGGCGCCCATCCCAAGTGCGGATTATCTGCATAAATTGTACATAGTTATTGTTAACTAATTCGGGTTATTGTTGAAGGAAGCCATCTTTCAGAGGCTCCGCTGTTATCATACTGTTAACTGGGTTTAGATCACAAGTTGTACGGTGTGATTGGTGTGGCTGGTATGAGTCTTACCCGGGATTCAAAATCCTCCCTTATTGTGTACGCTCGTCCGGGCACAGTACCTAACTGGAGTCTGGAGGAGGGTCATAGGGGGAGGAGCCAGTGCACACCACCTGATCGGAAAAGCTTTACTTTTTGTGCCCTGTCTCCTGCGGAGCCGCTATTCCCCATGGTCCTTTCAGGAACCCCAGCATCCACTACGGACTCCGAGAAATAGATTTATCGGTAAGTAAAATCTTATTTTCCAGGGGTTGTTTCGGTAGGGCCGATTTGAAAAACCGGCGAGGAGGCACTACTTCGAATTCCAGCTTGTAACCCTGGGAAACAATTTCTATTGCCCATGGATCCACCTGTGAGTGGACCCAGACGTGGCTGAACAGTCGAAGACGTGCCCCCACAGGAGCTGACTCCCTCAGGGGAGCCCCAGCGTCATGCGGTGGATTTAGCAGAGGCCGGGGAGGACTTCTGTTCCTGGGAACTAGCTGTGTTGTGCAGCTTTTTCCCTCTGGCAAGAAAGGACGAACCACGTGCTCTCTTGTTTTTATTGGAACGAAAGGACTGCATTTGATAATGAGGCGCTTTCTTAGATTGTGAGGGAATATATGGCAAAAAAATTCATTTACCTGCCGTAGCGACGAGATCCGAGGGGCCCTCTCCGAACAATTCCTCACCCTTGTAAGGCAACAACTCCATATGCCTCCTTTAGTCGGCATCACCTGTCCATTGCATGTGCAACAGGACACTTCTAGCAGAAATCGACATAGCGTTGACTCTAGAACCCAGTAGACGCGCGCGTGCGTGTGCGTATATATATATATATATATATACACACACACACACACACACACACACACACACACACACACACACACACACACACACACCAATAGTAGCAGCACTCCAGGACAGCAGAACAATTTCAGAATAACTGTGTTGTTTTATTGCATATTATCAACGTAACACCCCGAAACGTTGATAATATGCAATAAAACAACACAGTTATTCTGAAATTGTTCTGCTGTCCTGGAGTGCTGCTACTATTGGTGTGTATATCGGAGAGGTGCTGTCCTCTCATAGAAGGCACCCAGGCAAAGTATCCCAGCTATACAGGCGGAGTGCCGGACCTGGATAGATATATATATATATATATAAAAGCCGTGGCACTCCTGGTGTCTCAAATAATAGCACTTTAAGGCAGGTAGTGTACAACGTTTCAATTACTTTATTCCGTCATTTTCCTCAGGTTAAATCCTGAGGAAAATGACGGAATAAAGTCATTGAAACGTTGTACACTACCTGCCTTAAAGTGCTATTATTTGAGAGGGAGTGCTGAGTGCTGAGGGAGAAGCCCCACCCCCTCGTGGGCGGGCTTCAGTCCCGCTAAAAGTGTAAAATTGGCGGGGGGCTCATGCATATATACAGTGTCCAGCTGTATATATGCTCTCTTTTGCCAAATAAGAGATTTATATTGCTGCCCAGGGCGCCCCCCATGCGCCCTGCACCCTTACAGTTACCGGAGTATGTGAGGTGTATGGGAGCAATGGCGCACAGCTGCCGTGCTGTGCGTTACCTCAGTGAAGCTCACGAAGTCTTCTACCGCCTTTTGAAGCCTTCTTTCTTCTCATACTCACCCGGCTTCTTTCTACTGGCTCTGTGAGGACGACGGCGGCGCGGCTCTGGGACAAACGTCCAGGGCAAACCTGTGTTCTGACTCCCTCTGGAGCTAATGGTGTCCAGTAGCTTAAGAAGCAGAGCCTATCATATAAGTAGGTCTGTTTCTCTCCCCTCAGTCCCTCGATGCAGGGAGTCTGTTGCCAGCAGTGCTCCCTGAAAATAAAAAACCTAACAAATATACTTTCTTAGCAGGAAACTCAGGAGAGCTCCCTGCAGTGCACCCATCTGCCTCTGGGCAGAGTCTCAAACTGAGGTCTGGAGGAGAGGCATAGAGGGAGGAGCCAGTGCACACCCAGAGTCTAAAGTCTTTCTTAAAGTGCCCATGTCTCCTGCGGAGGCCGTCTATTCCCCATGGTCCTTACGGAGTCCCAGCATCCTCTAGGACGTTAGAGAAAACAGCTCTATGTAATAGTACATTTAAATCCTTGAACTCAAACAGCTATAGTATATTTGTCTTTTAAACTTGAGTTACATGAGCAGAGTTAATTCTGAGTCATCCTCTCTTAGGTGTGGGGGAAGGGGGACCTGTTTGTCCAGCCAGCCCTCATTCAAGAAATTCTCAGGCGATTCAATTGTTGTCGTCCTCCACAGCTGCCACCAGATGGCCCCCGATGGAACAATTCTATTGTTGCTTCGGTCGGGCGCGCGTGTGGAGATAATTTAACTGCACCAGTTGGCGCCCACAAATTAATTGAATCCTCCCCCTGAATGCATACTGTAAGTGTGCACAAGGTCTCTGAAGCCAGAACACACCATTGTGCATCACGTGTACCAATATTCCCCTCCTGGCTGGCAGAATACAGTAGATTAATTCCATTCAAAATGCTTGGTTTCTAGGTAGAAAAGCCTTCACCATTGACCATGTGACATTCTCGCTGAATATACTGTGTAATACAGTTCATGTGATTGGACATTATGTTCTAAATTAGCACACATGCAAGAATCCATTTAAGTTAGCAGTCTGTGTATGTTTAGCTACCTATGGGGTCGATTCAATTCGGCTACTTATGAATAGCGCCGGGAATTAGCTCCCGACGCTATTCAATTCAGCTGCTAGTTACCCACAATTGTCGGGAATTCTTCTCTCATCCCCGGGGGGTGAGAGAAGAAAACCGACAAAAGTGCTGCCGCGCGGCCGGCGCGAGGCTGATTCTGTCGGGAATCAGCATCGCCGCGGGTAGTTAAGTCGGAGAATGCCCGTTCTCCCGACAAAACTACCTGTTAAGTCGGCGAGAACGGGCTTTCGCCGACTTAACTTTAGCTGAATTGAATAGCGTCGGGAGCTAATTCCCGGCGCTATTCATAAGTTGCCGAATTGAATTGACCCCAATATATATATATATTTTTTTTTTAAATGTTGGAGGGAACCAATGTAAACAGTGGAACCATATGGCTGACAGCAGTGCTTTCCAACCAAGCCACCATGCTGTCAAATGGACTTGGCCCTAAAATGTGAACAGTAAATGCATGTCTCAATTCAGTACAAGACAGCATGTTTACAGGTAAGCAACTGTGCAGTCTATTTAAAATTTCAAACTCATGCAGGCAGCAACATTAATAATGGGAGGAACTTTGATAAACCCACTGTACATTACACACAAAAAGGTCATACAAAGACAATTATGAATGGTGGTTTGGAGAATGTCATGAAAGAAGCGACAGACAGCCTCTGAACTCTCCTCAGTCCCAGTTACACAGCAGATGTACTTGACTGGAATGAGGAGATTAAGTGCTTAACCGAACAAAACATGTAATCAGGGTTCCCACTATGTAAAGCACCTGTAAGGATCTACTGTTGACTTTTTCCGAAAGACAAGTCTGTTTTGCCCTCACATAAGATGGCCCTACATATGAGAGGTCAATTTCTAGGTGCATGTTGAATGTCCAGGAAAAATAAAACAAGCATTTCAAAGCACAGGTTTTGCCTACACTTTTTTTTTTTAGAAACAATTATCTGTCAGAGTAGACATAAAATAGGCTGTGGTTACGTCTATGTGACTTTGTTGGGGCTACTCAATTGTTTGCAGCTCCCAGGGAAGCTATGCAAATGTTTGTGCGACTGGCCCTTTTCCCACGTGAGAATGCCAGGCATTAGCTGCATCAAGCAGCTTCTACAGTGTCAAGTGTGCTGCAATTATAGCTGCCCAGGGAACGGAGACCAGCCTAAAAGCCCTAATGTTCGCTGAACTCTGCTCCCATCTCAGTAGGGTGTGGGCAGAAATTTGCGATAAGTGTAGTCTCGGGGCTGGTTGTGCAAACAATTGAATAGGTCCCATGCAGTTTTATACGGGAGCTACAAAGAAATGAATCGCCACCTTGGTTGTGAAATAAATGCATAAGGCAAATTGCTTGTTTTAGACCACTGATACAGATTCTGAGATTCAGCCTGCTTGGTTAAACTGCATACAGTGTTAAGGCTTATACCAATACAAACTTTTAGATATTAGTGATTGCTTTTATACAAATTCCTACAGGTACTTTATATTTAGTGATCCGATAGCACAATAGTCAGCCTGGCTCACATATCGCCCCTTTAAATTTTGCTGGTATGTCTTAACAAATGCTAACTACTAACAGAAGTATCCGACAAAAAGGTTAATGTTATGAGCAGCAAATATATATATATATATATATATATATATATATATATATATTTTTTTTATACACACACTCACCCCTCCCTTTCGAGCACCTGAATGATATCACTAAGCTAATTGAGCATCTACACACTATATATATATATATACACATACATATACACACACACACACATATACATACACACACAGGTTGAGTATCCCTTATCCAAAATGCTTGGTACCAGAGGTATTTTGGATATCGGATTTTTCCGTATTTTGGAATAATTGCATACCATAACGAGATATCATGGTGATGGGACCTAAATCTAAGCACAGAATACATTTATGTTACATATGCACCTTATACACACAGCCTGAAGGTCATTTTAGCCAATATTTTTTATAACTTTGTGCATTAAACAAAGTGTGTCTACATTCACACAATTCATTTATGTTTCATATACACCTTATACACACAGCCTGAAGGTCATTTAATACAATATTTTTAATAACTTTGTGTATTAAACAAAGTTTGTGTACATTGGGGTCAATTCAATTCAGCAATTTATATACCGGCAGCTGGGCGAGCGCAAATTAGTCCCTTGCGGGCACTGTGGCACGCTATCTATTCTCCCTCCAGGGGGGTTGTGGACCCCCAAGAGGGAGAAAAGATGTCGGTATGCCGGCGGTCAGGATTCCGGCGCCGGTATGGTGGTCGCCAGCAACCTGAAGACCACCCGGTCGAAACCAGCATCCCAACATGAAGGGGGCAACTAAACTGTTTTATGGGCGCCCGTGTTTGCATGCTGCCCGCAATATCAAAGCGATGTGCTGATGTTTGTTCTGACTGTGGACAACCATTTTTTTTTTATTTATTTTATTTTTTTTGGGGGGGGGGGCATTCAGAACAAACTGTAAAGCGCAACGGAATATGCTGCGTTATATAAGAAACTGTTAATAATAATAACAGTGTGAAGAGCTAGGCAGTATTGCCCCTTTTAATCAGGAGGGAACGAGCAGAAATAATGGGCACCCACAGCATGCACCCCCAATTGGAGCAACAATTAAATTGTTCCATCAGGCACAGTGTGCCCAAAACATATTTGAGGCGATAGTCATTTGTCGCACTGAAATTCCGGTGCTGTCAGCTGATCGTGCACAGACGCAGCTACAATTGAATAGCTCCGCTGGGCATCATCTGCTGACTGCCGTCAGTTCAAACAATTGAATACTGCACTTGAAGTCTTAACTTGACATCTTCAAATATGAGAAATCATGTTTGAAACTGTAAAGCCTGCACTGTTAAAATGCTTTCAAATCGCATTATTTATGGGTCGTCTTGCAGTCTTCGACATACCAGTGTGCCTATTCCCATTATAGCCCTTCTGATTTGTGACAAGGTGTCTACATCGGCTTGAGTCCTGTTTAGAGAGCGCGCTAAACACCACTATTATTATTATTATTATATGCAATGAAAGAGAAAGCTTGTGTCATTAGCACAGGGTGTAGCTGCACATTTCACGTCATGCTTTATTTTGCTTGATAAGAAAGAAGATTCAGGTTTTCGGGAATCGGTCTTTAGGTCGACAGTACGTAGGTCGACAGGGTCTTTTGGTCAACATGTTCTAGGACGACATGAGTTTTTCACATTTTTTTTTTTTTACTATTTCATACTTAACGATACATGTGGACTACGATTGGGAATGGTAACCTGCCCGAAGCATGATGAGCGAAGCGAGCCATGCGAGGGGACACGATGCACTAATTGGGGTTCCCGGTCACTGTACGGAGAAAACGACACAACCCCCCCATCAAAAACGCATGTCGACCTAGACCCTGTCGACCAATAGTGGTCGACCTACTTACTGTAGACCTTACATACCACACCCCAGGTTTTCATAAGCTGTATCACACTCAAAGTGTAATTGCTAACACCCTCTCTCTCTGTCTATGGATGACGGGCCCACAAGAACATGATCAAGTTTCTATGGCAGAACTAGAAACATTTCAATATCTTCAGCAACTTTAAATGCAGCTTTCCCCAGAAGAGTCAACCAACCAGTAAATGTTCAGGAACTCTGGGAGATTTAACTCAGCAGCTGCTGGTGGCCGTTGTATAGTATTTCATATTCAAAGTTCTATTTTGATATTTACTACTGACCGTGTACTTGCAGACCAAGTAAAATAAAAAACTGGTTGACATACTGGGGTCGATTCAATTCAGCAACAGTTGAATAGCGCTGGGAATTAGCTCCCGGCGCTATTCAATACAGCGACTAGTTACCCTCAATTGTCGGGAATTCTTCTCTCAGCCCCGGGGAGTGAGAGAAGAAAACCAACAAAAGAGCTGCCGGGATTCTGTCGGGAATCAGCAGTGCCACGGGTAGTTAAGTCGGAGAATGCCTGTTCTCTTGACAAAACAACCTGTTAAGTCCGCAAGAACGGGCATTCTCCGACTTAACTTTAGCTGAATTGAATAGCGTCGGGAGCTAATTCAGGCGCTATTCAACTGTTGCTGAATTGAATCGACCCCACTGAGAATAACGGAGAGACGCTGGACCCAAAGGATGAACCCAGCATTATCAGAACCTGTCACCTGACATTGTGAGGGCGATTCAATTGTTATAGCCAACCCCCGCACCCGTGCGTGCAGCCGGCAGCTATTCAACTGTGTCTGCAGATGGGCGATCTAATATTTCAGCTCGGACACCCTGTGCTGGCAAGACGAAGTGTCTGAAAAATTACCCGTTTCGGAACCCAAACTGCACTTTTCACAGCACTTTAGTCGGGTTTAGCCATTTTATGCAGCTAAACCCAGCACTGCAGGATGCGAATAATCAAAAGAATTGCATATTGCCCCATCTAAAGTGACAGGGAAAGTGCAATTTTGATCACCTATTAAACAAATGCCCCATAGGAGGGGGGGGGGGGGGGGGAGGGGGGGGGGACATGTCAAGTTTCAGAATGGCACATCAGGCCCCTAAGCAACAAAAAATTTTCCTCACACCCAAAGAAGTGATATCCACGCCACCGTATATGGCAAATAGGAGATCAGCCGGGCACCGCAGCGATGCCGGGCGGCACATCGCATTGGGTTATTTTTGTGAGAATGCAATTTACATGCTGATATGTTTTTGAATGGTTGGTGTAAACCAGGGATGGGGAATTTTCGGCCCTCCAGCTGTTGAACTACGCATCCCAGCATGCCCTGCAACAGTTTTAGCATGGCCAAATAGCAAAACTCTAGCAAAGCATGCTGGTATGTGTAGTTCAACAGCTGGAGGACCAAAGGTTCCCCATCCGTGGTGTAAACCCTCACAAAGGGAGGACATACAAACTCCACACTGATTGGTACCTAACCCACAAACCCAGGGCTTCGAGATGGCAATGCTGACCATTGCTCCTCCGTGCTGCTCTATAAATTATATACAAACACATACACCAATAAACTACAGAAGTGGAATATTTCAGTCCAAAATATTTTAATTACATAATCTAAATCACAAGCAGCATAGTTATACAAATAAAAACTGCAAAACTGAGAAATACAGGTTGAGTATCCCATATCCAAATATTCCGAAATACGGAATATTCCGAAATACGGACTTTTTTGAGTGACAGTGAGATAGTGAAACCTTTGTTTTTTGATGGCTCAATGTACGCAAACTTTGTTTAATACACAAAGTTATTAAAAATATTGTATTAAATGACCTTCAGGCTGTGTGTATAAGGTGTATATGAAACATAAATGAATTGTGTAAATGTAGACACACTTTGTTTAATGCACAAAGTTATAAAAAATATTGGCTAAAATGACCTTCAGGCTGTGTGTATAAGGTGTATATGTAACATAAATGCATTCTGTGCTTAGACTTTGGTCCCTTCACCATGATATCTCATTATGGTATGCAATTATTCCAAAATACGGAAAAATCCCATACCCAAAATACCTCTGGTCCCAAGCATTTTGGATAAGGGAGACTCAACGTTTACTAACTAAAAAAAAACAAAAACATTAAAACAAGTTACTTCAGAACTTAGCTAAAAGAAAAAAATATATATACTTAAGATAATTTTCTTTGGCAAACAATCCTATGGAAAATACAAGTATCTTATTAACTTAGTTGGTCCTTTAATCACATTAAATATTTGCATTTGATACAAAAAATAAAAGGATATACTAAGTAACCTAAACACCAGGACACCTAAGACTAGATCCTTTAGTCCGCATTCTCTCAACTCAAAGTTTGCGACATGTTCAGCAGCTACTGTAGTTTTAATTGGGGCTTTACAGTGTAATGGAGTTGGTGTGTTAACAGGGAAGTACCAAAACCAATGAGCACATGCTCTGTCCCAGTGAGCAGCAGTCACTCACACTGCTACACAAACATCAAGATTTATGCCCACATGCTCTCCACCAGGTCGCACTGCCACTTATAGCTGGGAGTGTAGCAGCCAGGGCTATTTTTATCAGCACGGAGGGGAAGAGGAATGAGCTCTGCAGACCCGCAGGGTGCCAGCAAAGCATGGGAGACTCGCCAAGGCCTAACTAACCCCCATGGTGCTGCATGCTCCCAAGTGAGGAGAAAGGGAGGGTTGCATTTAAAGCAGGGATCGGCCTGGCACAGCAACACTGGGACGTTTGGTAGATGCCGATTATTATTTTAGTCACTAGTGCTCATGTTTCTCAGCGCTTTACTGAGAGTTTGGGTATTCACATCAGCCCATGCGCCAGGGAAGTTTACAATCTATATTCTATTCCCACACACAGATTATTATTTATTTATTTTTATTATTATTGTCAGATTCCAATTAGCCTACCACTGTTTTTGAATTAAACCCACATGGCTCAGAGGGAATGAAGAGGGAGGGTGAAGTGGCACCGGATCCCGCACCCAGTATAGCCGGGGCTGAACAGCGTGTGCATGGTGTACAGAGAGGCCCTTAGGCCTAGGACAGGAGACCCACGTTGCCTGTCTGAATGGGGAATGCTGGGTAGTAGCAGGGGGTGGGCGGGGCCAGTGGAACGTTGGACCATGAACATTCTGAAATTGGAACGTTGGACTTGGACAGTTCATTAACCCCTCAGCCGCCGGGCGCTGTGCAGCCGCCACACGGTATCACACCGTATCATCTTCTCCCACCTGTCCGCCTCGCAGGAGGGACACATGCATAGTGTGGAGCCACCGATCCTCCACCCACTAGGCCAGACTGCAGTGTCATCAAAGGGTGTACTAGGCAACCCCTTCCCCCTTCTGTCACCGCCCCCCGTTTCTCTCTCCAGTGTCACAAGCCTAGTACTGGGAGGGGGAAATCAAGCAGGTGACCTTATAAGCACCCCCTAAAAGACATAAAAGCTGGGGGGCAACCACAACAAGGATGATCCCTATACATTTAAAAATAATAATACAGTAGCACATTTCACCCACATGGTGCTCAGATCCCTAATGAGAGACACTCCCAGCACCGCCCGCACACAGTCCCGAGATCGGAGCTGCAGAACAGCATGAGCGGCACACTACACATGATCTGCCCCTACTGCCGGGAATATGGGACACAGAGATAGCACATTACAGTGGGGAAGACATGCAAGTGGCATTATACACCTCCCCCTCGTTATTACACCCCATCCAGGAGTAACCCGGGCTGCAATCCGTCAAACAGCCCATCTACCCGGATAGCACGGCGGATCTGCTGGTGCACGTACCTGCCGGGAGCTGCCCATTGACCGGCCCTCCGTGGCCACCGCTCGCCTTGATCCATGGGTTCACCTTGGGCGGAGGAGCTTCCACAAACTCCTTGCGCCCCAGCGCTTCATCGCCCTCCTGCCCCAGCTCCTGCTTCCCTCCCTCCGGCGGCCGCCTTTCTTCCACCTCGCTGTCCGCTGGAGGCTGCTGTTGCAGGGGCGGCGGTGGCAAGAGCGGAGCCTCTACCTGAGTCGCCATGTCCCCCACCACCACCCGGGCGGGGATGAGGTGTCAGACCCCCGGGCTTTCCTGTTCTCACAGGGCGTGCAGGGACGCGGGCAGAGCGCTCTGGGCAACAGGCGTAGGGTAAGCAATCACCGGGCGGCCTCCCGAAGTCACCGCGGCTGCTGCAATATGGAAGCCAAGGAAGACCACGCGATGGGACTGTGCGGGGACGCGCTCTGAGACACGCCGACGTGCGCGCTCCCTGCAGGGAGGGGGGAGGAGGTGGGACTGTGTGTGTGTGGTGAGGGTCAGCAGGGGAACCAGGCCCATTCATTCTTCTTACGTTACTTTCGATCTCAGGGTTTGGCAAAGGGTGCAAATCCAGCTGCTGTGGGACTACACATCCCAGCATGACCTGTAAAACGTTGCCAGGGCTGCTGGGATGTATAGTTTCACAGCAGCTGGAGTGCTTCATGTTGCTTACCCCAGCTGTACACTTTGCTAATCCCCAGACCTTACTCCTCAATGGTGGTCATTCCGAGTTGATCGCAGCCAGCAACTTTTTGCTGCTGCTGCGATCAACTAGCCCACGCCTATGGGGGAGTGTATTTTAGCTTAGCAGGCAGGGCCATTTCTTGGGGCAGGCGAGCAGTGCAACCGCACTGGGCGCCCGCCGCGGCACTAACTGTGGCTCCCTACTTCCCCTCCTATTTCTCCCCGAGTAACCCGCTCGGGGGGCGGAATTTCACGGAATGACGCGGTTGCGTCGTTACGTCACAACGCAACCCCGTCACTCCGCGAAACTCTCCCCCCTCCGAGCGGAGTACAGAGGGGGATCGGGGGATCCAAGTTAGGAAGAGGGAAAGCCCGGCGCGAGGAGCGACTGGTGAGGCGGGCCGAAGAGCGGTAATCGCCTCTGTAAGTATTCTCTCAATGTGTAAAATGGGGACACCTGCCGTAATGTGTGAAATGGGGACTCTTGCCTGCCGTAGTGTGGGGATTTAATGTATCAAGGGCATTGCGGTGTGTGGCATAATATGGTGCAGGGGGCATTACTGTGTGGGGCTTAATATGGTAGAATTTTTTTTTCCTGTGGTGGTCGTGATCTGTTGGAGCAGGGTCAAAAACTGGATTGTTAGGTAGTATTTTCAGACGAGGCCATGCCCATTTAAATGAGGCCACACCCATTTAGATGAGGCCACGCCCCCTTGCCAGGTGCGCGTGCACATTTTTTTTTTATCTAGGTGTGTGTGTGGGGGGGGGCGCATTTTTAAATCTCGCACTGGGAGCCAAATTGGCTAGAAACAGCCCTGTTAGCAGGGCTGCGATCGCTTGTGCAGCCCTGCTAAGCTAAAATAATTTAAAGCAAAAGAAGACTAGGCCTATACCTACTTGCCCTGTGCGATGATCCCTGCGATGCTGGAGCCGGCTTTGACGTCAGACATCCGCCCTCTGTTCTTCTGGACACGCCTGCGTTTTACTCACCACTCCCCGAAAACGGCTCCAAACGGTCCGGATCCGCCCTGGCACGCCTCCTTCCTGTCAATCTTCTTTGCGGTGGGCTCTGCGACCGCTTCCTTTGTAAGTCGCGACGTAACGGGTCACCGGGCAACGTCGCGCACGCGCACTGCGGCAGCCACGCATGCGCGTTCCGCACCCGTTCGCACCGCAGCTATAAACCGCTGCGTGCGAACGGGTCGGAATGACCCCCAATGACACCTTCCTCTCTAACCTACTATCATTCTGAGACTTGAAGTTTCCCAGCTTCCTGCCTAACCCTGCTTCCCTGTGTATACACAATTATCATATACGTGCATCTTGAATAGAGATGTGCACCGGAAATTTTTCGGGTTTTGTGTCCTGGTTTTGGATTGGGTTCCGCGGCCGTGTTTTGGATTCGGACGCGTTTTGGCAAAACCTCCCTTAAAAAATGTTGTCGGATTCGGTTGTGTTTTGGATTCGGGTATTTTTTTTTTCCAAAACCCCCTCAAAAACAGCTTAAATCATAGAATTTGGGGGTAATTTTAATCCCATAGTATTATTAACCTCAATAACCATAATTTCCACTAATTTCCAGTCTATTCTGAACATCTCACACCTCACAATATTATTTTTAGTCCTAAAATTTTCACCAAGGTCGCTGGATGACTAAGCTAAGCGACCCAAGTGGGCGGCACAAACACCTGGCCCATCTAGGAGTGGCACTGCAGCGTCAGACAGGATGGCAGTTTTAAAAACTAGGCCCCAAAGAACACATAATGCAAAGAAAAAAAAGGGTGCAATGAGGTAGCTGGATGACTAAGCTAAGCGATACAAGTGGCCGACACAAACACCTGGCCCATCTAGGAGTGGCACTGCAGTGTCAGACAGAATGGCACTTAAAAAAAATTGGTCCCAAACATCACATGATGCAAAGATAAATAAATGAAAAAAAGAGGTGCAAGATGGAATTGTCCTTGGGCCCTCCCACCCACCCTTATGTTGTATAAACAGGACATGCACACTTTAACAAACCCATCAATTCAGCCACAGGGTCTGCTACACGATTGTGACTGAAATGACTGGTTGGTTTGGGCCCCCACCAAAAAAAGAAGCTATCAATCTCACCTTGCTCAAACTGGCTCTACAGAGGCAAAATGTCGACCTCATCATCATCCTCCGATTCCTCACCCCTTTCACTGTGTACATCCCCCTCCTCACAGAGTATTCATTCGTCCCCACTGGAATCCACCATCTCAGGTCCCTGTCTACTTTCTGGAGGCAATTGCTGGTGAATGTCTTCACGGAGGGATTGATTATAATTCATTTTGATGAACATCATCTTCTCCACATTTTGTGGAAGTAACCTCGTACGCCGATCGCTGACAAGGTTACCGGCTGCACTAAACACTCTTTCGGAGTACACACTGGAGGGGGGGCAACTTAGGTAAAATAAAGCGAGTTTGTGCAAGGGCCTCCAAATTGTCTCTTTTTCCTGCCAGTATACGTACGGACTGTCTGACGTGCCTACTTGGATGCGGTCACTCATATAATCCTCCACCATTCTTTCAATAGTGACAGAATCATATGCAGTGACAGTAGACGACATGTCAGTAATCATTGGCAGGTCCTTCAGGCCGGACCAGATGTCAGCACTCGCTCCTGACTGCCCTGCATCACTGCCAGGGGGTGGGCTCGGAATTCTTATCCTTTTCCTCGCAGCCCCAGTTGCGGGAGAATGTGAAGGAGGAGCTGTTGACGGGTCACGTTCCGCTTGACTTGACAATTTTCTCACCAGCAGGTCTTTGAACCTCTGCAGACTTGTGTCTGCCGGAAAGAGAGATACAACGTATGCTTTAAACCTAGGATCGAGCACGGTGGCCAAAATGTAGTGCTCTGATTTCAACAGATTGACCACCCGTGAATCCTGGTTAAGCGAATTAAGGGCTCCATCCACAAGTCCCACATGCCTAGCGGAATCGCTCCGTTTTAGCTCCTCCTTCAATCTCTCCAGCTGCTTCTGCAAAAGCCTGATGAGGGGAATGACCTGACTCAGGCTGGCAGTGTCTGAACTGACTTCACGTGTGGCAAGTTCAAAGGGTTGCAGAACCTTGCACAACGTTGAAATCATTCTCCACTGCGCTTGAGTCAGGTGCATTCCCCCTCCTTTGCCTATATCGTAGGCAGATGTATAGGCTTGAATGGCCATTTGCTGCTCCTCCATCCTCTGAAGCATATAGAGGGTTGAATTCCACCTCGTTACCACCTCTTGCTTCAGCTGATGGAGGGGCAGGTTCAGGAGTGTTTGCTGGTGCTCCAATCTTCGGCACGTGGTGGCTGAATGCCGAAAGTGGCCCTCAATTCTTCGGGCCACCGACAGCATCTCTTGCACGCCCCTGTCATTTAAAAAAAAAAATCTGCACCACCAAATTAATTGTATGTGCAAAACATGGGACGTGCTGAAATTTGCCCACATGTAACGCACGCACAATATTGGTGGCATTGTCCGATGTCACAAATCCCCAGGAGAGTCCAATTGGGGTAAGCCAATCTGCGATGATGTTCCTCAGTTTCCGTAAGAGGTTGTCAGCTGTGTGCCTCTTATGGAAAGCGGTGATACAAAGCGTAGCCTGCCTAGGAACGAGTTGGCGTTTGCGAGATGCTGCTACTGGTGCCGCCGCTGCTGTTGTTGCTGCGGGAGGCAATACATCTACCCAGTGGGCTGTCACAGTCATATAGTCCTGAGTCTGCCCTGCTCCACTTGTCCACATGTCCGTGGTTAAGTGGACATTGGGTACAACTGCATTTTTTAGGGCACTGGTGAGTCTTTTTCTGACGTCTGTGTACATTCTCGGTATCGCCTGCCTAGAGAAGTGGAACCTAGATGGGATTTGGTACCGGACACACACTACCTCAAGAAATTCTCTAAGTCCCTGTGAATTAACGGTGGATACTGGACACACGTCTAACATCAACACAGCTGCCAACGCCTGAGTTATCCGCTTTGCAACATGATGACTGCTGTGATATTTTATCTTCCTCGCAAAGGACTGTTGGACAGTCAATTGCTTACTGAAAGTAGTACAAGTGGTCTTCCGACTTCCCCTCTGGGATGACGATCGACTCCCAGCAGCAACAACAGCAGCGCCAGCAGCAGTAGGCGTTACACTCAAGGATCCATCGGAGGAATCCCAGTTAGGAGAGGACTCGTCAGACTTGCCAGTGACATGGCCTGCACGACTATTTGCGTTCCTGTCTAAGGAGGAAATTGACACTGAGGGAGTTGGTGGTGTGGTTTGCAGGAGCTTGGGTACAAGAGGAAGAAGGGATTTAATTGTCAGTGGACTGCTTCCGCTGTCACCCAAAGTTTTTGAACTTGTCAATGACTTCTGATGAATGCGTTCCAGGTGACGTATAAGGGAGGATGTTCCTAGGTGGTTAACGTCCTTACGCCTACTTATTACAGCTTGACAAAGGCAACACACGGCTTGACACCTGTTGTCTGCATTTCTGTTCAAATAATTCCACACCGAAGAGGTGATTTTTTTTTTGTAATTTGACCAGGCATGTCAATGGCCATATTCATCCCACGGACAACAGGTGTCTCCCCGGGTTCCTGACTTAAACAAACCACCTCACCATCAGAATCCTCCTTGTCAATTTCCTCCTCAGTGCCAGCAACACCCATATCCTCATCCTGGTGTACTTCAACAGTGACATCTTCAATTTGACTATCAGGAACTGGACTGTGGGTGCTCCTTCCAGCACTTGCAGGGGGCGTGCAAATGGTGGAAGGAGCCACCTCTTCCCGTCTAGTGTTGGGAAGGTCAGGCATCGCAACCGCCGACATAATTAGACTCTCCTTGGGGATTTGTGATTTAGAAGATCGCACAGTTCTTTGCTGTGCTTTTGCCAGCTTAAGTCTTTTCATTTTTCTAGCGGGAGGATGAGTGCTTCCATCCTCATGTGAAGCTGAACCACCAGCCATGAACATAGGCCAGGGCCTCAGCCGTTCCTTGCCACTCTGTGTCGTAAATGGCATATTGGCAAGTTTACACTTCTTCTCAGACGCTTTTAATTTTGATTTTTGGGTAATTTTACTGAACTTTTGTGTTTTGGATTTTACATGCTCTCTACTATGACATTGGGCATCGGCCTTGGCAGACGACATTGATGGCATTTCATCGTCTCTGCCATGACTAGTGGCAGCAGCTTCAGCACTAGGTGGAAGTGGATCTTGATCTTTCCCTATTTCACCCTCCACATTTTTGTTCTCCATTTTTTAATGCGTGGAATTATATGCCTGTAATATTATTATATCAATAGCAATGGCCTACTGTACTGTACAACTATATACTGTTGGTCACCAAAATGCTGCACTGTACTACTATATATACTGTTGGTCACCAAAATGCTGCACTGTACTACTATATATACTGCTCACAACAATGCAGCACAGATATGGATACTTGAAGTGACACGGAGCTGCAAGATACAGCAATGGCCTACTGTACTGTACAACTATATACTGTTGGTCACCAAAATGCTGCACTGTACTACTATATATACTGCTCACAACAATGCAGCACAGATATGGATACTTGAAGTGACACGGAGCTGCAAGATACAGCAATGGACTACTGTACTGTACTACTATACTGGTGGTCACCAAAATGCTGCACTGTACTACTATATATAATATATATAGTATATACTGGTCACACAACAATGCAGCAGATATTGAGCACTGATGATCAGGATACTGTCTAGAACTGAGTCTGACACGGAGCTGCAAGATACAGCAATGGCCTACTGTACTGTACTACTATAATTATATACTGGTGGTCCCCACAATGCAGCACACTGAGCACAGATGTTTGCAGCACACTGAGCACAGATATGGAGCTTTTCAGGCAGAGAACGTAGATATTTGCAGCACACTGAGCACAGATATGGAGCGTTTTCAGGCAAAGAACGTAGATATTTGCAGCACACTGAGCACAGATATTTGCAGCACACTGAGCACAGATATTTGCAGCACACTGAGCACAGATATGGAGCTTTTCAGGCAGAGAACGTAGCCACGTCCTCTCCGTTCAATCTCCAATGCACGAGTGAAAATGGCAGCGACGCGCGGCTCTTTATATGGAATACGAATCTCGCGAGAATCCGACAGCGGGATGATGACGTTCGGCCTCGTTCGGGTTAACCGAGCAAGGCGGGAAGATCAGAGGCTGCCTCGGACCCGTGTAAAATAGGTGAAGTTCGGGGGGGTTCGGATCTCGACGAACCGAACCCGCTCATCTCTAATCTTGAATTTACATTTTCTAAATCAATAAAAAAAATACACTTTCAAACCTGCAATAATTTTACCATAGCCACATTTTAAGCAACAGCTTGCTTCCAGTTGTAAACTACAAGGTATTATGCTGGCACCGGATAAGTACATGTCAATAATTAAAAATAAATAATAATAAATAAGGGCTCTTTTTAAATCTAAAATGAGCTACTGCGGTACTTAACATATTCTGCTATACATAGTTAAGCACTGCTGACATTTATGTACAATATTACAGCCGCTGAAGCGTTGGTTAGAAAAACACTCTCTCCTGCAGTGGTTTCATTCCTTGCTGTCATTGGGACGCTGACTGGGATCTCCTTCGCTATTTCTTCTTTACTTACTGTTCTGTGCATGTGCAAGCCGAAAAAGGCCACAAGTAAAACTGCAGCTTCTCTGAGGCGAAATTCTCTGACATCACTGAACTGTTAATTGGTTCTGCGTGTGCATGAGGCGGCAGACCTTGGATGTGAATTGCGCGCTAAGTATACATGACGCCATTCTGAAATGGCGTTTTTTTTAAACCGTGAAAAGATTAACAGTTTAATAAATTGATTCCACTTCACTGTTTTTGTAGAAGGCTGTGCAATGCACATACAGGGGCTTGTGATGTTCAGTCTGCATATGCGCATGACACTTTCACCCAGCGTCAATGTCTAAGGCTTTGCTGAAGCCGGAAAGGCTGTTGCTGGGTCCCATTGTCAGCAATGGTGACTCAAGCAATGCAGTGACCCCCCAGCCCCCTCCACAACCACATAATGCCAGTCTTCTTTATGTACCTCATGGAGTAGGGCACATTTTCAGGAGCTATACAGCAGCCCTTATTATAGCTAGTTTTATTTTAACGTCTTTAACCAGGAATCGTCCTTTCCATCACCAAGATGATCTATCTGACTCTACTAGACTTAGTTCGAGCTCAGCAGATTTACTTGGACAAGACTTTTTCTGTCCTTTACACAGATTCCATGCGTGATACTTACAACGCACAAACATAGTGTGGGGCGACCAACAACAAATGTGGTGTCTGCGCATTCCGCAAGGGAAGCGGCAATCTCCGGGGCAGCACGATGAAGCTGTGGTGGAACAGGCCCTCTCTCCACACGTTTTTACTGTTTTCAGTTTTTTTCCTCCGGCAATACCCACCTTGGGTGTACAGTTCTCCAGTCAGGCAGCCTGAGTGTTCCCTTCCCTGAGAGTGGCTGTTGAACGTCCCATGGTCCTGTATTCCCCGGCCTTGCTGAAAGAGAAAAGAGGATTTTTGATCACTTACCATTGAATCTTTTTCTCTGAAGCAGGCTGCGGAACACTGCAAGGTTTGGTTCTTGACTGTCTTTTCCCTACTGGTTTGCTTGATTATTATAACAGTTTCACTGGGTTACCTAATGCTAATTCTTTCCGAACTCTTTTAAAGAAGTACTGCATACCTCCCAACTGTCCCAATTTTTGCGGGACAGTCCCGTTTTTTGGGGACTGTCCAGCTATCCCACCCGCAGGCAGCAGTGTCCCGCGCGGGGGGGCAGTTGGGAGGCTCTGTCTCTCGCTGCTCTGCTATTCACTGGAGTCAGAGGGAGAGGGGGCATGCCAGCGGCTCAAAGAGCGCTGGGCATGCCCCCTCAGTGACGGAAACGGGGTCGTGGCTCGCGATCGCGGGTCCTCCGCAAAGCCACGCCTCCTTTCCTTCGGCCACGCCCCTTTTCTGGGAGCGCACGCGGCTTCGCCGCGCGTGTGTCCCTCTTTCACCATATGGAAAGTTGGGAGGTATGGTACTAGCATTATAGGGCTGCAGGGGAGAGGAGCTTAGAATTGAAAATTACAGTTCAGTCTAAGTGCCAACTCCTCCAGCCAACCTGCAATCCCATGGTCCAGTGTTCCCCAGCCTGCTTCAGAGAAAAGGATTAAACGGTAAGTAACCGAAAATCCTCTTTTTGTATAAAGGAAATTTTATGTTCACAAAAATTTGTTTCCAAAAATAGCTTCTTCAGGGGCCTAACTATAGGCCAGAATTGGGGAACCTTTGGACCTCCAGCTGTTGCTGAACTACACATCTGATCCCATCATGCCCTGCAACAGTTTTAGCATGGCCAAATAGCAAAACTGTAGCAGGGCATGCTGGTATGTGTAGTTCAACAACAGCTGGAGGGCCAAAGGTTCCCCATCCCTGTTATAGGGGGTCATTCCGACCTGATCGCACGCTGCCGTTTTTCGCAGCGCAGCGATAAGGTCACTACTGGGCATGCGTATGCACCGCAATGCGCAGGCGTGTCGTCTGGGGACAAAGCGGATCGTTGCTAGGCGATAGATTTAACAAAGAATCCATTCGCACAGCCGATCGCAAGAAGATTGACAGGAAGAAGGTGTTTATGGGTGTCAACTGACCGTTTTCAGGGAGTGGTTGGAAAAACGCAGGTGTGTCCAAGCGTTTGCAGGGCAGGTGTCTGACGTCAATTCCGGAACCAGACAGGCTGAAGTGATCGCAGCGGCTGAGTAAGTTCAGACCTACTCAGAAACTGCACAAACTATTTTTGTACCACTCGGATGCACAGGTGTTCGCACACTTGCAAAGCTAAAATACACTCCCCAGTGGGCGGCAACTATGCGTTTGCACAGCTGCAAAAAGTAGCTAGCGAGCGATCAACTCGGAATGACCCCCATAGACCATACTTGCCTACTCTCCCAGGAATGGCCAGGAGGCACCCAAAAATCACACTTCCGGAACCTGGAAAAGTGGACAAGTCTCCCACAACTTGCTTGCAGTATAGCCAGAGCCGGATTAAGAGGGGGGTCCCGGGGATAAGTACCCCGGGCCCCCTTTTTTCAAAGGGCCCCCCTTCGCTGCCGCAGATTGGAACAGAGATCCGATCTGCGGTATTGCGCTGCGCTCCCAGGAGCCGGCGCCACACGCAGCGGCAGGGCAGCTCAGCGACTGCTGTCCCTGGCGCCTCTGGCTCCCGGCTCCCGACAGCGGCTCCACTGGCTGCACTGCCTGTGATGGAAGGACAGCTGAGCGACGGCTCAGCTGTCCAATAGTGTGAGGAAGCAGCAGCCTGCGGCTCAGTCATTGGCTGGGCGCGCAGGCTGCAGGGAAGGAGGAGGGAGGAGTCGGACAGCCGCGCGTGGACTCCGTGGAGGCAGCAGCCAGCCCAGCACCCGTTCTCAGCCAGCTCAGGGGACTCCTTGGCTACCTGTACCAGTGCAAAAGCACATCAGAAAACGTAAGGCTGCATTACAGTATGTTCTGGGTTTTAATATATATTATATATATATATATATATATATATATGTGTATATGTAAATATATGTGTGTGTATATAAAATATAATAAGAATTTACTTACCGATAATTCTATTTCTCGGAGTCCGTAGTGGATGCTGGGGTTCCTGAAAGGACCATGGGGAATAGCGGCTCCGCAGGAGACAGGGCACAAAAGTAAAGCTTTCCGATCAGGTGGTGTGCACTGGCTCCTCCCCCTATGACCCTCCTCCAAGCCAGTTAGGTACTGTGCCCGGACGAGCGTACACAATAAGGGAGGAATTTTGAATCCCGGGTAAGACTCATACCAGCCACACCAATCACACCGTACAACTTGTGATCTAAACCCAGTTAACAGTATGATAACAGCGGAGCCTCTGAAAAGATGGCTCACAACAATAATAACCCGATTTTTGTAACTATGTACAAGTATTGCAGATAATCCGCACTTGGGATGGGCGCCCAGCATCCACTACGGACTCCGAGAAATAGAATTATCGGTAAGTAAATTCTTATTTTCTCTATCGTCCTAGTGGATGCTGGGGTTCCTGAAAGGACCATGGGGATTATACCAAAGCTCCCAAACGGGCGGGAGAGTGCGGATGACTCTGCAGCACCGAATGAGAGAACTCCAGGTCCTCCTTAGCCAGGGTATCAAATTTGTAGAATTTAGCAAACGTGTTTGCCCCTGACCAAGTAGCTGCTCGGCAAAGTTGTAAAGCCGAGACCCCTCGGGCAGCCGCCCAAGATGAGCCCACCTTCCTTGTGGAATGGGCATTTACATATTTTGGCTGTGGCAGGCCTGCCACAGAATGTGCAAGCTGAATTGTATTACACATCCAACTAGCAATAGTCTGCTTAGAAGCAAGAGCACCCAGTTTGTTGGGTGCATACAGGATAACAGCAAGTCAGTTTTCCTGACTCCAGCCGTCCTGGAACACATTTTCAGGGCCCTGACAACATCCAGCAACTTGGAGTCCTCCAAGTCCCTAGTAGGTGCAAGGCACCCCAATAAGCTGGTTCAGGTGAAACACTGACACCACCTTAGGGAGAGAACTGGGGACGAGTCCGCAGCTCTGCCCTGTCCGAATGGACAAACAGATATGGGCTTTTTTGAGAAAAAACCACCAATTTGACACTCGCCTGGTCCAGGCCAGGGCCAAGAGCATGGTCACTTTTCATGTGAGATGCTTCAAATCCACAGATTTGACTGGTTTTAAACCAATGTGATTTGAGGAATCCCAGAACTACGTTGAGATCCCTCAGTGCCACTGGAGGCACAAAAGGGGGTTGTATATGCAATACTCCCTTGACAAACTTCTGGACTTCAGGAACTGAAGCCAATTCTTTCTGGAAGAAAATCGACAGGGCCGAAATTTGAACCTTAATGGACCCCAATTTGAGGCCCATAGACACTCCTGTTTGCAGGAAATGCAGGAAACGACCGAGTTGAAATTTCTTTGTGGCGCCTTCCTGGCCTCACACCACGCCATATTTTCGCCACATGTGGTCATAATGTTGTGCGGTCACCTCCTTTCTGGCTTTGACCAGGGTAGGAATGACCTCTTCCGGAATGCCTTTTTCCCTTAGGATCCGGCTTTCCACCGCCATGCCGACAAACGCAGCTGCGGTAAGTCTTGGAACAGACATGGTACTTGCTGAAGCAAGTCCCTTCTTAGCGGCAGAGGCCATAAGACCTCTGTAAGCATCTCTTGAAGTTCCGGGTACCAAGTCCTTCTTGGCCAATCCGGAGCCATGAGTATAGTTCTTACTCCTCTACGTCTTATAATTCTCAGCACCTTAGGTATGAGAAGCAGAGGAGGGAACACATACACGACTGGTACACCCACGGTGTTACCAGAACGTCCACAGCTATTGCCTGAGGGTCTCTTGACCTGGCGCAATACCTGTCCCATTTTTTGTTCAGACGGGACGCCATCATGTCCACCTTTGGTATTTCCCAACGGTTTACAATCATGTGGAAAAAACTTCCCGATGAAGTTTCCACTCTCCCGGGTGGAGGTCGTGCCTGCTGAGGAAGTCTGCTTCCCAGTTTCCATTCCCGGGATGAAACACTGCTGACAGTGCTATCACATGATTTTCCGCCCAGCGAAAAGTCCTTGCAGTTTTTGCCATTGCCCTCCTGCTTCTTGTGTCGCCCTGTCTGTTTACGTGGGCGACTGCCGTGATGTTTTTCCCACTGGATCAATACCGGCTGACCTTGAAGCAGAGGTCTTGCTAAGCTTAGAGCATTATAAATTTACCCTTAGCTCCAGTATATTTATGTGGAGAAAAGTCTCCAGACTTGATCACACTCCCTGGAAATTTTTTCCTTGTGTGACTGCTCCCCAGCCTCTCGGGCTGGGCTCCGTGGTCACCAGCATCCAATCCTGAATGCCGAATCTGCGGCCCTCTAGAAGATGAGCACTCTATAACCACCACAGGAGAGACACCCTTGTCCTTGGATATAGGGTTATCCGCTGATGCATCTGAAGATGCGATCCGGACCATTTGTCCAGCAGATCCCACTGAAAAGTTCTTGCGTGAAATCTGTCGAATGGAATTGCTTCGTAGGAAGCCACCATTTTTACCAGGACCCTTGTGCAATGATGCACTGTTTTTAGGAGGTTCCTGACTAGCTCGGATAACTCCCTGGCTTTCTCTTCCGGGAGAAACACCTTTTTCTGGACTGTGTCCAGAATCATCCCTAGGCACAGCAGACGTGTCGTCGGGATCAGCTGCGATTTTGGAATATTTAGAATCCACCCGTGCTGTTGTAGCAGTATCCGAGATAGTGCTACTCCGACCTCCAACTGTTCCCTGGACTATGCCCTTATCAGGAGATCGTCCAAGTAAGGGATAATTAAGACGCCTTTTCTTCGAAGAAGAATCATCATTTTCGGCCATTACCTTGGTAAAGACCCGGGGTGCCGTGGACAATCCAAACGGCAGCGTCTGAAACTGATAGTGACAGTTCTGCACCACGAACCTGAGGTACCCTTAGTGAGAAGGGCAAATTTTGGACATAGAGGTAAGCATCCCTGATGTCCCGGGACACTATATAGTCCCCTTCTTCCTGGTTCGTTATCACTGCTCTGAGTGACTCCATCTTGATTTGAACCTTTGTAAGTGTTCAAAAAAATTTTTTAGAATAAGTCTCACCTAGCCTTCTGGCTTCAGTACCACAATATAGTGTGGAATAATACCCCTTTCTTGTAGTAGGAGGGGTAATTTAATTATCACCTGCTGGGAATACAGCTTGTGAATTTTTTCCCATACTGCCTCCTTGTCAGAGGGAGACCTTGGTAAAGCAGACTTCAGGAGCCTGCGAAGGGGAAACGTCTCGACATTCCAATCTGTACCCCTGGGATACTACTTGTAGGATCCAGGGGTCCTGTACGGTCTCAGCGCCATGCTGAGAACTTGTCAGAAGCGGTGGAACGCTTCTGTTCCTGGGAATGGGCTGCCTGCTGCAGTCTTCTTCCCTTTCCTCTATCCCTGGGCAGATATGATCTTATAGGGACGAAAGGATTGAGGCTGAAAAGACGGTGTCTTTTTCTGCAGAGATGTGACTTAGGGTAAAAACGGTGGATTTTCCAGCAGTTGCCGTGGCCACCAGGTCCGATGGACCGACCCCAAATAACTCCTTTATACGGCAATACACCTTTGTGCCGTTTGGAATCTGCATCACCTGACCACTGTCGTGTCCATAAACATCTTCTGGCAGATATGGACATCGCACTTACTCTTGATGCCAGAGTGCAAATATCCCTCTGTGCATCTCGCATATATAGAAATGCATCCTTTAAATGCTCTATAGTCAATAAAATACTGTCCCTGTCAAGGGTATCAATATTTTTAGTCAGGGAATCCGACCAAGCCACCCCAGCTCTGCACATCCAGGCTGAGGCGATCGCTGGTCGCAGTATAACACCAGTATGTGTGTATATACTTTTTATGATATTTTCCAGCCTCCCGTCAGCTGGTCCTTGAGGACGGCCCTATCTATAGACGGTACCGCCACTTGTTTTGATAAGCGTGTGAGCGCCTTATCCACCCTAAGGGGTGTTTTCCAACGCGCCCTAACTTCTGGCGGGAAAGGGTATACCGCCCATAATTTTCTATCGGGGGGAACCCACGCATCATCACACACTTTATTTAATTTATCTGATTCAGGAAAAACTATGGTAGTTTTTTCACATCCCACATAATACCCTCTTTTGTGGTACTTGTAGTATCAGAAATATGTAACACCTCCTTCATTGCCTTTAACGTGTGGCCCTAATAAGGAATACGTTTGTTTATTCACCGTCGACACTGGATTCAGTGTCCCTGTCTGTGTCTGTGTCGACCGACTAAAGTAAACTGGCGTTTTAAAACCCCTGACGGTGTTTTTGAGACGTCTGGACCGGTACTAATTGTTTGTCGGCCGTCTCATGTCGTCAACCGACCTTGCAGCGTGTTGACATTATCACGTAATTCCCTAAATAAGCCATCCATTCCGGTGTCGACTCCCTAGAGAGTGACATCACCATTACAGGCAATTGCTCCGCCTCCTCACCAACATCGTCCTCCTACATGTCGACACACACGTACCGACACACAGCACACACACAGGGAATGCTCTGATAGAGGACAGGACCCACTAGCCCTTTGGAGAGACAGAGGGAGAGTTTGCCAGCACACACCAAAAACGCTATAATTTTATATAGGGACAACCTTATATAAGTGTTTCTCCCTAATAGCATCTTTATATAGATATTTATATCGCCAATTAGTGCCCCCCCTCTCTGTTTAAACCCTGTTTCTGTAGTGCAGTGCAGGGGAGAGCCTGGGAGCCTTCTCTCCAGCCTTTCTGTGAGAGAAAATGGCGCTGTGTGCTGAGGAGATAGGCCCCGCCCCTTTTCCGGCGGCCTCGTCTCCCGCTCTTTAGTGAAGTTTGGCAGGGGTTAAATATCTCCATATAGCCTCTGAGGGCTATATGTGAGGTATTTTTAGCCAGTATATAGGTTTACATTTGCCTCCCAGGGCGCCCCCCCCCAGCGCCCTGCACCCTCAGTGACTGCGTGTGAAGTGTGCTGAGAGGAAAATGGCGCACAGCTGCAGTGCTGTGCGCTACCTTTAGAAGACTGCAAGGGTCTTCAGCCGCCGATTCTGGACCTCTTCTTACTTCAGCATCTGCAAGGGGGCCGGCGGCGCGGCTCCGGTGACCATCCAGGCTGTACCTGTGATCGTCCCTCTGGAGCTGATGTCCAGTAGCCAAGAAGCCAATCCATCCTGCACGCAGGTGAGTTCACTTCTTCTCCCCTCTGTCCCTCGTTGCAGTGATCCTGTTGCCAGCAGGACTCACTGTAAAATAAAAAACCTAAGCTAAACTTTCTCTAAGCAGCTCTTTAGGAGAGCCACCTAGAATTGCACCCTTCTCGGCCGGGCACAAAAATCTAACTGGCTTGGAGGAGGGTCATAGGGGGAGGAGCCAGTGCACACCACCTGATCGGAAAGCTTTACTTTTGTGCCCTGTCTCCTGCGGAGCCGCTATTCCCCATGGTCCTTTCAGGAACCCCAGCATCCACTAGGACGATAGAGAAATATATATATATATACACACACACGCACGTGTGTATGTATATATATATATATATATATATGTGTGTGAATATATATGTGTGTGTGTGTGTATATATATATATATATATATATATATGCACGTTAGGGGGTGCACACAGGCACCCCCTAATGTCCAGCACCCCCTCACACACGACTGTAGCTGACTCATTGCCGAGCGTGCAGTTCTATTCCTGACTGTGACTACACTGTACGCCCGCACACGCTCTACGCCCGACAGCACTGACAGCCCGCTCTCTACAGCCGTCCGCCCGCACAGACTTCCTGCGTGCAGAGACATCCCGATACCTATGGCCGCTCGCTACGCCCGCCCACACCCGCTCACTACACCCGCGCCCGTCATCCACCCGACCCTTCCCTCTCTACACTCGCCCTCTATGCCCGGTCAGCATGCCTGGCGACAGACATGCCGCTGCAGGGGCAGTAGAGGGTACATTTGTCAGCAGCACCTGCTACCGGAACCCACATATGAACAGGACTGCACCCACAAGTAATGTATAATGTGTGTTATATAATGTATTTGGAGGGGCACCATGTGTCACATAATGTGTTTGGGGGCACTGTGTATTATATAATGTGTTTGGGGGGTACTATAGGATCTATTCAGGCCGGGCATCAGCCGCTCATTCGCACGTGGCGTAATGTGAATTTTGCCTCATACCGTGTGGTGTAATGTGAATTGCGGCTCATGCAGTGTGGCTTAATGTGAATTTTATCTCTTGGTGTGTGGCGCAATGTAAATTTTGGCTCATACTGTGTTGCGTAATGTAAATTTTGGCTCATACTGTGTGGCGTAATGTCAATTTTGGCTCATACCATGTTACTTAATGTGAATTTTGGCTTAAACCATGTGACGTAATGTGATTTTTGGCTTATACCATGTGGCGTAATGTGAATTTCTTTTTCATCCACTAGGGGTCACTGGAGTACTCTTGGGATATGGACGGTGTTAGCAAGGACTGGGCACTGAATATTCAAATTTCAGTAACTCTCCTCCCCTCCATACTCCCAGAATACCTCAGTGTTTTTTCGGTGCTCACATGGACAGGAAGCACAAGTGTGGACCTCCAGAGGGAGACATACATTTTTTACTTTTAAATATTTTTATACATTACAATCCTTTCCCAGCTTACACAAAAGCACTGGGTACGGGATTACAGAAGCTGCTGCGTGCAGCTCTTGGCGTGTCGGGCCTCACAAAGGAGCCCCCTCACAGCCACAAGCAGCTCAGCTAACAACAGCTGAGGCTGCAGAAAGGACTGGACGGAACTTGTTGGAGAAGCCCCGTCAGAGTCCAGGAGCACTGGATCGCAGGTATTTATGTCCGGGGCGGTCAGCTCCCGCTGCCGCCCCGCCGTGTGTGGTACTGGGCACCGCCATCTGCTGCCTGCCTCCATAGCGCCCGCACTACCCGCCGCTCCCGACCCGCCGGCCAGTGTAACAATCCGGCGCAGAGGGGAGCCGGAGAGAGCCCGTCACAGCATCATGCCTGTTGCCGCCACTACCAGCCCCTGACTGATAGTACTAGCAGCCGCAGCTAGGCGCTCCCCACCGCTCGGCTCCCTGCACTGCTGCTCTTCCCCTCCCTCCCGTTTCAGAGCTCCGGGCCGCGAACGGCGGCTGGCGCGGCTCTGTCTGCAGGGGGAGGAGAGAGGGGAGACTGGCCGCGGACAGTGCTTGCTGCCGTGGTCCGTCTGTGAGGGGGAGGTCGCGCGGGAGAGGGGAGGATTGTGCTCGCATTGAAGCGAGAGGCCCTATAAACTAAGCTGCATTTTAATGCAGCAGCACATGCACAGCACACGTTCAGGTTTTTAAGCCTATATTGCATATAGCTTTAAATGGGTATATGCTTGTGTATTTGGATATATATATATGTATATGTGTAGATATATATATATATATATATATATATATATATTGGATGTAGGTATATATATTTTTGTATATATTAAGCACATGGCAGGATGCCATTTTAACTCTACTTCCTGTTTCTTTATTCAGGAAGTTGCTGTCCTACTACACTCGGCCATCGGATGGAGCATGGGTGTTACTAGGAATTTTGCACAGATCAGGTTTCATGTAGTGTAACCCATGTGCACTGCACTTCAGGCTTATATACACTTTAGTAACATTTACTGAGTCTTGGGACTTGTTATCTTTGTCTACTTGTCTGTATCTGTACATAATAAGTCAGGCTAATGCTAACTCAAAGGCAGCTTAACTGCAACGTCTGTGCGTGTGTGACACAATATGTTTGTAAATACAACAAATACGTTCCCTTCCCCTCAGCCTCCATACCAAGGCTGGAGGATGTTGTCGGGTTTACAATCAAAAATGGCCACGGCAGGTAAGGAACATGAGACGGTGAGATCTGAGGCTAGGACAATGCCTCCTGAGATACCAGTAGGGGCTCAGGAGTCGTCCAGCACTTTGCACAAAAGTCTAGCTCTATTCCGAAAAATAGTTATGACGATTCAATGCCATACCTCATATTGCAAGAAGAAAATGAGGAGGGTGAGGTGTGCCAGTAGTCAGATAGTGAGGGTACTATTAGCCCCGCCAGTGATGATCTCATCAGGGCAGTACGTCAGGTTCTAGATTGTACAGACTGAAGAACCTATTTCAAATGAAGTGTTATTTGCTAAACAACAGAGATCTTCAGTGTGTTTTCCTTATTCAGATTCTCTTAATAAACCAGAGTCTATGAATGGGAAAATCCACCGGCTGTGGATTCGCTGGTGTCAAAACTTTCACAGTTACCCATTCCATCTGCTACTACGCTTAAAGACCCGTCAGAGTGTAAGCTAGAAGCTATACTAAAGTCAATGTATACAGCAGCCGGGGTGTTGCTTAGACCTACTTTAGGGGGAATTTGGGAGAATAAGGCTATAGTTGCGTGGAACACAGCTCAGGTCAGCCTACAGAAAGATGATCATGCGGCACGATGTGCCCTCTGGCTGCGTTCTTGGCAGACGGAGGCAGAGGTTAAATGAGGTATAGAAGCGTTACCTTATGCTGGCGAGAAATTGTTTGGTCCTGAAGTGGACATATGGATTTCTGAGGTACCTAGACGGTAATACTCTGAACCAGCGTTCCAATCCTTTAGACCTCAGCCCTATCAAGGCCGTGATACAGGAACAACCACACATGGTAGACGTGGTAGAGGACGTGGTTTCAACAAACCACTAACCGTCGTCAGAACGCTAAGACCATCAACAAGCCAGTGGCATGACGGGCTCCCAGCCATCTCGGATCTCCAGTTGTGGGGGCACGCCTTCAGACGTTCCATTTGGCGTGGTTCCAGGCATCCACAGATGGGTGGATCCGCAATTTAATGTAAAAAGGTTACAAAATACAGTTCGACTGTCTCCCGCCACTGTGGTTTTTCAAGACAGGACTGCCTGTGTCGGACGACAAGAGGGCGGTTCTGCAAATTGCCATTCAGTCTCTGCTGGATTCCGCAGTTTTGATTCCGGTCCCTGTACACCAACAAGGTCAGGGTTATTATTCCAGTCTGTTTGTGCCACTAAAGCCGGATGGCTCGGTCAGGCCAATATTGAACTTACAGGGTCTCATTCAGTACGTCACTTACTACAGATTCGAGTTGGAATCTCTGCGGTCAGTAATTGCAGGTTTAGAGCCACAGGAATTCAGGATTGCGCTGGATCTCAAGGATGCGTACTTACACATTCCGATTTGGCCACCTCATCAGAGGTTCTTGCGTTTTGCGATACGGCAGAACCATTACCAGTTTCAGGCTCTACCGTTTGGCCTCTCGACAGTGACTCGGGTATTCACCAAAGTGATGTCTGTGATGATAGCTCATCTCAGATCCTTGGGAGTGATAATAGTTCCGTACTTGGACGATCTGCTCATCAAAGCTCCGTCTCAACAGATGCTCCTCCAACATGCGTTGTTAACGTACAATGTACTAGTTCAGCACGGTTGGATTGTCAACTTCAAGAAATCACATCTAATTCCGTCTCAACGACTTCAATTCCTAGGTATGATTCTCGATACGGTAAATCAAAGAATTTACCTACCAGAACAGAAAGTACAGATTATTCGTACAATTAGTGCTCAAGCCACGCACAGTCTCGGTACATTTGTGCATTCGCCTCTTAGGCACAATGGTGGTGGCTTTTGAAGCGCTTCAGGTCGGAAGATTTCACTCACGTCCTTTTCAACTGGATGTGCTCGCACAGTGGTCGGGCTCGCATCTGCAGATTCACCACAGGGTGAGGTTGTCGCCACGGACCAGAGTATCTCTACTCTGGTGGCTCAAAGTACACAATCTAACCGCAGGGAAACGGTTCAACGCCTGGAATTGGATAATTCTAACGACGGATGCGAGTCTCAGAGGTTGGGGAGCTGTGGTTCAAAATTGTCAGCTCCAGGGTCTCTGGGCAGATCACGAAAGATTGCTGTCTCTAAATGTCCTGGAACTCCAGGTAATTTACAATGGGCTACGACAAGTAGTGCACATGCTCCGGTCTCAGACTGTCCAGGTGCAGTCAGACAACGCGACGGCGGTCGCGTACATTAACAAACAATGAGGAACGAGAAGCCACATGGCAATGCGGGAAGTAGCTTGAATCCTCATTTGGCCCAAGCATCACCAAGTGATATTGTCGGCAGTGTTCATTCCGGGAGTGGACAACTGGGAGGCGGATTATCTCAGTCGTCGGGATTTTCATCCAGGAAAATGGGCATTAAATCCAGAAGGGTTTCACATGTTGGTCCAAAGGTGGGGTTACCCTCAAGTGGACCTGATGGCATCTCGCCACAATCACCAAACGCCCCAGTATGTGTTCAGGACAAGAGATCCAAAGGCAGTGGCGGTGGATGCTCTCACAATCGCGTGGCCGTACAGCCTCGTGTATCTGTTTCCACCGTTTCCGCTGCTCCCTCTGTTGCTAAAACGGATCAAAAGAGAGTCCGCCACAGTCATACTAGTGGCGCCTCATTGGCCTCGGAGAGCTTGGTTCTCGGATCTCCGCGGATTACTCGCAGACGATCCTTGGCCGCTCCCACTACGTCCGGACTTGTTACAACAGGGTCCGTTCCTTTACCCCGATTTAGCGCGGCTGCGTTTGACGGGGTGGCTGTGTAGACCGCCCTCTTAAGAAGAGAGGGCATTCCATAATCGGTTATACCAACCATGTTACGTGCTAGGAAGCCAGTTACGGCAGCTCATTATTACAGAATTTGGCGTGCCTATATAGGTTGGTGTGAAGCTCGGAAGTTTCCGACATCATCTTTTAACTTATCCCGTCTTTTGTTATTTCTACAGACGGGGTTAGATGGAGGACTGCGTTTATCTACACTAAAGGTGCAGGTCTCTGCTTTGTCAATTTACTTTCAAAGACGATTGGCTCTATTGCCGTCTGTACACACCTTTCTGCAAGGTGTCCTCTGAGTACAGCCTCCATTCATTCCACCTACAGCGCCATGGGACTTGAATCTGGTTTTAGATTTCTTACAGTTGTCATATTTTGAACCCTTACAGCAAGTGGATATTAAGTTTCCCACTTGGAAAACAATTTTTCTTCTAGCCTTAGCTTCGGCAAGGCATGTTTCAGATTTGGGTGCCTTGTCATGCAAGCCACCGTTTTTTGGGGTTTCATGATGACAGAGCGGAACTTCGGACGAATTCCGTTTTATTGCCAAGGGTAGTGTCATCTTTTTCACATCAATCAACCAATGGTAGTTTCTGTGTGAACAGGTAATTTGGGAACTTTGGATGTGGTACGCGCATTACGCGTTTAGGTATCCCGAACATCTACAGTTCGTAAGACGGATACGTTGTTTGTTCTCTATCATGCTGCCAAGATGGGTTGGCCAGCTTCTAAGCAGAACTTATCCAGATGGATAAAATTGACCATACGTCAGGCTTACCTTCATGCTAGGTTACAGCCGCCTACATCAGTAACAGCTCATTCCACACGTTCTGTGGGAACTTCATGGGCAGCTGGTCGTGGAGCTTCTACGACGCAGCTTTGCCGTGCGGCTACATGCTCATCAGTGCACACGTTTGTGCGCTTTTACAAGTTTGATACGTTTGCGGCATCAGCATATAGCTTTGGCCGCTTAGTGTTACAGGTGCCAAACAGCTCTCCCGCCCACAGGGGAAGCTTTGGTACGTCCCAAGAGTACTCCAGTGACCCCTAGTGGATGAAAAAGAAAATAGGATTTTGGTACTTACCATGTAAATCCTTTTCTTTGAATCCATAGGGGGCACTGGACGCCCACCCAGAGCAGTTTTACCTGGTTGTGGTAAGTTCAGTGGATCTTATGGTAACACATTCTCACCGATTTATCGGTTATGGTGTCAACTGGTTAGTTGTCAGTTACGTTATGTGTCAACTTTATTGTTGTCCGTTATGTTATAATGTTATAGGTAATTCTCCATTGTTCATCCTCTCTATCCTGTTCGCCTCAGGAAAAAACACTGAGGTATTCTGCGAGTATGGAGGGGAGGAGAGTTACTGAAATTTGAATATTCAGTGCCCAGTCCTTGCTAACACCGTCCATATCCCAAGAGTACTCCAGTGCCCCCTATGGATTCAAAGAAAAGGATTTACCTGGTAAGTACCAAAATCCTATTTTTGTTTCATATCGTGTGGTGAAATGTTCATTTTGACTCATACTGTGTGGTGTAATGTGAATTTTGGCTCATTCCATGTGAATTTTGCTTCAGACCGTGTGGAAAAATGTGAATTTCGTCTCATTCTGTGTGAATTTTAGCTCATTCCATGTGGCATAATGTGAATTTTGGCTCATTCTATGTGGCATAATGTGAATTTTGGCTCATTCGATGTGGCATAATGTGAATTTTGGCTCATTCGATGTGGCATAATGTGAATTTTGGCTCATTCTGTGAATTTTGGCTCAGTACATGTGGCATAATGTGAATTTTGGCTCATTCCATGTGAATATTGGCTCATTCTATGTGGCATAATGTGTAATGTGTAAGGAGCACCATTACTAGATTGTATAAGTGGTCCTACTATTGTGGTGCATAATGTGTATAACAGGTATATGGTGTGGTACACTACACTTAAGCCACGCCTCCTTTTGAGTGACCACACCCCCTTTTCCAGAGCACGGCGCACACTTAACAACAGCCTTCACTTTTCTATACCCCCACTTCAAAATTTCCACTTCGACCACTATGTTTGTGTGTGTTGGTGTGTGTATATATACATACACATACACACACATATATTATATATACACATCTGTGTGCTTCTTATTTGAAAGAATCTTTAAAATTTACCACCTAATTGTAATTTTCTTTGTATTGATTGAAGATGTTATGATTTTAAATTTAGATTTTAGGGCCCCACTGTCTTAAGAACCCCGGGCCCCCCGAAGCCTTAATCCAGCTCTGAGTATAGCAGATACAGAGCTGAAAGTCCGTTGGTGCAGCGCATGTCGCGTTTTTCACTCCATGCTCCGGAACTAATCATCCACAAATACAACTGATGCAGATCGTACACAAACTGATCGCTTCTCACTTCCCACTGAAGCAGCGCAAATGGGATTTCTCATGCACACTAAGGTCAGGGAGGGCATGTAGACAGAATTGACGGCAATGCACAGTTGTGTGTACACATCATTACGCCTGTTTTCAGATGGCTCTTTTGAACCAGGAATAGGGCATGCAAGAACGCACTAATAATTATTATCCCTATACAACCAAGCATACGGAAATGGGCGCTCCAGCCACAGATCTGCTTTTAACTCGAATGTGCGCATTTAGGGCTCGATTCAGACCTGATTGCTGTGCGGCAAATTTGCAGAGGTCTGCGATCAGATAGTCGCCGCCTAGGGAGACTGAAAACCCGCCCGTGCAAGTGTGCGAATGCATGCGTACGCCGTGCGAAAACTTTGCCAGTCATCGGACAGCTGCAAATCCATTCGCATTTTACCATCAAATGTTTTTTTCCAGTTTGTGCAGTCTGTGCGCAGCCCAGGACTTACTCCTCCAGTGCGATAGAATCACACACCCTCCCTGAAAACGCTTGGAAACGCCTGTGTTTTTCCTGACACTCCCAGAAAACGGCCAATTACCACCAACAAACGTCCTCTTCCTGTCAATCACCTTGCGTACACCGTGCAATCTAAATTTTCATACCATTTTGTCGCATTTTGGGCTCGTGCCTGCGCATTGCAGTACATACGCATGCACAGTCATTCAATAATCGGCCGCTGTGTGATTTCGCACAACAGCGATCAGGTCTAAATTAGACTCTTAGGGGGACATGTACTAAGCAGTGATAAAAGTGGAGAAGTGAGCCAGTGGAGAAGTTGCCCATGGCAACCAATCAGCTGCTCTGTATACTTTTATAGTATGCAAATTATAATTGTTACGTCAATGCTGATTGGTTGCCATAGGCAACTTCTCCACTGGCTCACTTTCACCACTTTTATCACTGCTTAGCACATCTCCCCCTTAGTTCCATGGGGCACATGTATGAACCTGGTGAGGTGATAAAGCAGTGATAAGCACAAGGTGATAACGCACCAGCCAATTATTAAGGATTTGAAAAATGACAGGAGCTGATTGGCTGGTGCGTTATCACCTTCCACTTATCACTGCTTTATCACTTCTCCAAGGGTAATACATCTGAACATTTTTGGAAAACAAACTGACAACCCTTTTTACATATAGGGTCCTTAAAAGAACAACTGAGGAGATGTACTAAGCCTTGGAGAGAGCTAAAGTGGAGAGAGATATAGGAGTCTATGTACTTAGCTTTGTAGAGAAATAAAGTGGACGGATATAAAGTACCAGCCAATCAGCTCCTAACTGGCATGTTACAGGCTGTCTTTGAATGACAGTTAGGAGCTGATTGGTTTGCAGTTTATCTCTCTCCACTGTATCACTCTCCAAGTCTTAGTAAATCTGCTCCAATATACCTCATGCTAAGTAGAGGGGACAATTTAGAATATGTTGGATTTGGGGGGTGGAGGGTAACACAGATGTTCTAATACATAAGTTACTTGGACAAAGGCTTGGTTTTTAGGAACCAATAGCAAAGCAGTGAGAAGTCACAAAATATCTCTGAGCTTTGAGCAATGCACAAGATCTGCGTCTCTCACCTACACTCATTACCCTCTCCCATTTACATTTACAAGAATCCAACTCCCACGCACAAGACTTTCTTCTAGCCTCCAGACATTCAAACGTTCACTGAAGACTCACCTATTCAGACAGCTTATCAAATTCCTGAACCGCCTTCATAACCTTCCTACGCTTTAAGATACCCAGTCCACACATAACTTTACATATTTTATCTTTCTACACTTATACATCCCAATGACCTCGGGCCAACATTGATGTATGATTGGATCACTCAGCCCACCAAGAACCTCCAATGGGGGTCATTCCAAGTTGTTCGCTCGCTAGCAGATTTCAGCAGCATTGCACACGCTAGGCCGCCGCCCTCTGGGAGTGTATTTTAGTTTAGCAGAATTGCGAACGAAAGATTAGCAGAATTGCGAATAGAAAATTCTTAGCAGTTTCTGAGTAGCTCGAGACTTACTCCTAAACTGCGATCAGCTCAGGCCGTTTCGTTCCTGGTTTGACGTCACAAACACGCCCAGCGTTCGGCCAGCCACTCCCCCGTTTCTCCAGACACTCCCGCGTTTTATCCTGGCACGCTTGCGTTTTTCAGCACACTCCCTGAAAACGGTCAGTTTCCGCCCAGAAACACCCACTTCCTGTCAATCACACTCCGATCACTTCAACGATGAAAATTCGTTGTTTTGTGCTAAAATACTTAGCGCATGCGCACTGCGTACCATGCGCATGCGCATTTTCGCCTTAATCGCTCCGTTGTGAAAATCGGCAACGAGCAAACAACTCGGAATGACCCCCAATATGCGATATGTAGCACCTATCCTTGTGTGTCACATGAATATTTCCCTATAGAGGGTAAACTTGTAAACAGGATCCTCTTACCTCTTTATTTATCTGTTATTACTAGAGATGAGCGGGTTCGGTTCTCGGGGAACCGAACATACCTGAACATTGAGATCTGAGTCCGGCTCGGGATTTCCCGCCTTACTCTGATCCCAAAGCGAGGCCGAACATCATCTTCCCACTGTCGGATTCTCGCGAGTTTCGGATTCTACATATGTCCCCGTGCATCGGATTCGGTGCCATCTTCACTCCGGCTGTGGAGAGTGTACTGGACGGAAGTGTCCGTCTTAGTACTGTGTTGTCTGGCGTGGGGTGGGTGCTTTGTCTGCTGTATCTGAAAGTGGTGCCCTGTCTGCTGTATCTGAAAGGGGTTCTCTCTCTGTCTGCTGTACCTGAAAGGGGTGCCCTGTCTGCTGTATCTGAAAGGGGTGCTCTTTCTGTCTGTTGTATCTGAAAGGGGTGCTCTCTGTCTGCTGTACCTGAAAGGGGTGCCCTGTCTGCTGTATCTGAAACGGGTGCTCTTTCTGTCTGCTGTATCTGAAAGGGGTGCTTTATCACTGTATCTGAAAGGGTTGCTCTCTCTGCTGTATTTGAAAAAGGGGTGCTGACTCTGCTGTATCTGAAAGGGGTGCTCTCTCTGCCTGCTGTATCTGAAAAAGGGGTGCTCTCTTTGTCTGCTTTATCTGAAAGGGGTGCTCTCTCTGTCTACTGTATCTGAAAAAGGGGTGCTCTCTCTGTCTGCTGTATCTGAAAGGGGTGCTCTATGTGCTGTATCTGAAAGGGTTGATCTGTCCGCCCATCCAGGGGCTCCGCTCCAATGTAAAATTAAAATAATAACAGCTAAAAATAGGATTTTAATACCTACCGGTAAATCCTTTTCTCCTAGTCCGTAGAGGATGCTGGGGACTCCAAAAGGACCATGGGGTATAGACGGGATCCGCAGGAGACATGGGCACACTAAAAGACTTTGACTGAGTGTGACCTGGCTCCTCCCTCTATGCCCCTCCTCCAGACCTCAGTTATAGGAACTGTGCCCAGGGGAGACGGACATTTCGAGGAAAAGGATTTTTGTTAAACTAAGGGTGAGATATATACCAGCTCACACCACAAACACACCGTACAACTGGATTAACAGGAATACCAAATAACAGTATGAACGAAAAACAGCAACAAGCTGAACATAACCGATACACAACCTTCGTGTAACCGAAACCAACAATACAACTGCAAGTAACAGTACGCACTGGGATGGGCGCCCTGCATCCTCTACGGACTAGGAGAAAAGGATTTACCGGTAGGTATTAAAATCCTATTTTCTCTTACATCCTAAAGGATGCTGGGGACTCCAATAGGACCATGAGGTCTATACCAAAGCTCCAGACCGGGCGTGAGAGTGCGGACGACTCTGCAGCACCGTTTGAGTAAACATGAGGTCCTCCTCAGCCAGTGTATCAAACTTATAGAACTTAGCAAAAGTGTTTGAACCCGACCAAGTAGCTGCTCGGCAAAGTTGAAGTGCCGAGACCCCTCGGGCAGCCGCCCAAGACGAGCCCACCTTCTTGGTAGAATGAGCCTTTACTGACTTCGGCAATGGCAACCCAGCCGTAGAGTGAGCCTGCTGAATCGTATTACAAATCCAGCGTGCAATAGTCTGCTTGGAAGCAGGATTACCAATCTTGTTGGAAGCATACAGGACAAACAGTGTTTCAGTTTTCCTAACAAGAGCCGTTCTGGCAACATAAATTTTTAAAGCTCTTACGACATCAAGAGACTTTGGAACCGCGACAGCCTCCGTAGCCACGTGTACCACAATAGGTTGATTTATGTGAAACGAAGAAACCACCTTCGGCAGAAATTGTTGACGAGTCCTCAATTCCGCTCTATCCACATGAAAAATAAAATATGGGCTCTTGTGAGACAAAGCCGCCAATTCTGACACTCGTCTGGCAGACGCCAAGGCCAAGAGCATGACCACTTTCCAAGTGAGAAACTTTAACTCAACCTTTCGCAAAGGTTCAAATCAGTGAGACATAAGAAACTTTAACACCACTTCAAGATCCCACGGGGCAACGGGTGGCACAAACGGGGGATGGATATGCAGCACTCCCTTCACGAAAGTCTGAACCTCAGGAAGGGCGGGCAATTCTTTTTGAAAGAAAATAGATAAAGCCGAAATCTGCACTTTGATGGAACCCAATTTCAGGCCTGCATCCTCGCCTGCCTGCAAAAAATGGAGGAAACGACCCAACTGAAACTCCTCCGCAGGGGCTGCTTTGGTTTCACACCACGACACATATTTTCTCCAAATTCGGTGATAATGTTTTGCCGTGACCTCCCTAGCCTTAAGGAGAGTGGGGATGACTTCCCTGGGAATACCTTTCCGAGCTAGGATTTGGCGTTCAACCTCCAAGCCGTCAAACGAAGCCGCAGTAAGTCCGGAAACACGCATGGCCCCTGCAGTAACAGGTCCTCTCTTAGAGGAAGCGGCCAAGGATCTTCTACGAGTAATTCCTGAAGATCCGGATACCAGGCCCTCCGTGGCCAATTCTGGAACGACGAGAATTTGCTGAACCCTTGCTCGCCTTATAATCCTCAACACTCTTGGAATGAGAGGAAGTGGAGGGAACACATACACCGACTGAAACACCCACGGAGTTACCAGTGCGTCCACTGCACTGGCTTGTGGGTCCCTCGACCTGGAACAATACCTTGGGAGCTTTTTGTTGAGGCGAGACGTCATCATGTCTATTTGAGGAATACCCCAACGCCTTGTCACTTCTGCAAATACCTCTTGATGAAGGGCCCACTCTCCTGGATGGAGATTGTGTCTGCTGAGGAAATCTGCTTCCCAGTTGTCCACTCCCGGAAGGTGGACTGCTGGCAGAGCGCTCACGTGCTGTTCCACCCAGCGGAGAACTCTTGTGGCCTCCGCCATTGCCGCCCTGCTCTTTGTTTTACGTACGCCACCGCTGTTACGTTGTCCGACTGGATCAGGACAGGGAGACCTTGAAGAAGGTTCTTCGCTTGCAGGAGGCCATTGTAAATGGCTCGTAACTCGAGAACATTTATGTGGAGACAAGATTCCTGGCTTGACCATTTTCCCTGGAAACTTCTTCCTTGTGTGACTGCACCCCAGCCTCGGAGACTTGCATCTGTGGTCAGTAGGACCCAATCCTGGATTCCGAATCGGCGTCCCTCTAGAAGGTGAGAACCTTGCAGCCACCACAGGAGAGAAATTCTGGTCCTGGAAGATAGACTTATTTTCCAGTGCATGTGCAAGTGAGACCCGGACCCACGGACCATTTGTTCAGCAGATCCCACTGAAACACCCGGGCATGAAACCTGCCAAACGGAATGGCTTCGTAAGCCGCAACCATCTTCCCTAGCACTCGAGTGCGTTGATGAATCAATACACTTGCCGGTCTCAGAATTTCCTTGACCATGGTCTGGATTTCCAGAGCTTTTTCCACCGGAAGAAACACCCTCCGTAGTTCCGTGTCTAGAATCATGCCCAAGAAGGGCAACCGAGTTGTCGGAATCAAGTGAGACTTTGGCAAATTTAGAATCCAACCATGATGTTGCAGAACCGTCAGGGAGAGTTCCACATTTCGTAGCATCTGCTCTTTTGATCTCGCCTTTATCAGGAGATCGTCCAAGTACGGGATAATTGTGACCCCCTGCTTGCGTAGGAGTACCATCATTTCTGCCATCACCTTGGTGAAGACCCTCGGGGCCGTGGAAAGCCCAAATGGCAACGTCTGAAATTGGTAATGACAATCCTGCACCGCAAATCTTAGGAAGGCCTGATGAGGAGGATATATCGGGACGTGTAAGTAGGCATCCTTTATGTCGACTGACGCCATAAAATCCCCCCCCCCCCCTTCTAGGCTGGAGATCATAGCTCGAAGAGATTCCATCTTGAACTTGAAAGTTTTCAAGTATGGATTGAGGGATTTTAGGTTCAGAATCGGTCTGACCGAGCCGTCCGGCTTCGGCACGACAACGAGGCTCGAATAGAACCCTTCCCCCCTTTGGGACGGAGGAACCGGGACAATGACCCTCTGTTGACACAGCTTTTGTATCGCAGCATTTACTACTTCTCTTTCTGGAAGAGAAACTGGCAAGGCCGATACGAAAAAGCGGGTGAGGGGGGGGGGGGCATCTCCTGAAACTCCAGCTTGTACCCTTGGGACACTATGTCTAAGACCCAAGGATCCAGTGCCGATTGAAACCAGACCTGACTGAAGATTCGGAGATGGCCCCCCACCGGCACGGACTCCCGCAGGGGAGCCCCAGCGTCATGCGGTGGACTTGGTAGAGGCGGGGGAGGACTTTTGGTCCTGGGCGCCAGACACAGCAGGCAACCTTTTTCCCCTTCCTCTACCCTTTGAAGCGAGGAAGAACGAGCCCTTTCCTTTTTTGTATTTAGTAGGCCGAAAGGACTGCATCTGATCAGGGCCGGTCCTGGCGCTCTGTGCGCCCCGGGCTGCAATAGGGGGCGTGGCTTCGTACAGGGGGGCGTGGTCATTTACGCCCCCTGTACAGACTGAAATGATGTGCGGTGCGCGATGACGTCATCGCGCACTGCACAGCAAAGGTCCTCTCCACGAAGGGAAACTAGACGCGTAGCGTCTAGTTCCCTTCGTGGAGAGGACTGTTGCTGTGCGGTGCGCGATGACGTCATCGTGCACCGCACAGTAAAGTACCTCTCCACGAAGGGAAACTAGATGCGTACGTGTCTAGTTTCCCTTCACAGCGGCAGCGGGGGGCAGCGGCCAGCGGCAGCAGGGGGGCAGCGGGGGGCACACAGCAGCAGCGGATCTTGCCCTGGTGCGGCGCCCTCCGGATGGCGCCCTGCGCCCTCCGGAAGGCGGCGCCCCGGGCAAAAGTCCTGCTTGCCCGTGGCAAGATCCGCTACTGCATCTGATAATGTGGCGCCTTTTTCTGTTGTGTGGGAACATAAGGAAGAAAAGATGACTTACCCGCAGTAAGGTAGACACCAGGGCCAGTATTTACTAAGAATCCGAGTTTGTCCGATTTGTGTTTTTTTTTCTAAGTCCCAATCCGGGAATTCACTAAGCACAAATCTCGGCAGTGTTTGGACTATTCGTAATGGTTTGAATGACAATGTTCACAAATACGAATAAATAGACCATCGGTCAAACGCGGCTGTTATTACATAGAATACGGGAATTCACTATTCATTCGTATTTGGGTGTTAGTCTCTGAGTGCTCAAATGCGGTCGTATTTTTTTGCGATTCGTTAAAAAAAGCGGCAAAAAAATAGACCTGCTTTTTTCAGTCGTGTTTACATGTGTTGCAAATAAAAAATCACTCACACCTGAATTAGGATGCCTATAAAAGGATGTTAGGCCCATTTCAATACACCTACACTCAGAAATGGCAGCAGGACTGTGGGCCAGTGATCTTTTGTGTGCTGTGGGATTCCTCAGACTCAGACATCAGCCTGTAAGTAACCATGGCCAAGAAACTGAACATGGTCAGCAGGTTGTACAGGTTCCGCGGAGGCTGCGCAGGCCTCGTTTTTTTAGGGGGCGTTTAAACTTGAACGCATTGTCCGATGATAAGGTCATACAGATGTTCCGTCTAAATCGTAACAACATTTTCCGTCTGTATGACCTTGTCAAACTGGGCCTAGACCCTGAGACAGCACGATCTCGCTCTGTCTCAGGCCTGCAAAAACTCCTGGCTGTGTTGCACTTTCTGGCTACTGGCAGCTTTCAGGCTGTGTCTGGGGATGTCATAGGAATCTCACAGCCCTCATTTTCCAGAATCTTAACACAGGTGATGTATACCTAACTACCTCTTCTGTTTTGTGTTTGTTTTAATTTCTCGGTGGCCAGTTCTGTCCTAAAATCTCATGTTTATTGTTCTTTAAAATATACACACAGGTGTTGGCTGTTTTGCAGCCCCACATCGAGGCCTCAATCTGCTTCCCTACCCAGGAGTCTCAGTGGCATGCCGTCAGGGTAGATTTCTATGAGCTGGCTGGCATGCCCAATGTGCTTGGAGCCATAGATTGCACACACATTCAGCTGAGACCACCTAGGGGCAGGCAGCACATATATACAAATCGCCATTTCGAACACTCCACAAATGTGCAGGTGGTTTGTGATGCAAATCTAAAAATAATGAGTGTTGTTGCTGGTTACCCTGGGGGCTGCCATGACTCCTTCATCCTCAGTCAGTCATCCCTTTTTGATAAGTTTGAGGATGGACAAATGCCAGATGGATGGCTGCTGGGTATGTAATTTGATATGTGTAGGCCTGCGTATACTTTGTCCAAATACAGGTGCAGATGTATTAACCTGTAGAAGGCATAAGGAAGTGAGAAACCAGTGATCTGTGCAAGGTGATAAAGGCACCAGCCAATCAGCTCCAATATGTAAATGAACATTTAGGAACAGATTGTCTGCTGCCTTTATTACCTTGCACATATCACTGGTTTTTCACTTCCTTATGCCTTCTACAGGTTAATACATCTGCCCCACAGTGTGTTACTTATGTGTTGCTGTATCTTAACATGAATCACGTTACTATATCTGTCTTTTAGGTGATGGAGGATATGGCTGTTTCTCTTGGCTTCTAACTCCATTGTCCCGACCTGATACCCCTGCTGAACACAATTACAATCATGCACATAAGTCCACGCGGAATGTGATAGAAAGATGTTTTGGTGTGCTGAAATCTAGGTTTCGGTGTCTGGATAAGTCTGGTGGCCTTTTGTTGTATAGTTCCTCCAAGGTGACTCAAATTGTGTTCTGCTGCTGCTTTCTTCATAACATGTGTTTGCAACAACATCTGCCACATGTTGAGGAGGAGGAGGAGGAAGAAAGCAGCCAGCAAGCAGAGGAATTAGAGACATCTGGTGATACTTGGGAGTACAGATATAGGGAGGCAGGTTAGGCAAGAGATCATCAATCGCTATTTCTAAGGTAAGTTTGGTTTGCTTATTTCATTTGTTGTGTAATCATAAATAGATGTTTTGCCTTTTTTTCCCCAAAACCATTACTCAGAATGTGTCTGTCTCCTTGACACATACAACCATACCCTCGCTTTATGAAAAACAAATGTCGCATGTGTATTGTGTGTATTTTTATACTCAAAACAACAGATTATGAGTGGCATGCATTAAGTCTGGATAAGTGATCGTAAACTTGCAGTGCTAATTTCTTACAAGCCCACATAATCCATTTAGTATTTCACTTTATCATTGTGTGTAACGTCCTAATGCACAGGTTCACAAACTCGGCCCTCAGGACCACACACAGTGCATGTTTTTCACGTAACCCAGTAGAAACACAGGTGTATGAATTACTCACAGACATATGTTAAAAGGTTCACAGGTGGAGCTAATTATGTCACTTGTGATTCTGTGAGGAGACCTGCAAAATATGCACAGTGTGGGTTCCTGAGGGCCGAGTTTGAGAACCTGTGTTCCCAAAAAACACTCCTCAACATATAATATGTTAGCCTTGAGGAATACATGTGTCCCTATGTGTGATGCACCATCATGTTTAAGACACACAAACTTACTGTAATCAGGAATAATTTATTTCCTAATGTTTGATGCTGTAAACTTGATGATGTGTAAGTAAATACACAGTTTGCCACACATATACATTATTATACACATTCTTTGATTTTTGTGGTAAAAGTACATATTTGTTTGTTTCAGCATCATGTGTAAAAACATTCTTACTAATTTTTAACACACACAAACATGTCCCAACAATACTGACATTCATTTTGTCAATGTTTTTAAAACAAAACAAAGCCAACATATTACAAGCTTTTTACACAACTCAATTGTGTTCTTCTTGTAATGTTGTATAGAGAAGAAAGCTAAAATATGTATCAATAACATTGTAATTTGGATTGTCTGCAGGAAAAGAGAATGATTGGATTCTAGAAAGAGTAATGATTAGAAAAAAAATCAAGTGGTCAGTTTACTTCCTGCTAAAGACATTCTGCCTGGCTGGCAATTATTGGGTCTGCAGGAAAAGAGAATGATTGGAATCTAGAAAGAGTAATGATTAGAAAAAAATCAAGTGGTCAGTTTACTTCCTGCTAACATGTATGTGTGGCTCCATCAACATTTCCCTCCTCCAATACCAAACAAAAATGGTAAAGAATAAATGTGCGTACAAATTTTATGTTTTTGTTTGTACCACTTATAATTAATGATGTTGAAAAAATTGTCAAGGAGCTAAGTGTTATATATTTTTTGCCAAAAATACACTTACTAACTATTTTGAGTTACTTATCACAAATGTCTAACTTGTATTTTTTTCACGTTTTTTTTGGTGGCTGCTTGTCCTACCCTTTGCCTTTAGCACTGTCATGTTGTCGTGCTCTGGTGGAGCGTCTTGGTGGTGATGAGACTGGCGTGATATTTGGAGTAGTCGTACCAGAACTGCTGCTTGTTTGCTGTTGGTGCATGCATCTGAGTGTTTCATTCAGGTTAGTGAGGGTGGCATTGAGTTCACGTGTAGCAGCATTTTGATTGTCTACTATTCGGAATAAACTTTCATTAATCTTTTGATTGTTTTGAAAAATGCTCATATAACTTTGCTGTTGTCTGTGCTGTTCTTCCATTATGTGCTGTAAGTTGCCCATGACCTGTGTAATGTCTGTACGCATGAGTTCCATGGTATTGCCTATTCTGGTTGTTTGTTCATTTTGTCTACTCAGATTTCTTGATATTCTTCTGAGGTGAGATGGTAGGCTTGCAAACATTTGTGTCTGCTTACGCAGGCAATCTTCATTAGTGGCCTGCTGTCTAGCCCAAATGGACCAAAACACCTGATCAGGGCCTTGTGTTCCTGGTATTGTTGGGCTGTGTTGTGGTGGTGGTGTGCTTTGCTGTGGTGGTGTACTCACAGGTGCTGGGGGGCTCATTCCTTGCATTAATGGCTGCATTTCTAAGATGTTTGTCTCCTCCATGTCACTGTGTTGCTGTTGTTGCGGAGGGATGCTGTACCCAGGACTAGAAGCTGAAATGTTAAACAAATCTCCGTTAGCTATCCATATGTTTGAGAAATGTAAACAAATCACTACACATGGAACACATGTCATTCACTGTTGCTTTCAACTATTCTGCCTAGCAACATCATCACTCATAGCTTAAATACATACATATGCCTGTTTGTGGCAAATGTGTCTGGTTACTTAATTGTGAAAACAAACACTTTAGTTTTATTGTAGCTCACACATACTCCACCATAAAAACACATTGGAATACATAATGTGTTACCTTATAGCTTTGTTCAAACAAACATAGTAATGTTTTTATATGTATTTTGCAATGTTACCTCAAACACACATGTGAAATTTGGAAAAACAACCTTACTTTTTGCAATAAAACCAACATGCTTTTTTGTTGCAGCATCTTACACACAATGTCATACTGTATGGCTCAAGTGGACATACATATCTTTACTGGATGTGGACAAGGCCATTTAGCTTGGATTCCATTTCAGCTTTTACTTACTGCGGTAAGCATTTAAGTTTTTGATGTGTTTTGTGTGGTTATGAAATATTTTGATTACGTTCTGAAATTTTTCACATTTATTTCAGTTTGATACTCACAATCAAGATGAGGGGAGTGTGGATGACGTCTTGGAGGTGTGTCCAAAATTTGGAGTGGGGGGACAGAACATACGGACGATAATCTTCGTGGCGGGGTAGCCTGATGTGTTTGGGCCGGGACATACGACCTTGCTTTCTTTTCGGCCACAGGTTTTTTTGTGGTGATGTCTTACAGAAGTGCCACTTCTGCTGCTCCATACTTCTTTTGATGGACCTTTTAATTAAAGTGCAATTTTGTTATGGCCATTCCTTTACAAGCATACCCTATACTACAATGGACACTTTACCTGCTTCCGCAGCGTCATCATCATCAGATGTGATAGGAGTTACTGGCCGACGAGTAGTACTGCTTTTTTCTAACACTGTATAAAATTTAAAAAAAAATGTTTTTCATGCTATTGTGTATACATCCACCCATTATGCTTATAAACATTTATTCTTTTAGAAATGCTTGGTTTTTATTTATAAAAAACATAAGGACCAGAAATACAAAAATAAAAAACAAAAAAATAAAAACATTGTCCAATACACATATGCACTATGGCAACATCAACACAGGAAAACATGTACAGGACACTGACAAAGGCCACAAGTTAAAGGAAAAAACAAAAACACACACATCTTCATTTTGTATTGAAAGGATAAATATTACAGATGCAATATATAAATTGCTCTGTGATGTGGCACTCCAAAGACACTGTCAAAGTCAGAAAAATATCACGCTACACACTGCCATATTTGCACCTCATGCGAGTGCCTGTTGCACGTTCATGAGCCCTGCCGTGCGTGCACATACTCGCCGCTGCGGGCACCCGCAGGCGCGCGGTGTGCGCATTTACGGTAAAGTTTATGTGCGTCTAGCGGGCGACTCGTTCGTTACATATTTTAACTATATAATGTATTTTGTAGATCATGGTCCCCTTGATAGATTCTGAAAGTTTAGTTAATATAGCATGTTCATGGACAAAGAGATCCCTCTTTGTTTGATACGAAGGGTCAGACATGGGTCATACAGTGGTGTTTAGTATCCATCGGAAGAGTATTTAATTAGCAATATTCCGGTGTTGGTTTGAAGCAGATTAATCGCTCGTGCGAATAGTTATGGACATAAGAAGTTTATGTACATTTACTATTATTTGCACTTACTTATCCATGCGGCGGGAAACCTAGTTTCCCACCCACCTGAGCAGTTGGAAATGGTCTCAGCCCACCTGTATGAATCAACCTATGACCTTTTGTTATAATACGAAGACGAATTCCTGTGTCCAATGAACAATGAGATTGTAGAGACCATTGAATTGTATTGTGTGTGGGGCATAAATAGACAAGCCGATCATATCCAGCTCACTCTCTTCAACGGTTCTCATTGCTGATAATCGGGAGCTGGATATCGAGGCGCATGCGATCGTTCCCCTTGTGCGTAAGTTTTCTCCGCAATCATATTGTCTTTATTGTTATTGCGAGCCATATCTCTCTCTCTCTCTCTCCTCCTCTTTCTCTCTCATTTTCCCTTAAACGTAATTGTATTGTATTGTATTTCCTGTGTAGTTATCTGGTTAGTTAGTCTGTGTTATATTGTAGTGTATGACTTGTATTGTATTATTCTTTTCAAGTATAACATTTATATAAGGCGTTAGACCCTAAGCCCAGTATTTGTGTATTTCTTATAGTGTTAAGTATTCTCAGAGCGTCGGTGACGCTCGAACAGCTTTTGAGTTAATAAGGTTACACTGTGTTGCATCTACACTCTATCATTTCACTAAGGTTTTCCTGTATAATACATTGTTCATGGTTTACATATAAAGGTTTAACATTTGTGAGCGTTAGCGCCGCTGGTGATCTCCTCGTGGTCCCGAGCGTTCGCTACGCTATAGCGAAACATTACGTTAGTCGGCAGCCAATAGCGTGCCTGTCTGTGATCTCTTGGCCGTGAGCGAACGTGACGCTTGAGCGTCTCGACTACGGCTAAGCGATCGTTACGCAACGTGCGTACCCTTACGGTATTCCATACGTCAATAGCGTACAGTGTTCTTAGACCTCTTAAAGGGTTTTAAGTAAGATAAATATTTAGCTTTGTCAATTGGCGGCTCGTCCATCCTTCACATATCTGCACTAGGTAATTTCAGCAGACATTATCCATCAGCAAAGGGCGGGAGGTCATATTCCTCGTAGTGCTGTCTGGATAAGCGTCTGCTTTGCTTAGTAAAGGGTGCTGAGGGAATCCGGAACCGGAGGTAAGAACAAAACGCTAGTGTCTTTTAAAACTGTTTATTTCTGTCTTGCGTACGCACACACGCATATCTGCATTTCTTTTATTCGTGTATTTTCATATATCACTCTCCTGTTTGCCATTTTATAATTGATAAACGTGCTAAGAGAGATTTGTCGCTATTTCATAGTTAAAGTGTAAAAGTAATACATTAAGGGATAAAGTGCAAAGCACGCACGCAGCTCTACCTAAAGATACAAGGAGAGATTGGTGTGGTGTTCGGTAGATGATCGAGGATCATCTACATTGATAAACGTGTAAATTGTGTTACGGTGGATATTTGCTTTGCGTACATGTGTCTCTAACAAAGGGTGAGACTCGCGTACGCAACTCAATGGCCGACGCACGGAGCGTATATTACGTAACGGAGCGTCCGGATACGCCCACGTAACTCAAATCACACACTAGTGTTATTGTAACAGGCGAAAAGGTGGCAACGCGATAAATAGCGCAAATCGATTTTAGTGTCCGAAATTTAGACTAACAGATCCTTCTCCAAATTTACAACACATCTGGTCTAAAGGAAAGAAAATTTCTGCGCAAAAATAGAAATAGAAACAAAAGTGTACATGTGATGAGTGAGTGTTTTGTATATATAAGTTTATACAATTTTTGAGGTTGAACCACAAGAAGTCGAGTTCTCGCAGGGTACATGCATGTAAGTGACGTACATGGTGGCTAGGGAGGCATCCCTTGTTAAACATAGAATCTGAGCATTAGAGTATAGCAGACCAGGAGGTCACACTGTAGCACAGACCAGGAGGTCCAGAACAGACCAGGAGGTCCAGGTACAGCAGACAAGGAAGTCCGCTATAAATAGAGAAAAGAGCACAACCCAGGGGGTTGGTGCAGAACCCATATAGGCCATTAAAGCTCATGCTGAAAGAATTCGCAGCCGAAATTTTCGATTCCACTGGTCGCTCTGCACATAAGATTAGTTGCTTATGTGCTGAACGATTGTACCGCACGTAATTGTGTGCATTAGTTAAATCTGACCAGTACCATTTGTGTACGAAACGGGTCATAAATACTATTTGTACATTCTGACGTGATTTGTGTAATTTTTTATTTTCTAAAGGGAAGTTCGCTGGTCACTCAGGAATTGTCCAACAACCAACAGTTACTGGAAAGGGTTAATGCTCTGCGGATCACACTCACATGTTCCAGTAAACAAAGGTTCATAGGGGCCCTGGGTCGAGTACGCCAGCACCAGGGCAGTGTGTAGGTCGTATTGGTCGGCGTGGGCGAGTGAGTGGGGTACTCTGTAAACCGCCACCGTCAGCCTATCTTGAACATTTTGGTTTTTGTAAGGGTTAGCTGAAGAAAGCAACGCCTACAGGTATGGGGGCCAATTGTTCAGGTAGGGGGCGATCAACCTCGGTTCGGGTTGATTCAGTAAACCGACCAGTCGGGTCGGCAAGGTACGTAATGTGTGAAAAATACGGTTCACACACAGAGGTTTTATGTGATGAATGGGAGAGAATGACGGTACATGACGGGGAGAAATTCCCAAGAGTAGGTAGCTTTAGCCCAGAAGTGTTACAAAATCTAAGGAGGAGGATATGTCTCATTAAATCAACAAAGAGACGAATCAAACATTATGATTATTTGCAGTTATGGCAACAGGAGGGTGAAATACAGAGAGGATTGGCTCAGGCGGCGGGATCTAACCCTATCAAGAAACTGATAGCCACGGCCCCGCCGCCACCATACATATCAGGAGAGAAATTGGTTGCGGAGAATGACGCATTAGGGTGTAACAAACAAACACTTAGCAACTGTGTAAATGTTAATAAGTTAACCAATGCAAGTATTAACCCGTGCAAGTTGTACCCTGTTTTGAACTTTCCCCAGGAGTGTGATCAAGAGGACGAATCGGCAACAATATCGGCGCTCTCTCTAGCAGCCACCATATCAGAAACTACAGTAGGCACGGCCCAACCCTTAAGATTAGTAACAAAGGCCCCTAGCGGAGGGACAGGTGAGGTCGTATCTACGGGTAAGTACGGCACCATACACTATGCTGAAACCATTTCACCACAGGCTGTAGAATCTACACAGAATGATGTTGCTAGACTTAATCCTGTTAGGGTGATAGCTGTTCCAAATGGGAAAACAGACACCACAGGAGTCACTCCCATTAGGAACATTGCCATGTATAGCCCATTTTCCCGAATGGAATTAAGAACCATAGTGTCTGAATTCCCTGACCCTAGGAAAGACTTAGTTGCTAGCCAGAAATACATCAGAGACCTAGGGAACACTTTAGAGCCCAATAACAAAGACTGGCAGGTATTGCTGAGGGCTTGTTTACCCTCCAATGTCGACTCGGCTCAATTTTTAGCTGACTGTGGATTGGATCAGGATGTACCTCTTACAGATGTGTACAACAAAGACAATGTAAAAAGGATAAGTGTACAGTTAAAGGAGTATTTCCCAGCTGTAGTTAAATGGAACAAGATATTCTCCATTAAACAAAAGGAGTCAGAAACAGCTGCAGAGTATTTTCACAGGGCATTACTAGATATGGCTAAATACACAGGCATAGAGGACATTAAAACAAACATAAACCATCGAGAAGTAGCAGTATCTGTACTAATGGATGGCTTAAAGGAGGCATTAAAGACAAGGGTACAGACCACGCAACCATGTTGGCGAGGTCTGTCGGTGGCTACTTTGAGAGAGGCAGCTGTTGATCACGATCGGAATATCACCAGACACAGGGAATTACAAGGTGATAAGTTAATGGCCGTAAGTATACAGGCCCTGACCACAAGGCAGCCTTTGTATAAATCACCAAACCCTGTGGGTAAGTCAAATGTGGTAACCTGTTATTCTTGTCATAGAGAGGGACACTTTGCACGAGACTGTAAATCGAGAAACATACAAAAGTCTTATCAACCCCCTAGACAACGACACGACACACGACATTGGGAGCAGGGTCCACAGAAACGGAGTTATGAGCCACATGCAGGGGAAACAAAAAGATACCCCCCGAACAGAGACTGGCAAGCCTCTGGTAGTTCCCATTTAACCCCTTCACAAGTAGTTGCTGCCAGCGGGATTCAGGGAGGTCACCATACCGAATAGGGGTGTGGCCATACCTGTAGTCTGCAGCCAGTAAAATTGATTGCAAGTCTTGGAAGTGAACCCGAAATTGCAATTAATGTAGCTGGTAAATCATTAAACTTTCTTGTAGATACGGGGGCGGCCAAATCAGTGATAAATTCGACAGTGGGCATGAGAACCACTGGTAAGACAATTCCAGCCATGGGAGTAACGGGAGTAGTCCAGCATTACCCTGTTAGCAAACCAGCCGAGATTACAATAGGGCCTTTACATACCAAGCATTCCTTTTTGCTGGCTGCATCGGCACCGACTAATCTCCTGGGAAGAGACTTATTGTGCAAAATGGGGTGCGTCATTTATTGTACTCCTGAAGGTGTATTCTTGGACATACCTGAGAATCACGCTCAGGAAGTGCGAGACATGTTAGACTCCCCATCAAAATTAATGACACATACCATTATGACAAATAAGATTCCATCCCAAATAGAAGAGATGACATCCCAGATACCAGAGTCACTTTGGACAAAAGATGGACAGGACACTGGATTAATGGCAAACGTAGCTCCGGTAGTTGTACAAGTAAAAGATGGTAGGATAGCTCCAAAAATCCCACAGTACCCTCTGAAGCAAGAGGTGGAGTTAGGAGTTTATCCCGTAATAGAGCGCTTGCTACAACAGGGCATTCTGGTAAGAACATCCAGCACTGCCAATAGTCCCATCTTCCCTGTGAAAAAGAGTGGGGGGAGGGGTTACAGGCTAGTGCAGGATCTAAGGGGGATTAACAAAATAGTTGAGAGTCAGTTCCCCGTAGTGCCAAATCCAGCTGTCATCCTTATGCAGATCCCTCCCACTGCGAAATTTTTCACTGTCATTGACCTCTGCTCCGCTTTCTTTTCGGTACCCCTACATCCTGACAGTCAATATTTGTTTGCATTTACATACAGAGGAGTCCAATACACATGGACTCGATTACCACAAGGTTTCATAGATAGTCCAAGTATATTTTCTCAGGCTTTGCATGATTGTTTACAGTCTTTCCAACCAGAGAGTGGATCAATATTGATACAGTACGTGGATGATTTACTACTGTGTTCAGATTCATTGGAAGCATCTCTGAAGGATACGAAACAGCTCCTGTTTCATCTTTCAGACACAGGACACAAGGTTTCCAAAGACAAGTTACAATTATGCCAAACTAAAGTAAAATATTTGGGACACTGTCTAACACAAGGACTGAGACACCTGACCGCTGATAGAATTCAAGCAATTAGAGACATGACTCTGCCTCAAACCCAGCAACAGATCAGAACGTTTTTAGGAATGTGTGGGTATTGCCGTAACTGGATCCCAGGATTTTCCATTCTAGCATTACCTTTGCAGGAGATGGTTTCCTCAAACAAGCCTGATCGGATTTCGCACACAGACGAGTCCGAGATGGCATTTGAGAGACTTAAACAGTGCCTAACGCAGGCACCAGCATTAGGTATGCCAGACTATGGGAAACCCTTTGAGCTGTACGGAACAGAAAGTGCTGGTTGCGCGGCAGGCGTCCTAACCCAAAAGCATGGTGATGCCAGCAGGCCGGTAGCATACTACAGCGCTCAGCTAGATACGGTAGCGCGATCCCTCCCCACATGCTTGCGAAGCGTTGCTGCGATAGCATTGCTAGTAACAAAAAGCGAAGATGTAGTGCTAGGTCACAACCTCACAATTCATACACCACATGCAGTGTCAGCCTTGCTAAATTCTGCCCAAACCAGGCACGTCTCATCAGCGCGGTTTACAAGATGGGAATTGGCACTAATGGCCCCCGTAAACATCACCATAAGGAGATGCAGTGCATTAAATCCTGCAACATATCTCCCAGGTGTGCCTGGACAGGCACAAAGGGTGGAGGATGAGAGTAGTGGGGAAGGAGGATTTAATACAAAGGAGGACACACATGATTGTATGGAATATTTGACCCAAAATTTTACCGCAAGGCCTGACATCAGTGACAACCCACTGGAAGATGTAGATCTAACCTTCTACACGGATGGTAGTTGTCACAGACAGTCAGACTCGGGAAACTTGTGTACTGGATACGCAGTCGTAGATGACCAAGGCACCATAGAATCAGAACCGCTAGGCCCACCTCACTCAGCCCAGGTTGCTGAACTGGTCACCCTAACCAGAGCATGTGAATTGGCTAAGGGCAAGTCAGCCAATATCTACACCGACTCTAGATACGCCTTCGGGGTAGTCCATGATTTCGGAGCCCTATGGCGCCTCAGAAACTTCATGACGGCAGCTGGTACACCGGTAGCGCATGCAGCTCACATCAAAAGGCTTCTAACAGCGATACAGGAACCCGACAGAGTGGCTGTTATCAAGTGTAAAGCACACACATATAGCCAGGACCCAGTATCACTTGGTAACAGCCGAGCAGACGAAGCAGCTAAGTTAGCAGCTGGTACCCCCAGACAGACAGACACCACACAATTGATGGTATTTAATACCATCAACACACAGAAGTTGTGTGAAATGCAAAATTTGTGTTCCACACAGGAAAAGGCGGTCTGGAAGGCAAAGGGATATGGCCAGGAGTCCTCAGGACTCTGGACGGATGGACAAGGTAAACCAGTGGCCCCCAGAGCATATCTTCCATGTTTAGCTGAGGCAGCACACGGGCTGACTCATCTGGGCAAGGAGGGAATGTGCAAGTTGGTAAGAGCATATTGGTGCGCCCCAGGATTTTCATCTCATGCGAGTAAGAGAGCAATGTCATGCCTTACCTGCTTGAGAAAGAATATCGGAAAGGCAATACCAACAGAACCATCTCATATCCCACCTACAGGCGGCCCTTTTCAGGTAATACAGATTGACTTTATTCAATTACCCCCTTGTCGAAATTTGAAATATGTACTTGTTTGTATAGATGTATTCTCAAATTGGGTCGAAGCATTTCCTGCGGCCACAAACACCGCTATGTTCACTGCTAAGAAAATTGTGCAAGAATTTGTATGTAGATATGGTATCCCTAGAATAATCGAAAGTGATAGGGGTACCCATTTTACAGGTGATGTCTTTCAAGGAATGTGTAAGTTGATGGGAATTGATAGTAAGCTGCACACTCCATACCGCCCCCAGGCGAGTGCAAAGGTGGAAAGAGTGAACAGCACTATTAAAAATAAACTGAGCAAAGTTATGGCAGAGACAGGATTGACATACATCATCAGAACCACTCCCAGGTCCCCTCTTAATCTGTCTCCCTTTGAAATCTTGTTTGGTCGACAACCGCATGTTATGATTAACCCTCAGGATGATTTGAAGTGTAACAATGAAGTGACTGTAAAATACTTGATTAACATGAGTAAACAGTTAAGGAATCAAAATGATAATTTGAAGTTAGTGATTCCTGAGTTACCAGATAGTAATTGTCATGACATTGAACCTGGGGATTATGTAATGATACGGAATTTTCTACGCTCAGGTTGCCTTATTGATAGATGGGAAGGACCATACCAAGTCTTATTGACTAGCACTACAGCATTGAAGGTTGCCGAGAGAGAGACTTGGGTTCATTCGTCCCACTGTAAGAAGGTTGCTGATCCAGAGAGGTCCCGTGATAAGGAACAGACGGTAGAGGAAGTTGTATCACTGGAGTGTCTGTTCCAGGAGGACTGAGGCGGCACCTGAGCATTGAAAATCATAAGATCAAAAGCAGTTGTCGATTTCCTGTTCCCTTTTATTGTTTTTCTCCACTTCCCATCCCCTCTCCCTCAATTATTTTTTTCCCCTTCTCATTCTTCTCCGTTTCCTCCTATAAGATGGACTTGCCCCAAGAGACTGTGATCCGGATTTTCCTGTTGACCATGATGTTGACCAGAGCAGTCTGTTCCGGCGAGAGTACCATGGAGGTCGAGAGAGGTTCTGGAATGGGTTCTGATGACAAAGATGGAGGCGTAGTTTTCCAAGAACAACTTAACCAACAAGTAAAGGCGAGTATCAGAAAACGATCCGATAGCATTGACAATAGAAGGAATTGTGAAGGATTGTTAGCTGAAGAAAACTGTATCTGTAGGCTCTGTGACAATGTAGTTGAGGATGGGTGCATTAAGAAATGCCAATCCAGTTTTAATATCCACATGGACCGGCATCCCTTGAGTGACTATTACTCCTTAGTGGGTAGTGTGTTAAATCAAACAGATTGTTGGGTATGCTCTCAAGTACCTCAAGGCCATAGCAAATCAGGACTAGTACCATTTCCTTTAACGGTAGGGGAGGTACTTGAGCTAAAGGGTGGGAGACCGGTGCACAGGAGGTTTAATATCTCCAGTCCTCCTAGTTTGAAGCTCCACCAATATCATGTGGATAGATCCCTAATATGTTTTAACATTACCAATCCCCGAAAGCCGGGTAATTGGGAAGTGTCATGGAGTAACCAAACCATGACCTTTTCATATAGAGCAGATAGAATGCCTACAGATACAGAGCTTATACGCCACATAGCCAGTAGAGAAAAATCTTTCCGATATAGGTATACCCTAGGAAGTAGGATTACGAGAGTTGGAGAGGTATCACCAGGATACTGTGCACATATCGTACAAACGGATACGTGTACTAGACAGATGGGAGAATTAGGGGTAGGAGATTTCACATGGAGGATGTGTAATATGGTTATGTCCTACTCCGTCCCATATGTTCTCCCCGATGATGCATATTTCATATGCGGGAGGAAGGCGTATAAGTGGCTTGCCCCAAACTCTGAAGGATTGTGTTATATTGGAAAAGTACTGCCTGAGGTAATGACTGTATCACATGCCAAAATGAAAGATATACACCGTGGTGCCCAAGCTCCTTATACTCACACCCATTACGAGCACGTAGTTAAAAGGCAACTGACAGAAAGGACAGAGCATTCGGCCTCTGACATGATCCATGAATCCACCGGGATTCAGGTTCTACTTGCGTTAGATTTCACTCGCACCGCTAGAGGAGTGCTGAACTATAGATATATCTCTGCGCTTGCAAATTTGTTAGACAATATCACAGAAATGTATGATGACACGTTTAGGTATACTGGAAGAGAACTTCAAGCTTATAAAACAGAACTGGTTCAGCATAGAATGGTTCTTAATTATCTCACAGCAGTGACAGGTGGATATTGTGTCACACTGGCAACGCAGTACGGCGTGAAATGCTGCACATATATTACGAATAGTACCGAGGACCCGGTCGAGGTCATAGACCAAAAGATGGATGATATTCTCCAATTAAAGTGGGAATTTCGCAGGAGACACAATCTCACCCTTGCTGCTGTGGGTAATGAGCTGACTGGTTCGGTGTCATGGTTGAACCCGCGAAATTGGTTCTCTGGTTTAGGAGAATGGGCTCAAGGAGTCATAATGGATGTAGGGAAGTTTCTCCTATGTATCTTAGGTGTTGTCATATCGATTGGCTTGATATTTAGATGCGTTCAGGCTTTAACGAAGTGCAAACGTAGTACCAGGGTAATGAGTCTAAGGAGTGAGGAAATTGTAATTCCAATGGATTTGATTTATGACCCAACTGTAGAAACAATGATGTGATGAAAATGCGATTATACGGTCCGTTTCTTTCACCTGTTTTTCCGGTTTTTCCAAGGTAAAAAGACCCACTTTTGACGAGGAATTTGATGATCCTGTATACAGACAACTGATGGATTAAAGAAGAAGTTTTGACAACCTTATACACAGATATTTGATGAACTATGCCATAGACCCCCAGTTTCCCTAGAAATTTTAAAATTACGCTAGCCCAACACTTTTGTAAGTCTATGGACATTGACAAAGCTTTTTGCCCACACCTTTTGGCAAAAGCCCAAAGAAGACTGCATTCAACAGACACCGAACAAGACTTCAACCGACAAATGTTCATTAACCTGACATAGAATACCACTGCATTTACCATAAGTGTTCTTTATCTTCATCTCTACAACCTTCAGGTAATGACACACATAGTCGATAGGGAATACAGGCACAGATATCAGCAATCACATATTCCCCCATTCATGTATCATCAACTAAAATGTGCTCCCCCATTTTGTTGCAACCAAAATCCGAAAAGAGCTCGGTAAAGTTTGACAGCCCATCCACAGACCCGTACCGCGGGATAAGAAGGAATCCAAATGTATACTTCGCAATACCTCGAAGCTTGATTTAAAACACGTACGGCACGATGATACATGACCCCCCAAACATGGATTCATACACACATGCTTCTGCTATCTCACTAGGTCATACCCTTTTCCTACCTTCTCCTCTCCTCCCCTACCCAACCATAGAAATGTATTTACACTTGACATATTTTTCTCTTTTTGAAATGTTTTAGGAAGTGGCAGTTATTGTTGACTGCCAAAGGGTGGACTGTCAAAGTCAGAAAAATATCACGCTACACACTGCCATATTTGCACCTCATGCGAGTGCCTGTTGCACGTTCATGAGCCCTGCCGTGCGTGCGCATACTTGCCGCTGCGGGCACCCGCAGGCGCGCGGTGTGCGCATTTACGGTAAAGTTTATGTGCGTCTAGCGGGCGACTCGTTCGTTACATATTTTAACTATATAATGTATTTTGTAGATCATGGTCCCCTTGATAGATTCTGAAAGTTTAGTTAATATAGCATGTTCATGGACAAAGAGATCCCTCTTTGTTTGATACGAAGGGTCAGACATGGGTCATACAGTGGTGTTTAGTATCCATCGGAAGAGTATTTAATTAGCAATATTCCGGTGTTGGTTTGAAGCAGATTAATCGCTCGTGCGAATAGTTATGGACATAAGAAGTTTATGTACATTTACTATTATTTGCACTTATCCATGCGGCGGGAAACCTAGTTTCCCACCCACCTGAGCAGTTGGAAATGGTCTCAGCCCACCTGTATGAATCAACCTATGACCTTTTGTTATAATACGAAGACGAATTCCTGTGTCCAATGAACAATGAGATTGTAGGGACCATTGAATTGTATTGTGTGTGGGGCATAAATAGACAAGCCGATCATATCCAGCTCACTCTCTTCAACGGTTCTCATTGCTGATAATCGGGAGCTGGATATCGAGGCGCATGCGATCGTTCCCCTTGTGCGTAAGTTTTCTCCGCAATCATATTGTCTTTATTGTTATTGTGAGCCATATCTCTCTCTCTCTCTCTCCTCCTCTTTCTCTCTCATTTTCCCTTAAACGTAATTGTATTGTATTGTATTTCCTGTGTAGTTATCTGGTTAGTTAGTCTGTGTTATATTGTAGTGTATGACTTGTATTGTATTATTCTTTTCAAGTATAACATTTATATAAGGCGTTAGACCCTAAGCCCAGTATTTGTGTATTTCTTATAGTGTTAAGTATTCTCAGAGCGTCGGTGACGCTCGAACAGCTTTTGAGTTAATAAGGTTACACTGTGTTGCATCTACACTCTATCATTTCACTAAGGTTTTCCTGTATAATACATTGTTCATGGTTTACATATAAAGGTTTAACATTGTGAGCGTTAGCGCCGCTGGTGATCTCCTCGTGGTCCCGAGCGTTCGCTACGCTATAGCGAAACATTACGTTAGTCGGCAGCCAATAGCGTGCCTGTCTGTGATCTCTTGGCCGTGAGCGAACGTGACGCTTGAGCGTCTCGACTACGGCTAAGCGATCGTTACGCAACGTGCGTACCCTTACGGTATTCCATACGTCAATAGCGTACAGTGTTCTTAGACCTCTTAAAGGGTTTTAAGTAAGATAAATATTTAGCTTTGTCAACACATTACCACTATATGAGCCAAAACAAAATGTAGCAATTCTTTTAAAAATTACACTGCAGTGTGGTGTCACGGTACAAATACAAGCAAAAAATTATCAAAGAAATAGTGTTATTTTAATTAAATAATTAACATTATCTAATAATGACATTACACATGTAAGTGGTTTCCAAACCACTTTCCAGTACTCCAGCCTCTAACATGACAACCACTGTTTTTTAAACATTGCACATGGATCACTTAAATATAAAACATAGTCACAATTTTTAATTAAAAAACGCCCAAAAGGAAAACATTATTGCAGGACAATTCAGAGACACACCAAGTCCAAACTACACATGCAAAATATCTGTCTGAAAAACACATGACATACAATAAAGTAAGATGTTACATTGGCTTTTGTATAAAACATTAACCAAAACAATGTATTTGCTGACACACACTTGAAGATGGGAGTAATATGCAACGTCACATGACACACATTTAAAAAAAATAAATAAAAAAAAAATCATAGAATGTAAATGCAAATACACATGCTCACCATTCTTCCTCGGCCTATCTGAATCCCGGACATGGGTTGCAGAGACAACTTCTGGAGGTATTACACTCCACATGGGCTCCTCATACTCCAGATATCTTGCAATATAGGGCTGCCCACCACCGGTTTTCCGAGCCTCCTTGGCCATTTTGGACTTGACACGTCGCTTTATGTCATAGTACCGTTTGCGGCACGTGTCCTCCGTCCGCTTGACCACTCCATCACTATTCACAGCAGCAACAACTTTCGCCCACAACACCGTCTTCCTCAGTATTGGCACCTTGGCGGACTCAGGGCCAAATAGCTGCCTCTGATACTTCATCAGCTCACGCACCAATGCCACATTTTCAGCAAAACTAAACTTTACATTCTGCCCAGTCTTAGTAGTGGTGCGTGGCTGCGGAGCACTCTGACTGTCACTATCACTTGAGGCTGCTGCAGCAACCTCACCCACCTCCTCCACCTCACTAACACTCACCTCCTCCACCTGACCAACCTCCTCCCCATCACTCACACCCTCCACCTCACCCACCTCTGAGTCACACATAATTGTGTGTCTAAACAGTTAACACAGGAAAAAAAAAGACAAACAACACACTCCTCCACTACCACTACACAACTCACACACACACGCACACAAACACTGACAAGGGACTATAAAGAAAAATAACTTGGACTAAAAATGAGACAAAACCACAAAATACAAGACAACAAGAATGACAAGACGACTTTCAAACACAATACCACACTCAGAAATCGCTACCAACACTCCTCACAAACCACAAATTCACCTACCTCCACAACACAACCTCCCTCCTCCTCACCACTAACTAAACCCACGAGGTGCGGACAGTTTGGGGCGTATTTATATGGTTGCGCACAGACACTCCTACCATCTGAAACATATCCAATCACGAACGGGGATGAAAATCGAAACTGAAAGTGAAAATGCGGCTGCGGGGAAAAAAAAACCCTGCCGCGTTTAACTTAGGAAAAAAAACAGCAAATACAACAAAAACACGTATGCAAACGACAATGACGGCCGTAAATGTGCCAAAAAAAACACGTCTGGCATCGACATCGGAAAACATGACAACCATAAAGTCGACTGCTTCGTAACTTTGCGTATATGGATTCAAAAAGTTGCATGAAAATGCACCCAATACAAAACGAGTTTAAACACTACACAAACCGACTCAAACACGAATATTAGCAAATATTGCCCCAGGTCAGCAAGGCCGTCACCAAACAAGACACTACCTTTAAAAGGGAGAGCTTCCATAGCTTTCTTGGAGTCGGCATCAGCATTCCATTGATGAATCCACAGCGCCCTCCTGGCCGAGACCGCCATGGCATTGGCCCTTGATCCCAAGAGGCCAATATCCCTCGCCGCATCCTTTAGGTAATCTGCAGCGTCCTTGATATAACCAAGAGTCAAAAGAATGTTATCCTTATCAAGGCTATCCATGTCAGAAGCTAAATTATCAGCCAACTTAGCAATAGCACTACTCACCCACACCGACGCCACAGCAGGCCTGAGCAATGCACCAGTAGTAACGAAAATGGCCTTCAATGTCATCTCCTGCTTGCGATCCGCTGGATCCTTGAGGGCAGCTGTGTCAGGAGACGGAAGCGCCACCTTTTTGGACAGTCGGGAAAGAGCCTTGTCCATATTGGGAGACGACTCCCATTTCTCCCTGTCGTCAGAGGGAAAAGGATATGCCATAAAAATTCTCTTGGGAATCTGCCACCTTTTGTCAGGCGTCTCCCAAGCCTTCTCACAAAGAGCGTTCAGTTCATGAGAGGGGGGAAACCACCTCAGGTTTTTTCCCTTTAAATAAACAAACCCTCGTATCTGGAACAGGGGGTTCCTCAGAGATACGTAAAACATCTTTAATATCCACAATCATGTACTGAATACACTTTACCACTTTCGGATGTAAACTGCCCTCATTGAAGTCGACACTGGAATCAGAGTCTGTGTCGGTATCTGTATCTGCCATCTGGGTAAATTAACGTTTTTGTGACCCTGAGGGGGTCTGTACCTGAGACAAAGTGTCCTCCATGGATTTTCTCCATGTTTGTGTCTGAGAACCAGATTTATCTAGCCTCTTAGACAACAATGCCACGTTTGCATTCAATGTACTCAACATATTTACCCAATCAGCAGTCATTCCCAAATCTTTCTCCGCGCCCCCAGTAACCTCCTCCTGGGGAGGAACACTCAGCCTCAGACATGTCGACACGCAGTACCGACACACCCACACTCACACCGGGCAAAAGGGGACAGACCCACAGGTAAGCCTGCAGAGAGAATTGCCCAGACCCACAGGTAAGCCTGCAGAGAGAATTGCCTGTGACCCCCCCCTTCCGTTTTACTCCCTGTACTTGTAAGGAGAAGTGGAGGTTCGGGCCAGCTTCTCTGCAGCGGCTGTGAAGATATAAAATGGCGCTGGTAAGCTGTGCGGTTAAGCCCCACCCCTTCCCAGTGCGCTGTAGTCCCGCTTAAATGTAAATTTTTGTATACTGGCGGGGGTATCGTACACGGTGCCCGGGCACCGAATATGCATCTCTTGCCAGTGAAAAGACCCTCAGTAACTTGCTGTCCAGGGCGCTCCCCCCCCCCCCAGCGCCCTGTACCCTGTGAGTGCCGTTGGTGTGTGGGAGCATGGGGCGCAGCGCGACCGCTGCGCTGTACCTCCATTTACTGAAGTCTTCTGCCATCACTGAAGTCTTCTGTTCTTCTAATACTCACCCGGCTTCTTACTTCTGGCTTCTGTGAGGGGGGTGACGGCGCGGCTCCGGGAACAAGCAGCTAGGCGCACCAAGTGATCGAACCCTCTGGAGCTAATGGTGTCCAGTAGCCTAAGAAGCAGAGCCCTTAACTCAGAAGAAGTAGGTCTGACTTCTCTCCCCTCAGTCCCACGAAGCAGGGAGCCTGCAGCCAGCAGGTCTCCCTGAAAATAAAAAAGCCTAACATAAAGTCTTTCCAGAGAAACTCAGTAGAGCTCCCCTAGTGTGTGTCCAGTCTCTCCTGGGCACAGAATCTAACTGAGGTCTGGAGGAGGGGCATAGAGGGAGGAGCCAGTTCACACCCAGTCAAAGTCTTTTAGTGTGCCCATGTCTCCCGCGGATCCCGCCTATACTCCATGGTCCTTTTGGAGTCCCCAGCATCCTCTAGGATGTAAGAGAAAACAAAAAGCCTACAAAATATAATTATAAAAAAAAAAAAAATATATATATATATATATATATATATATATATATATATATATATATGTATATTATTATTTTTTTTGTTTTGTTTGTGCTATACCCCAGTGTACTATACAATTTTTATGTTATTTCCATAAGTATTGTGACACTGCTGGTCAGACTGCAGTATATTATTTCCTAATCATACATGTATTGTGCAACGCTGTTGGTGAAGCTAAACTGCAGTGTGTAATAATTTATATTTCTGACTCATTTGTGTGACACTGTAATCGCCGGTGTGTGATATAAAAAATAATACATATTTTTGACTCATTTGTGCAATACTGTAACTGCAGTGTGATATATTTTGATTTAAATTAATATTTGATGTCATCCCAGTATACAGCCAGGGACTGCAGCTGCTCCGTCCATCTAGGGGTGTTCTGTCAGTCCACCCAAAATAAAAGACATCTTTTTAAAAAATATTTTTTGCTGTATCCTCTCAGTATACATCCCGGCGTGCTCCGTCCATTTCAGGGTGCTGTGTCCATAGCTCATATTCTTATATTATAACTTATTGTCCTATTTTCATAATTCTTATCACCACATTGTGATTAATTAAAATTAATAATATTAATAATAATTATAAATTAACTAAATTTAAATTAAATTAATGTAACTAACCATCTGCATATCAAAGATATTTTTGAGGAACAGAAGAACTTAATCCTAATTTGAAAATCATTTTTAATGGATGATTAGCGAACCTTCTCCATGTCAGAGATATCTTTGAGGAACAGAGGAACTTGATCGTAATTTTAAAATAATTTTAACTAATGATTACAGCATTTAAAAATATATTGTTAACTGTCACATGTTTGTTGTCCACTGCTGTCGCTTAGCTTAGTCATCCAGCTACCTCAGTGCAACCTTGTGGCCTAAACTGGATAAAAGCAATATTGTGAGCTGTGAGGTGTTCAGAATAGACTGGAAATTAGTGGAAATGAATGTTATTGAGGTTAATAATACTGCAGGAACAAAGACACCCGCACATTCTGTTATTTTAGCTGTTTTTATTATATTAAAAAATCCTGATCCAAAACCAAAACCTGCAAGGGCGGTTTGGGCAAAACCAATACAGATCCAAAACACGAAGTAGATCCAGATCCAAACTAAAACATAAAACCCGAAAAATGGGCCGCCGCTCACCCCTAGTTATTACCCACTTTTGTTTATTAGTGTTCTTTTACTGTTTTAAACCCAATTGTAATATGCAACAGAATATGCTGGCGCTATATCAGATCAGCCCGTTCTGATCGCACTGTAGGAGTAGGTCCTGGGCTGTGCAAAGACTGCACACATATGTAAAAACCAGCCACTGGCGAGTGAGGTGCGAATGGATTTGCAGCTGTCCGCTGAGGTTTTTTTTTAGCAGCTGGGCGTACACATGCGATCGCACACTTTCACGGCAAATATACACTCCCCCTTGTGCTACGGGGCTACAATTTTAGCAGCCTAATGATCAGGTCTGAATCACTCTCTGAAATGTAAATTGCAGTTTAAAAATAAAGCTATCTAACATTTGTGGGCTACATGGAAAAGCGGCCAGTGCTTACCCTGCACAGAAAAAAATATAACCCACCCAAATGTAAATCTCTCTGCACATGTTACATCTGCCCCACCTGCAGTGCAACATGGTTTTGCCCAGTTGCTTGATAATTTGCTTTACTTACAAACATGAATCAGAACCATTACCTAGCGTTGACCTTTTATAGAATTACATTTTTAGCCACATAAATAACGTTCGGATTCTAAGTTGCATGCGCTGCCAATGCTTGACACCATGTGGCAATATTCTACTTCTGCACTTGCATCTCATTTGCATTGTGCATGTGTCCAAATGCACAGAGTTGTGACTAGGGTGGCCAATCCCAGGATCGGACTCGTCGGATCCCGGGATTTGAGGCCAAAAATGCCAGGATTGGAGCCTCCAATCCCGGGATTCATGGGATTAAACTGCACATGTGCTGTATTGTTGTTGTTTTTTTAGTCCGGGCAGTGCCGCTGAGCACTAGTGCCCGGCTGTGCGCGGTGTGACAGCGAGGTCACGCTGCGCATCCCCATATCTTCCCTCCGGCCCACCACTTATACTGAAGAGCCGATCTGCCCTCCAGCCCGCCCGCTCGCCAACCCGCCAGAGCGGAGGAGGCGGTGGCGGCTGAAGAGGTATCTGTCAGTGAACCAGCCGCCGCCCCCTCAGCATCCTCGCCGGCCACCCCTGGTCCCAGCTCCCGCAGCCTGGACAGGAAGCTGCTGCTGAAGTACAAGCAGTGGGTGCAGCTGCGGGAGTGGGTGTGCGGGGAGCTGCAGCAGGGCTACGTGCACATCTACCAGTGACACGCTATGCACCTTGGACACCACAGCCAGCGAGATAGCCACCCGCCTGCTACAGCCTGGGGGAGGCTCATCTGGGGCGCTGAGGGTGTTAGGCCAGTCCCCCGATGCTGCCGCGGCGGCCTCCAGCGGTGACAGAGCGGAGATGGAGGTGTTCTTGGGCGGGGGAGCATGTACGGGCAGCACGCAGGACCCGCCGGAGCTTGGATGCCCAGGGAGGGAGTGCTGGGAGGAGGACAGCGGCGCGGCTCTGCCCCGGGACTCTGACAGCCTGAGCCCTGCTGCGTGCCAGGGGCTGGAACTCTTCCACTGCGGGGCCGTGTCCTCCTCGTGTGGAGGAGCTGAGCGCCGAGCCGCAGCCCCAGAGCTGGCCCTAACCAATATGATGCCCTAGGCAAGATTTTGGCTGGTGCCCCCTAGCACCACCGCTGGTTTCGCCTCTGACCTTGCACCTCTTTCCTAGCACCATCACTCCTCACCCATATCAGTCCTTATTTTGGTGTTTGTACCCCCTATATTTGAAATAGGAACAGTTCGCACATTTGGCGCACAGCCCAAAAAGGTGTGTGTTTTTGCTGGCAAGGGGCATGGCCACACAATAGTAACCCCAATTCCAATTACGCCACACAGTACTGCAACTTTATTCACATTTGATCATGTGATAGTGTCCATAATTCATATTACATCCCACGGTAGTATCACTTTACCTTATAAACATTACTCCTCACAGTAGTATTACTTTACCTTATAAACGTTACTCCTCATAGTAGAGCACCTTATTCACATTACATCACACTGAATTGCTCCTTATTCACATTACACCACACCATATTGCTCTTTATTCATATTAGACGACAGAGTAGTGCCCTTTCTATATGCAATGCCACATAGCAGAGCACCTTATACACATAATGCCACACATTAGTAATGCATTTATACACATAATTCCACACAGTAATGCCTCTTACACATTATTAATGTCCTTATAAACATAATGCGCCTTACACATTATGACAACCTTTATTAATGCACTTTTACACATAATGGGCTAGATGCATCATTGCTTGGAAAGTGATAAAATGGAGAGTAAAAAAGATCCAGCCAATCAGGTCCTAACCACCATGTCACAGGCTGTGTTTGAAAAATGGCAGTTAGGAGCTAATTGGCTGGTGCTTTTTCACTCTCCATTTTATCACTTTCATCTGGCCCATAGTCCCTTACATATATGCCGCACATTATTAATGCCCTTGTACACATAATGACACACACAGTGCCCCCTACACATTTGCTGCACATTATTAGTGCTCCTATACACATAATGACACACATACAGTAGTACCCTGTTACACATATGCCACACATTATTAATGCCCTTATACACATAATGAGACACAAAGTGCCCCTTACACATGTTGCACATTATTAATGCATTTTTACATGACACACATAATGCTCCTTACACATATTCTGAACACTACTGCACAACCAACCCACTCACATGCACACAGCACTCACACTGCCACTAACACTGTGACCTCTGCCTCTGCTTGGATACAGATGTGTCCTCATAAATCTTGCATCAATGCTAACGTTGGGCCCCTTTTTTTTAAATGAAAATGCATTTGCATTGCTATGTGGCTAGGATGCACAAGCAGATTCTGCTGATTAAAATGATATGCAGCATGCCTATATATTGTCTGAGACTGGCAGTATCTGCATAAGAAATGCTACACACAGAATATAGGCATGCCGCATATCATTTTAATCAGCAGAAGCTGCAGATGCCCATAGGCATATCAAATGCCCTAGGCAATTGCCTAGTTTGCCTATGCCTATGGCCGGCTCTGCGCAGCCCTGTGTGGCAGTGACCATACCCACGCGCCCCCTGCACCATGAGGCCACCCGCCAGCCATCATTTTAAATGGAGAAGGACGACTGTGCTGCTCCCTGCCTCTGGAGTCCTTTGATCTAGTGAGCATGTTTTGTTTTTTTTCTTCTGAACTTGAAATGGGCGGGCGCGTGGTGGGAGGTAAACTGAAGAATAGTTCAATCCTGGGATCCCAGGAATCCCAGGATTGAGCATTTTTTAATCCCGATTCCCGGGTTTGAAAAAATGGCTCGCGATTGGCCTCCATAGTTGTGACTGAGGCGCAGTCTCAGAAATGTCTTGAAAATGTCTTGGGTATTCCTGGAGAGTGACTGGGAAGTGGCTTAGTGGACGCACAGATATGGTCCATCTTGTGGGTGTGTTATGAGAGTGTCTTGGGCAGGTGCGTAATGAGTCGCTCAACCGCTCAGCATGAGGAGAAGCTGCACCTGCCACAGGGCTGGTGAAAGTTTGATGGTGCAATCAATGCTGCATATACTGTAGATGCAACAATCAGTATTTGAGCATATACGGATGCTGACCGTGCGTGCCTCAGTCCTTGCACATTCAGACGTATGGACGCACAGCATTGAGGGGCTTTGTAGTGGCATTTGCATAAAGTTGTATAATGTCTCAAACATTTTTTATATTAAAACCCCTCAAAAAAACTGGCCTGATCTAATGCCCCTCTTTTCACGGATATTTATGCAAAGTTACAGGACTAGGCGGAAGGTGCAATTATTCTGGGTGGGGACTTTAACTATGTTCAATTGACAGGACTGTGTCACAACTGAGGGCCTGAGCTGACGGAAGGCAGCCTCAGTTGTAGGGGCTGAGATGTACCGGAACCTGGGAGGTTGTATCAGACCCCTGGACATGTAAGTAACATGAAGAGAAACCGCCCGAAGGCGTGACCACGACAACTTGAGTAAAAGTCAATGATATTTATTTATGACAAACTCCATGCATCACAGTGGCAGTAAAAAGAAACATAAAAATCAGCAGAGAAATAATAATACAGTTCCTGGGTACTACAGGTTGGCAGGGGCCACAGAGCTCTGGTGGTATGAGACAGTTCTTATTATCTGCAAGTTGGAAAGTCCTTACCAGGCTCAACTGTAGCAATGAGGAAAGCCCAGGGTCGTACCAGCTGGTGTTCCAGGGAAAGCTGGACTGCTGTAGATAAAATGCTGCTGTGGGTACTGGTTAGAACCAGACAGGTGTTGGCACGGAGTGGATACTGGCTGGAACCAGTTAAATAATAAATAAAGCTTGAGAGCGATGCAATATAGATGAAATGTAGAATTTGAGAGCGGAGAAATAATAATACCGGTGGAGAGTGGTAAACTGCAGAAAGGACACCGGCCCTTTAAGAGAAGCTGTACACTGCTGGAAGCTGAGCTGGAAGCAGGTGATGTTGTAGCTGGAAACAGGTGAGTCCAGAATGGATCGGAGAGTCAGGCTACACCGCAGATGGAATGCTGGTGCGGGTCTCTATAGCAGAAGTCTGGAGACAGGAGCTGGAACCTGGAAGACAATCACAGGAGAGAGACAAACTGGAACTAGGTTTGACAACCAAAGCACTGACGCCTTCCTTGCTCAGGCACAACCTATTTATACCTGCAGCAAGGAAGGCATTGGCTAGGCAATTATGCAAATTAATAATACTGACAACGGATTGGTAGGAAAGATCAGCTGACAGAATCCAAGATGGCTGCGCCCATGCAGACACTTGGAGGGAAGTTTGGATTGTAATCCATGTGGTCTGGAAAACAGTAATGGCGGCGCCGGCCACCGGAGACAGGAGACGCCAGGCTGACAGATGCACATCCGACCACGCGGACACAGCGGAGGCCGCGGCTGACGTAATCGCCACTCTGAATGCAGAAGCTCAGGGACGGCGGCGGAGGCCGCGGGAGACGCCATGCCAGATGTATAAGGCGTTACTGTGACTGCGTCCAGAGAGACAGGAGAGGATGCGGGAATGTGCACATCAGGATAACAGATGGGATCCGGTCCTGGAGCGCTGAGCCAGCCTTAGGAGGCATCTGATAGGTAAGAAATGGCGTCCAGATACCCGGATCGTGACAGCACCCCCCCCTTTAGGAGTGGCCCCAGGACACTTCTTTGGCTTTTGAGGAAACTTGGAATGGAATCTCCGGACCAAGGCAGGAGCATGGACATCAGAAGCATTGGTCCATGAACGTTCCTCAGGGCCATAACCCTTCCAGTCAATAAGATACTGAAGTTGACCGTAACGGTGACGTGAGTCCAGGATCTTGGCTACTTCATACTCAACGCCTCGTTGAGTTTGGACTTTCGGAGTTGGAGGAAGTGAGGAATGAAACCGATTCAAGATTAGCGGTTTCAACAGGGAAACATGGAATGTCCTGGGTATTTTTAAGAAGGGAGGCAACTGGAGTCTGTAAGCAACAGGATTGATGACTTGATCAATTTTAAAAGGACCGATGTAGCGAGGTGCAAACTTCATACTGGGAACTCTTAACCTCAAATTCTTCGTGGATGATACCCGATCACCCACCTTGAGAGCAGGAACTGCTCGACGCTTCTTATCCGCAAACTTCTTGTACCTGAACGATGCCTTGAGCAGAGCTGATCGTACGCTCTTCCAGATATTGGCAAACTGATGCAAGGTGATATCCACTGCGGGAACAGAAGTTGCTGGAAGCGGTTGGAACTCAGGGACTTTAGGGTGGAATCCAAAGTTGGTGAAGAATGGTGTTGAAGAAGATGAAGAATGATACTGGTTGTTATGACAGAACTCGGCCCAGGGAAGTAATTGAACCCAGTCATCTTGAGAGGAGGACACATAGATGCGGAGGAAGGACTCCAAGTCCTGATTCACCCTCTCAGTTTGACCATTGGTCTGAGGATGGTAAGCCGTGGAAAACTTTAGCTTGACTTGGAGGACTTGACATAAACTTCGCCAGAATTTGGCTGTGAATTGAACTCCTCGATCTGAGATAATTTCTTCTGGAAGACCGTGGAGTCGAAAGATCTCTTGTATGAATACTTGAGCCAACTTGGAAGCTGACGGAAGACCGGTAAGAGGAATGAAGTGTGCCATCTTGGTGAACCGGTCAACTACCACCCAGATGGTATTAAACTTGTTGCACATGGGCAAATCTGTAATAAAATCCATCGACAAATGGGTCCATGGTCGACGGGGAACCGATAGTGGAACCAGTTGCCCCGCAGGCGACTGGCACGATACTTTATGTTGAGCACACTTTGGGCAAGATGCAATAAACTCCAAAACGTCCTTTTTCAGAGTTGGCCACCAATAGGACCTAGAGATAAACTCCAGGGTTTTTTGGATACCTGTATGTCCGGCAAAGCGGGAAGCATGGGCCCAATGCATGAGCTTCTTCCTTAGTGTCGGCTTCACAAAACTTTTCCCTAATGGGGGCGTAGAGTCCATCCCTACCGTGGAGAATGCCAACGGATTTATAATAGGATGCTTGTCTGAAGACTCTGACTCATTTTCTTGCTCCCATGAGCGGGAAAGGGCATCGGCCTTGCGATTCTGAGAGCCCGGACAGAACTGGAGTTTAAAGTCGAACCTGGAAAAGAAAAGTGCCCATCTGGCCTGACGAGGGTTGAGACATTGTGCGCCTTTCAGATATAGAAGGTTCTTGTGGTCTGTAAGGATGGTGATTGAATGAGAAGCTCCCTCCAACAGATATCTCCACTCCTCTAGAGCGAGCTTGATGGCTAGCAACTCCTGGTCGCCAATGGCATAGTTGCGCTCCGCTGGGGAGAACTTCCGTGAGAAGAAACTGCAAGGATGTAAATGGCCATCTTTAGCCCTCTGAGATAACACCGCTCCTACTCCAACGGAGGAGGCATCCACTTCTAAGATGAAAGGAGAGTCGATGTCAGGCTGTTTCAGGACAGGCGCAGAGATGAACCTCTGTTTTAAAAGATGAAAAGCTTGCATGGCTTCTTCAGACCACTTGGACGGGTTAGCACCCTTCTTGGTGAAAGCAGTAATAGGCGCCACAATGGTGGAAAAGTCTCGTATAAACTTTCGGTAATAATTGGCGAACCCTAAGAACCTCTGGACCCCTTTGAGGGTTAAGGGTACCGGCCAATTCTGGATTGCTTGTAGTTTCTCAGGATCCATCTCTAGTCCGGAACCGGACACAATGTACCCTAGAAACGGAATGGACTTGACTTCAAAGACGCATTTCTCTAATTTGCAATAGAGATGATTGACACGGAGACGGGACAGAACCTCCTTTACCCAAAAATGATGTTCCTCTAAATTGTTGGCAAAAATGAGGATATCATCTAGATAGACCACGACATGACGGTATAGAATGTCTCTGAAAATCTCATTGACGAAATGCTGGAAGACAGCTGGAGCATTGCTCAATCCGAAGGGCATGACGAGGTACTCGTAATGTCCGTCACGGGTGTTAAATGCGGTCTTCCACTCGTCACCCTCACGGATCCGGATGAGATTGTATGCTCCTCTCAAGTCCAGCTTTGTAAAGATGGTAGCTCCGCTAACTCTGTCAAAGAGCTCAGTAATCAGGGGTAAAGGATAGCGGTTCTTGATGGTAATGTCGTTCAAACCTCTGTAGTCGATGCACGGCCGCAGACCACCATCTTTCTTTTTTACAAAAAAGAAGCCTGCGCCGGCTGGAGAAGATGAAGGTCGAATGAACCCCTTTGCTAGGTTCTCTTTAATGTATTCCTCCATAGAATGCGTCTCAGGCAGAGACAACGGATAAGTTCGGCCTCGAGGTGGAACCTTCCCTGGAACGAGATCAATCGGGCAGTCCCATTCTCTATGAGGAGGAAGGATATCAGCAGAAGCTTTACTGAACACATCCGTGAAATCTTGATATGGAGGAGGTGGAACATCAGACGACCTGGGGGAGGAAGAACAGACAGGCAACACTTTAAACAAACATGTCTCAGCACAGGAGGGACCCCATGCCAGAATTTGCGTAGTCGTCCAATCAATTGTAGGATTGTGAAGACGGAGCCATGGAAGGCCCAGGACCACAGGATGTGTGGCTCTTGGAATCACTAAAAGTGAAATAAGTTCGGAATGAAGAACTCCCACTCTCAGACGAACTGGTAGAGTCCTTAGAGCAATAACTGTATCAAAAATTTTACTGCCATCCACGGCAGTTAAGGAAAAGGAGGAAGGAAGTCTCTCGGTGGGTAGGGACCACCGTTTAACATAGGCTTCGGTAATAAAGTTCCCAGCTGCTCCGGAATCCAGGAGGGCAATGACGTTCTGATAACGTTGAGCAACTTGAAGCGAGACTGGGAGATTACAATCTTGAGGAGATGGAGAGGAGATCATTACTCCTAGCCGGCCCTCTCCTTGGCGAGCTAGGATTTGGAGTTTCCCGGACGTTTGGGACAGGCATTAATAGTGTGAGACGGAGCTGCACAATACAGACAGAGAGACTCAGAGAGACGTCTTCGGCGCTCAGCAGGAGTTAAACGGGAACGGCCAATTTGCATGGGTTCATCTTTAGTTGGTGACAGTTGGCGAGGAGGAGGAGCAGAAGATTTTGGAGCAGATGATCTTCCACGCTCAGTTGCTCTCTCTCTGAAACGTAAGTCAACTTTCGTACAAAGTGAGATTAGCTCATCTAACTTGGAGGGTAAGTCTCTGGTAGCTAACTCATCTTTAATACGCTCGGATAAACCATGCCAGAATGCAGCATACAGGGCCTCGTCGTTCCATGCCAGTTCAGATGCCAGAATCTGGAACTGTATAAGATATTGTCCTACAGTACGTGATCCCTGGCGTAAACGGAGAATCTCAGACGAAGCTGAAGTTACCCGGCCTGGCTCGTCGAAGATGCGCCTGAATGTTGACACGAATGCAGTGCAAGAAGATAGCAGGGTGTCGGACCTCTCCCATAACGGTGATGCCCAGTCGAGGGCTGAGCCACTGAGAAGAGAGATGATGTAGGCAATTTTTGTACGGTCACTGGGAAAATTGCCAGGTTGTAGCTCAAACTGAATCTCACACTGGTTGAGAAATCCCCTGCAGAATCTTGGAGATCCGTCAAATTTTGCTGGCGTTGGAAGATGAAGACGTGGAGCAGAAACGGGTAAGGTGGGTGGGGTTATAGTTGGAGTCACTGTGGTTGACGCCCCAGATGCGCCTGATCCACGGAGAGTTGTCTGAATCCCATCCAGCCGAGTAGAGAGATCCTGGAGACAGAGGATGATGTGGCCCTGTGCAGCCTCCTGATGTTCAAGTCGGGCTGCCAGTTCTTGCATCGGCCTGGCCGCTTGATCCTGGTCTCCGGCTGGATTCATTTTGGTCAGTGCTTACTGTCACAACTGAGGGCCTGAGCTGACGGAAGGCAGCCTCAGTTGTAGGGGCTGAGATGTACCGGAACCTGGGAGGTTGTATCAGACCCCTGGACATGTAAGTAACATGAAGAGAAACCGCCCGAAGGCGTGACCACGACAACTTGAGTAAAAGTCAATGATATTTATTTATGACAAACTCCATGCATCACAGTAGCAGTAAAAAGAAACATAAAAATCAGCAGAGAAATAATAATACAGTTCCTGGGTACTACAGGGTGGCAGGGGCCACAGAGCTCTGGTGGTATGAGACAGTTCTTATTATCTGCAAGTTGGAAAGTCCTTACCAGGCTCAACTGTAGCAATGAGGAAAGCCCAGGGTCGTACCAGCTGGTGTTCCAGGGAAAGCTGGACTGCTGTAGATAAAATGCTGCTGTGGGTACTGGTTAGAACCAGACAGGTGTTGGCACGGAGTGGATACTGGCTGGAACCAGTTAAATAATAAATAAAGCTTGAGAGCGATGCAATATAGATGAAATGTAGAATTTGAGAGCGGAGAAATAATAATACCGGTGGAGAGTGGTAAACTGCAGAAAGGACACCGGCCCTTTAAGAGAAGCTGTACACTGCTGGAAGCTGAGCTGGAAGCAGGTGATGTTGTAGCTGGAAACAGGTGAGTCCAGAATGGATCGGAGAGTCAGGCTACACCGCAGATGGAATGCTGGTGCGGGTCTCTATAGCAGAAGTCTGGAGACAGGAGCTGGAACCTGGAAGACAATCACAGGAGAGAGACAAACTGGAACTAGGTTTGACAACCAAAGCACTGACGCCTTCCTTGCTCAGGCACAACCTATTTATACCTGCAGCAAGGAAGGCATTGGCTAGGCAATTATGCAAATTAATAATACTGACAACGGATTGGTAGGAAAGATCAGCTGACAGAATCCAAGATGGCTGCGCCCATGCAGACACTTGGAGGGAAGTTTGGATTGTAATCCATGTGGTCTGGAAAACAGTAATGGCGGCGCCGGCCACCGGAGACAGGAGACGCCAGGCTGACAGATGCACATCCGACCACGCGGACACAGCGGAGGCCGCGGCTGACGTAATCGCCACTCTGAATGCAGAAGCTCAGGGACGGCGGCGGAGGCCGCGGGAGACGCCATGCCAGATGTATAAGGCGTTACTGTGACTGCGTCCAGAGAGACAGGAGAGGATGCGGGAATGTGCACATCAGGATAACAGATGGGATCCGGTCCTGGAGCGCTGAGCCAGCCTTAGGAGGCATCTGATAGGTAAGAAATGGCGTCCAGATACCCGGATCGTGACAGCCTGGACAGAACTACCTCCGCTAATACTCATGGCTCAACCGCTCCCCCATCGCTTTCTCTATTAACCAACTCTATGAGATTGTGTGATCCCTGGAGGTGCCAACATCCTGAATCCCGTGAGTATACATTTTACTCTCACTCCCATCACTCCTCGTCAAGATTAGACTACTGACTGATCACAGATACTCTTCTGCATCAGGTTGTAAAATCTCAGATAGATCCTATTCTTCTCTCTGACCATGCCCCGATGTGGTTCACTATAAAGTTGGGCACTTCGGTCCCACACTCTTACATATATGGAAAATTCTTCAGATTTTCGTTTACATCTGGAACAGTCATTTCTAAACTATAAGAATGATAATATAGAACATGTTGAAGACATTAACCTATTTTGGTCCGCCTCGAAACCGTTAGTGCGGGGTCAGATTACGGAGTATGTCTCCAGAAGACGTAGGGCACTTAACACCCAATTAAATGATCTTAGTCAAAGTTTGACTAAATCTTATAATATACTCATTTCGCATTACTCACCTGAAAATCGCCAGAACTATCTTACTGACAAACAACAATATGATGCATTATGCACTGAAAGGGCAAGCTTTTCTTATGATATTCATAGAAGTTCTTTAGGAATGGCAATAAGTCGGGTAGGCTGTTGGCAAATTTGGTACGGTCATACACTACTCCTTCCCGTATCACTCAGTTATATATAGACCCCACCTCTACTGTTATGGATACACCAGCTTTCTCAGAGGAATATTTACGATATTACCAAACTTTATATCAATCTCCTCCTGACCACTCAAAAGATGGCATGAGATTTTTAGAAAAAGCTGGACTTCCAGTATTAACTGGGGAGGAGAGGGAGTCGTTAACTGAACCGATCCAGGAACCGGAATTACTATCTTTAATCAAATTGTTAAAAATAGGGAAATCCCCTGGCCCGGACGGTTTTGGGGCGAAGTATTACCAAATGTTGGCTCCTCACTTAATTCCTCACATGCTGGCTCTTTTTAATTCTCTACTACAGGGAAATCCAGCCCTGATTGGTTTTGACAAAGCTAGAATTGTAGTTTTTCCGAAACCAGGAAAAGATCCTAAATGTGTCCAATCCTATAGGCCAATTTCCTTGCTGAACCAGGACTTAAAACTATTTACTACATTATTAGCTTTTCGACTTCAGCCCATTTTACAGCGTATTATACACCCAGCCCAAAATGGGTTCATTAGAAACAGAACCTCAGTGCATAATATCCGTACATTATTGGCGGCAATACATAGCTCAAAGCATTCAGATTATCAAAAAGCCCTTATAGTCAGTAGTGACGCTGATAAGCAGTGCCAGATTAAGGTCCACTTGGGCCTGGAGCTGAAATTTACAAAGGGCCTATTATATGCGGCCGCAGAGGGTGTGACTAGTGATGTGGAGGGGCATGACCAGTAGCACCCATTACTACATTCACTGGAGCACCCATTACTACACTCACACCGCAGCACAGTGACACCACGTTACTGCACTCATACAGTAGAACCCGCTACGACACACACAACAGCACCCCTTACTACACACACACCGGAGCACCCCTTACTACAAACATACAGCAGCACCCCTTACTACAACAACAGCAGCACCCCTTACTACACACACAGCAGCACCCTTTACTGCACACAGAGCAGCACCCCTTACTACACACACACGGCAGATCCCCTTACTGCACTCACACAGCAGCACCTGATACTACACACACACAGCAGCACCCCATTACTACACACACACACACACACACACACACACGCACGCACACACACACACACACACACACACACACACACACCAGCACTCGTTAACTACCCCCACCTAGCACTCATAAGCCATTCATTGATCAATTTCAATATCCCAGTGCCCACACATTCACCTCCCCACACCACCACATATACACACACACACTCACACACCTACATATACACACACAGTATACACACTAGACACACATAAAGTACACACACACACACACACACACACACACACACACACACACACACACACACACACACACACTACACACAATGCACATATAAAGTACACCCCCCCACCACATATACACACTCAGTACACACAAACACAGACACACACCACCACATATACACAAACACAGTACACATTATATACACACACATAAAATACACACAAACTCCCCCACCACAACATATACACACAGACGCAGTTTGCTTTTAAAATCTGGTATAATCCAATTTATTAGGATATAAAGCATAAAAACTTGATATTATTTATAGTTTATATAGTTTATATAATGCTTATTGGTCCTAATACCAGTATACATAGACAGTACAATACATGACAAAAAACGAGAAACATTTCAACATTTAAAATGCCATTTTAATAATGCAGTGGCAAGAAGGAATATTTCTGCTGACCGATTTGACTGGAGAAAAATCTGAATATAGGTAGATACACCTTATGCGGTTTACTCTCCCTTCAGCATTTTTGTACCTCTACAAACAGGTAAATACAGGGGAAAAATTTACTCCTTACAATGTATTCCTGAGGAAAAATAGGAGAAAACAGGGATTTTGCTCCAATCAAATAGGACAGCGGAAATATTCCTTTTTGCCACTGCATTATTCAAATAGCATTTTAAATGTTTAAATGTTTCTTGTCATGTATTGTACTGTTTATGTATACTGGCATTAGGTCCATCAGCATTATATAAACCATATAAACTGTAAATAATATTGTGTTTTTATGCTTTGTATCCTAATAAATTGGATTATACCAGAATGTAAAATTAAACTGCGTATGTGATATTATTTGTTTAGGAGTGAGCGATGGGAGTGAAGGTGCATACACACGGTGAGATTCGGGCTAACTCCAATTCCCACTATGTGACAGGGGCTAGGTCGGCATCGCAAGCACATAGTGACTGTGCCTGCGATACTGACTACGGTGGTCATTCCGAGTTGTTCGCTAGCTGCATTCATTCGCTGTGCAGCGACGAGGCAAAAAAAGTATTTTCTGCGCATTCGTATGCGGCGCAATGCGCATGCGCGAAGTAACATTACTACGAACGATGTGATTTTACACAAGGTCTAGCAAAGCTTTTCAGTCGCACTGCTGGCGTCAGAGTGATTGACAGGAAGAGGGCGTTTCTGGGTGTCAACTGACCGCTTTCAGGGAGTGTTCGTAAAAAAACGCAGGCGTGCCAGGAAAAACGCAGGCGTGTCTGGCCGAACGCAGGGCGTGTTTGTGACGTCAAATCAGGAACTGAACAGTCTGAAGTGATCGCTAGGCATGAGTAGGTTTGGAGCTACTCTGAAAATGCACACTTTTTTTGTAATCACTCTGCGATCCTTTTGGTCGCACTTCTGCTAAGCTAAAATATACTCCCAGAGGGCGGCGGCTTAGCGTTTGCATGGCTGCTAAAAGCAGCTAGCGAGCGATCAACTCGGAATGAGGGCCTATGTGCGATTTTGGCTAAGTGTCAATTTTGACTATCTCTTTTACGAGATAGTCAAAATTGGCTTGCCTGCACAGTAGTCTATCTATGTAGTCTATCTATATAGTCAAAATCGTAGGAAAATATCTCACCATGGGCTCAATTTAATTCAGTGAGAGTTTGTCTTCAAATTCCTGACTTTACAAACTCCCGTGCATCACGGGAATTTGATTGTCAGGAATGTGTTTTCTAGTCGGCAATTCAATTCAGAGAGGGATATTTTAATTAGTCTGACTTAAATCTAATTGTCGGGAATTTGCAAACTCCCGGGAATTCAATTGTCAGGAATGTGGGTTTTTTTTGTTTTTTTAGTCTGCAATTCACTTCAGGGAGGGATATTGTAATTAGTCTGACTTAAATATGCAAGTCGGGGGAAGGGACAGGGATGAAACTTATTTTCCCTCCTTTTACTCCCAGGAATGCAATGTTAAGGCAAGACTTTGGAGAAGAAGCCACAACCATTTTGGTACTGACATGAAAGGAATGGTAGCAGCAGTGGGAAGCAGTATGTTGTTCTGTGGAAGTGTGGAAAAACATCAATCATCGCTTTATAATGTGACTTAATTGTCGTTGGCACCAGTAGGCTAAGCTTGCTGGCACTGTGACAGCCAAAGGCTGTGATTGGTTTAGGCCAGCTTGCTTGGCATCATCAATATGGAAGTGTAATGGTTGAAGATCTTGGGCAATTGACTTTAGCTGTGTTTTCTTTAGCGTATCACTTACTATCTTCCATTCCTCCGGAATGTGTTACAGTATTTAGGCACTGGTATGGTATTCTTTTAGGCTCCATTCTGCAGACATGTCCAAACCACTTTAAATGCCGTCTTTTAATATAGGATTCAACTGTGGGTTAGTCTTTGCATAGTTTTCGAATGTTTTACTTTCTCCGGTCCATTCGTTTTTCTTGAAGTATATTTCGTAAGCACCTCATTAGGAAACATTCCAGCTTTGTTAGGTCGTTTTTAAGTATTGCCATTATTCTGAACCATAAAGTAAATTTGTTCTAACCGATATGTTGAATACTCTAATTTTTGTGGCAATGGTAATGTCCTTTTGGTCCCAGAGGCCTTTTTTCAGAGATGCAAAGGCAGCTGTGACACAACCTATGCATCTCGTGATGTCACTTGTAGCGGCTATCTGTTGACCGTTGATAGTTGAACCCAGGTATTTAAAGGTATCCACTTGTTCACCGGTAGTATGCAGGGGAGGGTGCGTACAGTGAGAAGTAGTGTAGTGTGTGCATTGAGAGGGTGCAGGGTAGCTGCAGTAGTGTTTGCGGGGAGGGGTATGCAGGGTGAGAGGTAGTGTACTGTGAGTGTGGCAGGGAGTGTTGGGGGGATGTATTCATGTGACCGGCGGTCAGGAGACGGACAATCACATGACCTCCCCCTACATCCTGCCCCCTCACTATCCAGACAGTCGGCATGCCGACCAACAGGGACTATTCCCATTCGTGGGTGTCCACGACACCCATAGAGTGGGAATAGAAGCCGTGGCGACTGCAGGGCACCACCGAGCCCTAAGCGCAGAGAGCCCGCAAGGGGATCGCTGCACTCGGCCCCGCCGGGATTCCGCTGCCGGTATGCTGACCACTGGTCAGCCATTCCACACACGAGTGTTGGTTGAAAGGTAGGCATGCACAGGTCAAATGTGGATATTTCACTATGCAAATGGATATGTACCCAACTCCAAATTACTTCCAAAGTTACAAAAATACTGACCTGCAGTACATTTGTCCATGCATATGTGTTTGCCCTTTTCACTTTGGGAATTGCCCCTGCGCAAATGTCTTATGTTCTCATATAGTAAATACTCAGGGGTCTCTGTGCACTAAGAGTAGTTTACTAATATGGTAGCATGAACTGCCGATCAACCGATTGTCCGGCCTAGTGTACTAGGTGTGGGGAGTGGGGTGCAGGGTAGTGGCTGTAGTATAGTGTTTGTGGGGATGGGGGTGCAAGATAGTGTGTGCGGGGATGGGGGTGCAGTGCAGGGTAGTGACGGATTATGCAGGGAAGGGAGTGAATTAGTGTATTGGGTGAGAGGTAAGGGGGGTACACACAGAGAGATCAGTGCTTAAATTCTAAGCAATCTGACTAGATTGCTTAGAAGTTAAGCACGGATCTCTCCGTGTGTACCCCCACAGCGATAGCGATGCGCAGCCCCGCGCTTCACTATCGCTGGTGCTAGATTGAGCCTGCATGCAGGCTCAATCTAGCACATCACTCATTTCACCGCTGGGTGACATGAGCGACCCCCTCCTCCTCACTCAACACACATCTCTGGGGAAATCTCCATGTGTATGGGGCTGTAGTGTACTGTAGGTGGGGCCGGGAGTAGAGATTAGCAGCAGTATTGTAGTGTGTGCAGGGTGAGTGGTGTAGAGTAGCAGCAGTAGTAAAGTGTTTTTTTTTGTCTTTTTTTATTTAGTAGTGTAGTGCAGTGGTTTTCCAAACTTTTTTGTATCACCACCTGAGTATCAGAATTTTTTCACGGCACCGCAAGTCCAAAAGTTTATTTAAAAATTCTGAAAATAATATTAAACTAAGTAAAATTGTTTTTCGAAGGGGTAAATTCAGTTTCAGCACGGATTGAATAGTGCCAGTAGGGGGCTCCCGCAGCTAATCAATTTAGCGCTCCGTAAATCAGAGAATGCCGGTTCTCGCAACTTAAACCTGCTGTTTTGTAGGGAGAACCAGCATTCTCTGACATAACTGCCCCGCTGCAATGTTGTTTGCGGTGCGCTGCGGCACAAAACACATCGCTGTCCTAGTTGTGTAATCATGATAATACGATAAGATTTGATAGGCGTCCTCTTCAAACTCCAGTCAGGTGCATGCTGTCCTCCTTCAAATGAAATCCTCTATTGCAGCAAGATATCTTAGTTGAAACAACTAAGAAGGGAGAGGGACAAACCACTTGCTAAACTAGCCAGTGGGAATATAAAGGTGTTGAATTGAAAAATTAGACCTATTTACAGCATTTCTAATAGCTTAGTATTAAATTGAAAACAAAAATTTGTAAACTCTCACCCCTTGGGGGATGAGGAAAAAAGAGAGAGTTTAAGTCTAAAATTGTCGGGAATTCGAACTCTCTCCCCACCCGCGAGTTCATTGAATTGGTCTGACCATTATAACCTATAGGGAGAACAAATTGTCAGGAACTGTATATACATCGCCGACTAAACAGTCACATTGGCGAGAATTGAATTAGTGGGAATTCCAATTGTCGACAAAAATAAGATTTTACTTACCGGTAAATCTATTTCTCGTAGTCCGTAGAGGATGCTGGGACTCCGTAAGGACCATGGGGAATAGACAGGCTCCGCAGGAGATAGGGCACTTTAAGAAAGCTTTGGATTCTGGGTGTGCACTGGCTCCTCCCTCTATGCCCCTCCTCCAGACCTCAGTTAGGGAAACTGTGCCCAGAGGAGATGGACAGTACGAGGAAGGATTTTTGTAAACCTAAGGGCGAGATCCATACCAGCCACACCAATCAAACCGTATAACTTGTGATAAACTACCCAGTTAACAGTATGAACAACAACATAGCCTCGGGTCAACCGATAAACTATAACATAACCCTTATGTAAGCAATAACTATAAACAAGTCTTGCAGAAGAAGTCAGCACATGGGACGGGCGCCCAGCATCCTCTACGGACTACGAGAAATAGATTTACCGGTAAGTAAAATCTTATTTTCTCTAACGTCCTTGAGGATGCTGGGACTCTGTAAGGACCATGGGGATTATACCAAAGCTCCCAAACGGGCGGGAGAGTGCGGATGACCCTGCAGCACCGATTGAGCAAACAGGAGGTCCTCCTCAGCCAGGGTATCAAACTTATAGAACTTTGCAAAGGTGTTTGACCCCGACCAAGTAGCTGCTCGGCACAACTGTAATGCCGAGACCCCTCGGGCAGCCGCCCAAGAAGAGCCCACCTTCCTAGTGGAATGGGCCTTAACCGATTTAGGCAATGGTAATCCTGCCGTAGAATGCGCCTGCTGAATCGTGTTACAGATCCAGCGAGCAATAGTCTGCTTTGAAGCAGGAGCGCCAACCTTGTTGGCCGCATACAGAACAAACAGAGCTTCAGTCTTCCTGAACCTAGCCGTTCTGGTCACATAAATCTTCAAAGCCCTGACCACATCCAGGGACTTGGAATCCTCCAAGTCCCGTGTAGCCACAGGCACGACAATAGGTTGGTTCACATGAAAAGATGAGACCACTTTTGGCAGAAATTGAGGACGAGTCCTCAACTCTGCCCTATCCACGTGAAAAACCAAGTATGGGCTTTTATGTGATAAAGCCGCCAATTCTGAAACACGCCTTGCCGAAGCTAATGCCAACAACATGACCACTTTCCACGTGAGGTATTTCAACTCCACTGTTTTGAGTGGTTCAAACCAAGGTGACTTGAGGAAACGTAACACCACGTTTTGATCCCAAGGCGCCACCGGAGGTACAAAGGGAGGCTGAATATGCAGCACTCCCTTCACAAAAGTCTGTACTTCAGGAAGAGAGGCCAATTCTCTTTGAAAGAAAATGGATAAGGCCGAAAATTTGGACCTTTATGGACCCTAATTTTAGGCCCAAATTCACTCCTGTTTGAAGGAAGTGAAGTAGACGGCCCAAATGGAACTCTTCCGTAGGAGCAGCTCTGGCCTCACACCAAGAAACATACTTTCGCCATATACGGTGATAATGTTTCAACGTCACGTCTTTCCTAGCCTTGATCAGGGTAGGAATGACCTCCTCTGGAATCCCTTTTTCCGCTAGGATCCGGCGTTCAACCGCCATGCCATCAAACGCAGCTGCGGTAAGTCTTGGAACAGACAGGGCTCTTCTGTGAGCAAATCTTGCAGCTCCGGATACCAAGTCCACCGTGGCCAATCTGGAACAATGAGGATTGTTCTGACCCTGCTTATTCTTATTATTCTCAACATCTTGGGTATGAGAGGAAGAGGAGGAAACACATAGACCGATCTGAACACCCAAGGTGTCACCAGAGTGTCTACCGCTACCGCCTGAGGGTCCCTTGACCTGGCGCAATACCGCTTTAGCTTTTTGTTGAGACGGGATGCCATCATGTCTATTTGAGGCAGTCCCCACCGACCCGTGATCTGTGCGAAGACTTCTTGATGTCCCCACTCTCCCGAATGCAGGTCGCTTCTGCCATGGCCACTCTGCTCCTTGTTTCGCCTTGGCGGTTTATATTAGCCACTGCCGTGACATTGTCTGACTGAATCAGAACCGGTTTTCCCCGAAGCAATTCGTCCGCTTGACGCAGGGCGTTGTATATGGCCCTCAACTCCAGGACGTTGATGTAGAGACAAGTCTCTAGATTTGACCAGAGACCTTGGAAATTTCTTCCCAGTGTGACTGCTCCCCAGCCTCGGAGGCTTGCGTCCGTGGTCACCAGGACCCAGTACTGAATGCCGAACCTGCGACCCTCTAGTAGATGAGCACTGTGCAGCCACCACAGGAGAGATACCCTGGTCCTGGGAGACAGGGTGATCCTTTGATGCATTTGTAAATGGGACCCGGACCACTTGACCAAGAGGTCCCATTGAAAAGTCCTCGCATGGAACCTGCCGAAGGGGATGGCCTCGTATGAAGCCACCATCTTCCCCAGAACCCGTGTGCAATGATGCACTGAAACCTTTTTTGGCTTTAATAGGTTCCTGACCAGGGCTATGAGCTCCTGAACCTTTTCGATCGGAAGAAAAACCTTTTCCTGGTCTGTGTCTAGAGTCTGGCCCAAAAAGGTCAGACGCGTTGTAGGGACTAGCTGGGACTTCAGTATATTGAGAATCCAGCCGTGTAACTGCAACGTCTTCGTGGACAGAGACACGCTGTCCAGCAACTTCTCCCGAGATCTCGCCTTTATGGGATAATTGTGACACCCTGCCTGCGCAGGAGCACCATCATTTCCGCCATTACCTTGGTGAAAATTCTCGGGGCCGTGGAAAGCCCAAACGGCAACGTCTGAAATTGGTAGTGACAGTCCTGCACTGCAAATCTCAGGAACGCCTGGTGAGGGGGGAATATCGGAACATGAAGGTAAGCATCCTTTATGTCCAGGGACACCATCCAATCCCCCCCCTCCAGGCTGGCGATGACCGCCCTTAGTGATTCCATTTTGAACTTGAACCTCTTCAAGTACAGGTTCAGGGATTTTAGGTTTAAAATGGGTCTGACCGAACCGTCTGGTTTCGGGACCACAAACAGGGTTGAGTAATATCCCTCTCCTTGCTGGAGATGAGGAACTGTGACAATCACCTGTTGAATATACAATTTTTGGATTGCTGCCAACACTAGCTCCCTCTCTGACGGGGAAGCCGGCAGAGCCGATTTGAAATACCGGCGAGGAGGCAAGTCTTCGAATTCCAGCCTATATCCCTGAGAAACAATCTCTACTGCCCAGGGATCCACCTGCGAGTGAACCCAGACATGGCTGAAAAATCGAAGACGAGCCCCCACTAGATCTGCCTCCCCCCGGGAAGCCCCAGCGTCATGCGGTGGACTTTGCAGATGCAGGGGAGGACTTCTGCTCCTGGGAACTAGCTGTGTGAAGCTTTTTTCCCTTGCCTTTTCCTCTGGCAACAAAGGACGATCCCCGTACCTTCTTGCTCTTATTGGAACGAAAGGACTGCATTTGATAATGAGGTGCCTTTTTTGTATGCTGCGGGGGGACATAAGGTAAGAAATTCGACTTACCAGCCGTAGCAGTAGAGACAAGGTCCGAGAGGCCGTCTCCAAACCACTCCTCCCCTTTGTAAGGCAAGGACTCCATATGCCGCTTTGAATCGGCGTCTCCCGTCCACTGTCGGGTCCACAAGAGCCGCCTAGCAGAAATAGACATAGCGTTTATTCTGGAGCTTAATAAACAAATGTCTCTTTGAGCATCTCTCATATACAAGGCAGCATCTCTGATATGCTCTATGGTCATTAAAATGGCATCCCTATCTAAGGTGTCAATCTCCGTAGATAAGGAATCTGCCCATGCCACAACAGCACTACAAACCCAGGCCGACACCATAGCCGGTCTAACAATAGTACCTGAATGAGTGTAAATGTGCTTCATGGTAATTTCCTGCTTGCGATCAGCAGGATCCTTGAGGGAAGCCGTATCCTGAGAAGGCTGTGCCACCTTTTTGGATAAGCGTGTCAGCGCCTTGTCTACTTTAGGCGAAGATTCCCATCGTATCCTATCCGTTTATGGAAAAGGATACGCCATAAGAATCCTTTTGGGAACCTGTGGTCTCCTATCTGGAGATTCCCAAGCCTTTTCGCACAATTCGCTCAGCTCAAATGAGGACGGAAAGGTGACCTCAGGCTTTTTCCCTTTATACATGTGTACCCTCGTGTCAGGGACAGGGGGTTCCTCAGTAATATGCAAAACCTCTTTAATGGCAATAATCATGTACCGAATACCTTTTGCCACCCTCGGCTGTAATTTTGCATCTTCATAGTCGACACTAGAGTCAGTATCCGTGTCGGTATCTGTGTCATTGATCTGGGATATGGTGCGCTTCTGAAACCCCGAAGGTCCTGGCGCCACAGGGACAGGCATGGTCTGGATACCTTGTCTAACCTTTTATGCAATAGATTGACATTTGCATTTAAGACATTCAGCATATCCACCCATTCCGGTGTCGGCGTTGCCGACATGACATTCAAGCACTCCGCCTCCACATTAAGCGAGCCTTCCTCGTCAAACATGTCGACACACGCTTACCGACACACTTCACACACACAGGGAAACTCTTTTCTGAAGACAGTATCCCCTTTAAGGCCCTTTGGAGAGACAGAGAGAGAGAGTATGCCAGCACACACCCCAGCGCTCTACCCCTGGAAAAACAACACAGAATGCCCTTTTCCAGAAGCTCTGAGTAGTAATAAAACGCCAATTATGTGCCCCGTGCCCCCCCCCCCCCCTCTCCTTCAAACCCCCTTTCACCGTATGTAAGCAGGGGAGAGTCCGGGGAGCTTCCTCTCAGCGGTGCTGTGGAGAGAAAATGGCGCTGGTGAGTGCTGAGGGAGAATCCCCGCCCCCTCGGCGGCAAGCATCTGTCCCGCTCAAAGTTATTAAAAAATGGCGGGGGCTCTTTTATGTACATGTACAGTGCCCACCTGTACATGTATATTGTCTTTTTGCCATAAGAGAGGTGTTATATTGCTGCCCAGGGCGCCCCCCCTGCGCCCTGCACCCTTACAGTGACCGGAGTGTGTGAGGTGTATGGGAGCAATGACGCACAGCTGCAGTGCTGTTCGTTACCTCAGTGAAGCTCTGAAGGCTTCTGCCGCCTGAGACGTCTTCTGACTTCGTTTCTTCTGGCTCTGTGAAGAGAACGGCGGCGCGGCTCTGGGAGTGAACGCCCAGGACGAACCTGTGTTCACCCCCTCTGGAGCTAATGGTGTCCAGTAGCCGAGGAAGCAGAGCCTATCATTTAAGAAGGTCTGCCCCTCTCTCCTCAGTCCCTCGATGCAGGGAGCCTGTTGCCAGCAGTGCTCCCTGTAAAAATATAGAAAAAATCCAAACAAAAATGCTATCTAGGCAGAGAACTCAGGGGAGCTCGCTGCAGTGCACCCATTTCCCTCTGGACACAGTGTAAAAACTGAGGTCTGGATGAGGGGCATAGAGGGAGGAGCCAGTGCACACCCAGAATCCAAAGCTTTCTTAAAGTGCCCTATCTCCTGCGGAGCCCGTCTATTCCCCATGGTCCTTACGGAGTCCCAGCATCCTCAAGGACGTTAGAGAAACTTAAGTAAACTAGTGGAATTGGCAACTAGTCATCGAATTGAATTGACCCCATGTGTACACACCATTATATACGCTAAGCATCCAATTTCTATTGGCTAGTGGAAGCC